>NC_138782.1:87646147-88846147 GCF_965178545.1 Coloeus monedula | reverse complement strand
ATTACAGAAACACACATTCATTACAAAATCTGCCAGTTTTTACGTCCTTAATTTAAAGTGAAGTTACAGCGTATGAATGCACATACTCCAGAGTGCTGTGATGTACTAGTCTATGACATTATGGAAACACTGGGTTTAGAAGTTCCTTTTTAAAAACTTGTAATTGAAATTTACAGTTTAATTATAGGCTATAGTTTAAGATAATTAAATCCTCAGGGAATTCTTACCTTCTTTAAAATCAAATAGTGTTAATCCACACTAAATTATTTAATAAAAATAAGGTTTTTCTTGGCTGTTTTGGCTTTATTTGCAACAAAGACGGGTTGCACTGACCTTTTGAAAATCCTCAGAGGAAAGGGAATAAGAACACTAAGGTAAAATGATTAATGGAGCTTGGTAAATCTCATTTCATCACATACAATTTTAAATAATACTGCCCTAGGAAAATAGATTTTTGAGGACAACCTGTCACCATTTATATAGGTTTTTAACTTCTCTCATTTTCACAGAAAGGACATGTTTGTACATGTTTTAACATGCCCCTACTGTATGGTTGAACATTTTACAATCAGAGAATAATTCTAAAATAAAATAATGGCATTACATGAGCTTGCTTCCTAAATGTTCTGCATGTATGTATTGGATAGGATGCAGTATATCACTCAAAGTTAAGGGGCTAAATACAGCAAATAATGAAAAAGCCCCTCAGTTCTTTATCAAAGTTACAGAGATTTGAGTGAGGTGGAGGATACAATTTTGAGTCCTGACCTCTCTAAAGGCAGTGATTTCAGTGCCACTGATTGCTATAAAGCCAAGAGTCTACTTTGAGGCTGCCTACAGCAGAAATTTGAAGCTACACATAAAATCCTATTACAGCTATCCCGTTCACTCACACTTTGGAGGACCTTCTGCACATCAGCCATAAGAACATAGGGTCATTTCACAGTAATTCATTACAGTTCTGTGAGATTCATCAACTGCCGAGAGCTACTGTTCTGGGAAAAACAAGGGCCAAGGTCCTCATTTTCATTCCATTATGGTCCTTCTGCACTGCTTAGTTAGTTCAAAGGGGCCAGGGAACTTGGTAATTGAGGATTATCTTTACTGATGAGGAATCCCTATGTGTATCACTTGTAGATTTGTTCCTCAGACTTTCACATTTCCCATTGTGTAATTTTGTCATTCCTTCTTTAATTCCCTTTTCTTTCCGAATCTCATTTTTAAAAGCGAATCTCTCAAAACTTCATCAAGTCTTAACCATGAGGTCCCTCATTTTGTTGGGGTTTTTCAAAGCCCGTATATAATACTACATATCATGCAATAATATAGTACTTGCTGATTTAATCACATATATTTTTATGGGTATGTTTAAAAAGTGTAAAGATATTTAAAAATTAAAATATTATGAAAATGTAAGTATATAATTCCAAGATCTTAAGATTTTTCTATGCTTTTTTTAATGAAGAAGAAGCTTTTCACCTTTTTGGACATAGCTTGCTGGTTCTTATGCCAGTCTTTGAACAAAATCTGATACCTTCAAACAGTGCCTGATCCAAAGCTTGTTAGAATTAATGTCTTTCTTTAGGTTAGGCGAATACTCAGTGAGGACTCTTAAGATACAGTCATCTTACATGCTCTGGAGATAACAAGATATTTCAACTACTTGTCTTGATTTCCTGTTTAGAAATGTAATAGAAGTTGGTCCTTTAAGAATGGGATTCACCTGATAGGTGTAGAAGGCTGCTTTTGAATGTCTGTTCATTCAAATGTTGGTATTTCAGTGAGTCATACAAATCTGTTCTGAAAAGTGCCAACACCACTGTTCATCCAGTGAATGTAAATAACCAGTTATAGGCAATTGCACAGTCCATGTTTGATCAGGTAAATCCTACTACTCTGGGTGCAGTAACAGTTCAAGTTGGAAGAGAATTTACAAATAACATTTTTCACCAAGGGTGAAAATGTCTTCAGCTACTAGGAAAAAAAATTCTTAATTGTAGTGTACACCAGATTTTCATAAAGCTCCACCCTGATAGCTCAGGGCAAGTTTCAGTGCATGGCACACCCATTGACAGTGCAGTGTAAAACATTATGACACATTCCATCATCAGAAACAGCATCAAAGGGGTTCTGGGAGAGCTTTATAGCCTCTGCTCCTGTCAGTACTTTCCAGCAAATACAAATTCTTCAGGCTTACATCCAAGCAAGGAATGTGCCCGCCTACTACCACAAATGATCTTCCACACACTTATTTTTAGTATTCACTTTAATTCTGGTCCACTCACTATGAGTGATAAAACAGACTATTGCTTCCTTCCTAGTTCCACAAACTGCTGAATCACAATTTCTGCTAGGACCTCATCCAAAGCCTATTGAGACTGATAAAAAGATTTATCAATCCCCTAAATGAGCTCTGCTGCAGGCCTTGAGTTCAGTGATGCATAAGGCAACTGGCTAAGCTTTTGAAGAGAGAATATTATGCTGGAAGAGCCTGTAGTGATGTTCTGATTCAAATTTCCACATAACGTAGCTCTTCAGATTTCCCGGAATTTGCCTCATTTCATGGAAACATATTGTTTTCACCACAATCTGGAGTGCCTGCTGAATCCAGTTGAATATCAGACCATCCAAGTTCACTGTCTAATGCTAAAAGCAGACACAGGGCATTGACCATTCTAGTACTCTCTGCTGTAATTTTTGTGGAGATTTCCCCAATATTTTAAGTACTGTAGTGCTTAGGTTTTTACCCTTACCATAACAGTAGTTTTTTACACATGATATTAGCGAAGAAGAGACTTGCTGTGCGTGTTTCCAGCCAATCTTCATACAATTACTAGAGCTTGCTAGGTGCTGAGGTCCTTCTAATTGACCAAGGCAGAAGTTGCTTGCTGGACTCATTAAGAAACCATTCTGGTTTTCTGTATTTATTTAATTTTTATTTAGACTATACTTAGGCTGCAACTCAGAGATGTGATTTCTGCTGGTACTGGTACAGATATTCTGGCTAGACTTAAAATCAAGTTGTATAGAAACGGGTAACAGTATAGTTGTTAGCACAGCCAGTGTTGTAGATAATGTTTGCAGACTTTTCTGGCTCTGTTTGTCAAACACTATGAAGGATTAGAAAAATAAGGTTCCTGAGTAGCAGTGAAGGTGGTAAAAGTGGAATTTTCATAATGATGACGTACCACAGATCAGTATAAAACTTGAGTCTGGTAGTGTCTGTTTAACTCCAAAATGTGAACATTGAACAGAGAGGGAACTAGCTTCTCTGGTTGGTATGCTGAACACAAGAGCAACCTGTTTTACCTCCCAAATTGTGTCTCCACTGTATCCACTTGACCGGCTTGGAGCAGTTGAAGATTATTAAATCCTTCCATGCTAGGTTATACTCCTTCAGATTTATTCCTAATATTCCAAAACAAATTTTCCTTGCATGGTCATCTTTGTGTACAAATTAGTCTTTCAGGTGTTTGTCAGAAAGAGGCATTTAAAACATACTTAGGTCTGAGATGATGACAAATGGTTGTTTCTACAGGCTTGAATGTGTAGACCAGCTAAGGTCTTTTGTTTAGTTAAAACATGGATGTCCTAACAGTTAATTACTACTAATGTGATCTGTTCCTTCTGCTTGTTCTGGATGGACAGGAATTTTTTAGCTGAGAATGTTGTGTGCTCTATAACAGAACCCAGTGGGTATGCAAAAGCTTGTCATAACTAAGTACCCCTAAGTTTAATTTTGACCAGTTTAGCACACACTGAAGCAGTGATTGTTTTTGAGTTACCAGTCTGACCTAAATCAAACAGTGACACACAACTGCATAACAAAACCCTAGCATAGACAACTGTCAGTGGAAATGAGCAGATTAACAGAGTGCTGGGGAATGTAACAGTCCTACAACCAGTAGGGTTGTGTGATCAGTTATGCTTACCTGAAACCCAAGTCAAATCCAACAGAACAAATAGCTTAGCACTTAGTGAGCATGAATGGGATACCAGTTTAGCTCAATTCTCTCCAACTGTGCTAATTTTCCAAATACTCATGATCCAATTTTTTTCTTTGTGTGCAGAGAAAAGTGCAGAGTATGGTTGAGATACATGGTATAGTTATAGGCAGTCACTGGCTATAGGCTGGAAGTTTTCTTTGTTTCTTATCTGCCCATGCTCCATAGTTTTTTATCTACATCCTATACTGATACACACTTCTGGGGCTGTGGGCCTGTGCTGCAAACAGGGCCACTGAAATGAGCTGCATTAGCTGTAAACCTCTCTCCAAAAAGAACAGTATAGAACAGGCTGAAGAATAGGGTTTGGAGGGCTGTGGATTGCAGAGCTGGGAGGTGCTGAATGGAGAATGGGAGAGGGAGCCATCACACAGTAAAACTGCTCCCTGTTCACGTACAGTAGTGTCTTGGGGTGACCTTATGATGTGTATCCCATATCACTGCCTATGCCCAGAAATTAATTATTGGCCTTTCTATGCCTCTGAACTGAGCCTGAGAGGGGGAAGAAAATAACTGAGCAAAACTTTTTCAAAGCAGTTTGAAACTTGTTCAAGGTCACATAAAGATAGCAGGTTTTTTTTCCCAGCTGGGGCAGTGGGGGGGGAGCGAGGAAGCACCCGGCTTGCAGCTTTTCCAGTCAGTTTTTGGCCAGTTTTTTGTCCACTTCTTCTTGTTCTCCGGAGAGAGACTGAGAGTCGAACTTTTCCTTCTCTGGAATTTCGGATTTTCTCCCTTTTCTACTGGACTGCTTGATTGCTGTAACATCAGAGCACATCGGGAGGACTTTCCACCGGGCACAGAGGGCCTGGCCCTGGCCAAGCCCCAGCTCCGAGGAGACCAAAGGGAGGACTCGAACACTTTCCCAGGTTTTTCCTCTACAGCGAAAGATTTTACCATTTAACATTATTTTCCTTTCCCGTGTGTTTGTTAAATAAATAGTTTTATTTTCTTCACTTTCCTTCGAGGAAATTTTTTTTTTCCCCGAACCTGGTGGGGGGAGGAGTGGTTGTGCCTTCTCTCAGAATATATATATATTTCTAAATTTGGCCAAACCGGAACAAATTTAGTGGCGCCCAACTGTGTGGCTTGAAGGAAAGTGAAAAAAACCCTGTGCTAATTACATTTTGGTTTGAATTTACTTATTCTGTGTTGGAGTAAAGTAATCACCATGTTGGTTGAGTTCATAATGTCTCTCTGTCTTGATGTACTCATGTCTTTTTGGTCCTTAGGCTTCATTGAGGTATTGATTTTTTTTTGGTCCCTAGGGTTGTTTGCCTATCCACAACTTGCTCCAATTTTGTCCCTGATATGTAAATTTTACAGAGCAGGGAGACGAATCAGGATTTCTATCTTCTTGTGCTCAGTGATAATGATTTATAAGAAGTTGACAGAGGTACAGGCAGCTGTTCGAGGTGTGTATGATAAGTGGTTTCTCCGTCCTAACCCCAGTCCTAGCTTCAGTAGCCTGTTTTGGGAATTTATTAGTAATTGCACCCAGATTGTTAGAGGAGGAGGAGATGGGGTTTCCCTTCCCTTTAAATTTGATAGGTCATCTTTTGAGAATGTTCAGTTTACCCTGGATGTTAAAGAGACCGCCCTCCTGGTATTTAATCTGGTAAGCTTCCTCTATGTGCTCTGTATGTCTCGCAGCTTGTCTAGAATAAGAGCTCAGATTTCCAGGGTGACTGATGAGACACCTGACCCAGAGGTGGAACATCCTGAGTGGTGTGGGGAATGGGAGGATATAGGCCAAATCTTGAAAAAATTCTCTGACCCAATGGTTTGCAAGTTTCCCCCTGAACAAGTTCAGAAACCAGCTGAGGTGGCAAAATATCTGAAAGAGAAATACAATGACAATTCCAATGAGAACAAGCTCCTTGCAATATGTTGGGCTTTGGCATATGCCTATCGCACATTGCAGCAGGTAATGGTAGAGAGGCAGGAAGATCAGTCAGCAAAGCCTGCAGATACCCCAGTCACTCAGGCTGCAGATAAACCAGACAGCAAGCCCAAACCAGACGGAGATTCTAAGCCACTGACAGTGGCTCCTGTCACAAGGAAAAAGCACACAACCAAAACTGATCGCCCAGTGAAAGATGATGATGATGCAGGGGAAGGGACCTCAAAAGATGCAGGGGAAGGAACCTCAAAACCACCAACGGACTCAGGCACAGAAACCATTACTGAGTCCATGTCCATAAAGGACCTTCACAGCCTAAGAAAGGATTACACCCGACGGTCTGATGAATCCATAATAAGTTGGATGGTCCGTATTTGGGATGCGGCAGGTGATGATGTGATGCTGGATGGTGCTGAAGTGAGGCATTTGGGATCCCTGTCACATGATCCAGTGATCGACCAAGTGATGAAAAGGGGGGCTGACTCTACCAGTCTTTGGAGGCGGGTTTTGACAGGCGTGGCTGAAAGATACATGTGCGGAGATGATCTCTACATGCAGCAAACCCCATGGAAGACCATAGAACAAGGGATCCAGCGCCTGAGAGAACTAGGGGTGGTAGAGGTTATCTTCACAAATGACCCAGGATTGAGAAGTCCAGACCGGGCCAGAGTTATTCCATACATGTGGCGAAAACTCATACATCTTGGGCCACCAGAATACGCTTCTGCTTTAGCAATAATGAAACCGGACTATGGTGCAAATGAGACCGTGCAGGATATGGCAGTGAAGCTCCGAGCATATGCAGACTCTGTGCATGGCCCAACACATGCAAGAATCGCAGCTGTGGAAACACGTATGCAGAAAATGGAAGATAAGATGGAAAGGAATCACCAAGAGATTAAAGAGTGCCTTCTCCGTGGACGTTCCCCAGAGAGAAGGTACATCCCACGAAGTGAGCTGTGGAATTTCCTGTGTGACAGTGGGGAAAACATGAGGAAGTGGGGTGGACAACCCACTTCTGCTCTGGCAGCACGAGTGAGTGAATTGAAGGAGCGCAAGTCTCAGAAAAGAGGATCTACCAAAAAGGAAGTAGCTCCAGTTGCATGTAGCCAAACTGCCGGAAATGATGGAAAAGACGATGGCATGTCCAATTCCCATGAAGGAACCTCTAAGATACAGGCCCAGGGAAAGAAGGATAACCAGGCATAGAGGGGCCCTGCCTCTAGCCAGGTAGAGGTAAGGGAAAACCGTGTTTTTTGGACTGTGTGGATTCGTTGGCCTGGTACATCAGAACCACAAAAATATGATGCCTTGGTTGACACTGGTGCGCAGTGTACAATAATTCCATCGCAGCTTGTGGGGGTAGAATCTGTTTCTATTTCTGGTGTAACAGGTGGATCACAAAATTTGACCTTGGTGGAAGCTGAGGTGAGCCTGACTGGAAATGAGTGGAAGAGACATCTCATTGTGACTGGCCCAGAGGCCCCGTGCATTTTGGGCATAGACTTCCTCCGGAATGGGTATTTTAGAGACCCAAAGGGACTCAAGTGGGCTTTTGGAATAGCTGCTGTGGAGACAGAGGGCATTAAGCAATTGAACACTTTGCCTGGGCTATCAGAGAACCCATCTGCAGTCGGCCTTCTGAAGGTGGAAGAACAAAGAGTACCAATTGCCACCTCGACAGTGCATCGCCGACAGTACCGAACAACTCGAGATGCTGTGATTCCCATCCACAAGATGATCCGTGAGCTGGAGAGCCAAGGGGTGGTCAGCAAGACCCACTCACCCTTCAATAGTCCCATTTGGCCTGTGCGCAAATCTGAAGGAGAATGGAGATTGACTGTGGACTATCGTGCCTTGAATGAAGTGACTCCACCATTGAGCGCTGCTGTGCCGGACATGTTGGAGCTCCAGTACGAGTTGGAGTCCAAAGCAGCGAAGTGGTACGCCACTATTGACATTGCTAATGCATTTTTCTCCATTCCTTTGGCAGCAGAGTGCAGGCCTCAGTTTGCTTTCACCTGGAGGGGTGTGCAGTACACCTGGAACCGACTGCCCCAGGGGTGGAAGCATAGCCCCACCATCTGCCATGGACTAATCCAGACTGCACTAGAAAAGGGTGAGGCCCCAGAACATTTGCAGTACATTGATGACATCATTGTGTGGGGGAACACTGCAGCAGAAGTGTTTGAGAAAGGAGAGGAAGTTATCCGGATTCTCCTGGAAGCTGGTTTCGCCATCAAGAGGAGCAAAGTCAAGGGACCTGCTCAAGAGATCCAGTTCCTGGGAGTAAAGTGGCAGGATGGACGGCGTCAGATTCCCACTGAGGTCATCAATAAGATCACAGCGATGTCTCCACCAACCAACAAGAAGGAAACACAAGCTTTCCTAGGTGCCATAGGCTTTTGGAGGATGCATATTCCTGAGTACAGCCAGATTGTGAGTCCTCTTTACCTGGTTACCCGCAAGAAGAACGATTTCCATTGGGGCCCCGAACAGCAACAAGCTTTTGCCCAAATCAAGCAGGAAATCGCTCACGCCGTAGCCCTTGGCCCAGTCAGGACAGGACCAGAGGTGAAGAACGTGCTCTACTCTGCAGCCGGGAGCCATGGCCTGTCCTGGAGCCTTTGGCAGAAGGTGCCTGGTGAGACTCGAGGTCGACCACTGGGATTCTGGAGCCGAAGCTACAGAGGGTCTGAAGCCAACTACACCCCAACAGAGAAGGAAATCTTGGCAGCCTATGAAGGAGTCCAAGCTGCCTCAGAGGTAATCGGCACAGAGGCACAACTCCTCCTGGCACCCCGACTACCAGTGCTGGGATGGATGTTCAAAGCAGAGGTTCCCTCTACCCACCACGCCACCAATGCCACATGGAGCAAATGGATTGCTCTCATCACACAGCGCGCCCGAATCGGAAAACTGAATCGCCCTGGGATTTTGGAAATAATTACCAACTGGCCTGAAGGTGAAAACTTTGGTCTCGCTGATGAAGAACAAGTGACACGTGCTGAAGAAGCTCCACCGTACAACCAACTGCCATCAGAAGACACACGCTACGCTCTTTTCACCGACGGTTCTTGTCGCATCGTAGGGATGAAACGAAAGTGGAAAGCAGCCGTATGGAGTCCCACACGACGGGTTGCAGAAGCTACTGAAGGAGAAGGTGGATCAAGCCAACTCGCTGAACTCAAAGCTGTTCAACTAGCCCTGGACATTGCTGAAAGGGAGAAGTGGCCAAAGCTCTACCTCTACACTGATTCATGGATGGTAGCCAATGCTCTGTGGGGATGGTTAGAAAAGTGGGAAAAAGCTAATTGGCAGCGTAGGGGAAAACCAATCTGGGCTGCTGCAGAGTGGAAAAACATCGCTGCCCGAGTAAGAAAGCTGGTTGTGAAAGTCCGCCATGTAGATGCCCATGTCCCCAAGAGTAGGGCTAATGAAGAACACCAAAACAACAAGCAGGTAGATCAAGCTGCAAAGATAGAAGTGTCACAGGTAGACTTGGACTGGAAACACAAGGGAGAGTTGTTCCTAGCTCGATGGGCCCATGATGCCTCAGGCCATCAGGGCAGAGATGCCACCTATAAGTGGGCACGAGACCGAGGGGTGGATCTAACCATGGACAGTATCTCCCAGGTTATCCATGATTGTGAGACATGCGCTGCGATCAAGCAGGCCAAGCGGGTGAAGCCCCTGTGGTATGGTGGGCGATGGTCCAAATACAAGTATGGGGAGGCCTGGCAGATTGATTACATCACACTGCCTCAAACCCGCCAAGGCAAGCGCTATGTGCTCACAATGGTAGAAGCCACCACAGGATGGCTGGAGACCTACCCTGTGCCTCATGCTACTGCCCGGAACACCATCCTGGGCCTGGAAAAGCAAGTCCTTTGGAGGCATGGCACCCCTGAGAGAATCGAGTCTGACAATGGGACTCATTTTAAGAATAGCCTTATTAACACCTGGGCTAGAGAACATGGCATTGAGTGGGTGTACCACATCCCTTACCATGCACCAGCTGCAGGCGAAGTGGAACGATGTAATGGGTTGTTGAAAACCACTTTGAAGGCACTGGGTGGGGGAACTTTCAAAAATTGGGAACAGAATCTAGCAAAGGCCACCTGGTTAGTTAACACCTGAGGTTCCACCAATAGAGCTGGTCCAGCCCAATCTGAATCCCTGCATACAACCGATGGAGATAAGGTCCCAGTAGTGCATGTCAGAGGTCTGTTAGGAAAACCTGTGTGGATAAATTCTGCCTCGAGTACAGACAAACCCGTCCGTGGGGTTGTCTTTGCTCAGGGACCTGGTTGCACATGGTGGGTAATGCAGAAAGATGGCACAACACATTGTGTACCACAGGGAGATCTGATTGTTGTGTGAAAACCACCTATAATGTGGAATGCCTGTGTACCCCTGCTTGCTGATTGTCACTGTCACTGTTCGTATATAGCTGTATATATATATATTTACATATGTATTAATGTGTGTGTAGAATTAGAATATCTTCGTTTGGGCATTGAGCCAACAATATGGGATAAGGGGTGGAATGTCTTGGGGTGACCTTATGATGTGTATCCCATATCACTGCCTATGCCCAGAAATTAATTATTGGCCTTTCTATGCCTCTGAACTGAGCCTGAGAGGGGGAAGAAAATAACTGAGCAAAACTTTCTCAAAGTACTTTGAAACTTGTTCAAGGTCACATAAAGATAGCAGGTTTTTTTTCCCAGCTGGGGCAGTGGGGGGGGGAGCGAGGAAGCACCCGGCTTGCAGCTTTTCCAGTCAGTTTTTGGCCAGTTTTTTGTCCGCTTCTTCTTGTTCTCCGGAGAGAGACTGAGAGTCGAACTTTTCCTTCTCTGGAATTTCGGATTTTCTCCCTTTTCTACTGGACTGCTTGATTGCTGTAACATCAGAGCACATCGGGAGGACTTTCCACCGGGCACAGAGGGCCTGGCCCTGGCCAAGCCCCAGCTCCGAGGAGACCAAAGGGAGGACTCGAACACTTTCCCAGGTTTTTCCTCTACAGTGAAAGATTTTACCATTTAACATTATTTTCCTTTCCCGTGTGTTTGTTAAATAAATAGTTTTATTTTCTTCACTTTCCTTCGAGGAAATTTTTTTTTTTCCCGAACCTGGTGGGGGGAGGAGTGGTTGTGCCTTCTCTCAGAATATATATATATTTCTAAATTTGGCCAAACCGGAACAAGTAGTTAGTGTTTGGGCACCAAAGAAGGACCACATTTCATAAAAGAATGTAGGATTTAAAGTGGTGTTTTGGGGAAACCAGAACTTACAATGAAAATTAGCAGCTGCAGAGCACTTTTGAAAATCAAGACCTTGTTTAGATGCCGGTAAGACATGACTCTTGACATTATATTTGAATGGGCTAATATGTGTTTAAGTTTTCTGCCAACTGGGAACTTACCGAATCCTTACGTACCACACGATTTCTAAATGGTATATTTAACCATGAAAATCCTCTACATGTACCTATAGTGTAGTATATCCTGTTTGGAAATGAAATTATGAAAATATCCCTGAGTGAATGAATGTAAGAATTTGAGAGCTTATCTTATATGTTGTTATAGAATGGAATTTAACAATTTCTGTTCCTCCATTTTTTATCTGTTCTAAATCTATTCAGGACAGAAGGAACCCTAATACTGACAATCCATTTATTCTCTTACTTTCTACTGTAGAATTCCTTTATTGGCATTTTTGTAGAAGAAGAGATCAAATACATTTACCAAAGTATCTTGAACTAGTAAGCCCCTAGGACAAAATAGGGAAAATGGGAGTCCATAATACTGTTGCACAACTGGGCAAAATCTGTGACATTTGTAAGTATTTTCACTAACGAACTTTCAGGCTACATTCATGCTAATGAATTAAACAGTGCCAGCAAATGTTCTTGGGACTGGAAATTGATTGTCTCTACCCTCAAGTTGACCTTGGCATGGTTTTGCCCTGGCTACAGTGTTCTCTTGAACAATTTGTGCTGCTGTTTTGGGGTTAGCATGGACTATACCTGATAGGAAGTTTGGATGTGACCACCTTGTTTTGGAGACTGAGAGAGCTGATTAGTTTTGATAGGTATGGTGGAGTGCCAGTTTGGCTCAGTGCCAGGGAATGGAGACGTGTACTATGTGTAGCTTTGCCATCTGAGGCTGGGCTTCTTGCGATGCAGTGCTAGTTGTAATCTCTTTTTCCCAATCTTCAATAAAAGGAGAGACAGTGACTGTTCATCTTGCCTGGCTATTTCTCACAAGTAACAAGGAATTACTAAAACCAACAGCAAACATCTCTCAAACTTTGTCTTATCAGGCACCTTTTGCAGGTGAGGAGCTGCCAAGACTGATTTTGCAATCATCAGTTGGCTGCTGTTCGATCACCCCTTCCCAGGTCTACAAAGGTGGTACCCTCTCTTCTGTCTCCACAAAGAGTGGTGCTCCAAAAAGAATCAGCAGATGTATGAAAACCTAGAAAATCAAATGTAAAAGATGTGAAAAGACTGCATGACTGCCTAGCATACAATTAGAGCACAGTGTTTATGCACATTACTGTTTATATATGATTTTCATAAGAACATGCTTCTGTTTAGGACTATAACTGACTGCATTTGGCTGTGTACCACAATGCAGAGGATGCCAGTCCAGCACTTCTGAAGAGGCACACATCAAGAATTCGGTATAATTTCTAAATGCATTAGACTTGTGCTGGGATGAAAGAATTTGGGCAAATCAAACACTACATGTGTCTAGTCTACACAGTTACAATGAACATGCTGAAGGAACAGAATCTTACCCAAGCTGCTTTCAGTGCCCTTTTTGAACTCTAAAGATAGGTTACGATTTATAAGTAGGTATGACCTTATTTTGCAAATATTGGGCACGGAGGACAGTCCAGCCAGAGCTGCACTACCAATCGATTCACATTTAATTAGCTACGAAGCTCCTTGAATTTCTGCCAGCATCCTTCTCCCTGTTCAGACCCAGACGTTCCCGACTCGCCTCGGAGCCCGAGCCCCAGGCCAACTTGCCTCAGCGGGCTCTCCGGGTCTCTCCAAGTCGATAACCAGGCAGCTCCCCACAACAGGCTGCCGCTCTGCTCCGAGCTGCAGGCAGAAAACATTGCTCTCGGTGTTGCTTTCGTAGCGTGTTGTGTTCTGAGAATCTCACCCGTTTCCCAGCTGCATCAGCCCCAGAATAGGGCAGCGCTGGCTGAGGGGAGGTGGGACACACCCCTGGGTCTCTGTGTAGAGAGATGTGTGCTGCCGCCGGGCCGCCCCCCCGCTCCCCCGGCCGGCCCCGGGAACGCCCTGCGGGCGCTCATGCGGCTGCCGCCGGCGGAGCGTGCCTGGCACTGGGGCAGCGGCCGCCTCTCCCTTCCCTCCCCCGCCCGCCGAGGCGCCTCCCGCCCGGCCACAGCCCCGGCCCCGGCCCTGCACACAGCGGCGGACTCACCGGGCAGCGCGCACGGAGAGCCATGGCGCGGTCCCGCGGCGATGTCCGCTTCTTCCTCCTCCTCCTCCTCTGCAGCTCCGCGGCGGCCGGGTACGTGGGGCCGGGACGGGCTGGGGCACGGGACGCCTCACCCTCCTTCCCTCCCTCCCTCCCGTCCGGCGCGGGGGCTGCGCGGGCAGCGCAGCGCTTCCCGGGGCTCCCTGGCGCCCGCCTGGCAGCCGGTGCCGAGAGCGGGCAGAGCAGCGCTGCCCGTGCCCCGTCCTGCGCACCCGCAGCACGCGGGGGTGAGCATCACCTCCAGCCTCCGTTGCGGAGAGCAGCAGAGGACCTTGGTGACATGTGTTGTATGTCTTTACCTGGACGCGCTTTTTTTTTTGAGAGTGTGTTTCACTCCTTGCCCTTTCTCCCTCTGCCTGTTTGGACTTTCCAGACCTACGTTCCTTGTGGCAGTTCCCTGGAACATCAGGCCTGGAGGAAACCTTACTGTTGGGGTAGCTCTGCTGCCGGACAGCCCAGCACAGGTCACCGTAAAGGGAGAAGTGATCAGAGATAACGAGACTATCTTGAGCAGGGAAATGGTCTTCGAGAAAGGTAAGAAAAAGAATGGACTTGGTTTGGAAGTTTTTCAGTTTGCCTTCTCACAGAAATGTTTTCTTCCTCCCAAAATATCACAGCTTCTAAATGGTACTAAAATAGGGAATTTATTTTACCGAGTAGGAGTCGCTATGGGAAAACAGCCTTGCACACTGCTGGCTCTGTTTGGAGTTGGGCAACTGAGCTGGATATGAGTGATTGCCTCGGTGTGCTAACTCTCAGTAAATTCTGAAAATCATCGTATAGTAGCAAAGTGGGATGGATGTGGGATTTCTGAGGTACCAGCACGTACTCTGGTCAATGTAGTGGGGCCACTTTAGTAGTAGAGGAAGAGTTGCTTACTGGTAACTTGTTAAGGTGCGAAGTGGAAGCATGTGAGAGAATGGAATGGGTGGAAAAAACAAGGTAATACAGCAACTGGAGCTGCTTCTTCATGCCCTAAGAAAAAAACAACCTGAGGACCATAGGAAAGTGAAGATGACTCTGCCAGACACTTGGAAGCTCTATGCATTTGAAGAAACAGGAATTTTTAAGGATCAGGAATTGAATCGTGGAGAGGTTGGGAATTGAAGATAAGTAGACCTGAGAAGAGACTGATTTACTCTATGCCACCAAGCAGGGGTAGTGGATGTGGTGGGAGTTCTGAAGAGCTAAGATATCCTGGCCAGTGTTCCTTTTCAGAAAGGTAGCTGGCAGCAGAAGCATACTGATATCCTGCCTGAGATTTGTCGTCATGAGAAAGAAAATATTTTGTATGGATAGTCCAGCTTTCACACTGCTCTTAGTATGAGGCAATAGAAATAACATCTAAACTCTTGCTTTTTATTTGTTAAAAGTAGCAAGTCTGAGGGCAGCATGAGGTACTGAAAAATCTACCCTGCTATAAGGCACTTTCTTTACTGCTTGTGTAATTCTTCTATTAATGTCTTAATGTAGATGCCTTAGTTGGAAGCATCACACCTTCATTTCAAAGCCTTCACAGCCTGTAGAGGAGATTGAGGCTTTGGGCGTGATGGAGTGCATTTGAGCAGATCAAAAAATTTTGATAGAGAACCAAAACAAACCTAAACCAACTAACTTTTGCTGTTTTCTTTTGAAAGCCAAAGTTTTAAAAAGAAAATAAATTGCCTTCTCCTTTTCTTCCACTAACTATACTGGCTGTTATTTCCTGCTTCTGTTCTGCTTTGACATAGAATTCAGTGAGCCTTGCATGAGTTTCAACCTGTCTGTTTTTGTCCTTCTCAACATTAAAAGCCAGACAAGCAACTGCTAATTCCAAGCTTCTGAAAGTATGTGGCTGTCTCTTCTGAGCACACAGAATAGTACTTGACACTGGGAGCTGCTGAAGTCAGAGTGAACGGTGGGTTATCAGGAACAGGTATGATACTGTATCAGACTGGATACAGTGAGGAAAAAGGACAAATGCTATAGTGCATTACTAACTTCTAATACTTTCCTGTCTTTTAAATATATCTTTAATTTTTCAATTCTTTTTTACTTGGTAAGTGAAACAGAAGAGAATGCTGAGCATACCATGTATTTCCTCTTGCAAAATTCTTAACATTTAGTATGTGGCCATCAATTCTTTTCTAGTCAGGTTATATAATCTGTTAGTCATTTGTTTTCTGTGAAATAATATGTAAGCAAAACTGTTAAGGGCTAGGAGCAAGGGAACTGCCCTGTAAAAGAGGATGTGGTCTTGAAGACGTGTATCCAAAGGTGCTACAGGTGTGGATCAGTTCTGACTCAGAGCGAAAGCAAATTGTCAGAGGGAAGCAAAAGCAGCTTGTCAGAATAAGAACATAAATCTTTAAATTTTTCATTGAAGAACACAACAATCTTAAAATGAAGTATGAAGTGGTATTGTTATAGCTGAGCTTAGGCTGTGACTATTATGGCTTGTTAAAGCCTTTCAATCCAGCTGTTGCAGTTGAAGGAAAAAACCCAAGCATATCTCCAGGCACACAAAATCTTCTTTAAATTACATAATTGCTGCATATATTAGTGCCCAGAAAATGTTGCTTTATCTGTCACTGAATACCTACTTAGGTTAGGCTGCACATTCAGTGGCACTGTTGCCTAACCTGGCTCAATTATGCTCTGTAGTTTTCCTTGCATGGTGACAGCAAAAGCAGGGGATTAACTGCTCTGAGAAACTGATCTGACTGAAAAATAAAGTTTTTATTTTGTTTGAATGTTTTTTTAGGCAGACAGATTCCCTGGTTCAATGTGCAAACGTTTGTGCTGATGGAACTGAATTGGAAATCGGATGCTGGAGACATAGGACAGGCTGAGGACGCAGTTTTTATTAGGGATGTTTAATCTGGCAGGCCAAGTTCATTCAAGTACCTAAGTGTAAGAGGTATTACATACCTGTCTGGCAAATGCTTCTGCAGTTGCCTTAAATTAATGATTCAGCCCGGTTCTCTAGCCAGTGGCTCAATACGATGCATATACTGGTCTAAGTTTCTGAGTTAGCTCCATGAGAAGACCTTGTTGTATTAGAGGCATGGATGTTTCTAATTTCTATAATATAATTCTTGCTTTTTATAAGAAATAGAGTGTTTGCCCTCTGATGGTTGATAAAACATTTACTGTTCTAATATTGCTGGAGTGAAATTTTTATATCTGAGTGATTCTTGGGAAATTGTTAGAGGAACACTTCAGCATTCGAGGTTGGTTCCCATCACTATTGTGCTTTTTATATAACAAAGGGAAAATAAATATTAATAACTGGCTAGAGGATATTTGGAGTGAAGGAGAAAGTGTGCATGCACATACATTTAAAGATATTTTGAGCTTGGCTTGGTATTCCAGAATCCAAATGTACCATATAGAAAAGGAGATTGTTTAGGACCAATATTTTGGTACAGATGTTAAGTTAATTACATTTAATATAGTGAAAACAAACCAACTAAATGTTTGCAAGGGGGAGGTTGCTGCTACAGGTAAACTTTGTGTGAGCAAGCATAATCAAAAAAAAAGAATGCGTCACCGGGAGATAACATGTTTCCATTGCCTAGAGCAGACTCCAGGAGAACACAAAGCACTAACTGAAGCTGTTTGTGTGCGCTGTACCAAGCCTTGACACACTTTCTGTGGAGATGCGGTATCAGAAAGATCCTCGCCCTGATTGAAAAGAAGGGTAACGATGGCTGGTGTGCAATTGGAGCTCTTGGGTTTTCTGTGTCAACAATAGCAAAAAAGAAATTATGGTGATAGCAGATGGACAAGTTAAATTCCCTGCATGAATAGCTTGATCTATAGTGATTGCAGTGAAGGGTGACTCTTGCCATGCATATTTATCCAGTCATTAACAATAAAGATGTGGTATGAATTGGCAGGAGGTGTTTTCTCACAGGGTTTGCTACCCAGACATTGCCGTGTGTGTTAGTGTATGAGCAACCTTATACCTTAATTGTGAGAGCTTCTGAAAAGTATTTTCGGTGTTGGTGCTAGAATGGTTTGGAAAGAATAAGTAGCATATAAGTTGGAAAACAAAACTTGTTTTCATAAAAGCTTTCACGTGTGGTGAGGTGTCATCACTTGCCCAACAGTGTGAATGTTTATAATTCTAAAGTATAAGATTAATTAGTTAGAGCTTTTTGGTATTTAAGGTACAACGTAATGTATTTAAGGCATGCTGAGTGAAAATTATGTGAACTTACTGAAGAATTTGGTTTACAGCAACGTGCACAGTTTGTAAATTACTTGTACGTGTTAATTTACGCTGCTTTTCTGTATTTCTGGAGAGGAGTACATTTACTTGTTAACAGAGGTTACTGAGCTAGAGCATGGTAAATACTCAGGATTTATGAAGCATGATATTGAGAATGTTTGTCAAGCTCAGACATGTAGTGATCCTCCATATAGAAAATGGAAAATCTCCTTTTACCAGAAGGCATGTTTTACACACTTAATAATATGATTCTGACCATGTCAGTGTGAGAAACAGTGAGAAACACTAGGAATAGTAAGTTGTAAAGTAACACCTAAATGGGAATGAATGGCCTAAAACCGCCAATCCCTGTTAGTAACCTTGAGTTGTCTCTGCACCTTATGTCAGGATAAACTGAGTTATTGGGGACTGTGCTGTCTGTGCTGAAAATCTGTGGGGTGAAGGGTTTTGCTGGCAGTTTAGTGGAACATTTCCTTTCTGCCTAATTTTTCATCAATGCCTAAAAAGCCAAACAGTGAGAGAGTAGGAGTTGCAGCAGTGATCTTGCATCCATAACCTCCATATCCAAAAGTATGTGTAGCTGTGCCTCCTGAAAAATAAGTTGTTAAATAGTCAGCACATGCACATAACCTATGCAAAATCAGAATGAAGGAAAACTTTTTGGGAAGGAGGTGTTGGGGCTGGACCCAGAGATGACTCAGGTAGTAGAGAAGAAGGTGCTCTCTTATGGGCTTTCAGATTGCTGGAGTACATAAAAGAACAAAACAAACCCAAGAACGTAACAAAACCCAACAGGTTTCTGTGCCTGTTGTTGAATCCATCCTGCTGACAGGCCCATTAACTGTTTGCAGAAAAATAGGAGTAGTGATCCCACCCAGTACTTGAGCTTTTTTTATTGTTTGGATGCTGTTTGAGATTTGAGGAGAAGAGTCCTTCTGTTACTCAAGGCTTACGTGTTTGTACATGAGGCTTTTCTGGTCACCATGTTCTTTGTCGAGACCCAGCCAGGGAGGGTGTGGCAGATTGAGCACTACAGGCTGTTTCACAGTACCTTCAGAAGGGTAGGATAAAATAGAAATGGAGACAGTGGGGCAACTCATACAGACAAGGGAATATTACATGTCCTAGTGTACAATTCCCTGTTGCTACTGTGAACTGGAGGGGCTTTGCAGCTTTTAGTAAAGGGAGGAGAGAGAAGAGCAAACTAAAGGCTGTGAATTAGGGAAAAAAGAAGTGATGACTGTTAATAACAGGAATTGGTAGGTAACATGCTGTCAGAAACAAGAGAAGCAAAGGGTGAAAATTCCTGAGGGATTCATACTAAAAGGATAAGTACACATTAACAGAGCAGAAAGGAAAGAAATTAAGTAACTAAACATGATCTAAACTGGCCAAAAAAACAACAGAAAGAAGGAAAACCGTATGTAGAAACTGTAAATGAAATCAGTTTACGAAGGAACTTAAAGAAGTAACATGGGTAATTAAGAACAAAACTGGTAAGGCCAAACCTACAGTATGAAATCATGTGAAGGATAGTAAGGCAGGGTTTTTAAATAACATACTGGTAGCAACAAAGCTAGCAAAGGGTGTGGCTTACTACTCTTATGAGAACGGTTGCTACTTCTGTGGCTTGCTACTCTGATGATTAATAATGCTGAGAGGCAGTAAGTTTTCAGGCTTTACTAAGAAGATCCACTGTCGTGGAAAAGGCTTAAGAATTAAAATAACAGAAGGGGAGGAACAGTTTTAAGAGTACTTTGGTAAAGTAGGTGTTTAGGCCTGATAAAATTACTTGTAGAATATTTAGGGAATTGACTGAAATAATTTTAAATCTGCTAGTGAAGTTTTGAGAGCGTGAGTGAGCAGAGAGGTTCTGGAAGATTGAAAACCTGCAAATAAAATGTATTGCACCATGGGTTGGCAAAGGTTGTACGTGGAGAAGAAGCAGGATTTTGTTAGATTTTGATTTTACTAAGGCTTTTGATAGTCTGGCCTGGCACTTTGACAAGCCAGCTGGGGAGGCAGGGACAGCATGAAATTCTTATTTAATATGTTTGTGGCTGGATGGAAAATAGTCTTCAAGTAAGTCTAAGTGGCTTACCCTCAAACAGGAAGTGAGTTGCCCTGAAACTGTATTGTTCAGTATGACTGACATGAATTAAAAAGGGAGAATATTTATTAGGTTAGTGAAGGGGTGGTAAGGACACTGGGAGAAAGGATTAGATTTTGAATGCATTTTGGCAATACCAGAAATGATTAGGGGAAAAACTGGAGTGTGATCACTAGAACTAGTGCATAATTCTGCTTTTGTTGACAAATAAAAGAACATGCATTTATTGGATGGGGAACAAGGTGCAGGAGCAGTCCTGCAGGAAAGGGGATGTGTGTATAGGGGGGGTGGTGGTTTAAAGGTAACAGAAGGTGAAGGCTTGTAAATAATACTGTGGTGCTCAAAAAAGAAGGTGAATATTGTACTCAAAGGTATACACAGAAGTATTTTCTGTAAGCTATGAGAAATTATTCTAGTAATCTTCACAGACTAATTAGGCATCCTGAGGAATGCTGTGCTTGATTTTTGGCACTCATCATCGAGCCTGTGAACCAACTGGAGAAATGCCAGGGAAAGCAGAGGGAAGGATCGAAGATCTCTCAGGAGACAAGTTCAAACCTGACAGGAGAAGATGGGCTTTCACGTGAGATGAAAATAAATTGTGGAACTCCATGTCCCAGTTGTTGTGGATGGAAAACACAATTGCACAAATTTACAAGACAAAAGTCCATGAAGGGTTGGCCCAGTATAAAGACACACACATTGCATAGGCTGAGAAGAGTACCCAGGAAGGGTCACTGTGTACTTGTTCGGTTTTTACGCTCTTCAGATGTCTGTCCTTGACTGTCGTGGTATCCCGCGGTGGTAGGGAGGAGAAGAGAGATCCAGTAGGCAGGCAATGTGCAGCAAGATTCCTTTATTTAATTATTTTACAACTCTTTTATAGACCTTTTTCTTCATAGTCTAATTGGTCAAAGGATCAGCCACCCCTTGGGGTGATTGGCTAAAATCCTAAAACATCCATTGTCAAAATATTTTCCTACTGTACCATAAACAAAGCTTTGCAAGGTTGCAGGTGTTCATAGCTCATAGAACTCTACTAATATCTTCTGTGAGAGAGAAAAATATCTCACAGGACTGGAAAGAAGCAAGAAAGATTCTTGCTAGCTGCATATTTGTATCCACACTTGACCATTGCTGGAAATGGGACCTTAAGCCAAACAGACTTTGGTTTGACCCTGGGAGTCTCTTACACATTCTGGAAAGCATCTGAGGAGAGATGGGAGGAACTGGGGTGAAGTATCAAGAGAAGTGTGCTATACACCTGTTATGTACTATTAGGTACATTAAAAGTATCTTCAAAGAGAAAAGAGTGGGAGCTAACAGTAGATGGGTCTAAGGTGATGTCCTTAGTGGTGTCTAGTTAGAAGGAGATCCAAGCTGAAGTACTGAGTTATAGAAGTACCTGCGGAGGCAGCAAGCAGTTGGGAAATTCAGGAGTTTCCAGTTATACAGAGGCAACCTCTCTTTTCACGAGACCCTCATGTCTGTCAGCACTGGCAGTGTTGCTGGTTTCCATGCTGTGCTGTCCATGACTACCTGTTTGTGAAGGCAGAGTTGAGATCCTGTCAGCAGTGACTGAATAGCAAGTGTCAAGAGGTGATGCTGGTTCACCTACATTCACTGCAGTCTAAGTAAGTATGTGCGTAGAAAACATGGTTATAGTGACAGACCACTTTTTCAGCTTCCTGGAGGTATAGCTGTGAGGTCCAGGTGCTTATTTTGTATGGTTAGGGATTTATATTGCCTTTATTTACTGATAAAGGAAGTCTCTGGTAATACCTTTATATATTGAAATAATTTTGTTGCCTCAAGAAAGTTATGTGGCTTTGTCATCACTGACTTTGAATGTGTTCCAGAAAATGGAAGAAAACCAATATGAAAACAAACCTCTTTCTTTCACTCCCTCTAAGCAGAAATTTCAATAGATTCTGAATGCATTATTTGCAGTGAATGAGTTTGAGAAGTGACTTGACTTTGAAATTTTGCTCCAGTTACAGTAGTTGATGTGATGAGGGTAGTACTAATACTGCTAAATGTGTAGCATGTACAGGCTTAGCCATATTTTGTCTTAATGTGATTTTCCTGTGTTTTAAGTTGGAATAAAAACTGCAGGTGCTTTAAATTGCCTTAATAGTGGCTTTGTCTGTGTTTATTTCATGGACATCAGAGTGGATAGTAATGGTGACCAGTAGTGCCTTGAAAGCAGTATGTGCAGATGCCTGTGTGTATATAATCACCAAGGGGATGAAATGTATTTCACATTTAGTTGTGTAAAAGGCTTAAGTCTGAGATTATTCTGAATTGTCTGTATAGTTTCATAGACTGGATCTGATATCAAGAACGTTTCCTGTGTAGTATTCAAGAATTGCCTTCCTAACAGCTGTGAATTTATAATTCATGGCAGTATAGTTGTTACGGTATGGTAGGTAGTGGTAATGTCATATGCATGACTAGAAGTCCATGGATGGCTCTTAGGTTTGTCTTGGGAAAAAGTTGAAAAGAGGCTGTACTTGAGTTTAAGCAATGGTAGTGCCTGGATAGCTCTCAGAAGGTCTCTGATTACAAAGATTATTTAGTTTTGCAAATATGAAGCTGTTCTGTTTTCCTACCCAGTGTGCAGTGTCTTGGATAAACCAGAGAATGTTTTCTAAATACCGTGTTCTTGCAACTGGCTGGTCTCTGTCTACTCAGCTGAAAGTGGTAATAATAGTATAACCCATGGAGTTGGTTGGTTGACTTTAGAAGATTGACTGAAGAATCACATGTCTGAATTGTGCTTTAGGTTTAAAAAGGGCCAGTTATCAGGAAACATGCTGCTTGCTTGGGGAAGGGATCATGGATGTGGCAGGGCAAGGGAAGAGGTGCCCAGCCATAGGCAGTATCTGTTGGTCTGAGAGGGTGGGAGATGGTGGTTTTCCTCAAGGGTAGATCTGACAGTGCTGACAAGAGAAAAATGGCTGAATCAGTAGAAGGGACAAGCAGGGGGGTACCATGACTCCTTTGCCATGTAAGATGGAAAGACACAGAGAATGCTGTGGTCAGGGGGCAGAGAAGAGGAAGGACAGCACCTCTTCTGCTTTTCTTCTGTCCTCTAGGGCTGTGATGCCCAGTCGCTTGACCAGGCCCTCAGGTGATAAACTTTGGTCCAGTTTAGATTATTCCTCCTGTCCCTTTACATCTTTCTCCATAGGCAGCACGGCTACCTTGCCCCTCTCTCTCCCCCTTTACAATTTTGGAGTGCTTTTAGCCTCCAGGTTTGCAAAAACGATTGAAAAGGATAGGGGGTGGAGGAAATAGGAGGGTGGGAAGCGGCTGGGGAGGGAAATGTCTGTAGTGCTGGCAGACAGCCTTAGGAGGCTTTTTGGAGCAAGTTATACCCCTTTGCTACGGGCCTGTTGGCCTCATTTGGCTTTGGATGTCAGCCTGAATGCTGACGTCCCCTGGCAATCCCTGTTCCGTGTTGGAGTGCTGTATTGCCCCTCCTCCTGTCATCTGGGCCAAACTGAGCCATAACTTAACAGCAGTGGCTCAAGCTCTGTATTTGGGCTATTTGCATAGCTAATCAGTGCTAATTTGGGTGATAGATTTAGCATGATAGATGAGGAATATAATGTATTTAAAGCAAACTGCGAACTCAATAGATTTGCAGGTTGATTCTTCTTTGCAGAATAAGTGTTTTTTACTTCCTGGACAGCTTAGGCCTTGGCATTACTGCTTCCTTTTTTTTTTTTTTTTAAACACAAAAAGAGTATATATTTTGGATAGGAAAAAAAATCTGGAAGGACATTGAAGAACACTAATTTTTATTTATATGATGTGAGTTTTTGAAATAGATTCAGCAGTAGGAAATAACTCCATTTGCCACTGCAAAGAAAATATTTTTCTGTAAACATTTCCTAAGCATGGATAGATATATGAACACAGCTGCTGGAGCAAAGATGTGGCATCGTTTCAGTAAATCAATCTGAAGTGATTCCAGTTACAATTTTTCTGTTCTCACACATTACTAAGAAGGATTGAAGACATAGGTAGAAAAGTTTAAGTGAGAAAATTTGTTTGTAGCAATAACTGCCACATGAGCTAGAATATACAGTCAGTGCTGACTTTATGTAAATGAGAGACTGAAGTGCTACTTTACTGATGTATATTGGCACAAGCTCTAGTTCACTGTGCCAAGCCATGCAGTCATTTTTCTCAAACCTCTGCCCTTTTTTAGGGGTGGAAGCTGGAACATTTATGAGTATTCCTAGTGGTGTCATCTCAAGAAGAGGTAGCATAAGTTTCTGTGTTTGGGTCAGGCCCATGAAGTGGGAAGAATTTAAGATACCATTGTTTGTGCAGCTCTCCATAAGTCTAAAAAAACCATGCATGTGTTTACATAGAATTTTTTCTATTTGCTTTATCGATAATAATACTGTTAGACTGACAAAAAATGGCAGGGTAGAAAAATACTTAAAAAAGATGACGATTTCCTCCTGCCATCTATACTGGTGACATGTCACTCCCACACTGTCTTTGATTCCTCTTCTACTGGAAGATCCTAAATGCCAAGGATTCTGAGGAAAAGGAGGCAGGAGAGAGTGGCATTTGTTTCCACTGTATTTCCATGTATTTTTTCAATGCAGTATTTATTGAAGAAATACAGTACAAGCCTCAGGAATTCTGTGAAAGAAATGGTTTTGCAAATGATGAGAAAAGAGATTTTTTTCTTGAAGGCTCATGTGGCTTCTGTTGGGATTTTTGGTAGTTTGTTTTTTAACCGTCTTCAAGATTAGTCCAGAACAGTCCACTGAATTTTTCCTGTCTCTCCCTAAGACCAAGGTGTGGTTTCCAGCTGGAAGTTTTCAGTAACTATTCTCTTGTGGTAACAGGGACCGGTGCGCTTGCCTGGTCGTTCCCATTTGCTATGTCCCATTGCATTTGTGCTGGTGATTCTGCTACTGCAGAGAGCAGATGGAATTAATCAGGAGGAAGTGTTTTGTGGTTTGCAGTGCTTGATGTAGGTGGCTTAGCTGTTCTGGGCTCCCATCTAAACCTGCATCTTCTGCCTGGAGTTAGTTACCTGTATTTCATAACTGAAGGGATTCTTTGCAGGGATGTGTTGAAGAAGACAGAAGACTGTTGCCATTTCTGGGGACAGTAGACACCAGACTTGAGTGATCTCATGTGGAAGTGTTACACACTGCGTGTGGGTAAAAGTCAGCTGCATGGTAGCAGGGCTTGCAGCAGGGCAGTGCTGCATGCTAGCTGTTGGACCATGGTTAATTCCTTATAAACGTGAAATTGCTGTATGATTAAATACAACTTTAATTCATCAAGTGATGAGAAAAATTGGTGAATTTCCGCTATTCAGCATTGGCATAAAGGAAACGTTTTGCCTCTAGCTCTTGCTTGAGCATGTCCAAAGTCATCCCTAGGCGTAGTTGAGCAGAGCTCCAGGGAATTGACTGCAGCTTGATAGTGTCTGAGAACATGGGAAAATCTTGCATGACAGGGGGATCCACTGCAATGCTAAAGAATTTCAGATCTGCCCAGGCTGCTCAATTCCTAGCAAAATAATTACGTAGTGACATAAATTGGAAGATTACCTCATGCCCTGGAGCCTCTTTTATGATTTTCACTGGCTGGGAATTAGCGCTCTGGGCTTTATCACAGCAGCCAGGGAGGCTGTGGCTCCCTAGCGCTGCCTCAGAAGGTAAATCCTTTCTGAGTTGCACAAATGCAACTGTGATATAAATCTCCCTCCTCCCCAACTCTTTCCCCATCTGCATCACAGTTGTACCCAGCTCAGACCTGATGTTAGATCTCCCAGCCTTGGGAACAGGAAAGAAACCTGCCATAAGATTTCTGGGTTTTTGCATGCCACTTGTTCTCAAAACAGGTGGAGGCAAGCAGGCACTACCCTGATGAAAAAGCTTTGAAGTGCCTGCCCTGTTAAGGTTGCTTTGCAAGCTGGAAGATGCTGTACAGGACACTGTGCAGCTGTTCCCCTTGTCACTCTGCCCTTGCAGTGTGTGGGTATGAGTGTGTTTGCACTGGTGGGGAAAAGATGGAAATAGAAACCCCGTGGGGTGGGCTATGGTACAAATACCAGATTTGTGGTTGGTGTCTCCCAGTGTACTGAAGTCACTCCTGTAGCCATTGCTGTAATTAGTTGTGTGGGTTAGATTAAAGCTAGCGTAGCAGAACTTAACCATGTGCATATCCTCTCAGACATATGTGATAAATGGTTTCTATTCCTTGTTAATAACCAGTTATCAGCAGTGACAAAGGTTTGGTTTTTTTTTTTTTTTCTGGTGACACAGTGTTATGGGTTGTAGTTGTATAGACCCTGGCTTTAGCACAGCCTTACTTCACACATGGAAAGAAACAAGAGAAGGGTTAGAGTTTTAGTGTATAACTGAGAGAAGTTTCAGGAGGTAACTTGGTACCATTTCTGTTGCTAGTTACTGTGCATCTTGCTCTCTTTACAGTGAAATATAATTCCCTAAGAAAAATTCTTCCAACTTAACAATAACTTACCCTCTCCTGAGTTAGGAAGCCGTAAGTTTCCTTTAACTAAAATCATGTATCTTAGTGCAATTGTTCGGGCATGGGGTTGTTTGGGTAGATGTTGGGAATAAATATATCAGTGCACCTAGAGGTGTTTACATTGCCTGTGGATCAGGTACTCGGCAGGAGTTTGTATTTCCTCTCCTGTAGCTGATAGTTGTCCTGTAGCCCTGTGTGCCAAGCAACCTTGGCCAAGTGTGGGGGCTCCCTGCCACTGTGAATTGGGGCAGTCTCCACTGGCTACTGAGAAAAGTGTTTTGCTGGACACTCCTTTCTGGAAAACGTCAAAGGCCAGTGGGGTTCCTCAAGAGTTAATGACTGCATGGTTGCTTCTCAAGTGGAGAGAAGGATGATACAAAAAAAAAAAAAAATACAGGTTTAGCAGCAACATAAACACGTTGTGGAAAGAACTGTGTTCCTTAGGTACAGCACTGCCCATGCCTGTGAAGCTTTTGAATACCAGAATGAAGTATTGCAGTGTGCTACCCACGAACATAATTTGTGGGATGTGAGTCATTTGGTTTAACCCAGTTTATAATTTGAATAGATGGTACATGCTGGATAGCATTTTTCCTTTAGTGGTGTGGCAAGTCAGGACAACCTGTATTCAGTTCGTTGAGATTCTTCTGTTTGCCACTGTCAAAGGAAAGAATACATTGACTTCTAAAACTAACATTTATTGAAGTTCAGAGGTCAAGTGATTACTTCATCTTGGAATGCCTTTAGGTCCAGGATCAAGAAGGACATTAATAAATAAATAATTTTTTTTTGCTTACTCTGTGAAACAGTTGAGTAAAAGATAGGTATAAACCCATTGCTTTTTAGGAGATATAAGGCGGTCTAACTGAATGGAATCAGCAGAAACATATACAAGTCACCAGTGTGCCTTGGCAGTCAAAAGGGGGAACCACATACTTGAGGGGTGCATCAAGCACAGCATCCCCAGCTGATCGAGAGCGGTGATTATCCCACCGCGTTCAGTTTTGGTACTGCCTCACCTTTAGTACTCTCTGCAGTTCTGGGCCCCACAGTTCTAGAAGGTCCTTCAGTGCATCTAGAGGGGGGCGACAAAACTGGTGACAGGGCTCAAAGGCACATCCTGTGAGGAGCAGCTAAAGACTTTGGGTTTCTCTAGTCTGGCTGAGGGGCACTCTCATTGTTATCTACAGCTTTCGGAGGAGGGGAAGTGGAGAGAGAGATGTGATCTCTTCTACCTGGTATCCACTGGTAGGAGGTGTGGGAACGCTTGAGAGCTGCACCAGGGGAGGTTCAGACTGGACATTAGGAAGCATTTCTTTACTGAGAGCGTGGTCCACCACTGGAACAGGTTTCCTAGACATGAGGTTGATGTCTGGAACCTGTCAGTGTTTAAGAGGATTTTGGACAATGCCCTTAATAACATGCTTTAACTTTTTGTGAGCCCTGAAGTGATGTAGGTCCCTTCCAACTGGAATGTTCTGTTTTATTCTGTTCTGTTCTATTCTATAATACATTATGTAATTAAGATAAGAGCTGAGGCACTAATGGCTTCATGATGTAATGAGTTTAACAGGACATTTATTTGGATTCTAAAAATATTTGAGGCCACATTACCTAAAACAGTTAAAGCAGTGTTATATTAACCCAAATATATTGATATGTTAGTTACTTTTTCCCATGGTGACGTAATGCAGTGAGGTTAATTCTGGGTGCTCCTTTGCTTAAGGGTGATAAATCCTGTGCATTGTTTTAAAAATTTTAGCCTTTACCTGGGCTGCAGAATCAATGGAAAATAACTTGGGTGGCATAGAGGGTTGAATGGATTGTAAAAGTGTTTCAGTCTCGTGAATGTAAAGAAAAATGTTCAAGCAGTGAACATGGACAACAGCCCCCACCAAACAGAGAAGTAATGCTGCTGTATGCTGGTGTTTATATGTTTGCACAGTGCAAAAGGTATCTCACATCTTCTATCAGCTGTGTAGGGGGAGGAGCAGTGCTCTTCTAAGATAATGTTGATGTTTTGGTAAATTTATGGTAATTAATCTCACAGATTTCTGACAGTGTGGTATTTCTTCTTTTTTGTTCAGATACCTTTGGGACTCTTGTTCTTCCAGTAGTAAGTATTTTTTTCATTTCCTCCTTCCTTAGAAAATGTTGACTCCCTGTAACTTACCATCCGTTGGTGCCGATGATATATTTTGCATGTGATCCCAGTTACTTTCACAGTCTCAGATGAATGTATTTACTGACCAAATCAAGGATTTTTCAGATCAAATGCTGTGCATCTTGTTAGAAGTAATTACAGAATTTGGGAGCTGATTTCCAGCATCAACACAAGCTATCATAAAACTTGAACACAGAAATTTGATTTGTGGCTTTTTTTACTGGCTGATAACCTATATCTGTATTTTAGACACACCATGAAGGCTAATTACAGCTGAAAAAATTGTGCAAAGCAACAATTGAGAAATACTAAAATAAAAATATATTTATATACAGTCTTTGTAAAGGTTTGGAAATGCACATTCAGTAAAAGTACATAAAAAAACCCCAACAGTGTGTCTTGAATTGTGTGTTGTGTATGAATCCTGAATTTGTGATCCTGGACGTCCATCTTGAAAACCCAGTCTAAAGAGTTATGTACTTATATCAGGAAAAAAGTTTTACCAAAGTCATCCTTAAGTCTGGGTATCCTTTAATCCTGGGATTAAGTTCTGATCTCAAATAAACTGTCTCTGATTAAATAATCTGGAACTATTTGATAGATAGATAATCAATGACAATGAGCAGCTCAACATTATGAAAATTACTAGGTTGAAATACATCTCTATGAACTACAGGAAATGTAGAAAATTCCATTCATTAAAAAAAAACCTAAACAAGTTCCTTAATATAATCTGGGCAGGTCTTAAAATGTTCAAGCACCTAAAACTAGGCAGGGTGCTTTCCTCCCTCTCTTGCTGCTATCTGAAGGATGAACTGACTCATTTTTTAACAGCAAGATTTTTTACTCATTTGTGTAGCCACACTAGACTTAGGTTTTGTCCAAAGTGTAATTTGCTGGTAGCAGAAGGTGCGTGATGCGTTTCTGGATTCAGCCTCATCTTTTCCAGAGGAAACAGTAGCTGCTTTGTCTGAGGTACTTGTGATGGTGGTTGGTGTAGTCAGAAGTATGTGAGATGGCCTTTTTCTCTCTTGTGTTAGGAGTGCCAAAATGGGGATAGTAATACCATTCATTTGGGATGTTGTGACTAAGATAAAATATTTTCGCAGCAAGTTCCTACTACTTAGTGTTAAAAGCTGCCTTGCTCATGTTTGGGTTGAGAAACATTAGAAAAGGAGTTGGTGGGGCTGAAGTAGTTACTATTATTGTAGCAATGACCTTGTGGAAGTGTTGTATTAGTGCAGTTTCTGGTAGCATAGATGTGCGAAACAGAAGGTGGGTTACATTGCACCTCAGCTGTCCTAATCCACTGCCATGGCCATGCAAACGTCATTGTCTCTGACCTTTGCATCAAGAAAGGTACAATAGGCAGTTTTGTTATGGTGTTTTGGGAAGGAAAGATCTTTTGAGATATAAAAAGTGTAAAAATCTAGGGAGGAACCCACGCAATCTTATCAATATTTGTGATAGGAAAGAGATACAGGAAAATAGATGAGGTCTCTAAATGGCATTTACAGATTTTTAAAGAAGAAATCAAAGACAATAATTGCAAGCATGTTAAAATAATGCTGTAAGTACAGTTCACTGCAATGATGAAACAAAACAAGGTTATTTTTCCCCATTTTGATTTTGAATGATTATAATGTGTCCTGGAATTCTTGTAGTGAATCCTACATGCTTTTTAGGGATTACAGCTTCTTTAAGAAATACTAACATTCATAAATGAATATTTGAGGTAGTAATAAGCTAATATTTGACAGATGCAGTAGCTAAGGCTGTAACATACTGCAGAATATTTGGTGTGGAATTTGGAGGTTGTTGAAGTATGTGAATCATATGTTCTTGGCAATGTGTGTACAAAAACCTGCAGCTGAACAAAATGCAAAATCCATTTCAGTGTGAAGCTTTGGATTTATAAAATTAAATTTTAGATGCAGATTTTAAAGGGGCGATGTCTTCTTCCCATGTCATCATAGGCCTGCTCATGGGTGAAAAAGAGCCTTTTTATTTTTCCCCCTTCTTGATTTTTTTTTTCCTGGCTTGTTTTTAAAAACAGAAAGTCAGCAGAGAGGGATAGAATTGTAGTTGATTCCTCTGTAGAGGTAAACACACAGAGAAGGAAATGCGTTCTCTACAGACATTTGCGTCTGCTTCATTTGTCACCCAGTGACATTTTCCCATGTTTGTGAATGCCTGTTACCTCACTGCGCGCTGTTAAAATGAGCTTTGACAGCAATTCAGCCTTTCTTTATAGGACTTGGTAGGATACTTTTGAAGTGCTGTGCCTGGTGAGTTAACAGCTGTAATTTTCATTATAGTGCAAGAGGAGTGCTTCAGTTCCATATGTTATGCTGAAAAATGCTAGCCTGTCTGCTTTAGTTGTCTTAACTTCAGAGGTTTTACTCCAGATTTACAGTTTTAACTCCAAACAGAAGCATGTGACTCTTAAGCTTTTCAGCAGGGCTGCTTGTTGGAATTAGCTGTGTTAAAACCCTTTCCTTTCTTCAAAGAGACGTTCTGGCAGTACAGAAGCCAGCATCTGGGCTGGGATGTCCCTGGGGTCAGTGGTTGTCTGTGAAGGCTCTGCTCAACTAAAATTCCAGTGCGCTGCAGCATCTCTGCTTTAAGCCTTTCAACTCCTGTGACTGAGATTCCTCCCAGCTAACTTTAGGAAATGAAGCGATGCATCTGAATTATAAGCTCTGGATTACTGCTGTGCACTGGAAAGACACAGAGAGAGAGAGAGAAAAGAAACCTGTGCATGATTACTCTGATCTTAATGTGGTCTAAATTTCCTTGCCAGTGATATCTGTCTTTTCTGCCTGTACTGTAGAATCCTTCAATGTCTGTCCAAAATAAGTTAACCATATATAATTTCTGTTCCTTCATTTCTTAATATTTTGGGAAGAATAATTATTTTACTTTCTAAATGAGTCACAGTATGTGCTGTAATTATGAATCATTAAACTGAAATGGGACAGAATCTGTGAAGTTGCTATTGAAAAACAGTACCTCACCTCATGAGATATTAATTCTGCGTTTGATTTTTCTACCCCAAAGGATATAAAGCTAAAGACTGTAAAAAAACAAGTGCAAAGTTCTCTTACAGTCCTGCTCATCTTGCTTACACATACCTTCTTCAGATCTTTTATTTTTGGAAAATTTATTGGCAAAAAAGTGATGAAGAAGAGTATTAGCCCGTTATATCAAACCCAAGAAATTTCTAAACAACTGAAAAGAGAGAGCACAACGTATGTATGTGTGAGACTGTGAATGGCATATGAATGCATAGATACTTGTTGAAAACGTGGAAATCTGTTGAATTAGATGGAAGTCTGTTGAAAGCATGCTTCTGATAACATATTTTCAGGTAATTGTTGAAATAACGCATTAAAGTCATGGAAAAAAAACGCTTTCTCTTTTTGAGAATATACATAAATTGACAAGTTTAGGTATATATTAGTTCTTTTTGTCAAATGTTTTTTAAATAACAGTATCTTCAAGAATATTTTTGATACCTAACAGAGAGTCACTATTTCTTTTTAAGCTGCCTCTGAACAGTGCTTCTGGGAATTACGAATTACTGGTGGAAGGCCATGCTGATGGCCGGCGCATCTTCTCTAACCGGACCAGCTTGATGTACATGTCAAAGAGCACCTCTGTATTCATCCAGACTGATAAATCTATGTATAAACCAGGACAAGATGTGCTCTTCCGGATTGTCACTGTCTACCCTGATCTTAAACCTTACAAGGTGTCTCTGAATATATATATCCGAGTAAGTGTCCACAGGAACATAATGACATGTTGGAATGTGTCATATGTTCCAAATTGTGAAAAACACAGATCATATGTATTGCTACCTAAATCTTGCTAGCAAGGCAACTCATATTTAACGTGCAGCTTGACTTTTCTCCTAGGATCCTCGGAGGAAATTGATTCAGCAGTGGTTGATGGAGGAGGGTGATTTGGGTGTAGTTTCCAAAAAATTTCAGTTATCAATGAACCCTCCACTAGGAGACTGGTCCATAGAGGTTGAAGTGAACGTGAGTATTAACATTGCCAAATCATAGAGAGATTTATTTCTTCTGCTAGATGTGTATAAAATTGTGCTTACGTTGCTGAAGACAGTTATAAACATGGCTCATGCGATGACCAAATCCTTCCCTCATGTCAAATATTGTGCAAGATACTATGCAAAGATAATATGCAAACCTCACAAGATTGTCAGTAGTATATGGTTTTGTAGAGAAGGATACAAAAACCCGCATACATACTTTATCCTAAGGTCTGTGTTTTGATTCCAGAATAAAAATGTTATTAAAATAGTGAGGGGTTGTAATACTAATATAAAAGAAAGATCTCATGGAGTATAGTTTTTTTTTCTTTTTAAGTGAAATGCCCTTACATTTATTTTGAAAGCAAATACACAGAAATTTGCTGTGCCAGCTGTGCAGCCAGTCAAGTGTCTCAAGGGTTGAAGAACAAGACTATTTACTGATCTTTAGGGGTGTTTCAGTGATTCACAATGACTGATGAGTTACTGAGGAAAAAATAACTTTGTAACATAGAAGGGATGACTAGTAATACAGAACTGTTGCAAAACAAAACTGGAAGAGTCTGTGTTGGACGTTGCTATTGGCAGTAGTTCTCTCAGGCCAATCCTTCAAGCTGTGGAAGGATACACCATGGAACATGTTTCAAAAATAGCTGGAGGTTTAGCTGCTCAAAACTGTGTCAGGTTTATTCAGCCTGCTTTTAAATACCTATAATTTGGGAACTGCATTTCCTATTTGGCTTGCAGTGGCTGTTCAGAGACATTTAGCAAGTATAAACAGGACTGCTTAATGTTACATAATGAGGGAGATGATGGGTAGAAAGGAGAAAAACTAATGTGATCATGCATTACTTGGGAGTAATATTTAACAGTACCGGTTATGTGTTTGATAGATTTCTGTAGGCTTAGGTTTGTGAGGGTGGTGCTCAAGTGAGTGTCAGAACTGGATTTTTCAAATACGTTGTCATGTGGGTGTGGAGTTGTTGCTGTTGTCTGTGATGGGAAAAATGTATTAAGTTATTCCTGTGCTCCTCCCTGTGCTCTGCCACTCCTTCCCATCCCCTGACTGCTGTTCAGCAGCCTCTCAGTCAGGCTGAAGCAGCTGCCATCAGGCTGAGATCTAAAGTGCAGTGGGGAAGTGACCCAAATTGAAAAGCATCTGTGTTTTTCTTTGCCTAGACCAGGCCAGTTCACTGATCCAGCTGTCAAGCCATCCCCTCTCACAGCTATTGTAGGTGCTTTTCGGAAGTTGGGGAAGTGTGGCTCAGACAGGGAAACAAAGGTTGGTGACAGTGGTGGGCTCCTTCAACAGCTCACTTGCCAAGCAAAAAAGTGGGATATGCTGCTTGGGCTTTCTGCAAAGGCTTGAGTAATGGTGAAATTAGGAGATAATTGTTGAAGGAACAGTGGCAGCTGTTTTCAGTATCTCAATGAGTGCTACTCCCTCCTGAAACAAAACCAAAAAGAAAAACAAATTGGAGAGTTGAAAGAAAAATGCCTTGTAAATTCATTTGTGCTAATGAAACAGCTGTGAGACAAGTGAAGGGAACCTTAATAGACTGTAGTTGATGGTATTCTAAATTTTAGCTATGCTACAGAAGGTTAATGATCCTGGAAAATATATGTCAGAGTGGGAATGTTTCTCCAGTCACGAGTAACAAGGAGAAAGTAAATAGGGAACGTTTTGTTCCTGTCTATTTCAACACAGAGCTAAAGGGCATCAGGTAAAGGAGGTAAAGAGTGATTTCAAAATGACTAAAACATCATAACTGAACTGCAGAACACAGCACTAGCAGTTATTGTGAATACTGAAAATTCAGGTGGGATCAAAAAGTGCCTGGACAAATTCACAGTACTTTCCATCGAGAACTGATAACTAAAAAGGCTTTAGGTGTCAGCTCAAGACACAGGGTCACTCCTGGCTACCGTGGTTGATGCAGTTCTCTAGGTGTTCTCTAACACTTCATGATTGCCTTTTTGGAAGATGCATTCTAACAGTGCAGATTTCTGGAGTAGCTGAATACAAAGGAACCAAACCTGGGATAAAAGGAGATCAGGCTAAATGGTTCCTTTTGACATTTAAACTCTTTAAAGTTAAAATCAAAATAGAGGACAAAAAGAAGAGTATATTTTATTTTAAAAAAGTTTTAAACCTTGGTGTCCAGAAAACCTGGCTATTTTACAGTGCTTATCCTCTGGGAATAGAACAGCAACCCCAAGTCCCACACAGAAATACTTATGTTTACTTTCAGGCCCTTTTTTGTTTACACCTGCACCCCTTTAATTGTCAAATTCCATGTTGAATATAATGACAAAGCATTATGCATTATTTCTACAGCATGTGCCTACACAGCATCTTCATTGGATAAGGATATCATATGCAAGATACATTAAATGACTATTGCAATATTCACACTATTATATTAAGGCTGCCTAGTGTATTGTCTCACAGACTTGTTTTTCTGATACTGTGTCAGCCATTGGATTAATGAGACCTGCAAGACACTTTTCAGAATAAAAGAAAATAACTTTTCTAACGGGAAACTCTGCTTTATACTCTTGATTGCAAGGGAGTTCATGCAGTGAAATACAAGATTATATGGGATGGGATTCAGTTTGAACATTAAGCTGTGTAGGTGTCTCTGTGTTGGTGATACAGTGGAGATTTAGTTGGTGTTCAGTGAAAGCTAGTGAGTGAGTAGATGACTCCTAGTGGATATTCCTAGCTGTTACCTGGATATTCCTCTCTCTTCTGCAGCAGATATGTTTTTCAAGGGGACGTACAGGTTTTATTGTGTCACAGATAAAATTGCATAGATTCACCAATCTCTTCGTGATAACAGAGGTCACTGACAACTTAGATTTACTGCTAAGGAAGACTTAGCGTATGACTGGGATTTTCAATAGGTATGTCTTCCTATCCTTAACTAGTACTGCCAGCTCTAGCTCTGCTTGGTATCCAGCACAGCTTATGGATCTTTTCAGGCTTTAGGAACATCTTCATATGGCAAACCCAGACTGATCTCTGCATGACTTAGCTATCCTGATGCCATGACCTGAACTTTCTACTTAAATAGCCAGGCTTTCTTTCTCAGATTTCCCTCTTGTCTTTAAAGAGTTGTTAAATGATGAAATAACATTTCCCTTCTTGTGATTACAGATCAGTTTTCAAGTGTACTGAGTTTTGATTTTTGGAAGTGCTGCCTCTGAATCCTGTTTTAAATCAGGTTTTGGCTGCTTGCTGCTGTTAAACATCCTGTAGTATTTTTTAATAAAAGTTCAGGTGTAAGTACAGCTGTTCCAGGAAAACTCAAGACAGAGTAATTAAAGTCTGGTTTCCAAGTCTCTACCTTGTATTTTAGTTGGATATCTTATATTTCCTGTTGCCGAAAGGCTTCTAGTTGCTGAGTTTTAGTAGCATACACCTCCAACCAGAAGTTGTTTCTAGTTAAACAGCATTTCGTAATCTAATTTATGGAAGTTGTTATGTATAAATTTATTATCAAATATTGAAGAGTAGTAATGGTTCAGGTGCAACAAGGGCTTTCCAAAATATTTTTAAGAGTATAACTTTTTTTTTTTTTTAAAGCTTCAGCTATAAAGCAACTTTCAGAATCAACCAGGAATGTTTATATACTTTACATATTGAAGTTTTTAGCTTTTGAGGTTTAATATATATTGCAGTGTATCCACAGTGAATTCTGTCATGTTTTACTGCTAGGTCAGTTATGGATTTCACATTTGATGCATTAAGTTTAATGTTGTATATATAATTGCTTAAAAATGTGTCACACTTCTTCAAAATCAGACTGTACATAAAAGTTTTGGCATTGGCTGAGTATTTAGTAGTTTGCAAATGTGCACAGATATTCAGTCAGGATCTGCTAGTGTAAATAGTGGTGACACTGGTGGGGCTCTGTTTAGTTTCTGGAGACTGTGCTATTGAGTTTGAACAGAATTTCATTTTGGAGTTTGTTTCCTGCATGCGAAAACAAAGCATGGAAGTGATCATGAAGTGCTTCTGTTAGTCCTGTGTAGACAAAAATCTGTTTTATTTAGCTGCAAAGCCAAGGCGGAAGAGTGCTCCTGACAGGGCCTGTGAGACAATGAGGTAGCCCCAGGAATGCAGCCGGTGCCAGCATTGCACTTTTCCAGGGCAAAGCCCTGGACCACACCCAGAGTATTTCCCCATGCTCTAACAGCAATGCGTGTCAATGTCAGAAAGAAATAAGAAAGTGGACCCAGATCCGATTCATTCCAGGGACTTTCAATTGCCAAAGAAGAGAAATCTGTGGGGAACAGTTCCTGTGAGCTCACTTTTGTTGGATCAGACTTAATGAATTAAAGCAGGGCGGTTCATCACAGCAGAGCAGAATCTTGACTGTAGTTGTTAGGGGTTCTTGGATGTCAGGATCCAGAGCGTCTAAGGCTCTCCTGCAGAAAAGCTCATCCTCATCATCCCAGAACGCTTCTGTGGATCTCTTTTTTGGCACTTTTTCTTACTCTGGGCGATGGACACAGAATGCAATAGTTGTTCTGCAGTTTAAGAAATGATGATTTAGGGCAAAATGTTAGTCTAGAAGGGCGAGTGTACTTAAGAAGCAGGAGAAGGCATGGAATACAAAACCTGTACTAGAATAAAGCAGCTCTGGAAAAAAAATGGAATAGGCATGGTGTTGTTTTCCTATCTTAAAGAAAACTCCTAAAAATCTCTCTGGGGTTGTGCATATATAACTAACTGACTAACTGCTTGTCTGAAAAGCCACTGTTCCTGGAAACTGGTTTAACAACTTCCATTTCAGTATATTTGAACAATGTTTGCCAGAGAGACAGCCTTGCTTATCAGCTTAAAATGATAGAGTGGTTGAAGTGCTGTTACTTGTCCTACTTCAGACCAGCTTGGCTGAAAAGTGTGTTAGTGGGAGATCTGGCTTGGTATTCAAATCATCAAGATGACCAAATAGGGTCTTTGCCTTTCCCTGAACCATGAAGCATGGCTTCATTTCTGTCACAAAGCTTGTCATTTTAGAGAAGATGCAGCCAGGAGTGCTAGTCTCACTGTAATCTCTTGTTTTCTACTACTTAACAGTTCTTAGTTTTTAATTGTAGGTTTTGTTGGGTTTTTTTTTACTTCTAAGATAATGTGAAACAAATTTTATTTTCAAGGGAGATGCTTTTCTACCATGCTGTCTGGGGTAACATTTTGTTCAGGGTTTGCTTTATGGCAAGGGTCACATATGTACTTAATGCTGGAAATAAAAGCTGTACAGAGAGCAAGATGTGAGATGAATTCACTACAGGTCATTTTCCTAAGATACATGTTCCTGAGGTTACCTGATAGTAATCTGACTGTGGGCTGATACATGCATGTCAACGCTGTAGCATTTTGTGTTGCACGTATTATGATTTGCACAAATGTTGTGAAAATAGCTGGTTCTGCATGTATATTTTCAAACCTAGGAATGTAAATATGGCAGTCATTTTGGTGATCAATGACTTAATAATGAAATTGGCAGCAGTCTGATTTTTACTTTGACAGGAGTATTTTGCTAGGAAATGTGTAAATATAGATGTATAAAGGGCTTGGTCTGTGATGCTTAACTTGCAAAGTTGTTGATCAGGTAACCAAAGTTTATAATTGTTTCTAGTTTATGTCCTGATCCTAGGGTTTTTTACCACAGGAGTTCTCAGTTTATCTTCTCTTGCCACAAACAGTCATTCCTATCTGATACATCTTGATGTACCCTGACAATTGGTTATCCATATTCATTGTTCTTTTCCCCCTTCAAGAAAATCAGGAAATAAGTGAAAAAATTAGAAAAATAGGAAAATAGAACACAAGTAACAGCACATTCTATAGGGTTTTTTATTTCTTTCCTTGATTTTAAGTAACAAATAGCTGAGACAAGAAGATATAACACAGGAGTATCTGCTGAAGTAAGTATGACTGTTTGCAGCCCCCTTTTGAGTAAATGTAGAATCATAAGATTATATGTGCTTTTGAAGTAGTCTAGTCCACTAGATAGACACTGTAGTAGCCTCTTGTTTGTAGAAGTTAATTTAAGATACGCTAACAAAGGTACTGCTGGTATGTCAGTCATGGTTTATCATGATGACTGTGACTACTTATGCTAGGTGGTTTTATGCTAGCTAGCTCAGGTATTCAGTTTTTTTAAATACAGAAACCAGGCATATGTAGATGTCTGCAGACTGGAAGCTGCACAAGCTGTTCATTAGATACACTTACAGTCTGCTTCACATGAACTTCTGCGTCCTTCCGTTTTGCAAATATATACTACTGGTCTCTACAGGAGATGATAGTGATTGAGACATGATTTAAAATCACACCATGTGAGAAATTGTAGTTTAACTTGAATATGGGTGGGATTTGGCCAAGAAGGTATGTTAAATTTACTAATTTAACCACAGTTGTATGTATTTTCTCATATGAATTTTTTTCAATAGGGTCAAGTTCATTATCAAAGATTTAAAGTGATGGAATATGGTAAGTGTTATTTAAGGGCATTTAGTAGTGATCAGAATCAGTAGTGATCCTCCATTAATTTATACTAGCTTCCCTTGGCTGGCATGAACATTTTAAATACTCACAAAAACTTTTAATTTCCAAATCTTTGGCTTCTCTGAGACTGACAAAAAAAACACTTCTTATCAGCTGCCCTGTTTATCTTTGGTAGTTTTAATGATCCCAGAATATCTGTATAGTATGTGGTTGTGAAGCTTGCTGATGATTCTGTCAAAGCTGAATAAGCTAAATGTTTTCTATTTCAGACTTAAAAGCTTATGTGCAGGCTGCTTTTATGATGCTTTGTTCTCCTTTCAACAAAAAGTTGTAGTCTGGGGATTGGGTTAAAAATGTATCTTACCTTATATTAGGAAACTTAGGAAACTAGAAGTCTTTATCAAATTACATGTTCTACCCTTCTTACTTAAAAAAAAAAAAATCCTTCTGTGAATTTAATCCTTTCTGTAATTTTTTTTTTAGTTTTACCAAAATTTGATGTCATGATAACGACACCCTTATACTACTCTTTGAGAGATGAAGATGTAACTGGTGTTGTCTCTGCAAAGTAAGTAAATCACTGATACTGTTGTCACCCTCACTCTTAAGAAAGTTACTGCGGGTCTCTAAGTGTCAAAGTAAAACTTATATTTAGAATGCTAACAGAGCCCCATCTATTCAGAATTAGTTGGTTAGTATCCAACAAAATCCAACTGGATTTTGTTGTAACAAGGTTCAGTAGATCTTCAGATTTCTAGTAAGTTCTTTTGGTCTGGTAAGCACTTCTTGAGTATAGCTATACATTTTCAGCTACCTTATTTGAAAATCTTAAGTTTTTTGCTTGTAATATGTATTTTGATACTTTTTGCTTGTTCTTATAGTTCTTTTATGGTACTTTCCAATTTACCACATTCAGGTCTGTAGGTAGAGTAGCTATATTTTATTAGACTACGTGGAAGATTAGGCAAACTTCTGTGAACATCCTTCTTGTTCTAATAAATCAACATTGTGGATTTTGAGTATGGGTTTCTCCTATCAAAATACCTATACCTGTAAATGGGTAAAGAATTAAAAGCTCTTGAGAAATTCAGAAGAGGCTTCAGTGTAGACTCTTGTGTAAACAGTATTTTATTTTTCAGCTGAGCAAATATCTAGACAAAAATTTACCACGCATTAATCTCAAAGAAAAATTAATTTTATTTTTGAAGATGAGAGTCAGGTAGACCTACTTGATCTATCTATCCAAGACCAACATAAAGGGTCTTTTGTGGGTTATCTAATGCCTAAAAATACATACCTTCTGAAGAAGCACTCCATTTATAAGTGAAATGCAGAAATGATTGTGTAGCAAACTATTTAAATTAAATGTTTGAACTTTTAGAAAACACTTTGTTCTGTAGAATCCATGCAACCTGATATTATAAACTATCAAGGCTGGGTTGGATGGGGCCCTGAGCAACCTGATCTAATGGGTGGCATCCCTGTCCACGGCAAGGACCTTTAAGATCTCTTTCATCTCAAACCATTCTATGATTCTGTGAATCTCCGAAGGGGGAATTTTAAAAAACCGTTCTCCTTGCCTTTTTTTCCCCCATTCTGCTTTGCTTTTGGAATCCACTATATGCCAGGTAATATTTGGTTTCTTAAGTTGTTCCACAGGATCCTTCCACAGGATACTTGACTCTTTCATTTGGTATACTCATAAAGTATTTGAAAGTGTACCTGTCTGCTGCAATAAATTCATACTTAGACACCAGTGAATCACCTGAGATTGAATCCCAGCAGTGACAAAGTTTTCCTGATACATCGTAATTATTCATAGAGAATGACTTCATTCCTGGTGACTGTTTTTATAGACATAACGCTTATTTATACCAAGAGTTTTTACTCCCCTTACACTTGCAGATTTCATAAAACGCGTTTTCTTCTCTGGAGTATTATTAGATTAAGTTAAGTACAGGGATGCCGCCCAATAGCAGTATCATTTCAAGGTTAATGGAAACTTATGACTATAATTAGGTCTGATTAGAAAGACTGAGTTCAAATACAAGACAGTGTTATCAGAGTTATTCCTGTAACTATGCTGTTTGATTTTTCTTTCTGTCTGCTTTTCAGCTTTGATATTACTTAAGTGGCTGCATAATGATTTAAAGTACTTTGAAGTTATCACACCTGCATGTATTACTGCTGAGGACTGGAATGATTTTAGGTGTCCTGTCTGTCCCTATGTCATTCCTCTCTGCCCTCACTTCTCTGTTGCAATGTGAGAATGTCATGGTTTCTCTTAAGTATGACTTGGAAACATACAAAATTTTTATTTCATTGCTGCTCAGTGACTGCAGGTTGCTACTGTCATCCTAAGAAGGGAGTAAGTTACAGTTTTCAGATTTGCCCCAGCTGGACATCGTTTGCAATAATTTCTTGAGACTGTGACTACTAAATAATTAGTAATAATTATTAACAAATATCTGGAAATATCTCATTTCGTGTTAGCAGTATTTGGTAAACAAAATACTTACACTTCCCACATCCCATTTTAACTCTACTGCATATTAGTTATGATGCTACATCAGTGTTCTATTCAATAACTTGCTTCCAGCTTTTAGCTTAGGATAGTTAACTTTTGTACATTGTACAGCCCATAATAATTTTAATAGGTTTGTGCAGCTTATGTGCAGGAAAGAGAAGCACTGTGTATCTTCTCCAGGTTTTGGGCTTCCATCTTTAGTGTTGATAAACTGGTCTCAGTGTTGCAAACTCCATGTTTCAAAGGAAAAATGTGTTCTAGCCATTTTTTGAGGCCAGAGATTAGTATTTTAGTAGCCTTGAGAGCTCTTCAGGAGCCCAGGCCCTGGAGGGTGGTGCAGTGTTGTTTGACTTTGCCTGTTGTGTTTCAGGTACACGTATGGAAAGCCAGTAAAGGGAACTGTAACAGTCACTTGCCTTTCTGTCTCTTACTGGACAAATAAGAGAAATATAACAACAACAATGGAGGTGAGTCATCTCTTAGCAGTTTAAGTGTGTGTCCTGTTGTGGTTTAAGTGACACCTGGGACCATTCCTGAGTGCCAAGTTCAGCTGGCATGGTCTATGGAGTGACTTGCATGGAGAGTGTTAAACTCTCTTTAATTTCCAGCCTAAAGCATGTACATTCAGACTGCTTGTTGGGAATGATTCTTGGCACCTGTGCTCCCTTTGCCTGTGCCTAGAAGTTATTTTGGAGAGTACCAGTTGACCCAGGTAAAAAAATTTTCCAGGAGCCACATAGGTGCTGGAGGACTCATACTAAGGGTTGTTCCCTGGCCGTGTGCCGCTGCACACTGAGCTCTGTGTCACAAGGCCAGAGGAGAACACTCCCAAGTGTCTAGGTGGAGCTCTAGCATGGTAGAAACCAAAGCATTTTGCCTACTAATTGCCAGCAATTACATTTGAGCTGCTGCAGTAATTGTAACCTGAAGCGTGAAATTTAAAACAACATACAGTTGCAATCTGAACACTTAAAAAGAGGTGCTAGATTAATTGCATTCTTTTTGAAAAATTAGACATTTTACTTTTGAGATGTGGACTGTGTTTAAAAAAGGTTAAAGTTTTGCTACATGAGGTAACTGTAATTTTCTGTTTGCTGACTTTAGCTGCTGTCTGACTTCAGTGCCTTCAGCAGCACTTAGTCTACAGAAACTCAGCTCAGATGCTGAATAGGGTGTACCCCTCTTCTCAGGCAGGAACTTGTTCATTGAATTTTTCTCTAAAGCTTAGGTACCATGGCGCTAGCCATGTAGAAATGGATAATTCTAGAATTTAGGGAAAAAAAATTAACTTTTTCCATAAAGTATTGTTGCCTCTAAAAAAGTAGTGAACTTCTACTGGATTCAATAAAAATGGTTGCTGACAGCAAAAAAATAAAGGGTCAGCATTCATAATTTTCTGGTGTTGACACTCCAAAGTTTGTATATGGAGAGAGCTACAGGGCTTAACCAGAAATAAGCTACTGTAGACAGAAGGGTGCCCTTGGCTTTTCTGGCTCAACAATTATTTTTTCCAACATCGCAGATAAATGGATCTGTGAATGTAACCTGTAACAAGCTTATGTTGCAAAACTTGAACGCTGAGCAGTCGTGGCACCAAGGTGACAGCGATTACATAGAGCCGATAGAAATGATCGCAGTGGTGACTGAGTCACTCACAGGTATGTGGCTGTGTGAGGTCTGCTGAGGGAAATCCAGAGTAGGTGGGGCTGGAAGGCCTTACTGCTGTGTGGAAGAGCTTGGAGCACTAGAAAAGTATCACGTACTGATGTCAGCACAAACCATCCACATGCAGATATGTTATCTGAGCATTGCTTGCCTAGAAATTAAATAGTTTAACCAGCTGTTAACTCAGTTGAATAGAGTTCTATGCTAAAGGATTGATTAAATAGCCAAGAAATACATTCTGATGAGAGCTTAAAGTCAGTAACTGATCCTTTTTGATGAGAAGAGCAGGCATAAAGAATTGCTAGCATTAGCCTGAATTTTACAAATTTAGGTTTAATCATAAACTTGCCTGACTTTGGGTATTTGTAAGCCACATTAGTAGAAAGAGTTCCCTGGTCCTATGTTGTCCACAGTCTAACCCCTTCTAGATGGACTGATTTGCAAACTGAGGGGCTTTTGTGAGTTCATGTTCCACTGCACCTTGCACATTAGAAAAAAAAACCGTATACAAAATTTCTGCCTGTCCCTGAAACTAGGTTTCATTACAGACTTTCTGTAGAAACTCTGGCAAGGTGAAGCTGGCTGATTTAGGATTTAGTAAGTTCCTTCCTTGTGTCATTCTGACATAGCCTTATACTTCTAGCAGGCAGTGCCAGAACATATACCACCTTTGTACTGATGTTCAGCTAGAAGGATGAAGAATGATAGGAGTGGAAATGGGGAAACATAGGATAGAATTATTTCAAACTTGGGGAATAAATTGTATTGCTGCTAAAGTAATATGTGTGTTAAATGCATGTTATCTAAACACATACAATTATTCTACAGGAATCTCCCAAAATTCAAGTACCATCATATTTCCAAAGCAAAGTGACTATTTTATTGAATTTCTAGACTACTCCAGAGTTATAAAGCCTTCTCTGAACTTCATAGCTACTGTAAGTTCTCTTGTTTATCATCTTGATTATCATCTGTGGATAAGAAAATGTGACTTCTCCTCTATGCTTATATGGCAAGTTTTGCCTTGGATTTTTAAGTGTAATTTACAGATTGGTTTTCAAATTCCTTCTTTTTTTCACAAGACATATCAGCAAATAGTAAATTTGGAGGCATTTGCTCTAGAAAAGGGTAAAGTGGCAAGGAATGCTGTAGTCTTGGCAGGATATATGTGAGTATAGTTTCTCAGCATTCTCATGGAAGAGAAATCTTCCCTAGCTGGTTCTTTTCCATTAGGTGACTGTGCTTTGAAACAGCAGATTAGTTACTGAGTTCCAAACCTTTTTATGTCTAACTCTGTGTATATTTATATGTATACACACAGAGACACACAAATATATACTTTATATGGTGTATTTATCTACTTCAGCAGCTTTTACATAATTCAGTTAAAACTCATCGAACCACATTGCTCTCAAGTGAAAGTGTTCTTTCTGCCTCCTGTCCCTTTTCATGCCAGCTGCAGTCCACTCATAGAAGTATTTCGTGTTCTTCATTCTGTCCCTCATCTGCATTCAGTATTTGTACATTTTGCAGAGGTTGCAGATTGTATCACTGCATTTTGCTTGAAAATCCATTTTACAATTCTTGAGCTTTTACTGTATAGAAGTGAGACCTAAATAGCAGTGATTTAGGCTGAATATACTCTTCCAGAGTAGATTCAAGAGTAGGCTCAAGGTGTAGCTTTATGCTCACCTGATCATTTGGGCTTTTGGGTTTTGTGCTTTTCGTTTTCCTTGACAGTATCCCAGTTTGAATCCACCTGTTTTTTTCTCCTCTTCCAAAGATTACTTGAGTGAGAGACAGCTGAGGCATCTGGCAATTCTTGCAGCTGGCAGACAGGAAAGTATCAGTTATGCTCCCAAAGAAGTGTGAATGAACAGCTGCTGCTGTTACTGATAAGTGGAGACCTGCATATGGTCTTCAGAGAGAGAATTAGAAAATCATGGCTGAGGAGGAGAGGTAGTGCAGTGACATCTATGGACTGAAAAGGGAAACATCAGTGCTTTTAAATGTAAAAGTTGAGTTTTTTGGTGGTGTATAGTTCAGAATAAGAATGATTTTACTGGATGAAAATCTGCTTGAATGTGGGCATAAAGGTTGTAAGTTGCAGTGCTGATTGATGTATGATGAAGAGGTTGCACACTGTTGGTTTTCGGCCTAGTTTCAGTCTTCAGCTCATTTGATGAATTCATAAACACATCTGACTCAGCACCAGCTCTGCTCATCTGACTCCTTTTCCCACATGATGTAAATGTTAGGTTGCCCTTTCTTGTGGTGGTGATAAAGTTATGTATTCAGACTGTAGGTGGGATATGTATAATTCACCTGAGACACAAACATTTTCAACTACAAGAGTAACTGGGAGAGCTGAAGTGCGTCATGTCTCCTTTCAGTTCCATCTTACTCTTTTTTAATTCCCTGGGGTTATGAATAATTTTGTTCTTGCCTGACTTGCCTACTTGCAGTGTTTATAGGGAACAAAAGTAAAGCTATTGATGTGTGAGAAATCTGAGGATACCTTATTTTTCTTGATATGATGTGAGTGCAAATATATTGTTACATGCTATGTGTTGTGCATTTTAGCTTTACCCTTTTTCGATGGGTTTGATAAGTGTTTTCTTTCTTTTTGTTTAGCTAAAGGTGTCACGTTCTGATAGCAACCAGCTGACAGCTGACGAGAGGCAGAATCTTGTAACAATCACTGCTCAACAGTCAGACCTGCTTTTCCATCACTCTTCACTTTCTCATCTGGAAAATGAGGCAACAGAGGAGAGAAATCTGACAGTCCATGTCCTGAACTACACAGTCCCAGAAAATGGAGTAATTGATGTTGAGTTTCCAATCCTGTCTGATACAAAAACTCTGAGAGTTCAGGTAATGCTTTGTAACATGCTGCTTTGGAGTGTTGCCACACTAAATTGCATGAGCCAGGATCAGTGATATGCTGTCCTGGTATCTGCAATAGCTGACATGTCACCTATTGTTATTTTTGTTACTTCATATTTTATATATGTTACAGCTGGAAAGAAAGTGATGGATCTTGTCAAATGGGAACTAAGATATCAAAAGAGAAAAACCCAGACACCCAAAGCAAGCATAAAGTGGTCTTTTACTATGGGTGCCATGCTCTTGTAAACAGTACAACATACATGAACACCACGGATTTTGCTGTTTTGTTAAGAGCTTTTTTTTTGCACTGTCTCACAGGCAGAGTTCCTCAGCAGTAAGACTGACATAGGTGTTTATGACGTGTTCAGTTCCCCCAGTCAGACTTATCTCCAGGTTAAAACAAAGAGCCAGGATATAAAGGTACAGTCTGAGACAAAACTTGCCACGATAAAAACGAAGTTACTCATTGTTTTTCCATACTCATCCATATGAATCATGTGCTTTTCCTAGGCTGGGAAGCCTTTTGAGCTGAGTATTGCAAGCAACAAGCCAGTTAGAGAGTACCACTATCTGGTAAGTTACTGGTTTTACATTTGGGGACAATCCAAGGTGACTTTTACCAACTTGAGAAATACTCCAGTGAGTGGAATGTGATTAAACATTAGAGAGATTCAGCATTTTTTAATTGTCCTTTGTGAAAGAGGAGGCCCAAAAAACTTCCTTTCCACTAGGATGGTACTTTATGAAAGAGAGGTCTATTTTTCTACCTAGGAGGAATGCCCCTGGCACTGTAAGGAGGTGCTTCTGGAAAAAGTGCTTCTCTGATCTGGGTGTTGGGTTATTTCTGCTTGCAGATGTGAGATAAGGCACAACTGTGAGAACAATACTGTTTCTGACTGTGCAGAGCACCTGCAGTGGGAGAAGGGACTAGGATGTCCCAGGAGTAGCCCAAACTGTGGCTTTGTCAGCAGATCCTGCAGATGCAGGTGGAAGCAGGGGCCTGGTGGAGCCCGTATGCAGATTCGGGGCTGTCAGGCTGAGCCTGTGGGTACAGGGTGAGAAGAGCTGCCTGCTGAGGAAACAGATGGTTGAGTGGACAGAGTGGCATTGTTAACAAGGGAAATTCACAGGAAGCATTTTAAAATAAGTGTCTTGGGTAGTGGCCTGTTTAATTGCTCAGCTGCTCTACTGTATCTTCCAGTATCTGAATGGAAAGATTTATTATATATACCATCATAAGTTTCCTATCCTGTCTTTAACACGTGCCTATCTTGTTCACAGTCTGCATCTTAGTGACCATGTTAGCTGTATTCTTTTTCTTTCACAGACTTTAACAGTAAACTGAATTAGGAAAACCTATATACAAATACATGTAAAATTTGGGCATTCTTATGTATTTTCTAGAATAGAAACACTCTCTAGAAGGTTTAGTATAAATCAGGTCTGTGCAACCAAAGGCAAGGAGCTGCCTTTCATCTCTCCGTCTTTATTAGTAAGTCTATGTAGGAACAAATTTAGAGTGAAAAAATTGTTGCTGTGGGTCTGAAATCCCGGTATTTTGAGGTAGCTTCATACTAGCTCTAATCTGATCTGTTAAAATGAATGCCTGCTTTTAACTGGAGCGATTACTAGACCCCAGTTCACACTCTCCATGAGGCAAACCAAAGTGTTCTAAGTAGGATGTTTTGGAGGTTTGCTTTTAAAACTATATGCCTGATCCAAACTCAAATGCTGTTACAGGTGACCCACATGAGCCAACCCTATTACTGTTGTATTTTTATGTTCTCATAGCATATGTGTACACTTGTTGTAGTTCTTTACTTGTCCGTAGTGATACAGGAATTAAAACACAGAAAAAGAATTATTATTAAAAGAAATCTATTATTTAAATATTACATTACCTACCATGCCCATTTTCACAGAACTGGTCTACCACTTAGTAAAAAAACCCAGTGAATCACAGCTATGTGTCTCCAGCAGCTACTTGTAGAAAGAATTGTTGAGCTTATGACATATTGAGGATACCAACAGTTTGAGTGTTACATTTTTTTCTCCTTCAGGTATTATCTAAGGAACAAATTATGGCTTTTGGCACAAAGGCTACAGAAACATTCTCTTTAACAGCAGAAAATTCCTGGGCTCCTTTGATATCTATACTTGTATTCTATGTAGATGAGCTTGGAGTTGTTGTAAATGATGCTCTCACTGTCCCTATCCAGCCTGCTTTGGATGACAAGGTAATTGTATTGAACTTGTGTCTGAGACCATGTTTTTGTCTGGGTGTTGTGTGGCAAACAGTATTTTAGATCATAGGATTGTAACTGTAAAAACTTTTTTCATTGAGGATCTAATCTGAGGTTTGTGCAAGTCTTTGGAAAGACTTTTGATAATACCAGTGCAGTTAGGGTCCAGTTTTTTGCATATTTGCAAGTCGTTTCTACTGGTGCTGTGTTTTCCACATAAACAGATGCACAGCATCTCCTCATATTTTTCATAGTTTGGTCAATTACTGAGCCAAAGATTCCTCTGGCTAATATAGTGACAAGGTATCGTGAGTGCTCTAAGGGCAGAATTGTAAATGTTTATGAAGACTTTGTTCTAGCCAGTCAGTGGTCACGTTGTGACCAGTGTTTGTGTTTCGTGGGACTGTCAATGCTTTAACTCAAAAAAGTTTGAAGAAGAGTGGGAAAACGCCTAGTGCATCAATGAATTGATTTTTCAAGCTTATTTACTAGGATGAGATTTGGTCCTTTGTGCAAATAAAAGCCTCACTATAATTTTTTATAGGTGGCACCATCCAAAGCCTGGATGAGTTCAAATTCTTTCTCTCCTCTGTAGACTTTAACACTTATAACCAGACATCAGTAGGGAGCCTGTTTGTCCTGCTGCATGAAAAATGTCTCCATTTGCCTCACGATTTATCCAAGTTACCAAAAGTCCTAGGAAAAAGACTCTCAGAGGTCCCCAGTGTCCCAAATGTTCTAGGAAAAGCAAATCCAGGGTCTTAATTATAGCCAAATAATCTAAAAAAACTACTTTCTGAGAGTTGTTAACAGCTGTAATTATCACTGTAGAATTTAAATCAGTGCTGTGTTTCACTTTTTTCTAGATTAAAATCTCTTGGAGCAAAGATAAGGTCAAGCCATCTGAGAAAGTCTCCCTTAAAATCAGTGCAACAGAGCCAGGATCAGTAATTGGACTTTCAGTTGTTGATAGAAGTGCAAAGCTTCTGGGAGAAGGTAGTGACATAACAGAAGAATCTGTAAGTATATGGGAAAAAAGGTTTTCATTATTGTGTGTATGAAATATGTATGTTTGTGGAAATGTTACAGATTATATGCTGAACAGGTAATGTTCTTTGAGCATGATTTTTAGGCTGTAATTACGCAAATGTTTTTTACTTTTGCAAGTAATATGAGCAGCAATGACTGTAAGGCTTAAAAGGTAATAGACACAGCATTTTGAATTCCAGTCAATACTTCATTGTTTTTCATTTGATAAACTGTTAAGACTTGGCAGTTTCTTCATTCAGAAAAGACAAAGAAATTAAGAAAAAAAAACCCTAATGGTTTGTGTTTTGTGTTATTTAAATTTAATAATATAAAATGAAGAATTTTTATTCTTGGGAGGGCAGAATAATTATTCATACTTTAAAATTACCTTTACTTGCAGAAGCTCTACTGCATCTACAGTTTGAAAGAGCTTGCAATATATATTATTCCTAAAGTGCTCAAAGTACGTAGCCTAAGTGCCATAAAATATCGATGGGCTGTAGGCTTATAGATGGTCTTGGTCACCCTTCCATTAATCGTAAAACCACTGCAACCTAACCCCCTTCATCCTGTCACAGACTCTTCTCTTTGGCATGAGAGCTAAGCAAGCTACAGCTTGTGGTACAGCTGTATGAATTAGCAACAGTGAAAGTTCTTAAAACTGTAGTTGGCATTCAGTCTTTGGATGATTTTTTATTTTTTTCTTAGGTCCTCCATGAGCTCAATTTATACAACACAGTGCAGTATTTCCCCCTGGTCAGAGGTTCTTCTGGTGTATTTCAGGTACTTTATTTTTTCATAATTCTAGGCTGTTGGTTTTTTTACTGCTTAGTGATTTGCACATCACTTGCCAGAAAAAAGTGAACTTTCTAACTTTTGTAACTATAGACAATGTACTGTTTTCATGGCTTGTATGAGTTTTGAAGTGTGAATTTAGTCAATATATTATACTCTGAACGCCAAGGAATATATTCATACTTCCATAAATACAGGTTGCTTTATGCTTGATACAGTCTTCACTTTGAAAAGTTTTCAGTCATTATGGAAAAACTCAGATTCATATCACCTCCATTTTGTAGGTTCCTGTATATTATTTGCTTTAGTTCTATGCTTGCTTTGACTTTATTTACTTAAAAAGAAAGAAGAGAAAAAGAAAATAGATAAGCACTGTTGATGTCTTGAATGTCCTGTATTGAGATATACTGTATAAATTTTGTCCAGAAATGCAGCCTTTGGGTATCAACTGATGCAGTTCTTGAGGAGGATAAGGAACATTTTCTTTGTAAGTAATACAACAAATGTAGTCAAATCTAGTTTACTGAGTGGGGAAGGAGGTCCATGGGATAGGACCCCTATTATGTCTTCTTACTGTGCTGCATATAGGTTGCGTCCAGCCTTACAAACTATTACCAGTTCAAAGGTTCCAGACATACAAAATTCATACCATCAGCATTTTAGAAATTTTCCTTTTTCACTGCAGTGACATTACCCCTTAAAAGCCTGAGGGTGAGTGGAGTTTTCATATGCAGTTCCAGCTGATAGATGTTTTAGTGGTTTGTCATGTGTAGCCAACCTGCATGGCCTCTGTTTCATAAGCACTCCACAGAGGCCATGTAGAAATTTGTGTGAAACTTTTTTATTCTTAAAATAAAAAAGGTCCTAGTGTCACACAGTAGTTTTACCATATGTAAAAATCTATAGATTAGTCCAAACAGTATATTAATTTGAATTTTCTTAATTGCATTTATTAGAGTTTTCTAAATATATATATTTGTAGGTAGGACAGTATTTTTTATTTTGTAGATGGTGGAATGATACCTATAGAGGATGGTTTCGGTGATGATATGCCGGTATCTAAAAATGGACCTCCTGATTTCAGCAATCTCTATGTGAGGACACATTTTCCAGAGACTTGGCTTTGGATTGACACTGACATGAGGTATAATTTAGAAGCAAATGGAAACCGATTTGCATTTGCAGGTTTTTTTATTTTTTGTAGGTTTCAGTAGCATTCTGCACCAATGCTGAAGAACACTGCTTTAAAATGTAGCATTATTTATATTCTGCTACCACCTAGAGGCCACAAGTGAGACTGAAAATCGGAAAAATGAGTTGTACAACTGCACAAGAGAGGATTATGCTGACTGAAATCCTAGGAGTTTCAGTATAAGCAAGATAAAAATCCTGGAGACAAAAGAATGGGGACATAATAGATAGGGACACCTAGCGTTTTTCTCTACAGGACATGAAAAGATGGTGATTAGCCTAGAAAGGGAAATTATTGCTGTCTGCACCTAATTCAGTGCATAGTTCAAACTGTCAAATGATGGTGAAACATGACCTGTATCATGAAGCACAAATCTTGTATTCTTTTACAGGTGAGAAGTTCAGGAAGCAACCATCATCTGGGATTGTTTTAAAAGGATGTGTAAAAGTGGATTACATGTAATGTGATTCAGTGTAATTACCTTCAATTCATGTAATTTAAAATAATTTAAATTTTTAAAATAATTTTGATCCCATCATGGTATTTCTAAATGGTTAGAAGAAGAAAAATGGATAATGAGCAGCTTTTCTTTCCAGGAATTTGGACTTAATTTTTCATGCATTTTAGACGTGTGTATCCACTTACTGATGTCTGTAAATGGATGGTTTTGAAAGTCTGCTCTCCCCTTCTGCCATCAGATCTGACACAGAAACCACAATGGATGCCATTGTACCTGATACCATCACATCCTGGGTAGCCAGTGCTTTTGTGATCTCTGAAAACGGTGGGCTTGGAGTGACAACTGCCCCGGTGGAGGTACCATCTCACTAGAGTTCTCCTTTAAGGCTGGTAACACTGTAGGTTGTTGCTGGACTCTGATTTGGTTCTAACAGCAGCACCTCCTTATACTAATAAAGAGACTGAGAGGCCGCGTGTATTCAAGCTGTAAAGAAAACATCATCACTGAAGACATGTATGATACTATAGCTGCCTTCTCTTCGGCTCATACACATATCTAAGACTTTACACAGATATTTGGATGCCTGTTTCTGTTGGAGAAGAGTACTTCCTGGATGTGCCCATTTCAAAATCTTTGTATGTAGAAAGGGGGAATGACTATCTGGGAACAGTGTTGCATGTTTTCTTGGCTCTTCCCAGAGAGCATTCCATGAGTTGATAATGTATGCAGTGAGGTTTGCACAGACTGGCAGGGAAGAGGTGGCTGGGATGTGAGAGGCATTTGTCTGCTGCCCTGCTAACACTTACAGCTAACACTTACCCCAGGGAGGGAGAACAGGAGAGCTGATTTAACACTAAATTTATCTGTCAAAAGCAGTCCTGGAATATACAGGTACCCCTGATCTAGATGAACTTGCAGGGGGCTTGGACTACATGTTATCCAGAGGTCTCTCGCAACAGAACCATTCTGTGATCTGTGATAGGTGCTAAGTTTTGGATGACTTAGCTTGAGGAGCAGAGTGGACCCTGAGAGCTAGCCATGGGATGAGGTTCTTCTTGCTCCCAAATTTCTGTGTCCTGAGGCTCTTTTCATGCTTCCCAGTGTTTGAGGAGTTTAGCAGTTTAAGCTAAATTCAGCACTCCTCAGGTTAGATCTCTAACCTGAGTTTCCCGGTGTACAAGTTCAGTTGTCCTAGGATCACTCTGTATTCAAGGAAACCGCTGCTTAAAGAGAGTTGTTTAGCCTGTTTAAAACAGGAATTAATGCTTGAAGTCTCATTTAGCTAGTATTTTATATACATAGAATAATCCTTCCATTCATTATGTAAAGATCCTAGAGAAGCTATGTTCCTATCAGAGACTATTCCACTCACATACCTAAGTTTAGAAAGGTTGAAACTGTAGTAGTGGGCCGTGGATTTCCATCTTGGTTCCTGGACTAGGGGAAGCATAGCTTGTAGACAGCCAGCTTATCCATTTAAGTTCTCATGTCCTCAAATTCTTGGGGAAGAAGAACTTTTGAAATCCAAACTGAGATCTAGGTCGAGATTTCACAGTTGGCTTCTATACCAGACACAGAGCTTGTGCTTTGAACACCCTGATCTGAACCCCACTACAGAATTTGGAGCCCAGTCTGGATTTTGTGGCTAAGGCTCATTTGAGACTGGAATCCTTATTCTTGTTTCTTTTGGTTGGCTTGGCAGAGATGGGACAGAAAAAAAGGATAGTTTTCTGATTAAAACTGTGTGGAAATACACACTTGGCCTCTCATCCTCAAATGTGAGAAGGCTGCAAGTAGACCAGATGTTGAGATAATAATTTAGCTATAATCACCCCCATGCACTGCTCAGTACTTCACTATTGTTGGGACATTTAGGTTGTGCTTTAGAGTTCCATATGGCTGAAACATGTTAATCAGTACCATACAGAGAGGCAATTAAAAGAAAGACATGAAAAATGTAATGGGGGAAGGAAGTAAGTGACATCTGCGTGCTTTATGTCATGTACTGCTTTGCATAATTTTTTTTTTGACTTCTCCTACACAGAGTGTCAATAATTTTACTCAGTTTTATTTTATTGTAATATACTGGCATATCCCTGAGTGTAAGACTTCAGTTTTTATTTAAAGTAAAAAGACAAAAAAAAATAGGTGCATAGGGAAAGCCTTTACTATGAACTAACCAACTTCTCTAATGTTTAATATCTAAAGAAGTTTATGACACTGAGAGCTTTAGCAAACAAATTTTTTTTTTTTTACAGAAAGCATTGGAATATTTGCTAGCTAGAAAAGAAAAGCTGAGGGATTTTTGTTTCTGAAACTCAAAACACTTGGAAGATTTTTTTAAATGCAAACCAGATGAAAATAATTTTTAATTGACATTTCGCTTATAAAGGATATTATGTCCCAGCCATTCTTATTGTACAGCTGTTCATAAACAGTGAAATTTTGATCCCATTCAGCTTGATGAGACGTTACCACTGACTTCTTAGAGTCAAGATTTCTTTCAAAATGCTCTGTTCGCAGATAAAAGAAACTGCTTGCTGGTATATTTCTGCAGTTTTTATTTTAATTAATAAAGTACATATTTTTAGAAGTATAACTAAAGAACTTACGTTAAGATTAATCTTACTAAATAAAAAAAGCACTGTAAGGTGGTGTTGAGTTACAGAATTTGGGTCGAGTTAGTTAGTTACTATTGTATTGACATGAAAATAGGTCAATTTACAGAGTCTTAATCATTCATTACTTGTGTACTCAAAGCAATTCAGTTACCTTAATGAGAGTTCAGGACAGTTCACAGCTTCCAAACTTGCAAGATGATAGACTCTTAGTCCTAATTCAGTTGCCTCTGTTGGGGCTGCCCTGTCAAAGCTGTCAGCAGGTCTCGTCTGAATGGTGTTTCTAAAGGTGCTAACGACCAGAAGCATCTTTGCCTTCTGCTTCAGCCCCGCAGTAATGCGTTTTGTCAGCTGTAGAGTACAACTAAACATACTCTATCACTGAATTTAAAAGTGATCAGAAGACAAGTTGTATAGTAATTTTCTTTCTAGTCTCTAGTCTAGGTTGTAGGGGTTCATGACTGATTTTGTTTTGCAGCTAGAAGTTTTTCAACCTTTTTTCATTTTCCTGAACCTTCCATACTCCGTCATCAGAGGAGAGCAGTTCATTTTGGAAGTGAACATCTTTAATTATTTGAAAGAAGAAGCTGAGGTAAAAACCAATCTCTTTATCTTTGAATGTTACTTGATACTGCAGGGTTTTCATCACTGAGGAAGACCATACCTTTCTTTGTGAGAATTGGAGTATTTTCTTTAGTGGGCAGACCTACTTGTCTACACACAAAACAGGTGGCAGATTATGAAAGCAGCTTTTCAAAATTGACACTTTGTATTGCAAATATTACTGTATTTACAGGTTATTGTGATCCTGGATATGAATGATGCTTTTGAAATTATTTTAACATCCAATGAAATAAATGCTACAGCTAATCAACAGTCTGTATCTGTACCAAGTGAAGATGGGAAAACTGTTCAATTTCCAATCAAGCCAAAACAGCTGGGAGAGATTCCTATCAAAGTGACAGCAATATCATCTGTTGCTTCTGATGCTGTCGTCCAGAAAATTCTAGTAAAGGTAAACAGCCTGTAGCTTGGCTTGTTCCTGATGTAAATTGTTCCCAAAAACAGGCAACATAGTTCTGCAAAAAGGCAACCCAATGTACTTGTCCGCCTCTTGCTTTGTATGGTCGGTTTGGGGTCAGGTGGCTTAAAGTAGAAAACACTTCTTTTAAAATAATTTGTCCTTTAAAATTCTTTAGATCCCCTTCCAGGAATGAACACATAGATCTATTCAACTACAGATAGTTTGTCCAACGCTTCTTGAAAGCAAGGTGAAACCTATTTGTGTATCACTGAACCCTTGGTGCTATAGCTAATTTAATAACCTGTGGAGAGTAGACCAGGTAACTGTTTGGATAAGTGCAATTGATTTTACCATACACCTGGCTTTCATTCAAAGCCTATTTTAGATGAACATTTCTGTATTTTGCTACTGGTGCTGGAATTTTAGCCTCCAGGCTTTCTGGTAAACCAGACATGGATAAGACTTGCCTAGCTTTGGATGTCTGATTTGTGTTGGGCTTCATTTCAGTGGAAGGTGGTAGACAATTGTACATCTCATCCTACAATAAATGCTCAAGATCATAGAATCAGAGAATGGTTGAGGTTGGGAGTGGTACAACCTTCCTGCTCAGGGCAGGATCAACTACAGAAGGATACTCAGCACCCCTGTCTTTATCTTCATAGGCTGAAGGATTGGAACAGACATATTCTCAGACAGTCCTTTTGGATTTGACTGGGAATAAACGACAAGCAGTGTCAAAAACTTTGGAATTCACTTTTCCTTCGGATGTTGTAAGTGACAGTGAGAGAGTGCAGGTCACTGCTGTTGGTAAGAATTATCTTGCTCTGTTGCTGTCATTAGGGAATTAATTATGGCATTAATTGTTATTTAACTGCAATATAAATAGGTTGATGCATTAAGTCACAGTAATTTACCGTCATGCATTAGGATAAACATAGGGAGACCTTATGGATGGAGTGTTTTACTTCCTTTAATTTATTTAATTTATGCTAATATGGTGTTTGTAAGATATTTTCGGAGTTAGAGATTGGATTTTAGTCAAGAAGGTCCTGCAAAGTTTGCTGGTATTCTGTTTAGTTATGCTGTCTGCAGAATGAAACCTGTAACCTGACTAACTGTTGTTTACTGTAACACTGGGGCTTTGATAACTGCAGGTGAGAGAAGAAATAAATGAAGTTTCAAATACAGACCATTACTGAAACATTTTCTTGGATTAAATAGATTTTAGTTTTATGGGGTTCTGTTGGGTTGCTTTTGGGGTTTTGGTGTTGTGGGGTTTTTTTTGTTTGTTTGTTTTGTTTTGTTTATTTTTTAATGGTAGCTGTTTGAAATTGCTCTGTGTTTGGAAAGGTCTGTAGGGAGTTGGGTCAGTGGGCATAAAGTTGATCAGTAGATGAAGTATCTTTTCTGCCTGCTTAGTGGTGTTTAGTAGAAACATTCCCAATATATCATATTTCCTCCCAGTTTAGAGTATACCACCCTTTATGTGTGAGGTATGCATTTATTTGCAATAAGCTTTAGTTTATTTTGATTAAATTTTATCTTTCAGGTGATTTACTTGGGCCTTCTATCCATGGTTTGTCATCATTGATTAAGATGCCTTATGGCTGTGGTGAACAGAATATGATCAATTTTGCTCCAAATGTGTATGTTTTGCAATACTTGACTAAAACCAGGCAGTTGAAAGAGGATATTAGATCAAAAGCTGTGTCATTTCTGAGAAAAGGTCTGTATGCCTTAAAGAAAGATGTTAGATTTTTAAGAACTCTTCCTAGTAAAAAGATACCTATGACTATTCATCTGGTGTTTGAAATGTTGTTCAATTTGTGTCAATGAGAACTGGAAGAAAAACCATTGTTTCTTTTTTTTCCTCTTTATTCTGGGCTGACAGAATTAGACAGTAAATTATTTTGTTTACAAGGGCAAGTTTTCTCAGAAAAAAAATGTTGGTTTTGTACAATTACTTTTTTTCAGATGACAAATGCATTTTAGAAGATAATTCATATGGATTTACAAGATGGTTGTTACTTCTTGTTTGATAAAACCCCATGTGAGCAGACATTTCTGATCTCTGCCTGAGGCACAGAGCTTTAAAATGAGTCAGTGAGCAGAGTGAACCACATTCATCCCCTGTCTTCAATGACACCATCCTGACATGTCCTTGTAGAGCTCAAGGAGTGGCATTTGCTCTCATGGCTGGCTTTTTTACCCACAGAAATTTTAGACTTGGTCAGAACTCTGTGCTAGAAATCAAAAGCTGGAAAATTTTAGTTGGAAATTGTTGTATATTGGAATGGGGAGATACTCCAGAACATCACAAAGTCTGGAGACCACAGCTGCACTCTGGCTTTTGGATCAGACAGTATCTAACTGTGGTGTCCCACACGCGCCACGTGTCAGTCTCCATGCTGAGAGCCTGGTTCTCAGAGAGCACTGACACCAGCCCCGTGTGAGCTACACCCCTGCTAAAGCATCGTGATGACATTTTCAATTTTTGTTTACTCTCTCTAAGTCTTTTTTGTTGGATTTTTTTAAAGTTGTTGACATTTCCCTTGGAAAAAGCACAGCTCAAAATAAATTTTCCTTTCATCAAGATTGCAATTTTCTGTCAAAGCAGTTAAATGATCTTTTTTTATTATTATTTTTTAAACCCTTGCTACTACATGGTTTAGTTGAAAATTGCAGTGGGGAGGAAGAGATGTGTTATGTAAACAGCTACTCTGAAGTTTGTAAGCAATCTATCACTCTTTTAAGACTGAGCTTTGGTATCATAATTTTCTAAAGTTTTCCAATAGTGGATTTATTTAAGTTGTTTCAAATCAAATGAATGCTTTGAAATTTAAATGTTTAAATGTCACTTACATACAAAGTGTATTGTGTTCTTAACTTCTTTCTGAGGCTTTGAATTGAGGTACATGTTTTTAACACTGTAGGTGCCAAAACAATAACTATGCTGGAATACTTGTAACCTTAAGATAGAAAATAACCGCAATCTAAAAAATATTCTGGTATTTTTGCTTTATTTTAATAATTGTTTTCTGTTGTTGCTCGATTTTTGTTTTTTAAGTGTAATCTTCAAGTTGAAATTTAGCTTAAGATATAATTTTTATAGACTCAGTTTTTGAAAGGATTGTTATGAAGTTTAATTTAAAACATACTTTATTTCCCATGTCGTAATTCAACAAGTATTTGAAAAAGTAACCTCAGAATCTGAAGTAAATATAATTAATTTATGGCTAAATGCTTGTGAGAAGAAGGGATCATATAGCTAGCAGAAACTGCTATATGATCCTTCTTTTAGCAGTTTTATTTACTTAGAACAAAGGCAAAGCCAAAGAAAAGTTGCCCTTTAAGCACATTTCTTAATTCTGGTAATGACAAATCCCGTCTTTAAATCACTTTTTCTGAAATGAAAAACACCTGATTCATCTGAAAGCTTTGTTGTTAGACCCAAAGAGGTAAAGATTTTGAGCAGAATTTCCAAGCTGTTTAAAATGTAAGATCCTTCAGTCTTGAACATCTTTCTGAAGTCCTTTCCATCTTGATACATTCCTCTTTCGGCTTTGTGAGCTCTTTTCAATGAGCCTCCTACATCTCTTGGGTTCCAGCCAACCCTCTGGGAATAGTAGTGAACATCTTCATAATAGGATCCTTCTTTTCCTTGCCTCCCCACTTTCATGTGTTGACGTTTGAAGTATCATTTTTCACGTGTGATTGAGTGTCTGTTGGACCAAGTGCGGTGGTTCGCAGCCTCCAGGCCTCCTGTTCCAGCATTTCTGCAGGCGTTCCCATGTTAGATACGCTTGTGTTGGGAGACTTGTGCGTGACTGCAGCAGTGTTGGCGCTGAGACGAAAGCAAACAGAATGTAGGAAATAGCTGAGTGATCTCTCTCCCTCTGGTTCTGCTCATCTTTCTGATCCCTCCCAGTCTTACATTCTGAGATGAATTTGTGCCTGTGTAAGGGCTGCTCAGCAGTCTTTGTTAGGCAGGCTGAAAGTTGTAGTCTAGTGCTTTTACACTACCAGTAGGATGATGGTGATTATAATACTTACTGCTGTATATTGCTAGTTCTGCAAAGAAGCAGAAGACCTTGTTTTCAGACCTTGCAGTCAGATACTTTTGAAGAAGGAGCAGTCTATTTGTATATATACACGTGTTTGTGCTCCTCATAGAACATTATTTGGAGGCTTAAACTTTGACAGTGACTTTTGCTTTTCTTGGAGAGAAATGGCACTCGCTCCTCCTTTTTTTCCCCCTTCCATTTAAGAGTGTTTTACTTAGTATCATTAACTGAGATGACAGGTATGTCTGTGTCTGAAAGACTCACCAGTTTTAGTGATGTAATTAGCCACTATCATGCTAAATACATAATAAACCTATAGTAAAGCAAAAATTTTGATTGCAAACTCTTCTAAAGAAGACTCAAAAGCGAAATTTGTTGCTATTGGGGTTACGTGGGAAGGTACCCAGTTATACTATAGTAACAGTTCAGATTCACAGCTTTATATCTCATTCTCTTCTATTACAGAGAGACCTTAACTAGGAATTCATCTTACACTGGCACTTAGATTGAGGGACCAGGCCATTTATTCCTCAGTAACTGGGGGGTATGGTTCACTCACTGTTTATGTACAGACAGGATAGTATGGAAGTGGGTGATTAATGAAAGCAAGGAACATTTTACGTGGTTGTAGCTGGATGGACCTCACTGGACGTATTTGTGTGAATTCATTTGTGTAGGACTTACTGATGGTTGCCTGAAAGTTTTTCTGCCTGATTCTGTATTGTGTGCATATCTACCAGGTCTTTGATTAATGAGTATACTTCCTTAATTATAATAGCTAAAATAGTAAAACTAAGGGAAAAGACAAAGTGGAGGGAAAGAAAAGATGCTGTTACTGTTCTGGATACACAAATGGCAGGCAAGATGTAAGGGAAGAAAGGCTTTAGACACCAGAAACTACTGTGATTAGCAAATCATAGGAAGCTCTTCATTTCTAACATTAATGAACCCCTGGCTCTGTACTGAAGTCATCCACGAGTGAGAATGCCGCTGGTGGTTGCGAGCAGTCAGTGAGCCTTTGAGGCCCTTTTATTTTGGATGTCCTGAAGCCAGGAGAAAGCTGCACTTGTTCTGGATACTGAAAAATCTTAGGATAACATTTGAAATGGTTCTTCTCAGGATTTCAGGACCTTCAGGTCTTTTGAAAATTTTCTCTTGTTTCAGAACAGCCTCTTCCAACTTGCTTTTTCTGTTAGCAAGACTATTGATTTGACAAAAGCCACCTGAAGAAGAGGTCTGGCTTTCCAGCAGCACTTGTAGCCTTGCTCTTCCAGCTGGACAACAATTTTTGCTTGTTGTTCCTTTTATGCTGTAAAGATAGAGCATTTCTGTAGGTACACAAGATCCCCAAAGTGATGAAAACACTGAACTATAGCTGCATCTCTGCTCTACTCTCACTGCTCTGGTCCTGGAACCCTGGGTGTCTGGGGGCACATCTCTGCACTGCTTGAGTGGCTGATGAGCAGCAGCAGGAGTTTCTTGTTCTCCTTTTGTAGATGGATCCTTTGTGTTACTGCTGCCTGCTTCCTCATAATCTTCTGCATGGTCTTGTGTGTTCCTGCGTATTTGTGAAGTTTTTTAAGAAATAGAAGCTTCAGTTCTGCCCTTCTCAGTCTTAGAAAGTGCCTTACTTCCTATCATCAGTTTCAGTTCCAGTTTGTGCTGGAACCCGCATGAGAGGAATGTGTTCAATACCTGTCTCTACTTTTCCACTTCAGGCTACCAAAGAGAGCTGCTTTTCCAGAGGGATGATGGCTCTTTTAGTGCCTTTGGAAATGAAGATCCCTCTGGGAGCACATGGTGAGTAGTTCTGCCAGAATCATTGTGGAATTTCAGTATTTTAGATATTTTCCCTGCATCTGAAAAGTTTTTGTGAAGCTGGTAAAAGTTTCCAGCTGTATTAGCCTTCTGCCTGGTTTTCATTAGGTGTTTAGGCCAACTCTAAGGTCTTTCTTGCTGGATAACATATTGTCAAAGCCATTATTAGGGCGAGGCTTTTTAATTTTGCAAAAAAAAAAAAAAAAAGATGAATTATTTTAACCAGGGAAATAGTTTAGTCTGAAAGTTTTTGCTGTTGCTTTCCTCAAAAGAATGAAGAATAACAATTGAATTAGTTATTCTTGCACTTGACTGAAACCATTTAGGGCTATGTGATCATCCCTGCTTCAAGCAGATTTTCAGTTATCTCTGTACTGGAGGCTGAAGACTGACTGAGACATTTTGTAGGGGCTGAGCAGAGTTACTGGTTGTAAAAATTTTGTTATACTTGCCTCTCTCACATTTCCTTTTATTGAGACTATAAACACAGCTAAAAAAATCTTTACAGTGCTGTGTTTCACTCCAGGAAGCATACAGAGCATAGTTGTGGAAGCCAGATAGATAACGGAGACAGGTTCCACCACTTTGTTCAGCTAAACCTTGCTCACTTTAGATGTACTTATGTATTCCAGTACATGCTTCTGTCGTTGCTTAGAACCATCCCAGTTACTGTGCCACTGAAAGAGACTTTCTTCTGGAGTCAGTGGGCATCTTTCATTGATATCAGCAGGATTTGCCAGTACTGGCAACTCTGGTACTTAAATAGTTCAGTGACAAGTTACCTGAATGCACATTTGGAAAGACGGAGTCGAGAGATAATTTGGGATTATTAATAATAAAACAACAAAGGTTGTTTCAAGGATGTCATTACAGGGATAGTGGTGGTAATTAACATCACACTCATAACTGCATTACTTTGTAAACTATAACTTCTGTCTAGCAGCAGAAGGCAGGAGAGCAACCTTTGAATAAAGATATACATGTGCTGGCAGACTTAGAATCTATACTCTGTATTTATTTCTGAAGCACAGCAGCTGGAGAAGGGGTGATCTTCAGGAACAAGGATATATCTTCATTTTTTGGTGGATTAAGTTTAGTCTACTTGCTTATCTGGGTGAGGCATTCATTTTACTCTGCTTGGGAGGGGTGTGTTGAACACCTTATGCTTTACAGTATTCTTACATCATCTGAAACAGAGGAAGCTGTAATGCCTGGCTAATTTTGACTTACCTGATGAATCTTTTCCCCAAGGTTATCAGCTTTTGTATTGAGATGTTTCCTTCAAGCTCGTCCGTTCTTAGATATTGACGAGGATGTACTCATGGATACAGCTAAATGGATTGTCCGTCATCAGAAATTAAATGGGGAGTTCCAGGAGCCTGGGAAAGTGTTACACAGTGATCTTCAAGGAGGCACCAGTAATCCAATTACTCTCACAGCTTACATCGTGTCATCCCTCCTGGGGTTCCCAGATAAACAGGTATTGGAATTCATAAGTATGATTCGTAGTTACAGGAATGCTTCATAAATTTTCATAGTACGTGACAAACACTTGGTACTTTAAAGAAATAGAGGGATATTTGAACACAGGCAAAATTTAACCTCATTTTGTTGAACATCCCTTAACTATTCAAAACAATGCAAAGTTGTGTTAAGCCCTTCAATTTTGTATTTGCAAAATCTAAAGGCAGTTTCTGTTAGCAAGACTATTGTCATGACTTTAGTCCAAGAACTTGCAAAGAAATTTCTTGGGGGAAACTAGTCTTAAAGATGTTAAGTCATTCCAGTTGATTTAATTGAAATTACTCATTTTCATAAAAGACAGTGCCAGATCAAAAGGCTTGCCTTTGAGGTTCGTGTCTGCGACTCTGAAAGAGATTTCTCATTATTTTTTGGTCCGAATTTTTCTTTTACATTTACTATTCCAAGATCTATTTTATTCACTGTATATTCTTCAATATTATCTTCATTTCCAGCATGCTTATGCCATCAAGACTGCTACAAACTTTCTAGAAGATAAATTAGGTGAAGGCATTTCAGATAATTACACATTGGCACTTGTGACATATGCATTGTCCTGGGCAAAAAGTACAAAAGCAAAGGAAGCACTGAATATGCTGAACCAGAGAGCGGAACACCAAGGTACTGCACAAGTATCTTACTCAGTTGTACAGACAGGTTTTTGTCAAATTGAAAAATGCCTATCATATATCTACAGCTGTATATTCAGAATTCAAATCTGTTCTGAGTATGATATAGAGAATTAGCTAAGAAGTTCTAAGACAGCCTTAATGAGAAGTGTCCATAAATGAATGACGATTCACAAGAAAGCTTGTTCTTTCAGTCTCAGTGTTCCTGATAGGAGTACTGTGATGCTGTTGAAGAACGACTTGTCAGTTTCCTATTTTGTTATGCACACTCGTAAGATCAGCATGGTTAAAGAGGGGTAGATGGATGAAGTTAACTATTCCAGTGTAGTTTGGAGAGATCAGGAGGGTGTTGGGGGCTAATGAGTATTAGAATGAAGAGGTGAAGTGTTGGACTTTCTGTAAGGCAATACAGAGGTCTGTTGCACTTTCCCTGAGGACCTGTCATCTCAGTATGTTTAATGTCTTTCAAGTTTAGCACAGCTGAATTCTTCTTCCTAATTTGGGGGAGGAACAGACCATATGGAGTATAAGAAATGGAAGTTTTTGGCTCAAAATAGTAACTGTCCTCTTGAAAAAGCTAGAGGAATTCATGTTGTAGCCTAGCAACGGAGCCTCTTGAGTGTCCCTCTATGTTTACTGAATTAGGCCTTTTGGAGAGTCACTTCTGGGACGAGAAGTCATTTTTTTGGGAAGGATCCACTCAAGAATGAGTCTAGTGAGCAGCTGTGCTGCCTGAGGTGCCTTCTCTAGTCCTGAGAGAAAGGAGCGCTGTAACAAGGTGGCCTTTTCACAAGGGCTCTTTTATGTGAGCATTTCAGGCTGACAAGGAAAGGATCAATGTAAAGTTCACTGAAATCAATTGAGTGACTGTTTGGACTCCAGCTTTTTTTGTATCTTGAGTCAAACATTGCTAAGGAAGTACTTAAGTCAGTCCTTCATGGAACACATGCCTAAACTTTGATTTCATAGATCCTTGCTAGGGCCCACGTGTAAGCATTAATGAAGAGGTTTCCCCTAAGACTTTCCCAGAAATCCAAAGACTTCAGTCTGTGGATCTGAGGTTATTATTGGTTCCTTTTACAGGAGAATTTCGTTTCTGGGTAACACCTGCTTCTGAAATTTCTGACTCATGGCAGCCACGGTCCATTGATATTGAACTTGCAGCATACGCTCTGCTCTCTCACTTTCATCAAGACAGATTAGCTGAGGGGATCCCTATTATGAAATGGCTAAGTCATCAAAGAAATCACCTTGGGGGATTTTCATCTACTCAGGTAATATCTTGTCTTAAGGGGTTTTGCTATACTTTCTAAACGAGCAGTGTATATTTAAAAATAAAAAAAAAAGGACCATTTTTTACATAGTAATTACTGAGTTTTGTTTTGCTGTAGCTGCCTTGGTTATGTACAAGCCTGCATTATTGGCATCTTACTCCTGGACTGCCAGTTTTAGTATTTTTGGCAAGTCTAATAAAAAAGAGAATTAGAGGGAGACCTTCTTTACATAACGTATTAATAACAAAACAAATCAAGAAGAAATAGTGATGCCCATGGAAAAGTAATTAAACATATTTTCGAAATAAGTATGATGAAACATCTATGCTTACTTTCTTTCCAAGGAGAGAAACCTCTTTTTATTCTTACCATGTGCGGGTCCTCAAACTCCTGAAAGGCTATTAACTTAGCGTTTAACTAAGGGGAGTAGGTTTTAGAAGAACAGCCTAACCTAATCCCTCTGTTGGCAGTTGGTCTTAACTTAATAATGTACTTTGTCCTTATTATTGCATAGATTTTTGATGGGCCGTGAAATTTGGAAGATCTTCACTATCTCCAGGAGGTTTCCATGTTATTAAAGCCACATCTTATAAGTTGTGCTGGCATCCAAAAAAATTAGATAGTACTTTGGATTGCACTGGTTTAAACTAGCCTTTAAATTAACTGCAAATGCTGGTCACAGTAAAATGCTGCTTGGTACCAAGGTGTACAGGCTATCCTTCATTATTTTCAGATGTTGGTTAGTATTAATCTGAGAGAAATATGTTCTGAGTAAAATGCAATTTAAGAACCAGGTGGGTTCCCCTGAGTTATTAGTGCTTTCCTAATGTGTTAATTCTTGCTTATTTTTTGGAGAAGTTGATTGAAGCACTAAATGAGTTAACAAAATCTTATTCTTCAGAAACCTATTTTACTTAAAAGTTTGAAAATCGAGCAACATATCATTTACCCTTGAGGGTAAAATTAAGAAATTAACTTAATCATTTTGTTCTTCCATAGTCTAAACTGTTTTGATCTCAGAATTACTCCAGTGTCTTCCTAGATGCCTTTTTTAATTTGTAGAAATGACTCCATAGTTTTTTAGTTAACTTCTAAGATTGCTTTAAAAGAGTTTATTACATAAGAAACTTAATATATTGTTGAACAATAAGGAGGAAAGTGTTACGTTGCATATATGATGCTTTATAAATTAGGGTGTGATAATTCACCATAATCTGTATACATGGTGCAGTTTACTGGGAATTTGCAGTTGCTAATCAGCTGATCTTTCTGGATTTTAAGAAATCAGTGAAGCAGGTCATCTCACACAAGGATGTGGCATGGGAAGGAGAGTGGGTATGTTACCTGTTAGAGTAAAAAGTCAGCACATGCTGGCCCCTTAAGGTATGGTACCGTCACTATGTTGTAGGGAATGAATTCCTGTTATGTTAGAATTTTGTTACTAGAAGTGGCCTAATAGTAAATCAAGTATCTGTATGTCAAGCCTGAAAGGCCAATTTCTTCACTCTGACTGGTTAAAAGTAAGTGCAAAATGAACTGCATGAACAGCAAAAATCCCTGAGAAGATTAGAGACATTAATTTAATTACTGTATTTGTTCCCAGAAAATAGTGGATGTTAAAATTCTCATTCCCTAAACTGTGCTGGACCAAATGCTCAAACTCCGCCTCTTGTGTTCAAAACCTGGAGAGCTAAGCCTACAATCACACACAAAGGTGAAAAAAAAGAATTTTAGGTACATATATGCCAGTGTGTTTGTAAGTATATTTTGCAGTGGTTAAACAATTGCACAAAACCTTTGGATCAAATACAGAGTGTAAACTGGGCTGAAACCCTTTGAAATTCTTGTTGCATGTCTGATAAAATTAATTTCAGCCTTTTTTTAAAATAAATGTTAATAATTTTTCAGACCTGTAGCTTGTCAATGATGAACGCACCCTGAACAACTCCTCTGCAGTACTGAATATTTAATGCATAGTCACTAAATAAATCTAGGAAGTAGCAGTATCGTTACTTTCCTCTGTGTTTTTCTCCATGGTTGGTGTGGTGTGTAATCTTGACTCTTGTGTTTTTCAGCTTGTCAGGTGTTCCAGGTACCTTGCACAAGAGGAAAACTTCCTTAGCTGGGTCCCACCTCATTTTCCATTTCCACTGTAGCTAACTTCTTGCCTTGTGTTGGTATCTCTCTTTTGTGCTGGGACCTTCCAGCCAGGGGAATCCAGAGATGTGGAGATGGCTGCATGAAGACTCCAGCATAATCAACAAATGGGTCTGTGCAGGAACTACAAGCTCCCCAAGGCATGGTCTGTGTGCTGTGCCAGCTACTTCTTTTCAATACTGAAGGGTTTGTTTCTCTCAACAGGACACAGTGGTAGCTCTACAAGCCTTGAGTCTATTTGCAGCTCTCACTGCAGCAAGCAAAACAGAAATGGATATAACAGTGGCAGCCCCTTCTTTGGAAGTGCCAGAAACGTTCTCAGTTGATACTCGAAACCGTTTCCTGCTTCAGGCCAAGGAGGTACTGTAAAAAGTGAGGAATACTTTTGTAAAGTCTGCTGACCGAAAGTACTTTGAAAATACTGGTTTACTCATCTTTCTTCCAGATTCCCCCTGCACAACAAATGACAATTACAGTGTCAGCGGAGGGAATGGGATTTGCTGTTTTTCAGGTAGGCAATGCAGGCAATCAGGTAGGTATTCTTGCTAGAAATATGCTTTCTGCAAGGAAGGTGTATTTTGGAAGGTTTATAGAACATGTTAATAGGAACAGTCTTCCAAAATGTCTTAAAACAGTAGCAAAGCAGTTTACTAATTGAGGAATACTGTGAATGAAATATGGGCATATTCACGTTATTATTCTGACAAGTGGTCTGGCCTTTTAAGTAGTGCTGGATGACTGACAGTTTTGGGGCACTTCCATGGGCCAAAGCTCTATCAAAGCAATCCTCTCCTCCTGTGGAACTGCAGTGTCGATTTGCAAGACAGAGGACTTCAGTGGTACACTGGCAGGCACAGATTTCAGAGTAAAAGAGGTGTGTGGACTTGGCAGAAATGCCTCATTGAGAACCTGTGGTAAACCATAATAAAGCACAGATCAGTAGAGAACAAGATTGCACTGCTAGTTATAAGAGTTTTCCTTTTATTGAAATAGAATGCAACAAAAACTAAAAATAAGAGATTATTACAGCCAGGTTCTCTAGCAATTTTTACAGTGTTCTGAAATAGCATGAAAAACAGAGTCAAGGGATCCTGCAAACTACAAATAATAACAGACACTTAGCATCAACCGAAAGTGAGGGCGTGGCAGAGAGTGGAAGGAGAAATACCATATCAGAGGAAAACAGTGTTGGATCTAAATTGATATGGCCAGCAGTGAATCTCACTTCCCTGGTGCCCTCTCCATGATAATGGGTTGGAACCACACAGGTGAAAGAGAAGGCCTTTGAAAAGCTACAAATAATGCAGAAATACTGGTCTCTGAGCATGAGAGACTCATTTTATTCAAAGTGCAAACTTAAAGTTGCCGACTGTGTCGCAAAACCAGAGTTCCTACTGGACTCCTAGTCATCCTTGAGAAAACTGACCTAAGGCCACCTTTAATTGTCTCCATGTTTTATGCCAGGTCAGATTCCATCTCAAGTTCCATCCAATCTGTCCTTCACTTTAGTGTTCTTACGCATCTGGGAAGCAAAAAACGCCTGATGATGGTTGGTAAATATCTTTATCTTTGGGATAAAGACCTTTTCAAAGAAGTCTTCACAGGTGCCTTTCAGCAGTGAACAGCAGCTGGACATACACCTCATTCATTCACCACCAGTCTGCAAAACACACAATGCCATAAATCACAACCCATGTTTATTAATTCCCAGAAGTTTACAGCAAAGTTCAAAAGTTTCAGAGGATGATTTAGATTTAGGTTTGTAGGCCAAGACAGGAATGAACATCTCAGCAGGACTGCGTTACCACATCTGTGGTTTCAGTTGGTGTGTGTGGAATGTAACAAAGTGGAGCTCCAGAACAGTTAAGACTACTTAACCCTAATAATTGTTGAGAACTACTCCCTAATACTAAGTCAGCTAATTTGTCAGGTGAGCTGATCAAAAACTTTTCAGCAAATTGTTTCTTGCTGGAAGACACTGATACATTGAAATTTCATACATTTTTTGAAAACACCTTGGTTCCAGTTATGTTATTTCCAGCAGGAAAATTTTACATTCAAACCAGCATGTCTGGTGAAGACTGGGCAGAAGTCTTCCAGCAAGAATAGCCAGTTGACTGTGGTGGGAGCACTCCCTGGGGGTGTATAGTATCAGGGTTTAAGTTCCCGGTTCATTGCAGGAACGTGGAAGTGTGCTCACAAAGAACTGCTGTTCAGGAACCAAGGCTAATGAACCTTGTTCATTTAGGTCACTGTGCTGTCACCTCTTTTCCTGAAGCTTTGAGTCATAGATGCTGTGACTTGATTCAGAATAGTGCATTTCACACCCTGGAGCAGTTCCTCCAAAACCTTGTCTTTGCCGAGATCAGTTCTTTCCTTCTGCTTTCTTCGGCAGGTCTGGTATTCTAAAAGAAAGAGCACTGAGGACATTGAATGAGATTTCTCTTTTTCCCAGACGCAAGCTAGGTCTGGATCAGATTTAATAAATCAGATAGCATATGACATTGCAATCACATTTCTTCAGCTGTGTTTCATTGTATTGGGCCTGCCAGAGTACAGTGGTAAGAATCACTGTTCTGGGATTTGACTTTCTTGCCAAATGTAGCATGTCAAAACAGTAATTCATTTAAATATCACACAACACAAGATTAAATCCATTAATGGAAACGTCTGCTTTCCCAACAGAATGGATTCTTAGGAAAAACCTTTTTTTTTTTTTTTTTTTGGTGAAATCTCACTGTCTGTGTGTGCAAGTTGGCAGTGCATTCAGTCCTGATCCTTCAGGATCTCATGAAATGTATTTATTTTTGGATATTACGATTGCAAATGCAGACATTTATTTACAGCTTTTTGGTCCTGCTGTCAACCAAGTTTCCTAGCTCATCTCTCCATTATGTGAGTGTATACCATGGGTGACCTAAGACACTGACTCTGCAAGAGGGAGGAGAGGATGGGTTGGGGTATTATGAGAGAGGCTCTAGAGAAAGGAGTCAAAAAAGCAATCTTCCCTAGCAGGCCTGCTGAAAATCTTGAAAGAAACACCTCTCTCCTGTCTAGAATGACTGTGAACTGTTCTTGACGCATGACTAAAATAATTGGCATGGGCCCATGCCTTCTTGGAAGGAAGGAGAATGCTGCTGAAATCCAGAACTAGCAACTAGGGGAGGGTGGACAGGCTCAAACAAGGGTGGGTGTGGGAACCTATACCCATACTGTATCCACCCACCTGTGGATAGGTGAACAAGATCTCCTTGATCTCCTGATCAGATGTAGAGAGAGGGAGTGAGGAAAAACCCTCGGAATCCCCTGTTACTCATTACTGGAAGCACAGACTATTTTTTCCACTCAGTGCATTTTTACTAGGCTTATGCAGGGAACTGAATGTTATTTAGTATGATGGTACTGTAATAGGTACATGATGAAATCCACACTTATTTCTGCATTACCATTTGAATGGATGTTAAGTACTCAAAGAGGGACAAAAAATATTGGAGATCTTTTCATTGAATTCACATCCTCAGTCAAGCTCATTTATGCTGCTAGTTGAAGAAGGATAGGCATTGATTAAGGCACTATAAATGTACCGTATTTTTAGAAGTGTAGGGTAGTTGATAGTGTCAGCTACTATTATAAGCATCACTAGCTTTTAATTTTCTCTCCTTGGGTCTCTCACCAGAACTGGTTGCACTATTCACAAGACTGGACCAGTTCTGCCTTTAGCTTTGGCAGTTGTGTTTTAAAAGTTAAGGAATGCAGTTGGTCATTTTGTTAATTTAATGTGAGTTTCTGTATAATAGCCTTCTCTCCTCAAAGTGAGTGTGTATATAAAAGAAGGCTTTAATTAAACTCTGTGTTGTGAAAACATTTTCCTTCATTGTCAGGAGAAATCGGGAAAAGAAATTCAGACCATAACAGCAATAACTTACTCCATGAAAATACTAGCTGATTGACCTGTTCAGTATGTGGTTTCAGAACATCCTGCCTTGGCAGTAAATTCTCATTCGTTAGCTTTTTCTGGCAAAAGTTAAAACTGTTTTGTTTCTATGATGACAGATTGTCGAGGCACTGCTTTTTGCATGCCTTTAACTGGCAGGCTTTCTAGGTTGGTTTCATCCTTGGTACTGCCTTCTCCTGTGGAGCAGTTGTATGTGATAAATCTTCACAGTTGCCCTGAGTGCCCGTACAGAATTGGCTCTACACTCACACAACGTGCTAAATTCAGCAGTGTTGGACAGGGCAATGGGAAGTATGTGTAGAGATTGAAAGAAGGAGCATAGTTTTTATATCAAGAAGTGAGAGAGGCGGCAGCAAAAGCAAAAATCAGAAATTAAAGACTCTGTTTGCACAGACCTATAATTGACTTGCTAACCTATAACTTGGGACAACCCTCTATCATGCCTTTAAATTTGGATTGACAGTTTTCTGTTTGCTACCTGAAACCATTATAGAAGGACTGTGATTTTTCAGAAGCACTCTTCATTCCCTTTTCTTTAGCCAAGCAAAATGCATGTTGGGGTCTTGCAAGGGGATTTTTGCCTCTTTCTACTTATTTTTCTACTAAAATCAAAGAAGAACCCTCTCACCATGCTTTGTGTTTTATCTGGATGACTGAGGGAATGGATAATGATTGTTGTCATGACAATCTGGTGAAGTTCTCGCTGACTGAAAAAGGGGAAATATAAGACCCATTTTTAAAGTGGGGAAAAAATTAAGACCCCAGAAGCTACAGGCCAGTGAGTCTTGCATTGGTGCCTGGCAAGATCATGGAGTAGATCCTCCTGGAGACTGTGCTAAAGCACATAGAAACTAAGGAGGTGATTTGTGACAGCTAACATGGCTTCACTAATGGCCAACTGTGCCTGACAAATTTTTTTGCCTTCCATGACAGGGTTACAGTATTGGCAGAGGCGGGAAGAGCAGCAGCCGTCATCTGTTTGGACCTGTACAAAGCATTTAACACTGTTCTGAGCATCCTTGTCTCTAAACACAGGCTGAGAGCTCTGTCCTTTAGATAGACCAAATCTGTAGTTTTGTCTTTGTACAGATGAACCAAATGATGAAACTATTTAACTGTAAGAAGGCTGTGGTATTCTGAGTTTGGAGTAATGTGCTATTCCTCGTCTGGTTTGAGTGTGTGAATGCAGTGACATGAAGACCGATGACATATTCTGTACATACACTATGTATTTGCTCTTGCTCTGCTTTTATATACAGCCTCTCTTTTAACCTGCTTTTATTCATTCTTTTTCGCACTGTCAGAAAGTAACTCACTATAAACCAGCAGACAGCTACTAGGGAGAAAATTGTTGGTTGGCCTCCATCTCCCTTGTGTTTGCCTCAATTGTGTCCTGCTAATTCATTGGTTCTGCTGCATTTTGAAGTGTTCGAAAAGGATATTTTTTTCACAGAATTCCTATGGAACTGATGTGCAGCTGTCAGACTTGAGTCTGACTGTCAGACTCAGATTTGAGTCCACATGTGTTTTCTCATCTGAACACTCCTCTGGTGTTATACTGTTAGCAGCTTAGTCTTTTAAACACTCTGATTTGCTTTACTTGTCACCTCACGTCTGTACTTGAAATCCACAGCTCAATGTTGTGTACAACACAAAACACACCGATCAGAGGCTCAGATCTGTCCAAAATCAAGAAGCCTTTGACTTGAATGTTGATGTAAAGGATGATAGAGACGATAAAAACCATTTAACTTTGAATGTGTGCACAAGGTAGGTAAATCAGTTGGAGCATCTTATACGCATCTTTGTATATACCAATTCTAGATTACTTTAAATAAACTAAATTATCCATTCGTTCATATGTATTTACTAATGTATGGGATGTAAATGTATAACTGAAGAGAATAAAACTTGTTTGCACAAATGGTAGTAGTTAAACTAAGAAGCAATTCATAAGTCAGTTTTTTCTGGCCAGGTGATATTTTTTTCCTGGTATGCATAAAGATGGAGGTATGTGGAAAAGTTTGTATGAAATACAAGAAAAAAACCTCAAAGGTTTCTTTGGTGCAAGTGCTTCTGGGCTATAGGGATGAGTGTGGACAGACTTGAAAATTGAACCAGTATCTTCCACATTCTAACTTGTAGTAGCAAACTGTGACAAGTGCCTGTTACTCTTACCTTTGAAGAAAAGAATCCTTTGCTTTTGATAAACTTTGCTCAGAACAATTCTAGCAGGAGTCAAAATCCATATTTACATACTGATAAACTCACATTGCCTTATTGTGCAACTAACTTTGTGGTCTTTCATTTACCAGTATTAAAGAACTTGGTAATAGAATACAATACATGATTCTAGATTTGAAAGAGGTGAAGAGTTTTCCACTCAGGCTGATTCTATTCTTTTTGCTGAACGGGGAGGGGGGCAGGAGGATATGGGAGAGTGTGTGCATCTGGGATGATGTTTCTTGTTCAGTAATCAGCTACTAAGAATTGAGCTGAGACTGCTCAGGTATTATCTTGGGAACCATAGAACAGCCAGCTGGTGTTACCTGGATAGAATCTGGATCACGTGAGAATAGGCAGCATTGAACTGCATATTCCTAGGTCAGCCAGTCAACCAAGTTATTTCTTTGACTGCTTTGTGCCTCCATTTTGCTTGCTGTGGAAGTGTTCATGCACATATTTAAAAGGAATATTTGAAGGTGTTTATTTTCTGGCAGTTTCTTCAGTATGCACATCCTATTGAAGTTAAAGACCACTGCATATTTCATACGAAACCCTATAGGGCATTTTATCTCTCTCTATATATTTATGGTTTTTATCTTCTATCTTTTATTATCAACAAGGATGTTGTTGAGATGACTGTATTTGTTGTATTTAAGGATTTCATCTGTTTGTGAATACTTCCTCTAGAAACACTGTTTTCTTCTTGTGACATTATAATGGGTTCCTTGTAAGTGCAAGATTTGCAAAGTACCACCTAATCCACCATGATTACTGTTACATGCCTTTCATCCATGCCCTCTTTTTACTGTTTATTTAAACTTTGTGCACTGTGTGCCTAGAAATATTCTTATACTCTGCCTACTACAACAGAGCTGTGACTGGAGATGGAGCCTCTAGGTGACACCATCATACAAATAATCAGCTATAGAGAATATGATTTCAGTACAGAGGATTGATTTAATTTAGGAAATAGCCAGCAGGCATAAAGCCAGAGCTCTGTTTGTATATGTTTCTGGTATCCAGTTCAGTGACGCAGATGGTGGGCAGAGACACTAGAATACATGAGAGCTCTTGAAACAGAAGGGGCTTGTTCTCTTTTAAACTTTTCTATGAAGTCAACAGTGTTCTAAAGTGTAGCACAAACTCCTGATATGTAAAGGGCTTACATGCTGGGTTTGGGGTAAGTCTTTTCTGAGCAATCTGACTTTCTAGCTAAGACCTTTTACTTAAAAACACGGAGAAGAAGTGCTCCATTTCTCTGGGAAGTCTCTAGGGTGATGATGCTTTAATTGCAAAGTGTTCAAAGAATAGGGGGAAATCTAGTGACATTAAAAAGCTGCCTCAACTTGGAACATTTAGTTAGTTCCAACATTAGTTGCATCAACTCTTATTGTGGAAAGTGGACTGATACAACTTCGAGTAAGTCTGTTTAAATTGCTTAGGCTCCGGCTTCATCTCTGATTGCTTAGCTTGATAGACTAGTCATCTTCCTCTTCTTTTCCCTATAAATTGTATGTATAATATATGCATTATCTATATTCCTAAATTAGTTTAAAGTTCGTCTACTTACGATCTTTTTAACATGATGTGGCTTTCTAGTAGAGAAACCAAAAGAGGTAAATACGGAAAGACTGTTGAAATCTCAACGAGTGGGTATGTATAGTCTAGCTATGGGTATGCATCTAGCTGTGGATGTACATAGTCAGGTACTGAAGGCTTCAACTTCACAATTCTTTCTTTAATCTAGAGAATATCCACCTTCTCTCATCCAGCTTGATAGTGGTTGGCTATGGTCATCTTAACTGGGTATAATTTATGGCACTAGAGCAGGTGATGCCTCATTCAAATTGAAGTGGTTCTTGGTTAGAGGAGCTAGCTCACTCTCTGGGAGGCAGTGCCAGTTTTTTCTCAGTCTTACTGCCTGCATACCTTTTCCAGGCATGGGAAACTGATTGCTGATGGTTCCATTTACTCTCTCATTTCTGCTTTCTGCCTACACTAGCTTGGTGTTGTTTTCTCTTCTTTGCATCATCTGTGAGAGGGTCTCACCCTGATCTCATATTGCTGAAGAGCAGATACATAAAGTTCAACTGAAAACATTATGAGTTTTCTTCAGGCAGAAGTTTCAAGTCTGTCGTTCTCTTACTGGTCATTCTTGCATGATGATTTTTTTTTCCTCCTTTTTTTTAAGAGACTGTGGAGTTGAAGAGATGGTACCACAACCCACCCCCAAGGCTGCCTCTCCTCCTTTTTGAGAGGCCTTTTAACTTCTAGGGATATATCTAATTCACTTCTTGACAGTACCAAGGTAGTTTGGTTGCCTGTTGGTGTTTTAGTAGCACCCCAGGCTGGCTAGACAGCTTGGGTATTTTATTCCCCTCTTATTGGTAATTATGCAGAAATAATTACATCCAGTTCCAATTCAGTTATTTGTTTTCAATAGCAGCTACTTTGGCACAGCACATCATCGAACAGATGGTTTCATTTGTTTCTAATCTTAGGAGCCAGCTGAAGTCAGCAATTGTGCTGTATTTCTTTCAAAGTTGTATCTGCCTTGAATCAGCCAGGCTTAACAGCATTGCTTTGAAAGCAACTCTTCTCTTATATATTTTTTTAACTACCCAGCTCTACAAAGAAATAGTTTAATTACTTTCAATACTGCCAGGGTTTTGAAATGAGGATTGGAGACGCTTCTATTCTGGCAGAACAATAACAATTTACCTGCCATGCTAAGGCCGGGGAAACTTCTCTGCTACCTGCTTTATTTAAAGCAGTAGAATCTTTTGCAGGTCATTTAGGTGACACTTGTAGCACAGAGCACCATAAATATATTTTGATACATCTGTTAGGCACCATAGTGTGCAAGGCTTGCTCAATAGAGCAAACCTTTCTACTCCAGCATCTGGTTTTCACATTGGAAGAAGATGTAATAATAAGCGTTATTTAGGAAAAAAGAAGGGACTCGACTTATTAAATCTTTTTCCAAATATGGATTAATAACATGGCTATGCATTCTAAAAACTGAAACTTTGAGAAATAATTTGGTGATGACTTTGTTAATGGAACCATCAATCTCTATGAAGAAAATAGAAAAAGGTTTGGGAGACTTCTTTGGTGTATACACCTGTATTTTGGCCTCCAAAATGAATAAAAGCAAAACAAAGCATGCATAAGAGGAAATATATATATTTCAGTACAAGAATTCCTACAGCAGTTAGTTAATTGCCTCTTTGGAAACATGCTTAATTGAAATAATTTCTCTGTATTTGTAATATAAACTTGTAGTAATAGATGCCGATTGAAAGTTCCTCTTGATGTTGGTGTAGTCTCTCATATGATTCATGTATTGCAGTTTTCTCAGTGCTAAACCAGCTTTTGCATATGTGGTTAAAATTAACAGGCAAAATAATTGAGAAATTAATTATTAGCTCTTTATTATTAGAAATTTCCTTGGTAGCATTTTGTTCCATTTGTTTCCTAAATATTCTTAAGCATTATTACTTCGTTAGTTGGGATTTAAAGATGATCACACGTTTTCTTTGGAGAGTGGGCTACTGTATTTCTACTAAAAGTATCTTTGTCTCTGTGCTTTGAAAAGGTACTTTGGCTCTGGCACGGCTTCCAGAAGTGGTATGGTCCTCATGGAGGTTGGCTTACTCAGTGGTTTCTCTCTGTCACCAGATTTTGTTCCATTAGACAAGACAGTTAAGAAGACGGAAAAAGACAATGGAAAAGTCAACCTATACTTAGACTCTGTAAGTTGGAAGTAACAAAAAAATGTGTTTGTGGTGATGTTAATCTTCATTCTAACATTGTTAGGCTTAAATTTGGAACGACATTATGATTGTATTCTTTGGGGAAATCAACATCTGCTATTTATGTTGAATTAATAGTTCTTCTATTTTTTGGTGAGACTGCTTGGATAGGTGCAACTCAATTGTATTTGTAAGGGGTTTCTGAATTAGGCCTCTTAAAAATCACACATAAGAAGGCAGACATTTCAAGAAGTCTGTAATTTGACCAAAAGACTGCAAATGAGATAAGCGTCTTCCTATGCATCCTGACTCTTAAGCCTTTAGAAATGGACTACTGCTGAGCTAAAAGTCCTTACCTCTTCCATGAAGCCACCATCCCCAGGGTTCTCAGGGTGTTTCTCTTTTTTTCTAGCTAAACGAAACACAGGTTTGTTTGGATATTCCAGCTGTGAGAGACTTCAAGGTGGCAAATATCCAAGATGCTTCAGTGGCTGTAGTGGATTACTATGAACCTAGTAAGTGTCAGTCATTTCAAATGGGACTTAATTATTCAGAAGTTTAAAATAAAGTTTTTTCTTGTAGAAATAGGAGAAATTTTAGTGAAGAGAAAGCTGCATTGAACTGTAGTCTTTTTGGACATGAACGTGCCCAATTTGCTAACAAGTAGTAGTGTTTTCCCATACCTGTTGTCCTAATGGGTTGGTTCCTCAGTGGGTCCAAACTCTGGCCCAGTGTGTTCCCAAAACTGTCAAAATGAAGCAGGAACTTCACTGTGATTCACTTACCAAGTTAATATTTACCTCTCGAGTAGCTTTACCATCTGTTTCTTACTTAAGCTAAGAGTCCTTCACTGGAGAAAACGCCAATGTTTTGACTTCTGTTGTTACCTAAAAAAGGGGTACATTGGAAAAACAGTTTCAAAGGGGGTTTTTTTTTGGGGGGGGGGGGGGCATGGGGAAGTTCGGGTTTGTTTGTTTGGTGGTTTTTTTTTTTTTTTTATTGGTTGTTGTTTTGTGGGGTTTTTTTTAGTTGCTTCTTGTTGTTGTTTTTTTTTTTTTTAGTTTGTTGTTGTTTTGTATGTGTAGCATGTGTTTTAGAGATGGGCAACAGTGTACAAAGCTCTTTGGCAAAATTAAAAGCAAGAAAAAATTACAGGCTGCTGGAGAGGATACTAGGTTTTCATTGCATGAACCACCTGGTACATTATTAAGGATTTGGGCTTGGTTTGAGATAAGGCATAAGAAAGTTGTACATTTTTTTAGCACAATACAATTTTTTCATGTTTCTTTAGCACAATACAAAAGACAACCAAATATGTGTGCTACTTTAGCTAGATGATCACATTTAATCTATATAGGCTGAAATTCTTGTTCATTCACAGAATTTTAAAGTAAAATAGGAAATTGGTCGTTGTAAGCACACTCACCATTAATTAGAGCATGTTTTAAGGGCTAGTGGCTTAAAAAATTACAGCAAGTTTTTATTTGAGAGAAACACATAAGATGTAGAATCTATGGCCGAAATGAATTTGCAGCTCCTAGGAGAAGAGCTCAGGGCCACATCTTGTATAAGAATGCTATTAGATAGGCTAATAAATATGTGTATTGTAAAGTCACAGGTAAGTTTTTATTGTATTTAAATAAATTCAGTCCATAAATTCTCAGTTAGTAATATTAATATTAAGGACCAAAATTCATGTTATGTAACTGGTGCTGCAGTTTCTTTAACTTCAAGAAAATTATTTGTGCAAGTATTAGTTTACAAGACCCCATTCCTATTACTATATAGCATAGATATATTATTGGTCAACATATATACGTATGCGGTGACTGAGTTCTTCTGGGTGAACTCCATCCTGTCTAATACAGGCATGTGCTTTGATTTTAATTTATTGTTTTCCGTCACTGTTGTCGTTGGTGACCCAAGCTACAGGGATATATTTTATGTGATGATGACAGTCAGATTCATGTCATATTCAGAGCTAGGAAATGTGTAGAGGTCTCCTGCTGTGGCATTTATTGATAAATGTGATTTCGTTGTGGCAGATAGCACAACTGGCGTAGGTGTAAGAGCTGGTTTGGACGCCGGAACAGCAGTATTCTCTTACCTCACTTTTTAGAAGTAGTCAGGTGTCACTTGGGTAACCATTTTGGCCTATAAAATTACATATTTTTAAAATATCCTGAGGCTTGTAATGAAACTGAATATCATTTCAGTTTAAAAATGCTACTACTAAAAATAGAAGTTGCAAGGTCTCTAGTTGGAAGGAAGAAAAGAAAAAAAGCCACTGTAGGAAACTGCAAAAGCTTGTTCTGTGAGCAATTACCATGCAGTGATGTTTCTGAAATGAGTATGATTTTTCAGACTTCTAGTCTGGCTCTGTAGCAACCCTTTGGGGAATAGGAGAGTAAAATACAAGAGCAGGACGTAGGTGACGTAAGCAGTCCCAGATTCAGGAAGTGGAAGCTCCCAAACAAGATAGTGAGAGAAAGCATCAGTTAGGAGAGAGCTCACTCTTATTGTTCTAGCCAACAACCTGCCAGGTAAAGCATCTGAGTTCCTTTGTTATGTAGGTAGGGGCAAAATTCCTTTAAAAAGGTTTGTCCAAGGTTTGTGAACAGATGTGTCTAATAGCTGAGATTGAGTCTGTGAGAGTGTGCCTTTCATCAAGCATTGGTCCGAATACATTGAGGTGTTCTGGGTGAAGAAGAAAGTTTAATGACTGGGCCTAAATACCAACTGTGGGAAGTGTTTTGCAGTGTATGAGGAAGTCTGCATCAGAGTTTAGTGCATCCTTTAAAAGTGATTTCTTTTTGAAGCTGTGTTCTTGGTCAGTTTTCAAAGTTCATTAACTAATGTTAACTAACTTTTCTGAACAGGGAGAAGAGCAGTGAGAAGCTATAATTCAGAAGTAATGCAAAGTATAACCTCTTGTGACTTCTGTGAAAACGACTGCAACCTTTGCCACCGAGATGGTTCTGCAGCCTTGCTTCAGCACTCTTCATTGGCCTCCTTGTTCTGTGTGCTCTTTGTCCTTCATGTAAACTTCCTGTGCAGTTGGGTGCTGTAAAAGGAAACTGATTATGTTTCACATCTAAGGTTTCCATAAATTATCCAAAGAAAATTTTATGTTCAGATACCAGCCCATCTTTAGTGATTACCATGACCAAACTCCTGCTGTGTTCAGGGAGAACTGGGCTGGCCCATATGGTAAATTTCTGGCTGTGCCAGAAAACTTCTGTAAGTGTCTGCTGGGAAAACCTTTCCAAGTGGTAGTTTCATCCTGAACTTATTTTCTGAAGAAGCACAGAATTACTGAGAAAGCAGTGTGATAAAATGTAAATTTAGCTCCATATTCCCACTTTGTTTTTACCCCAGCTGTGCTTGTTTTTTAGGGATGCATGTTAGTTTACCGTGCTTTTCCAAAACACTATCTGCTTCTCCATTAGGGTGTTGATAAGCAATGATAGGAGCTTGGTATCAGAGCTCACTTTGTTCTGTTCTGAAGATGTGACACTTAAAATTAATACTGAATTTCTCTGTGTGCTCTCATGGGACATAATATGAAAAAAAAAAGGAGGAGCTGGCTTCAGAGCAGATCCAAGAGCCAAAAAGTACTGCATTTACAAACTGCTGAATGCTCCAGAAAGTTGTCAGTCTTCTTTTTTTTTAATAATGAGAGAGAAGGTGGATTTTTTTTGTCAATTCATAAGCTAATCCTGCTTGAAAATAAGGCCTCAGGATATTCTCATGCATTTTACTCTGAAAGGCTTTTTACTGTAAATGCATCAAAGAGTGTTTTTCAGACTTCATTTTTCCAGGGTTATACAGAAACAAATGCAATTCTCCTTCCATATGAGAATGCTGGTGTCAGCTGGCATATATTTATGGCCAGATGAAGGAAGGTTGCTTTGAACATGTTCTGGTTTTTGGATGTCTTCTAGAAATGTCACTCTGGGGCATCATTTTTGTCTTGCGCTTTCAGTGTCATCTTGTCAACAGTTCGAGTGGCATAACCCCAAACAGTTGTTTACTGCTCTCAGTGCCATGTGAGTTGGTGGCCCTGGATGTGCACCCTGTTGCTGGTGGTGGGAGAGGCTTTTAGGAGGCATTGGCTGCATAAGCATTCAGTCCAGCCAAACAATTCACATGCTTGCTTAACTTTAAGCGCACCTATGTGTGCTCAAGTGCTCTGCTGAAGTGGAATGGAGGAGAGGGATGGTGAAAAGCAGCAGGCAGTTTTACACCCAAACCTGCTCTTTGCACGTGGAGAGAATTAGAGATCTCTGTAAATACGGAAATGTGTGAGCTTGGGAGCTTACTGCCCCTGAGTGAGTGTATGAATGCCTTCCCTGTCTGGCAGCCAATCTGTCCTTCTTGAACACTGCCTGTAATATCTAATGCTTACTTCTTTTTGATAAAGCAGCCAAGCTGTTACACTCATAGTTACTAAAATGAAGTTAATAGCTGTCATGCTGACTAAAAGAGGTAGAAATTATAATTTCTATTGATTTCCTTTCTTTCATACCTTTTTGAGACGGAGTGTGTTTTTGTGCACATGTAATAATATGGCAGCCACTTTCCTTGAGCAATTTCTAATTTTATTCAATTTTTGCTACTGCTTAAAATGTATATTTTTGTATTTATGCTCATCTGTAATTGTTCACAAAGGAAAATTTGCATAGTAGCATGGGAAGAGGCCTGAACTTCCTGAACTGCGAGTGCCTTCTAATACCAATGTATAGATTTTAACTGCAGAACTAGTTTAGATGGGGTTATTTGTTTTACTTCACCTGTTTTTGGAATTTTCAATGTTTTCCACAAACTTGGGGTTCTGTCCTGTTTCTCAGGCAGAGCTTAGGCCTGGTTATTCATGGTCCATTCAGTGCTTTTTACTTGTCCTTGGTGTGTTTTGGATTTAGCCTTTTGAGTAGTTAATTAGTGCCTGAGCAGAGTGTGTGTGCTGCTCTAACCCACATGAAGTAATGTATTTATTGAAGCCAAACACACTGCTTAGTCAGTGAGCAGGGTCTCACCTTCTGTAAGCCATGTAACTTGGTTACGTGGGTCCAGAGCTAAGAGAAATGAAGATAACAGACTTAAAAAACATCTCTGCATCTCAAATCCTTTATTCATTTATGGGAGCCTAGATCAAACTTCCAGCAGAGCTTCTAATAGGCACATTGGTACCTGATTAATTGTAGGATAAAGGTGGAGATAAATTACTCCTTTGCAGTAGATAGTAGGAATAAATTAGTTCTGTTTTGCATGCAGTCCAATCGTCCTGAATAGCCTCCAAGAAAAACGGATTTAAATTGCTTAGTTGAGTTTTGGACAGTGCAGCTTTTACTAGTATTCCCTTCCATTTGTTTTTGAGACAAACAACACATGTTTTTAAACGACTTTTGGCTGCCTTGCACACTATATTAAGAACTATCAGTCATAATGCACCATGTCAGGGAAATTGTTGGAGTCAGTGAATAAACATCCTCTTTTATTTTACTTTTTTCTCTACAGCAGGCATATTGTAGCAGACATCCAAATCTGCATCTGTATCAAGCTATTTTAAAAGAACAATGTACATTGTATGACTTCAAACAAATGTTTACACCAGGTGGCCTTTAACATTCCTGCATCAGTGCCTTCAGTCACTTTGCAGTAGTGGCTGGTGCTTTGAGTTGCAGAAGATAAAATTTATGCTGTGTTGGCAGTGAATGGAACAGCAGAAATGGAATATTATTTGGCATAGTGACTTTTTTTCTTTCCTCATCATTGTGTGGGAACCTTTACACAAATGCTCAGCATATATATTATCCCCATTGCTTCATAACATCCGTTTTGGATGTTAGGGGGGCCATGCTCACAGCGAAGTTAATAGGAAATCTTGTAGCAAAAAATGTTTTTGAACTCTTTAGCAACAAGGTCTACAAGGAGCTTTAAGGAGTGATGCTAGAAACAGTCAGGTAAAGGTGTTTTGTGGTGAAGCCTTCATGTTGTATTGCCTGAATATTTCTGCTGTTTCATTGAAATCTGAATGTGCTTTGGTACTTCCCCATGCCCTTTTCAGCCATGTCAGTGGACATGGTCTGTCCAGGGCTAGGACTGAGTCCAAAACAAAACTATAAAGCATTTTAAAGGTATTCCCCCCAAATTCTACTTCTGCTGTCATCCATGATCCTGGCTGAGATTTCCTTTACAGGTTTTAATGTGGGTGTCATTTAGAGTTCATCTATACTAGATGCTGTTTTACAGAACAGGGAATGAGTGCTACTTAACAGGTTTAGAGCACTTCACAGTCTGCATGCTGGGCCAGCTCTGTGGCTGGTTTGTTTCCCAGCATGGCACCACCATAGAATCATTTATGTTGGAAAAGACCTTTAAAATCATTGGGTCCAATCATTAAGCTAGCATTGCCAAGTCCACCACTAAACTGCGTCTCCAAGCACCACATCTACATGCCTTCTAAATACCTCCAGGGATGGTGACACCACTTCTTCCATTGGCAGCCTGTTATGATGCTTAACAGTGAAGAAATTTTTCCTAATATTCAATCTAGAACTCCCCTGGCACTAGTGTCAAACACAAGCAGTGCAGGTATTCCCAGTTTGCTTCCATACCACATGCTCCCGTTCACATCACAAGCAGGAGCTTGTGGCTTGTGCGCATCAGTGGCATGATAAAAGGGGGAAGTGCCAGACTGGTGCAGGAGAAGCATGAGGGCCAGATCCAGTGTTTATAGAATCACAGAATGTGAAGGGGTTGGGATGGACGTTCCAGATCATCTAGTCCCAGCCCCTCTGCCATGGGCAGGGACATCTCCCACTAGACCAGGTTGCTCAAGGCCTTATCCAGCCTGGCCTTGAACACTGCCAGCATTGGGGCATTCACAACCTCCTTGGGCAATCTGTTCCAGTGTCTCAATATCCTCACAGTAAAAAACTCCCTAATATCTAACCTAAGTTTCCCTTCTTTCAGTTTGAAGTCATTACTCCTTGTCCTGTTACTACAGTTTCTGACAAAAGAGTCCCTCTCTGGCTTCCCTGTAGGCCCCCTCCAGACACTGGAAGGTTGCTATGAGATCGCCACACAACCTTCTCCAGGTGAACAGTCCCAACTTTCCCAGTCTGTCTTCACAGGGGAAGTGCTCCTCTCCTCATCAGCTTCATGGCCCTCTGGACTTGCTCCAACAGTTCCATGTCCTTCTGTTACAGGCCTCTCTTTTGCCTTGAAAATCACTGTTGACAATCAAACCTAAGAAGCAAAAGTCGGTTTTACTCAGTTTTCAAAATATTATCCTAGGAATATTACTCTGAATATGTTGTTCAAGTTGGTATGAATATTGACAATATATGATTTTAGCTGAATCCTGCAGAAAGCATATGCATATACATAGCCATTATAGGCTGCAGTGTGCTACAGTGTGCAATGTATGTGCATAAACCAAGATCTTCACAAAATGCCCAAACCAACAGCGCTGTGTAATGTTCTGTTTTTAGGAAAGAATATATTAGAAAGCAGCTAGTGCCTAATGGCATAATTTTTCTATCTAAAACGCTAAGAAAGAGGATTCAGTTTTAATTCTAATGACTAATATTATTTTTGTTATAACATTTCTTCTACCATAAGTCTTTATGCAGTGAACCATCTCTATGTGATTTGAAGATTTTGAAATTAGATGCTTAATTTATTTATAAAATATAACAGCAGTTGTTTCCTTTCCCCCTTATCAAAATATTTCACTTCCATGTTATTTCTTATTCAGTTTATTGTATTTCTGTGTGCCAAATGGAAATGCCATTGCACTATTGTATTCTAGGCAATAAAGGCTGATAGTGTGCTGTATTGATTAATCTAATGATTATTTTTCCTATAGATAGATTGTTTTCAGATAGGTATGAGCATTGATTCCTTATGTGCTGCATTTGTCACCAGTAGTCCTGTTTAAGATTTATCTCAAATAATTCATTGTATTTCTTAGTAGCTACCCAAAAACTTCATCAGCCTTGCTTAGATCTTATAATGTTTTTTATGAACTAGGTTTTTTTGTTGTGGTTTTTAGTTTTGTTAGGTTGTGTGGGATACTAAATACAAAGAAAAAGAAAAAAAAAGCTGGCTCAGTGGAAGTACATAAGCAGGTGTAAGATCTTACTGACTGGCACATCTCTTTCCATGTCAGGCCTTAAACAATTTGAACTAAAATTCTTGACTGCCTTGAGACATTGTCAGATACCCAGTTTGATCTAAGTTAGGATCATCATTCACATTTCCACTTCTGATCAAATCAGAAATGGTAGAAAAAGAGAGCTTTTATGAGCTGTTTTGAGCAAACAGAGGTGAACTAACATGCCAGCTATGCAAATAGCTTCTCTTTTCAAGTAATAAAGCAAATGTTAAGGAAATTGACTGTTTCAAAGGACTTTAGAAGATAGTGAATTGTTTATTTTTTTTAAAGTTTGCAATAGTTATTTTTAAATGCTATTAAAGATGACTTTTAATAATATATGTCTAATGTTTGCTTGTTTAACAATGCAGCTACTTACAGTAGATTGCCGTTTCTGTGCACTGCTGACCACTACCCATCCTGAGCACTTTTTAGAGGTTGGCTCCTCTGTGTTTTAAAGCTCAGAATTTAATAATATCAATAAAATTTTACAAAAGTTTTGCAGCAGTGGCTTCCCTGGCCAGGCTGTAAACAGTGAATCTGCAGGTCACTGTTTGGGACTTGTGTGACTAAGGTCACTCATTTTAAAAGTCTCTTATTTTGTTCAACATGGAGTTATTGCAAAGTTCTCTGGTATCTGTAACAGATGTAGCATAATCATGTTACGTGATGAGCTCAGTTCCGGTAGGCCCCTTGTGGTCATGGAGAATATCAGCAACCGTGCTCTTGTGTGAACAGGAGCAAATCCTTCAGACACAGCTAATTGCTGAAGTGGAAGTAGAAGAGCACCAAGAAATTTTTATGCCAAAATATTTTACACAAACGTAATTGAATTGATGTGCAGAACTTTTTTTCAGGTGATCTGCTATTTCCACTGCCGTTTTTCATGGTTTAGAAATTTGGTCTCCATTACACTGTCTTTTCCTAATTTTCCTTACAATTCTCTTGCTGTTCCTCTTGCCTGCCCTTGAAAGAGCTTCCTGGCCCATTTCAACTCAGAGGTCAGGATCTGCTCAGCCTCACTTGCCTCTTTTGCCCTCACCATCTTGCCCGTAAGTTCAGTAGCCATTTCTGTTCTCACGTCTCACAGATCTACCCTTTCCTTCAGAGCCTTTATGGCCTGTCAAGGCTAAAATCTTTGGTCTCATGGAGAATTAGCTATCAACTCAAACTCAGGATGAATAAAAACACTTTAAGACTTGTCATCACAGATTTATGAAGCTGAAATAATCCTTAACCAACCTAATAGCTTTCTGTGGTGAGAGGATGGGCTATGTGGATGAGGAGGAACAGTGGATAGACTGTAGTAAGGCTTTCTCTCATAATTTTTTTCTGCTTAAATATTGATAATAGTCCTAAATAAAGCAAATTTGGAACATGAGATGTTCTGATGATGGACTAGTCTCTAGTAAAGTGGTTTTGGAGCAAGCAACTAGGTAAAATGAAGAGGCAAGCAGAGCTTAAGTGTAAATACTGGTGCAGACATACCATCTCTTCCTACACGAGGTGTCAGGCAGATGCATGTGTAAGTAGTGCATAAGTGGTGACTCATCTTTCTCCTGAGCCATGGACACCTTTAGAAGAGCCGTGAGCAGAGGGTGTGCCTGGTGGTGGTGCTCACGCTCAGACCGCAGTACCCTGCTCCCTGTGCTGTGGCAGCGCACGCCAGTCTGGCCCTAGCTGGGTGTCCATGTCTTGAAATCAGCCACGATCTTAGGCACGGCTACTTAGGTAAGTGAGGATTTTAATATGACTGAAGCAAAGGATGAGAAATCATATCCCTAATAAAGAGGAGTAAAACGACATAAGAGCATCTTGATCTGATTTTCAACAGCTGCCTACCAGGGAGACTGTATGGATTTCCCTGAGGATTTTTCTGGCTCACACTGATGGAAAGGGAGGACTGAGCTGAGGGATATTTTAGGTAAGGGGATAGACATTCTGTTACATTTTTTTTTAGACAGGAATGCTCATTTAAAATGCTGGATCGAGCAGGGATGGCAATATAAACACATGTGGAAATAATATACTAACAAAGCTCTGTGTTTTCATGTGCAGAAAATAGATAGCAGCCAACTCTAGCTCAGTGGGTAGCTAATTAAGCCAGAGATCTCTTTGTACTTTGCCTTCTAAGTTCAGTACAAGAGCATGTATCAGAGAGGTGCCATATGATTTTTCCCTTATAGTTCACACTTTGATTTCAGGCATGAACTATGTATCATCCCCGTAGTGATTATTTAAAGGTGGGGTGGCTGGATGTTAGATGGGAGTCAGTATGATAATGTGTCTTGTTTGTGTGGATGATCATTGTCCTTGATCAGTTGTTCACATGCAGCTTAGGTCTTGTTCTTCTGTTCCTGATTTTAATAGAATCTTAGTTAGAATAATAAAAACGTGAACACTTTTACTATTTAACAACATGAAGTTTTAGTGAGACAGTTGTAAGGAGTGATTTTCCCATTGCTACATACTCTGCTTGCTCCACTTAAGATTGAATGCTACAGCTTTCATGGTTCCTTTCTCAACTCCATCCACCATTTTTCCAATACACAGAGACCAACCACAGTCTGAAAGACTTTTATTACAGGATACAGGAGAAGCAAAAAAAAAAAGGTGTGAATTCTTTGTGAGGAAGCTCAGCGTGTGGTCTCAAAGTGGTACCTCTCACCAAAGGAGTATGAGACTCCACATTATAGGGAAAACAAAGCCTGTTGTGACTGACACAGCTCTGCCTCAGCTGCTTCTCTGGTTTCATTCTTTTTCCACTCATTCATAATGACTTTATTCTTCTGCTTTTTCAAGAAGTAGAGCTGGGATAATGCTGCACAAGGTTGTATGCAGGAACACTCTCTAATGCAATCCTAAACTCCAAGTCCCTCTAGATTACGAGATTTCTTTCACCCAGCAGCCAGTGGGGCACATCTGGCTTGCAGGAGGTTTGAACATAGCCATTTTCCTTGGAGGTGATTGAAAACAAGTTATGTGAACTGCTAACAGAACTGGGAAGCAGCAGGCACGAGGTCACAAGGAGAGGGGCAGTGAACAAAGGCAGCTGCCTGGAGCAGGAACTGCCTGGCAGAGAGCGCTTGTTTGCACAGTCTCACCCCAACGCCCAGGGACGAGAGTGGCTGTCTCCCACCTGGGGAAGCAGCCAGCCTCTGTGCCTGGTCTCTGGCCAAAACATACCTTTGGCAGTGGGATGTGAGTCTGTCTGAGAGATACAAGGAAAGATGACTGTGTGGAAGAAGGAAGGCAAGAGCGGGAGAAGGAGCAAAACTTTATTGAGGATAATGTTGAACTGTTGGTGCTGGATCAATGTATAGATCAGTATTCTGTGCTAGGGGCAGCAAAACTGACTCTGCAGGCTGACAATACACATCTTGTTTCACAGGTCACAAAACATTCCTATGTGTATTCAAGTTGCATTTTATTGGCCTGAACACAAACCTCTTGCTCCATGTCCCGTGCAGTGTGGATGGCTCTGTGAGGGATGTTCAGGAGCAGAACACGCTGCTGTAAACAACTGCAGAGAGTCAATGACGACAGGCTGCAGTGCAAAAAGGCAAACAGAGTCTGATGTATAAACAAAGAGTGCACTTGGGAGACATACGATGCCCTTCAAAGCTACTGGCTGTGCTTTGTTGAAGTCTGTGACAGGAAACCAGTGCTCTGGCTGTGGGGCTTCTGCGTGCAGAGAACAAGAATTGTCTAGGAAGCTCAGCCACCATGGGAAGATTGAATGAATTAGGGTTCCTTGAATCTCGGGGAGGTAGGGGTGTGGATAAGATATTTCTCTCTCAGCTGTGTCTAGCTATTTTGCAAACCCTTGAAAATTAAGGAGAATAATTATTTAATTGTGACCATAATAGGTAAGATTAGAACCAGGTGATTAAATTGCAGAAAGAAAGTTTCAGTTCAAACAACAGGGAGAACTTTTCTAATAGGAGAAACAGACTGTGGGGCAGGCTGCTGTGGGAGACAGCCTGCTTCTTCTCTTCAGAAAGAAGAGCAAGTTAGCCAACACCTTCTAATAATGACCCGGGTCTGTGTGAGACTGTCTAGATGGTGGAGATGGAATAAGTAATCTCTTGATGTCCTTCCTGGACCTGTTTTCTTATGAGCTGATGTCTGCAAGCTCTACTGCTATCACACAGCACTGGACAGTTTTTACAAGAGACTTACTGAAATGCACAAGGTGTAACTTTCTGCTGATGCTAAGGGAAGTGCTGAAAAACTTTGAGTTTACTGGAGTTATAGAGGAGTTATGTGGTGATTATGAAAATCTAGGCCATAATTCCCTCCAAAAGTAACTGATTTGATTTCTGATTTATAATAAGGTTTATAGTATGTGCAGAATGAAAGTAGTTCTTGAAAAGGCTTCATTTGAAAGTAGAGGATCAGGTGTCCTGTAAGAAGGGCTGACAGACACAGTGATGTGAATTTTTGAGTCTTTTAGGGATTGTCTAGAAACAGATAATTGTGACCAGGTAACCTAAATAGAGATTGGAGTTGCATAAACATGCTACAGGTGCTGTTCTCCCAGGCTGTTCCTAAGGTCAGTCCAAATAATATCTTAGGTTTGTAGATTTCAACACCCAGCTCCTCATCGTTATAAAGAGATTTAAATGTTGTGTTTGTGACTCTGCTGGTTACAGCTGTGATGTTTGATTACACCTTGCAGATTCAATTTACAGAAATGCTCAGTGATGTATGTCTGATATCCTGGCAGTTCATCTCAGCATCTCCAAATAAATGTTGACAAGGTATGCACACTCATTTGATGCTTTCTGTATTTCCATTCTTCTGGGGTGCTGATCCTCTGAAAGAAGCCATGATGCTGGGTCACAGCAAATACCATACAGCAAATGCTGCCCTTGAGTTATTTTAGCTTTACTGTCGGGGAAAACAGTTGATTGCATCAATTTAAAAAGTCAGCTGCTGTGTTACTAATTTTTTAAAAAATTATTTGTTCTTGGTGAAGGCAGTAATCACTAGCACAAATGAGTGCAAGCCTTGCAGCACACAGAGCACAGACAGAGTCAGGCATGGAATTTTCTTTGGAGGCCACCACGGAGTCTCAGCTGAGGCACCTTTTCAAAGTCCTGATGTAATGCTCGTCCACCAGCTGTACATATTTTGATTTTTTAGGCTGCCTTCAAGTATTTACATTGAATATTTCAGAATCAGAAATACAGATGAGTTTCAGTTCTTGGTTTCTGAAAATCCCTGAGATCCAGGGAGCTGTAAATGATCTGCTCCTTTGAAAATGAGCTCACTGCTCTTTAGTGACCTAAGTATGATTATAAAAGCTTACTGGTAAGTTCAGATTAGAAAAAAATTTGCCAATAGGCAAAATGAAAAAATCTGCACACACAGTATTGACATAACATTATTGACATAATGCCTAGTGGGTGAGCCTGGCAGGGTCTGAAAACAGGTGACAAAAGGTATTTTTAATCCTTTTTCTCCTGATGCCAACAAAGAGCTTGGTGTAATTCTAGTTGTTCTCCTCAGCCCTCAGCATGCCGTATTAGATTTTATCTGGTTTTATTAGAGCAGTCAGTTTTTGTGCAAGTCTTTCCATACATGAGTTAAGCAGAGAAAATAAAGGAGGTAGAAAAATTAAATTACTACACTGTTAGATTATTTTTTCTTTTGTTATTTACAGCAAAGCAAACAAAGCTTATGTACCACCATCTTTTATGAAGGAGGTTAATGCTCAGGCAGAAGAGGTTTTAATTTAATTTGTGATTTAAAATCCCATTTTTTTAGCTTATTTGGAAAATGCTAGCAGTTTGGAGAAAGTACATGTTTAGCCACTGTCTGTTTCCACTGGATCCTATGCCTAACCCGTCCTATTACAAGGTTCCAAAGCCGCAGGAACTTACCAAGTTTCCTTTCAATCTTCCAGATGATCTGCAAGTATTTCAGTAAGTCTTGTGTAGAATCCTAATACAAAATTATATCCCTTAATTAAATGAAGGACATGCAGTTCAGTACCCAAAGACTTTCTTAAACAGGTTTTTCTTTTAAATTTAATTATAGATAGAATTTATAACTGGTTTTAGGAAAGCATATCCAACAAAGTATATCAGATATATTTGTTAAAAGATTTTGCAAACAAAGAGAATATCTTCAAAAGCTCAGGAAACATTTTAGTCCCCAGATACCACGAGGAACAAATTCCCCTTTTGAAAAATCTCCTGTATGTGATTGTAACTGATGTACTAATTTTCTAAACAGATTTTCTGAAAACAGGTTCCGCTTCAGATCAACCTTCTGGAAAACCTTTCCGGTGCTAAACTAATGTGAAACTTCAGGCATGCGCACAAAATGTCCAATTTCGAACAGTGTGGTGGAGAAGCGATTGTCACTTTAGCATGCTCAGCTAGGTCAGGACCTGGTGCACATGCTCTTGCCACTGATTGCATTGAGTGCTAGCTGGGACACCTGAGAAGTCCTGCTCAGTGGTCCTGACCCACCTGTGCCAGGTGTCATTCAATCATGGAGAAAACGACTGTCCCTACTCCAGAAAACTCCCTGTCAACACATGGAACACGGAGGACACAGAAGGATCTGGACAGATGAAGGGACATGAGGAAATAGTGTGACAACTACAAAGCAGCAGGTAGATCAATCTTGATTCGTAGTATGTGTCTGGTAGAGCCCTGGTGAAGACAAAATTCTGAACCAAATCCTTGCATCTTGTCTTTGAATCTCATTAAAGCTACAAAGCATCCACAACTATGAACTGACTTTTACTGTGTAATTAATTGGGGCTTTTCCTGCTTTGCACGGCAGGTGCTTTAAAGGCATGTAAAGACCATTAGGACTACTTTGATTAGGACCTATAGTGGTGTCATGATTGATTTTAAGGTTCAGTGGAAGGACTGTGATGGGATTTGAGTTCAGCCATAAAATTTTGAAGTAAATGCAAATTTGGGGATGAGAGATTGCTTCCTTGTAAATGTTTTAAAAAAGCCTTCCTTTGTTTTTATTTCTCCCCGATGTAACTAAATAGTTATTCTGGAAATATCATTAAAATGGATTTAAAAAGGAATATTATTCATAAAAGAAGTTTCATCATTACATTCTATTTTCTCCATGGAAAATAGTAGGGTTTTAATGTAGTTGAATGTCAAAGCCCTGCGGATGTAATTGTTGTGCTTTTGAAAGGAAAACATTAATTAAATGAATGTGTCACTACCCTGATTAGCTTTTCTCCCTTTTGGATAGTTGCTGTTCCATCTCCTTTGTGCAGAACCTGAGAGTGAAAATGTCACACAAAAAACCCTGAGAAATGTAAGAAATTAAAAGCGCCCTAAAATTTCTGGCTCCATCTCCTCTTTGACTAATACTGTCTTCACAAATATAATGGATGACCACAGTATTCTGGAACTGCCTTGCCATGCAGAAGGTGATTCAGAAACGGAGGAGGTCCAGAAGAATGATGGGGGTGGTAAGGAGACAGAAACAATCCAAAATTTAATAACACTGGAAAATTTGAATCAAACCTGAACTTCATTAAAGTCACCAAGCTTCTTTCTGAAATTTGGAAATATCAGAACAGTGCAATTTCTTCAGTGGTTTAATACTTGACTTTTTGCAGCTCGAGAAGGGGTGATAAAGCAACTCAGTTTGGAGTTAGCTCCAGAGAGCTCCTGCACCTTAGGCATGTGTGTGGCCGAATACTGGAATAAAGCCAACAGTTGGATGCCTCCAAGAGACTGACCTCATTGCAAGGCCTTAGGAAGCAAAGTATTTCAGGACTGGGAAAATCTTTGTCAGCCAACCATAGTGGGAAATGTTTGGGTCTGAGTTACGAGTTACGTACAATGGCGTGTCGCTTAAAACGATAGGTGCTTATCTGCTGTACTTCAGAATGCTTTATGTACCATTCTGTATGCGGTATGTGGTGTGTATGAACCTTTGGAATTAGCAGATAGTATTTTTGATAGTTCATGCTTTGATAATTTTGTACTTTTTCACAGCTGGGAGGTCTATTAAAAAGTGTTGCAAAAGCTGAGCATTTGTTTGAAAGGGTTGAATTTTGAAACAACAGGAAAATAAGGAAGATGTGAATGCACATTAGAAGGGATGTTTTATCTGCCAAGCAAAGCCACAAGCACAAGGGCCTCCTCAGCTTCCAGTGCTGAGAATTCAAGATGGCTCAGGAAGCTGTTTGGGCCCGAGGTTTATTATTGCCAGCGTGTTGGGAGAAAAGAAGGAATATTGATCATATTGATATAATTCTAGGAGATAGCTGCAGAAATTTCTCTGAATTTGTTTTTGCCTTTCACTTCCTTTCAGTTTTGATGCTGAATGTGAACCTTCAAACTAAGATTTTCTTGAGAGATTTCTGTTTTGAGAGCGTATTCTGATGAGTGCACTACATATCTTTGCAATGTGATAATTCAGCACTTTATGGCAATGATTTCACTCTGTAAAACTTGTAATTCAAAAAGCTAGGGAAAAGACCATAAAATTTTGCTGGAATTGTAGAAAAGTCTAACTCACCTAGCAGAAGATTGGAAATTTCAGTGAGCTGAGTTTCAGATTTGACTCAAATATTCCAGATTCACCGAGCTGTGATGATTTTCCTTAAATGATCTTCCTGACCTCATTTAATAAAAATGTTTTAAGAAAAATAAAACTCATCACTGATTTAGTCTTTGATATTTCCGAACCTTGGTGGAGGGCAGAGGTGGAGGAGTGGTGGGGGGGGGGGGGGGGGGGGGCAGTGTGTGTATTTGTACTTCCCTGAACCCTTTTGATGATATTGAAAAAAATACTATTTTTCTCAATATATCACCTCAAAGAGTCCAGTTATGGTAGTGCATATTTCTCTTGTTATGAATTAGACAATGTCTGCTATGATGGAGACCTAAACACACATGTTGGGTAAAAGATTGAATTTTAAGATCTACACTACATGAAATCTTCATCTTCCAATATATACTTAAAAATGCAGCTACAGTTATCCTCTTATGGAGTGATTTTCTATGGAACAGAAATTTGAATTGAGGATTAATGAAATTTTTTCACAAAAATGTTTTTTAAATTTCTGGACTCTGGGTCAAGAAACTATATAGTCCAAAGTCATGTCTTATGGCAAACCAAAATTTTTGTTGTTGCTAAAAGCCTCAAATAGATCAAGATTTGCACCAAAGTCATAAAAAACTGTAAGAAGTGGCATTCAAACAAAAACCAAGCTTTGGATTCTGGTGAGAGGCACTATTGAGTTAGTTGCTTCAGAAAAAAGAGCTACTGAAAACCAAAACCTTAAGCCCAAAACTTCCCAAGGAGAAACAGCTGACTTTGGCTTAGTATGTGTTTATCAGTTCTTAAAATTACAGTTTCAGGGCTCCAAACTCATAAAACAATGAGGAACACCTTTAATATTAGCAGATGCATATGTTGCTGTCAAAAAGCAGCTTCAGTCTGTTGATGAACTGTATGTTAGAAACTGGTTTAAATTCTCATCTTGTATCAATATCACATAACACCATGATGTGATTTCTCGAGAGTGTGAATGAGGTAGTGTTAAATTAAGATTTCTAACTCCATTTAGTCCCTGCACAACAAAATGTTTCCATCCGTGCTAGTAATCACATGGATCGCATTTCAGGACTAATGTTATGGATTTGCTAAAGCAAAGGAACTCCAAACTGGATTTTCTTGCACACAGATTTTCTCACTGACTCCCACAATATGAATATACTTAAAGTGTGCTGAAAATGGGTTTGGCACTATGCACACTGTCTGGTAAAAGTCCTTCACTTCAGCTGTCTATAGACTGAAAAACAGACTGAGAAAAGTTTAACTGTTGAGAAGGGAGATAGCAAAAGAAACTTGAACACATTAGAAAAACTTAGCTGCAAGTGTTGTGATGAAAGGCAACTAATTTGTTTCGGGAGTCTTTATGTCTGTTGATCATAGCAATGACCCATTGCTTAGAATTGATAAACTGAATTTACAGACTGATGTTACAGAATTTCTTTCTTTCTTCCTGAACTCATATGAAGTATCATCACTTACCTTGGAAAACAGCATTTTTGCTTCATAACATATTGAATTACTGAGTCTATTAATTTTTTCCAATGTTAAAGAATGCCTAGCAATAAAACTTGTTTAACACATTAAATGGTTCCAGCGAGCCAAATATCAGCCTTGGCCACTCAGTGGGAAGGGTGGTGTGTTCTCCAGATGACAGTGGATCAAATTGTCATGGTACACAGAGATTCATCCAGAGATTCTGGGCACCCTTAATTCCCAGGCATGCCAGAGGAGCTTAGGAGCACTCAGAAATTTTTAACTTCTGAGGCTTCTAGATGAGGTGCTGGCATAGTGGTTATTCAGACTGATGAGCTCTGTTCACAGTCTTCCTTTCAGGGAGACATGAGACTTGCCATCTAGCTCATGAACCATGCTTCCCTCCTGGGCAACATTCTGCCAGTTACAATTCCAGAAAAACGAAATATATAGCCTCTTAGTAAGTTAAATTTTTTTTAGAAATTAGTATTTTTAACTTGCAAAGTTAGTGATGTTTTCTTTATTGCACTGGTCAGGTTCCAGTGCAACATGAGGTGACCTGGAGACACTGCTGGGCTGAGAGTGTGATATAGAACCAGCAGGAGGGACTCTTTCCTCTATAACAGCCTTAGATCATTAAGTGTTGTTAGAGACCCTGAAAATTCAAAAATTCTATATTGTGGACCACAGGGCAGGTGACAACATTTTGGCCTGTCTTCTTCATCTCTATGAAAATCTCATATAGTTCAGATTACTCAAACCTTAACTAGACGAGAGTGAGTCAGCCTTCTCTAATGTCACCTATCCTAGAGAGGTGATCTCTAGTAAACACTTACCTGTTTTCTACTCCCTTTCCTTGTTGACGTTTTCCCACCCAGATCTTCACCTACTCAACTGTTGCTCTCTGCCAGGCTTTTCCATATCTCTTCCCTTCTAGTAGCAGGTCACTCTTGGGGTTGTCCTGAGGACTCCTGTGCAGATTTCCTCCTCCTCTCCTGCCTCGGTTTTGTTGATTTCACTGTTGGGGTTTCCGTTTCTCTTGAGAGAGTTTATGACCATCCAGAAACTACCTCTGCTAGGAAATTATTTTTTTCCTTAAAGGAATGTGTTCTTAAAAACAACACTAACCTTTCAGGGTAGACTCAAGGGATGACTAATATTTTGGCATACTCTCAGCAGTTCATATTCTCTCCTCTTTCTCTTTCCTTTCAATTCCATTGTGTGGATTTTCTAACTCTCTTTAGAGCATAATTGGAAAGCATATCTTTGTTTATTTCTTTCACCACACTGGTTTTTTCTGTCTAGCTCATTTTCCTGCTCTGGGAATACAAAGTACTGTGAACCAATAACAGTTCTTTAATGACAGTTGTCTTTAATTTCTCAAGGTTCTGTCAGATACAGTTTTTGTCTTCCTCATTTTTTTGCCATCTGTGGTGAAGATAATGCAAGTCTTAGGATTTTTCAGTAGACATCTGCAATAATTCTCCAGTTTCCTTCTTTCATCTGCAGAAATTGAGCTCAGTCTATCCTCTTCAGAATTGAAGGGTTTGGAAAGTATTGACAATATGAATCTCTGTTCCTTTTCTCTCATCCAGCTGAAATGATGTGGGCTTTGTTTCACCTTTGGTTTGTTTTTATTTTTTTGTGTGAAGAGGGCCCAAGGATTACTGGGATGTCACCAGTCTCCTCTGCTAAGTTGCATAATTGCCAACTTGAAAAGGTTCCTGGATGCTTCTCTTTCCCAGCACACGCTGTTCTACTGTTCACACCATTTATTCTAATACTTGTCAGGCATGCAGTGCTTTTTTTTTAGTACTAATCAGCCTGAAGAACCCATGAGGATAAGTGTTAGTGCATTTTCAAGGAAGACATATTCAGAATGATTAATTTCTGAAGGACAAAGGGGTGAAAGCTATTGCACCTGCTGGCTTCCAGAGCAGTTGGAGTCACAGAGGTGACTTCAAGGCCAGGTTTCCAGCAGTGTTGACCTCCTGTATCTTCTGCTGCCTTTGGCTGGGGTGCGAGGAGGTGGCCTGGTCCATATCTGCTTGGGAACAACCATGTGGAGATTTGCACTAGAGTGAGGCATCCCTGTGACCTTGCTGAGGCCAAGAGGATGCTGGGGACACAGCCTTGTAGGAGGCTTTCCAGATAGTTGACCCAAGGCCAGCTGCAGTAGATAATCCCTTCTGGCAGCTGACTGGACTCCTCCAAGAACAGTCTGAGAGCCTACTTTGCCACCATCTTCTCCATTTAGTCCCCATGTTGGGAATCTCACTTACATCCACATAATTCTGCTCAATAGAACAGATCTTTCTTCTGACATCTAGCCCATATAATCTATCTTTTATGCATATGGGCTGGGCTGAAGAAGGCACAAAGAGGTGGTGACCAACAGCATGTTTTGCTGTCTTTTTTTTTTTTTTAATGGTTCTTCAATGCTTAGTTTTTTACTAAACAATTAAACAGTGTTGTTTGTCATGATCACTTCTTTTCATTTCCATCCAGAAGTGAGTCTCCTCCTAGCATGCCACTTTGTCCCATCTCATCAGCTCAATGCTGTTGTAGGATGAATGAAGTGCAACACACTTTCTGTGGGACAGCTGCTCCTGGGAGCACCGAAGCAAAAGTGGCTCAGAGACATGCTCCTAACATGGAGACTCCATCAAACTGCACTTCAGAGATAACAGTGGGGGAACAAATGAGCTCCAGAATAGTTTGGGTAGCTTGGAATCATTCAGTGATTCCACACGAAATACCACCGCTTCTTTTATTGCTCTGCTGTTGGGGATGTAAGCAGCACAGGCAGGTGGATGGGAGCCCCAGGGAAGTAAAAAGGAATGGCATCAGGACCCTTTGACAGTGCCATTCCTCTCTGTGGTCCAAGATCAGTGAGGACAGACCTTTGGGGCACACTGTGGTGTGTCCCATAGCAGGCAGATGGGATCAGTAGCATGCTGTCCAGTTTTCCCTGCACCTGTTGTGAATGCCTTTCTGCTTGGATCACTTCCCTTTTCCTTGATCTGATGTAATTTTTACAGACGAGACGTTCATGGAGAGATTCCAACAGACCTCTAGTAACTTTTTCCATTGAATAATGCTTTATCCTTTTAAAACTGTTTCAAATAAATATGATAATTAATAGAGATAGGAAAAAAATTAGGAACATAAGGCATTTTTGGAGGATGAGGAAAGACCACCCGGTATATCATGTATTTCCCTTACCTACATGTCTTCCCAGCCCAGCTCTAGCCAATTGCTGCACAAACAGCTCTAATATTAAAATCCTAACTGTTTTATTGGTTATGTCTAGATTTGCCACAGTCATAATTAAAAATTTTGCTGTACTTGTGACCAAAGAATCACAGAACTTCCCAGGAATTACAGAAATCAGGGCTGCTGGGAACTTAAGCTGATCATTATTTCCATTGCTTTCATGCCCACTTGACATGCCTGACAGACATTTGTCTAACTTGTTCTTAGAAGTTTTGTATTTGCCATTGTGCTGCTTTTGTCTGCCAGCTAAACCAGTGTTGCAGTTCAATAATCACCCCTCGACCACTGCTGTTGCCTAACAGCAGGAATTCTTGCTCCCAAAAGTTTCCATTCTGTTCCTTTAATGAAATTGGTGTTGGGATGACAGTTGGAACTGGGGATATGTTTTACTCTTCATGGGTAAAAAAAGTCACCCCAAAGTTTCATTGCATAAACTGACACAAATTAGAGGTACAGTTTCTCACCTATGCATTCAGAAGCAGATTTTTTTTTTGCCAATCACAGTAGCAGCAAGGATAGTCTTGAGAATCTGCTTCTCCTTTCTTTCCATATAAGGCTTTTTATTTATATAGGTGTTCATAAGAGAAAGTGCTCCCAGTTCTCTGGCACCTTTGCCAGACTCTAAGTGTATTAAAATGATCACTTTCCATTTCCTTGAGTGTAGCCCCGAAACAGCAAGATCAGAAGGAAGGAAATGAGTTCACCCCTCTGCCATCTGCAGTTTTATGTCCCTCCATTTCCCACCCACCTCCTTGCAGGCAAGGAATACAATTCCCACTCAGAGACTAATAACTGCATGTGAATTTGGTGGGGGAGGGGGAGATTTTCCAAGATATTGAGCTCTAATAGAGAATTTCCTGCTATGCTTCTGCTCCTGCAGAAGTGGGTCTCAGCAACAGCACATTGCTAAGGCAGCTCTGACCAGATACTGTGGGGAAAAGAGGATGTCTCTTGGGAAATGCCTGGCTTACCAAGCCAGGTTTTATAAACCTGATCTGAAAGACAGCTCATTGCCAGTGCAAGTCTGTGGAGAGCCTTCATTTGGTGTGTCCATGAAAGGAAATACCTCATCAGAGGTGAGACTGAGCTGATTAGCTGCAGCCTCTGAGCAGAACCAAACCACTGCCCTGTGCAGAGCACAGCACCATCACCTCATCTCCAGATGACACAGGCTGTTCCTGCATTCCAAAGTTCATATCCAAACAAAAAAATAAATACAAGAGTGCAATCCTTTAGCCATCTGGTAAATGGAAAATTCAAACTTTGCCATAGAGGTTGCTAATCTCCTCCTGGCAGCTGGGATGCTGAGCAGACACCCTGATGCAAATCCAAGCAGCAAAAGGCAGGCACACACCTGTCAGGAAACGAGACGAAAGCGTGGCTCTTCCGACTGCTCTGCACAAGCAGCCAGAATCACCTCCCCAGAGCCAAACCCCTCATGTCTCAAAATGCTACGTAATGCAGCTGGCAGCTCCAGTCAGAGGAGTCAGTGCTTTTAAATCACTGTCACTGGTGTATCGTCCTCGTCACATCCCATGGTTGTTCATTTATGCGGCCTGCGTGCCTTCCGAGTTGTGGATGCTACACAAATCTGAGAATAATGCTGGCAAGGCAACTTTTCATTCCCTCTTTTATGAGCATCCTATCCTCAGCAAGAGGACAGTGAGGTGGGAGAGGAGTAGAGGAGACAACTGGGTTTTATTTTTGCCATGTCTGCAGAGGGGCAGAGATGAGAAGTAGAAGGAAAGGCAGCAAGCAAGTGAACCGTTGCTCCTGTTTTAAAAAGAAGTATTTAGGCTCCTGTCTCCAGGGACCTGGGTTATGAGTCCTGAAGGAATGGGGGAAAATCCCAAAATCTCAAGGCACAGAAGCAACATGGGAAGAGCACCACGCCCTGACCTGAAAGCCCTGCTGGCATTTGTTGGTTTCCCACTCAGTGCTGTTTATTTTTGAAGCTCCTGCCAGCTCACCTCATGCACTGCATGGTGAACTGAAGTCAGACTCTTAAAACTTTTGTCTTGTGAGGCTCAGTGCACTCTAGACCCTCTCTGGGCTTGATCCAGTATGCATCTGATGAGGAGTGGATAGACTGGAGTGCCTGACAGCCACAATCCATGCCATCAATAAGAAAGCAGTGCTAGGCTGGTTTCAGCCCATGACAACAGCAAAACCAGCCTACTTCAAAGTGCTCTGAGGGACACACCTGCCTTTAGAGCAAGGCTGGCAGGTGGGAGCTTGGGGCTCTCCTTGTTTTCCTTTGCTACACGGGGTGCAGCTCAGGGCGACAGGAGCGCTCTGACAAGCCCTGAGGCTGGGTCTTGGGGGACCCTCTGGCTGCTGCTGCTGGCAAGGCAGGCAGGGCTGGAGCTGGCTTTTGGCCAGGGCTCTGCCATCTAGAACTGCATCCTGTGGGAAGCCAGGCCCAGGCAAGAGCTATGCAGCAGAAAAGACTCACCTTCTTGGCCTGGCTCTTTAATCAGGAAGGGATCATTTTCTGTGAAGAGCTGTGTCCCCAGGTAAAAGGAAATGTCAGAATGGATTGCCAGAAATAGGTGCCTGATTTGAGCCCAGCTCAGGTGGGGATGCTTTTTATTATCAGTAGTTAAATGCATTGGAAGCAAAAAAAGGTGAGTTTATCTCCTGTTTATAGACTTTCACTTTAACAAAGTAAATTTGCTTTTTCTGGTTTTTGTTTCTTCCATGTCTCTCTAAATGGGGATTCTATCTGTAGCATTTTACAGATATGAAGGATGGAGAAACAGTTCAGAAACTGGCATTATGTTCCCTTATTTTCCCATCCTATTCCCATGGAGATTTAGGGAGGAACTGCTCCAGACACAGCATTTGGCAGGGTTTGGTCTTTATTTTTTTCTGAGCCCAGAAAGCTGTTTCTGTTTGATCCTGATGAGACTGGTGTTGAGGAATTTGCCACCAGTAAAAAGTCCACTGAGCTTTCAGGGAGGATGAGACCGCAAACATTCACTGCTGCTCCTGGAAGAGAAAGGCTCTCAGCATGCACAGTAGCCTTATTTAACCTGCGTGCTGCCCCTCAGACATCCTGACATCAGAACCCGCCGCGATGGCAGAACAGCGCTGCTCTGAGTCTGCAAAAGCCATTAGGATATTCTGCTGCTGCAGGGACTGGGGCCAAGCAGCAAAGACAATCTGCCTTTGAATGCAATCAAACACGAGTTTCTGCTCTGAAGGCTGGAGAGGAATGCCAGGAGGACAATCTGAGTGCTAGCAGGACGTCTGGCCCCGGGGCCGGGCAGCATGCCAGCCTGCACCGACCTGCTCGGCCACCGCTGCCTGCCTCTGTCCAAGAAAATGCTGGGTCATTTTAAGAAGATTTGTAAACCGAGACCTTTGGTCTTCCAATATTTAAAAGATATCCAAACTGTTACTGTGGCTACTATAGCTAAGGGCAAAAATCACATTAAATTCTAATGAATGTAATGGCTTACATTGAATTATCAGGATCGATGTCTAAGGAAAAAATGGCAGTGTTATCACATTTGTTTACGGATTAAAGTACATCCAGCATATATTCAGGGTATTTTCAGGCTGCAGAAAAGAAGGTTTACAAATACTAACAGGCTGAGCACCTGTTAGACCTCTTGCTGGTCTCCATCCAAGCTTGGATCCAACTGCTTTTCACCATGAAGGTGAAATTCCAAGCTGCAGCAGTGCTGGAAATTTGCTCCTCATCCATTTTTCCTCTAGTTCCAGGAATGAAATAATACTATAAAAAATGCATCAAAACAAGCCTGGAAAAATATTTGCTGTAGTGCAGAAACCAGGAGATAAGAAGACTCATGGACCACAGCATTTTCTGTGAATATGTAACCAAACTGAATCAAATTTAATTGGCAATTATTTCTTCCAGACTAATTTTTCTGCAACAGTTGAACTGCTACGTTGTTTGCTCTAATGTCTGTGTGCTTCCCTCTCAGACAGATCTTATTTGTACTCTCCTCTATAGCAAAGGATGATAATTCTTATACATGATATGATTTATTGTCTCAGCTACTCTTAAACAACACAGGCTTATAGTCAAATTGGTCTGCTGAACAAAATTATTAGTTGAATAAATCTGAGGAGTGCAAAAACTCAGTGACTCTTCTCACCAACATTTCCCAGTTTCCTGTCTGAATAAAGCTCTTTTGCTCAGACTTTTGAACAGCTGAGTCCATATATTTTACAACACCAGCATTAAATACATTGTTTCTTTCAAGAAGAGATCCCAGTGAAATAAAGGCAAGTGAATCTGTACTGCTGGCATTTGCAGTGGGAAAAAGTATAAAGCAGCTGGTAAGAGCCCTCAGGGAGTTCGTGTCTCAGCAAGCAGTGCAGCCCTCACTGCGGATGTGCCCGGAGCTCACTGCCTGTGGCTCTGGCACAGGGCATGGCAGACAGCTCTCAGTCCCAACAGCCTTCCCCCTATTTTTACCCAGGCACTCAGGTCTTCTGCTTCATGCCCTGTGCTGTCAGAAACTGGCTTGCTGAGCCACCATCCCAGCTGGATATCATTGAGGGTGTCCTTTCCCTGGTACAGAGAGAGTCTTGCTGCCTTTTTAGTTATTCAGGGGTGACCAGCTGTTGTGGTTTAGGAATGGTACTCCCCGATTCAGGGCTCCCACTGAGGCTCTGCAAACCATGCACCTCTCTCTCGCTGGTTTGATGCAGTAAAATACTCACTGGGAAACAAGAACTCCCAAATCATTCCTGTTTGCAGATGTCAGGGAAGTTGAGCTTTGCCCCGATAGCACATGTTCATCTCCTATCCAGTGGTGGCTGTGGGGGTGGTCCAGCCTTGCCACACCAGGGCTGATGGGGGTTACAGCCAAGCCCCCCATCTTGCCTCAGAAAAGAGCTTTGAGAGGGAAAACCCTTTAGTAAGCAACAGGACTAATCACACCTGGGGTGGAAATGACAGATTGGAAGTGCAGAACAAAGGGAAAAGATGGCTTTTATTACAAGGGTTCATAAAGTCATCACTCAGAGAGAAACCCAGCACTTGGGGAAAGGCCACGTTGCTGGGAGAGGGACAGAGGCTTTCATTTTCATGTGTTTTTCTTGGTCCACAAAGCAGAGATCATAAAGGGAATGCCATATCCCAGCACCACCTCGTCACACAGGAGCTGCTGAGACGTGAGCTTCATAGTCCTGCTGTGCCCATGGACGTCTCCCTGGGGGATAAATCCTCACCCTTTTCACAGATATTCAGGCTGGATGCTGTGTCCTTGGTCCAAACCAAAAGAACATTAACCAAGATGGCTTTTGTGGGTAAGAAAAGGCAAACAATCTGCTGTGCAACTGTGACTCCTTCATTCTGTTTCCCTGAACTGTAAGAAAAAGGAGGAGGATTTACATGGTAGAGCAGCAATGGATGTCTCACAGGGACAGAGACTGGAGAGGTAGCTGCTTGGAAAATTTCAGTGTGAAACTGAAAACATTAAACTTTATTAAAAAAACCAAGAAAACTTCAGTTTAGCTTTCAGCCAAAAATGGCAAATGATGGAAAAATTGTGGTTTCCTATGAAAAAGTAAGAGAAAAATTTCCAGGAAAGTCTTTGTCTAGTCAAAAATGTACTGTTCCATTATAACATAAATAAAAAAAAAAACTATTAGATCAGACAATTTCTTCCCAGTCCTGGTTAGGCCCAGCATTCCTAAGAAGACCATACCCACTAGATGTCAGTCTATTGCCATGCAATAAAAACAAATGAGCCAGAAATGTCATCAGGAGTTTTTTGGGATGAGGATATTTCCACTGAGCTGTCTTCTGTCAAAAATGTTGCCAATAACTCCTTAATTTCTATAAAATTCCTAAGTTTTGTATTTCCAGAGTTTTTCAAGGCCGTTGCAACACATTCCATACACTATGCCAGCCAGATATTTTTCCACTACCACATCTAACCCCCAACTGACCTTTGAGTCCCCAGATCTTAAAAAACTTTTAAGCAACATTTGAACAGCATACAAAAGGATACAAAAGTGTAATCCCCTCTGACTTCTCTACCACTCATGCCTCCCCCTTCAGTTCATGGTATTGCAGATTTTCTAGAGACAGAGAAACAAGCACTTTATTTAGCTGAGGTATGGGTACACAGCAAGAAAATCCTTTCTGCAATATTTTAAATAGCTGAAGCAAACACCTCTCATCCTGATACCAACACATGAAGAAAAACAGAGTGCATTCTATGAGACATAGGTCCTAAAAAAATATTCTATGATTTTCCTGCTCTCAGCAATCGTTCACTTTGGGATTTAGGTATTCCAAACAAGGCCCATAAAAGCTCTTTGAGATAATGACCACAGAAAAGCTTATTCTTCCCACCCACCACCTATTACTGCAGGCCTGGGCCCTAGGATATATCACCATGTCCCGCAGCCATAGGAGGAGGAGGAGGAGGAGAGAAGATCCAGCAGGCAGGAATTGTGCAGCAAGATTGATTTATTTAATTATTTTACAAACTCTTTTATAGACTTTTTCCTTCATAGTCTAATTGGACAAAGGACCAGCCACCCCTTGGGGTGATTGGCTAAAATCCTAAAACATCCATTGTCAAAATATTTTTCTACTGTACCATAAACAAGACTTTTCAAGGTTGCAGGTGGCTTGGTTGTTTATAGAACTCTGCTACCACTTCTATGAGAGAGAAAAGTCTCTCACGGACTTAGAAAATAGCAAGAAAATCCTTGCTAGCAACATTTTTGTATCTACAACCACCTGTGACAAATGCTATGATACTGTAAATTGCTCTCATTGACTTTCATCCCTGAATTGACTTCAGTGGAATTTGTGACAGTTGTATCACAAGAAAATGTGGCCAATATTTTCTAAAAGTTGTGGCCTGGGTGGTGGGCTGTTTCAATATATTTTGTTGCTTGTGTCTGCATCCATATTGTTTGCACCTTCTTCAGTATTTGTTCTGTTTCAAGAAAAATGTACAGCATTTACCTCTGGCATGGAATGCAATAGGAGAAATTGTTTAGCCCTTAGATCAGAATGGCACTTTCTTTCCTGGATACAAAACTTTAGTTTTAGGAGGCTTGCTCACATATTTCTGCTGCTGAATTAGAATTTGAATCTTCAGGAGATCAAAACTCCCTTTCACATACACATACAAATATAATAACAAGGGCAATTCGGTTTTTGAGTGTTTTGTATATTACAAGCCAGCTTTTTCGAATAGCACATGCAGACACCTGAGCAGAATTTTAAATACAGAATCTGTTAGAATATCTGGGTTGAAGACTTTTCTTGGTGATCAGCTGTGATTTCCTCATTCTCAGAAGAAACTCTGTGTCTTAAGGAAAGTAATTTTTTTTCTGAAGATTTTTTTGGTAGGATTATTTTGCACCCAGTGGTTGCTGCTGAATTCCATGGGTTTACATAGCTCCTATGCTTTTTAATGCCAGATTATTGGGAGACAGACAGTCAATTAGGAAAAGAAAAAAATGTGTGTATCAGATTTGTGTTTGCAAGACCAGACAAAACTGGAAAGAAAAGAAGAGCCCTCTTAGTCATAAAACTTCAAAGCCTCACTTTTCCTTACAGAATAGAGAATGCAGGAGTGAAAATTGAGAAACAGACCTCCTCGTGTTAAATACCCTCCTGCTCTGCTTAGTGGTGGGCATCAAGCCATGCTTCACAGTAATGCTTGTGGGAGAGACCAAGGGACAGTTTTGGCTGGCCACCATTCCTATGATGGTAATGAGAGGAACACATTTAATTAGAAATCCTGAAGTCTCATCTTCTGCCCAAGAAACTGCTGTGACTGAGCTGTACAAATTAAACTTGTGGCTGGCATAAGAGAAGTGCAAAAAGGTAGTTAATAAGTTAAGTTTCTTGGTGTTTATTGGACCTTAGTGCCAAAAGAATTGTCAGTAACAAAACCCATACATGTACAACTCTCTCAAAAGGAGCCTGAAGAGATCAGCAGCAACAGTTTTGGGGAAAGCACCAGCTCTGATTGGTGCTTTCCCCAAACACATGTTCTGACTGGCAAGCACTATTTCCATCCACATTTGGCTTTCATTTACAAGTCATGCTTTGCACATGGGGTCTGTCTCACAGGTGTAGCATGTTCCAGACAGCAGAGATCAAACGAAATTGGATAAATCTGCCTATCGAGACTTAACACATGATGTGTACTGGAAGATATGATACAACACCTTTGGTCCTCTGTAGTTATTCATAAGTTGGAACACCCTGCTATTTAAAGAGGTTCACTGTAAAACTCTTGTTTAATTTGTTCTAGCCTAACACCTTCAAATAGTCATTTGGGATTTTCCTAGTAACTGAAACAGCTTATGTGAGCTGTGACATCTCACGTGGGTCTTAGTTTTTCATCAGATCCAGGATGATTAGGCTGTCTGCTGGTGACAATTATTTCTTCAGGTCTTTGGGAACACACAGTAATCAAGCAGTTGAAACAACAATGGAGACAACTTGCTTTATTCTTTCAATTTCTCTGTTGTACAAGCCCTAGCTTAGAGGGTCACCAGAAAGCTTTAACTCTTCTACTGATAGTCCAGATCTCTCTAGCAGATGGGAAATAATAATGCTTTTGGCATCAAAGTTTGTTCAACAAACTGTAACAACAAGAGAAAAAAAATCCAAGGCTGTTGTTTCTTAATTTTGTTTTGGTTTGATCACTCGTGGAAAGAATCTTCTAGGAAATGTATTGCAAGTAATTCTTCTACATGATAAATCCTATCTTTAGGGTTTATTCGAATAACCCTTGCCCTGAAAATGTCATTGAAATAATGTAAAGGCTTATATGTTCCAACAGCCTTAGAAATTAAGAGGTGTGGGTTTTTGCTCATGCTGAAGCTACCACAGCTTAGATAGTTGAAAGATTTAGGATCAGATAAAGATCCTTCTTTGAAGGACCCAGTGATCCTTCAAATTGTGAATAGAAATATGAACCATCATCATGTTCTTGTACAAAAACCCAAGAAGTGTTTCCTCCTGGGGATGTATGTTCCCCACAATTTATTTAGAAATTATTCTGTTGTGTGGGAATTCTGACACTAGGAAGCAGAGGAAAGACAGAGTAGCCTAAGAAAAAGCAAACTGTTGCAAATGAATAGGAATGGATCTCCAAAGTGTTAGTACAATGAAAACCAAGGTATAGTACTGCTCTTGCACTGAAGGAAGGTGGCTGGTTGGAAGGTGATAATAAGTGACTAAAAATAAGAGAAGTTTCAGTCAATCTAGGGAGGCATCCATAAAGAAGAATATTAACTATGTCTTCTGAAAGAGAAATGTACTTCTACAGTGGAAGCCACTTAGCAGCAGATTGATTTGCTCCCTTCTTAAAACCATTCTTGAAAATGACAGTTAGGAAATGTTACATGCTGGCAGACAATGTGAATGAAGAGACTAGATCAGCAACTAAAATGTTGATTTACAAAGCCCTAAAAATGATATCTGCTCCACAGGAGAAGTTAGGGAGCAACTCCAATGCCCTGAGATGCTGCATCTTGACTTGGTGTGATAACCTGGGTGACCAAGAAGAGTCAAGAGGGCTCCTAAGTGAAAAGCTGCTGACCACTGGACCCTCTTTTGGAGGCCAGGAAATTCTGAGTCATAGTTCTCCTTACAGCACACAAAGGTGACTGAGTCTCATACTGAACTGAGACACATGATCTTCATGTTGCTGCAATAGGTATTTCTGGGCAACTGGTAGACTTGTTTGGGCACTCTAGAGGAACCTGTAAGGGTGCCAGGACCCCACGTCCAGAATGTCACAATGGATCACCTGGGGACAGTAAATAAAATGACCAGAACTTTAAGGTCTGGTTGGACCATTGTTATGCTCCTGCAGCAAATGCTGGTTAAATCTAGAGTCTGAACAATCAAAGAGATGCATAGGTGTGGGAGAGAGGAAAGCAGTCATGAGGAAAAGCAGTTCTTCAATTCAACTCCAGAAAGAAAGTCACTAAGAAGATTGCTTAAAACATAGGACACAGCAAAAAGGTGAGAGATGGGCAGAAACACGGGGCTGATATTGCTGGAGAGCTGGAGCAGCTGCTGAAAGGGATGTAGTAAAAGACTTGATCAGCTCAAGGAGATCCTAAGTGCCAGGCTTGCACTGCTTGGCTCGTTTGTGGCAACAGAGTGAGAGTGCAGAACACAGGGAAGATGGGGGAATATGATGGCAGAGCACTGTCCAGAGGTGCTGGACAGACTAATACAACAAACTGGTGCTGCCTGAGGTTGGGGACATGCCAGGTACCTGCAGGCAGATCCTGTGATCTGTGGAAACAGAAAGGAGATGTGGGAGAGCGGAGTGGAACATTTTATGCAAAAGCAGTAATATGCTGCTAAGATACCAACTACAAAAAACTCTGAATCAATTTACTGAGAAAAGGATGTAGAAATATCTGGATATATGTTTAAGAGTAAAACAAGCTGCTTTGCCAGGACAATCTGCCTTTAGACAGCTGGAAAGGAACATGAAAGGGGCTGACTAGCAGCAACCTTCTGTTGAAGTCAGGCTGAGAGGGAAAACTTTTGTGTCTGAACATCAAAGATGCCTAAAAGGCATAAGACAAAGTTGAGAGATTTTTTTCAAGCATTGTTCTTGCCCTAAGCAATGCTTGGCAGACAAAATATGATTCTTGTTCAAGGCATGAATTTAAATTGGTGTTAGGTCTGAGATATAGCCTGAAATGAGATGGTTAGTGTACATGTTAGTGATTGTCTATATTAATTATATGTAATAAGAATATAATTTGATAAGAGTGGTCTGGGGCAAAAAAATAGTTGAGGGATGAGTTTTTTGCTGCTGGGGCAAAGTTTAGCGAGGTTTTTTTTTACAAACAATACTCCAGGAATCAGCTGTTCTTTCTGAGATTTTTCAGAATGGGGGATTGTGACACAAGCTCTAAGAAGGTCACAAAAAGAAATGAATGGAATTGTTTAGCCAATATAAAAATAACAGGAGAATGCCAAAACTCATCATTATTGGCAGCCTCGGGGCACATTGCGGCAAGTCAGTGTTGCTGGTACAGTGCAGAGAGGTTTGGACCAGGTCTGCTTGCACTTTGCCTAGTTCACATCATTGCTTATTCATTTCTCACTTTCCAAAATATGAAAGCCAACATTTTTCATATTTGGATGGCAAAGTCCAGCTGAGTTAATTAAATCAGAAGTGAGAAGGATACCAAGTGATTTCATAGACCATGTCAGTTGTGGTTTTTATGCAGGGGATTTTCTCAGTAAGCTGTTTAGAACATGCAAGAAAAATCACAATGTTGTATTTTCCCCCAATTTTAGTTGCATGGTAAGTAATACCCTTCTGATTGTGACATCTTTGTCAGGAGAGGTGTGGCAGCTCTTCACAAGCTTTGAGCCTGACTAGATAAGTAACAGCAGAACAACCTTAGGATTCAGACAACCATCCAAATTGGTGGAGTTTTACAAGTTATTACATGTTCGCTGAGTAATTCTGTGGATATGATTTAAGCATGGGGAAAATTTAAGTTACTCTTGTATAGCTTCAATCTCTTTTACAACAGCCTGAGAGGTCTGCAGCATTCAAACTGAGAGCTATCTTCTGTACTTTGCTGGCAGAGTTACGATTGTAGACAATGGGAGTTTTATATCAGGGTTATACTTGTGATGGCTGAGCAATGGTAATGAAATATGGGTTCTACTGTTCAAGACTGAATATTGCATCAAGTTTCGCCATCAGCATGCTTTGACCTTTATTTGCCCAGAGAGCTAAATAGCCCAATTTTCACCTCTCAGCAGTCCTCCCTTCCACTTCCATTTGTTGTGGCTGCTTTCCTCTCTCACATCTGTGTATAACCTTGCTTAGTCAGCCTTCAAATATGATTATATGAGGACTGACAGCAGCTAGTAAATAATTGTGATAAAGGGTTTTGTAGTACAGACATAACCCCTCCAGAAATTGCTGCAAGGGTGATGTGTTCACAAAGACTCTTAGCAGAACCAAGAGAAATAAGTTTATGGGCTTAGTACAAGGTCAGCAGGATTTGAACCCTACAAAATTAAATTTGATCTACCTTATATTTGTCTGTTTGCTTTTGTTGACAGCTTTTTCTTGTCAGGTCTCTACATTTTCAAAGTGACATTATTTAGTGATCTTACTATATAAAAAATGAAAAATACATTAGACTTTTATCTGAAACAGTGAGATGCACACCTTGGAAAAACTAAAATGTGTTTTTCTTGCCATTACAGATATATGAAGTTATTTTATAGCTCTGTGTTCTCATTAACTTTTGCATGTAACTATTCATCAACAAACATATACTACGAGTAATTTCCATTAAGAACAGAATGTTAAAGTTTTAGTCTCTCACAGTACAAGTGCAGGAGATTCCACTGTAGTCATAACATAGTAAGCAGCTAACTGATTCCCTCAGGTAGCATTAACGGAGAGGAAACTGTACTGCCCACATGCTTTCGACAGCTTTTCACTGATTTTCCATTAAGTGTTCTGTCAGTTTTCTTTGCTCGTTGAAAGAAGCCAAAAAAATATATGGAAAAGCAGAATTAGTTAGAGGTGAGAAAATAATAATCTGGGAGTTTCTTTCAGATTTGGGAAGTATTTCTTTAATTTTTTTCCATTTCTCCAGGAACCACAAGGCAAACTTATACCTGCCTTGTTGCTGTGTGCAGTGTTACAATGTCTTGCAGGACCAAGATAAAGGTTTTTGTGATGTATTGAAAAACCCTTCTGGTGTTCTGTTTTTTTTGTCTTGAATCTATAAATTGTAAATACTATTAGAGGAATGAAGTCAGTGTGGGATCAGGTTAGAGAAAGGTTGCTACTGGTGTAAATACCAACCATCCAAAAGAGAGTGAGAATGAGTGGGGATGTCAAAAAACACGCAAAGGAAATATCTGAATATACACAGCAGTTATGTTATAAAATACAGTTTTAATCTGTAGTCACTTGGTGATGCTCTTGAGTTGTATTTCAGCTTTGGGACTGATAATTTGCAGAAGGGAATGTGCTACTTAAATGTTCTTCTATTTTCCTTCCTATCTCTAAGCTGAATCCTGAATTTAGTAGGGTCCCATTGTACACTCCTGAGCTCTCTCCTAGGTCTCTCCTGCACAGACTCAATAAGCAAAGCTGAAGTCATCGTGAGTTCTGTGCCACAAATGATCAGTCCAAGTGGTGGGATGCATCTCACTATTTCCAATCATCTAAAAGTATCCACTGAAAATCAGTTGTTCAGACTCTTCATCGTTGCTAGAGACTCCAGAGAATACTTCATCTCAACTCACCATAAACCAGTTCTCTTTTGACCACACAAGAAGCCTAAATGAGTATTATGTAGAAGATTCCCACTTTTTTGGGAATCCTTCCTAAGTTTCTTTTCTGGATGTTCTTGGCCTTGTTAGCTAACCCAGCCCAGTACAGCACAGCTGGGACCTACCTGAGACAGAGCAGAGCGCATGCCATGCTATAGAAACCATCGTGAGGCACATGACCAAATGTTCAGAGATTTCTGCACTATCTCTGCTGTAATGGGGATCTAAGGACCAAACCCATATCTTGAAACAATGATAAAAAATAGTTGTATCAGCTCTGCACTGGTATTTCCAAGACTTCTTTTCATGCCAGCTTCCCATGGATGCACTAGGGAGCTGAGTCTTCTGAAACTGCAGTTGCTGAAGCCCAGGAGGTTGTGGAGTCACCATCCCAGGAGATGTTTAAGAGATGTCTGGATCTGGAGCTTGGTGACGTGGTTTGGTGGTTCAGGGATTACAGTGGCAGTGCTGGGTGGATGATCTGACTGGATGATCTTAAAGGTCTCTTCCAACCTTGATGATTCTATGATTCCATGATTCTCTCGTCCTGGGATTGTTCTGACACATTGCTGCTCATCTAAAACAGTTAGACAGGGTTTTTAGACTGATAAAATGATATAGGAAATTCTGCCTTGTATACAAGGCCAGAGAACCTAGTCACATTTTATTTTTCATCATATCTATCTTTCTGTAGCATCTATTCCCTCAAATGGGTACGATCTTTAATATGTTGACTACTTAGATGAAAATATTATTGTAAAGCATAAATACTTACACATGCACTTTATATTCTGTGTTTTAAGAGGGTGTAACAAAGGAAGCTACCTTTGTGATGCCAGAAAATATGCCTTAAGTAAATGGTATTTAAAAGAAAATACCTGCAAGTTATACAATTGATGATTTTATATTTATGAGAACTCAGTGGGAAGTGGGGGACTTTAAAACCAGACTCAAATATGGATATCTTTTCATTGGCAATGTCCTGTCTTTCCAAAGTGTATGCTTGAAAGCTGTGACTTAGATGTTTTTAATTTGGCCTCATGATCTGACTAATCACAGCCTTAGAGTCTGTAGATGTTTTATCAGTACCAATTTTCCTTAAACTCTGGGTATGCTGATGTGCTATTTGTCTAGGCACCATTTTTTTCAAAGTTTTTCTTGGTTGACAGCAATTTGCACAAGAGGCAGCAGACCCCCTCTGAGCTGGACATTGCATTTATTTCACTGTGACATCTCAAGTAAATACTATTTCAAAGTTTTATTATCGAATGTGAGCAGTGAAAACACCAGCAAGGAAAGTCAATTAATGCCAAACATTATTTTCACACTGTAACATCCTGGGGGTTGCTTAAACCTGGTCAGCTGTATGGGCATGTAGTGAAAGTAGGGTGCAGTAACCAAGCTGAGAAAGCTACTGAAGTACTGCAGATGTGCTGACACTCCATTGGCTGTACCAGAGGGATTTTGTTCTTACAGACACCGAGGGTGCTCTCAAGGCAGCTTGTAAGCCAAACATACCAGCTGAGCCATCACCTACCCTCAAGATGTCAGTGAGGCTCACATGAACTTGGACTTTAAAATTTTTTTTCCCCTAATCTGCAGTGCATCGATTGACGTTGCTGGCAGATTTGGCAGCAGTTTCTGATCCCAGTGCCCAGAGAATTCCCTCTACCCATGTAGAACAGAATGTTTTGTTGCTGCACCTAAAGGGCTGTGGCAATTTAAACCCTCACTCTAGGAACAAAAAGCAACATGAGAAGTCCAACTATAATTGTTTCTAACCTTTCAAAAACAAATGCCAGCTTTGCTTTTGGGTCAGAGTCCTTGTCCTGTGTGCTCCATCAATGGAAAGAAATAATTATCTGTTGAATCAGTGAATTCCTCTCTAGTAGATTTCTCAAGCACTATAAAAGAGTCTAATACATTGAACAAGACATCTGTGTTGAAAATTTGAAGGAATGCTTATTACTATTTTATCTCAATCAGCTTTTTTCTCTATGTCTATTTTTCAAGAAAAGAAAACATTCTCTGTAGTCATCAGTCTGATATGTGTAAACTATTCTGTTTATTTCTGAATGACCACAGGAAAAATTCTAGAGTTCTATGTTTACTGGAAATTGTATGAATTATGTGAATTATTAGTCATACAAACCCCTTATTTTTATAATACAAGGAAGATCATATGTTTCCAATTTGACGTAAAATAAGGTCATCTTACAGAGAGGCAGAAAACACTGAATTCCATATATCAGAAGAAATAGTAATTCAGAATAGCTTTAAAGTATATTGCCACAGCCTGTGCCAGACACTGAAGATATTTTCCACTCCTTCTTCCACTTGTTTTTTTTTTTAGTTTGTTTTGGTTTTTTTTCATACAAAACCACTCTTTGCAAGAAGAGGGATTCTATATCAGGATTTGATTGTTAACTGAATGTAAGTGATGTTTTTCAACTAACGTTTGAATTTTCAGTATTAACCATTTCTGATAGAGTGGGTGCCCTTAAAATTTAAATGGTTGCTCTTGCAATAGTTACTAATTTTATTCACAGATTTCTCCATTTCAAATATAGCTTATGCTGCAAATGACATAGTGAAAACAGCAACTTTAGTGACCTCAGAATATAAAGTTATTTGTAGCTCTTACATTGTTTCTAGGCTGACTGAAAAAAACAGACCCATTTTTACTGCATTCTAGACTCTATCTATGAGATGTCTCAATATAATTTAAACAATTTATCTAGGTAGGGCAGAGCTGCTGGAAAGATATTTGAGTGATACTTTTTAGGTTGGACTTTTCAAAACTTGAGTAGTGGTTAACAGTGAATACTGTGGCAGGTTCTTCAAATTTCTACTGCAGAAAACCTTTAAATTGCTTGTTTCAAGTTTGTGATGGGGAAAAATAGGCAAGAATTGGTAAAATAATATTTTATAGCAACTTCTGGCTTATCATTGTTTACTCCTGGAAATTCTTACACCACATGAAAGCATTGATTGAAGCTTAATGAAAATAATTCGCTGTTTCTGAACATGTATCACTTTGCTCTACTCAGAATCAGAGAATATCCTGGGTTGGACTGGGCCCACAAGGATCATTGAAGTTCAACTCCTGACCCTGCACAGAACCTCAGAATCACACCATGTGCCTGAGAGCATTGTCCAGGCACTTCTTGAACTCTGGCAGGCTTGGTGCTAATTATTTTACGAGTATGTGAATTGCACCCAGGTACAGTTGCACCTGACTTACAGGGCTCTTTAGTGATCTGAGAACTAAACTGTGTGTATTTCATTCCTGTCTTGCTTAGTGAGCCTTGGCATGCTCCTTGTTTACAAAAATGAAGGGTCACTGGGGCAACTGTGTTGCTCAGAGTACTTCATAGCTCTCAGCAGCAAGTAGACTGCTTGTAAGTAAGCAGCAAGTAAGAGCGTCTCTTGTGGTCCAACCTCAGTTAGGGCTAGATCTGCTTGAACAGTATTGCTCCACTGGTTACCACAGAGATCAGTGCCTGTCCCTCCTCTTCCCCTCATGAGGAAGTTGTAACTGCAGTGAGGTCTCCCCTCAGTCTCCTCTTCTCCAGGCTGAACAGACCAAGTGCCCTCAGCTGCTCCTCACACGGCTTCCCCTCAAGGCCCTTCACCATCTTTGTTGCCCTCCTTTGGACACTCTCTAACAGTTTAATGTCTTTCTTACATTGTGGCACCCAAAACTGCCCCCAGCACTCGAGGTGAGCCTGCTCCAGTGCAGAGCAGAGTGGGACAATCCCCTGCCTTGCCCAGCTGGAAATGCTGTGCCTGAATGCACCCTAGGAGGTCAGCTCTTCATTTTGTGAAGATCCATCAGAATTCCCATTCTGCCTATCACAAACTTTATTTCAGCTCTTCCCTACTCCAGTATCACCTGCAGTTTCAGTGGCACTGCTCTATTCATCACTGAGATCACAAGGGCAACAACTGTTGATTCCTGTAGAATTCCTCGAGATTTCCAGTTTGGCAATTAATCTCTGATAAATCATCTCAAGGCACAGTTATATGTGATGATTAAGCATGCCAAGGTATAATCTTGGTATCAAGAATCTCCATAATTTGTGAGATTTATGAACTGTTAAAACAGTCATGGTTGTGATTTTGGTCCAAGCCGGCTAACAATTTCTTAAGTGATGTTTGAGTATGGGCGGGGTTGATATGGACCAGAGATTGCACAGGCTGAATAAAAGGCACCTTAAATGTGGTCACCACATTATGGAGGGAAAGGAAGTTGAGCAACATGGATACAGGATGTTCTGTGCTAGAAAATGGATCTAAGCATAGTTTAGTTCACTCTTAGTTTTGTATTGTCTCAGTTTTTCTTAGTGGTTGCATTTATTTATATTTGTGTATTTATTTATCTCTAAGTTATTTATGAAAATGTGCATGCAGACATGGCAAAGGGCAGAGAAAATAAAATCATTTGTCAAAACCTGTGCTGAACAGTTTGAGATAGTGCTATGCAGAATTTCTTTTTTGGGGAGTGATTTGAGTGACTAACTTGGTAATGGAGTTGGCAGAGACAGTGCTGGCTAAGTGCTTGGACCAAGAGATTTGATGTAATAAAGCTGCACTTTCAAGCCCTTTTCTGCAGTGTTTTGGACAGTCCAGAGATCCAGCGATTACTGCTCCATTATATCAGTCCCCGTGGGTATTGCCTGCTGATCCCCACCAAGCTGCTTAAGTGCATTAACTTCTGAGAACTCAGAATTTAACTAATACAATTTTTTTTTTTTTTGTTCTGGATTATATTTATTAATTAGTCTTGCATGGATTTAGAAATTCCATGTATTTCAGGTTTATTTCTGGTAGGAATGTAAGTGTTCTTTTGAGTTTTAATGGGAGTGGAAAACCACTTTAATCTCTTTTGTATCAATTTCATTTTGATTGAACCCTTTTGTTTTCATATGGACTGTAGTTAGGAGCATTCTGAATAGCACAGTTACTGGTAGAAACCTTAAAGAATTTTATCTCTGTCACAGGCACAGTCTGCCCACTGAGACATGATGTATTCATCATCTGTTTGTGTGTATAGAACATATTTAATAAATCTTAAATTTCCTAAATTTTCTGACCTGATATTTTTGAATAATATATTTTGGGTATAACTAGAACTAAATACTGTCATTAGGAAATAACTATCAAATTTTCTGGCAATGTCCAGCAATTTCTCCTAGACCTTTAGTCCCTAAACATTATGGCAATATTGGTGTTTCCACTCTATCAGTTAAGTGTTGAGCCATTTACTGACCTCTGTTATTCACATACACTAAAAAGGTAAATATTTTATCAGAAGGTAGCTCAAAGATACTTAAGAGATTGATCAATCTCTCAGGCGTGGCGCTAGCTTAGCAAGTTATTAACAGCTGAGGGGAAAACTTGATCAGTCCTAGAGTTTATAAATTCTAAATGAAGGTGGGGTGTTAAAGAATATTCAATGCTGACCTGATCATTCCACCACTGTGAAAAATTTCAGGATGATCAAGACTCCTACTAGGAGCAAATATAGCTTTGCTTGTAAAACATAAAATAATTTTAGTTTTTTATTATCCTTTCCCTCCTTTAATTTCTTTGATAAATTGGTGGATACATGGAAAGATATAATAAAAGAATGAATGCAAATCCTTTGATTATCACAAGCCAGAAAATATTGGCACCAAGGTGGCATTTATGGGGGAATTAGCAGTTAGTAATTATCCAGACAGACAGAATGAAGCAGGTGTCCTGTCAAAAACCAAATTTAAACCCATGTTGCATTCCAGCAGAAATCTGTAATGCTCCTGGTATAAAACTATTTAAAGTTATATAATATAATGTTTGTTTTATGAAGTTTAAGAGGTTGTTAAAGTTGTGTTTGAAAAATAGAGGGATTTAGACTGTTGTCTGTGAATTTAATGGTAATTTTGGTACCATTAAAGTGTACTAAGCTTCATTATTGTACTTTAGAAACTGTTTGCATGAGGCTGCTGTGTGTACGTGTGTGAGTTCAGAATGTGTGCATGTGAAAGCCAGGGTACAATAAAGCGTGTGTGGGTTAGCTTGGACACTGTTTCCATTCCACAGTTATAATCTAATGAAAGTACATAGAAGTTTAATTTAAAAAGCAGCATTGAACTCTAAAACACTGTAGTGCTAGGACACAAGCTGTGTAGAAAACCACATGGGAAAGTGGTGATTACAATATTGCATTTTTCCTTGTGGGCTCTGTTGGGTTCACATGACGTGGTCTACCAAAGTATGTCTGTTTTCCTTTCCTCAGCAGAACAAAAGTGCTATTGCTGCTTCCTCTGCACTAGCCATGGTGTTTTATTTTGCTCTGTGGACATGCCATCAGTCCTGTCATTTAGTTCGGTTTCAGCACGACATTTGGGTTCATGGGCGCCTCCATCGAGACAGGCAGCACTTCCCTCCATCCCCTGCTGAGTAGCACGCTGGCTGGGAAAGGTGACACAGAGGATCTCAATGGGTTCGTTATGTGTGGTAGCTGAAAACACTTCCCTACATGAGTTACTAATAGATGATAACTGGTAGAGGCTGGGCTATGCAATGGGTTAGATTACTCGGTCTCTTGTAAACAATAGCCTATTTCTAAAGGGAAGGCATTGAAGAATTACTGGTTGTGACCATGCAAATTGGCACCATTTCAGCAGTTTTGTTCAACTCATAAAGTTAACAGCTTCCAGGGGCAGTGCAAGCAGCACCTTCTATGTTTCAGCTTTTACCTCAGCCTGCTGCAACTGTAAAGAAACACTATGAATGATTTTATTATGAATCACTGAGCTGATGCCAAGTAAAGATAGACCAGATCTCTCCTTCACCAAAGATCCTAAGGGTTTGCCTTAATTCTAGCCACTCACAGACTCAGCAATGGCCAAACTGATCTGTCTCTCTAGGAAAGTGCAGGAAAGTGGAGGGTCATATAAAATGAGGTACTTCACCACCCAACTTGCTCCTCTGATGAACTGAATTAAGCTCTTTTGGGGGTTATCAGAAGTACCTATTGGAGGGACTCACAGGCAGTGAGCTCCAGGGTGAGTTGAGGTCAAAGTGATGAAGGGCAGAGAAGAGAGCCGAAGACAGGGAAGCCTTGTCAGTGCTGCTGAGAGCTCGAGCATGAGGAACTCTCCCCCTGTGAGGCTGTGTTGACAGGGTCACTGATGGCTGCATTGGAAACGAAAGAGGCCACCACATGGGTGGCAAAAGAGGGCTTGTTTAAAGGATAGTGGGACACATGAACCCCTGCCTCAATGGGGGCGAGTCTGACAGTGTTTCTCTGGTTATCAAAAAAGCATCCTGGCTCCTTCAAGATACAGCCTGTAATGCCCAGCTCTCCCCTACACACGGGAATTGGAGGGGGCTCACTTGCCTGGCCCATGAATTGCTTTTTGTGGGGCTTATAGACCCATGGTACATCAAAAGGTATTTTAAAACCAGTCCTGTCTCTCTTGCTAAAGAAATTATTGCTCAAGGGAAAAAAAAAATCAGTGTAGGCTGATGTAAACCCATGCACTGCAATTTAGAGTTCTAAATTATGTGATGTAGTCATCACATAGATTACACTGTACTTACCCTGCGTAGCTATTAGTTGTTTCTCACTAAGAAGTGTTTTGGTATGGTAAAGTGTACACAAAGAAACAGACCTGCATTCTCTAATTTCCAAGATTTCTAGTCCATTTCATCAGGAGCCTAAAAATCATGAATGTGTTAAACAGAAAAGCCATAACATATGCAACTTGTAGATTTCTTATTTTACAAAATAATCAGAAAGTAATTTGGGCAACATCATTTGACTTAAAAATTTGTCTGTAATTGAAGGACCTAATTTCATCCTGTTGTGTACATGTAAATTCAGAGTAGATTCAAATCCAGGAACTTACTTTTCAGCATGTATAAATGTAGAGACTAGAAATACTTTCTTTTTCTATGAAAATATTATTGTATTAATTAAAAAATAATTCAGATTTTTCATAAGTAAGATTTCTAACCACAGGAAAAAAAATTAGAAGAAGTCTCATGAATTTTCTTTCATGGTTATAAAAAAGAAGAAGGGAAAATCACGTGTGCATTTGTACCACAGAGAAAAAAAACCTACAGCTTTTACGCAGAGTTCTAGATACTCTTTTTTTGTACCTGTGCACATATATATCCTTTTTCTGGTTAACTGGTGAGATGAACACTGATTAATTTTCAAATCCTATCAAAATTAAACACTCCCCCACCCAAACCAGCAACCTTATACTCTGCTCTATTTAAGTACCACATATGCTACACATGGTGAGATACAAAATTACTGTTGCAATAATGTTCCCAAGCCTCAAGTAAAGAGGTATTTTACCTCATGGCAAGTGAAAGTTAAAACGTTGGAGAAATCCTTACTGAAAAAGTGTGGTTATTTCTATTGCTGAACAACCAGAAAACAAGTCTCTCTAATGTTTTGACTGTAGAGAAATCACTTTAGCTGTGCTCTCCTTATGCCATGTCTCCTAGACATGCTCCATAGAGAACAGGTGGTTTCCCCTCTAAACCAAACATCCCTAAGTTCTCAAGCTGTGTTTTCTTAATTTTTTTGGTAGACTTTTGCACATCTTCTCAGAATTCTTTCCACTTGCTTGACTGAAATGCCCTAAAATGCACTTCATTGTGCCTAGAAGAAAATATAGTGAGGTATAGTTATTTTTAGCTAGCAACAGAAGTGGGAAAAAAGCACTTTTTCATGTTTTTAGCAAGGGTTTCCCTGAAATAAGGTTTAACAAGGTTCTCTTGGTCACTGTTTCATATTACATTTCCTCTTCCAGACAATAAAAATCAGTTCACATCTTGGATACTATAGCTGAGTAATCATAAAATAAAATGTATGATGTCAAGGTTAAAATAAACAATCTGAGGGCAATCTGGCAATATAATAAAAGGACTGGTTTAATTGTGAGAAGTGGCCAAACAGATAAAAGGGGAAACCCAAGTATGGGAAAACACAGATGAAAGTTCTAGGAATGGAGTTTTTGTTAATTTTTTCACTAGACTAAGCCTTAACTATGGCATAAATATTTTTAGATTATGTTTTCCAGAAAAAAATAATAGGAAAGTATTTATAAATTATTGGTTGATCAAATGACAACTGTAGAATTATAATTTCCTAGTTACTCCATATAAATTATAACTGAGAATCCAGTTTAACTGGTGTAATTAACTTTTTATTGTAACCTATTCCTTCAGAAATCACTAAACTTCACAGAGTCTAGAGAAAATAAAAATAATAAGATTTATATATCCTAGCCACTCTTTTGAGAAGTACCTACCTATTTCTAGGCAGTTCTTGAGCAAATAGGCTTCCCCTCAAGTTTTGTGAATGATAGAACTTTTGCAGAATTCCAGGTGTCGGGATGCTCCATAGCCTGGAGGAGCAGTTTGATACCATCCCAGTCTTCTTTTTCTTTTCCCAAATCTTCTATCTGCTGTTGTGTATTTGTTGGCTGGAGACCACCTCTGCTGGATCAGAGAGCCCTGTTCTCAGCAATTCCATGTATCTCCCTACCTTCTCTTATGTCAGGGTGGATGCTCCACTGCTAAGCACTGACTTGCTGAACACTTCTGATAGAGGACATTTTTGCTGTCAGATGGAAACCTGAGAATCAGGAGAGGAAGGGAATTTTCCCATTTTCTCTGAGACTGAGCACATGCTGCTGCAGATAGCAGATCAGGGGTGGACAGTCCTGGTGGGGCTCACAGAATATCTAACCCCCACACCACAAATCACAAGACAGCGTCACAATGTCCTCTAGCATTTTCAGCCTTGGATAGCTCAAAGCAAAGGTGAGACTTAAGACTCTAAACTGTTCTAGCTGTGGGTGCCTGGTACAGCTACAGGCACACCCAAGCTCACATCACTGTACCCTCCATAAACTCTTATTTTCCACAGAAAGGGAGCTTGTGTAGACCAAAAAGGTGCTGTGGAGACTGTGACTGCTTGTCCTGCCTGAAGGCTTGGAATATCTGGAACCTAGAGCATTACCGTGCTTATAAATGGAGCCTCTGCTACAGGCTTGTACTGAAGGTCTTGATTTATTTTGTGAACCCTTCAGTTAGTATGTTTGCTGTAATTCTAAAAAACATCAGCAGCCAAAAATCACAAGAAGAATTACTTCATTAGGGCTTCTGCGGAGACCAAGGATTATGGTAATAACAAATCTCCTGTCTATTTTGATTTTGGCCCTTACATTAGATAAATGCCTGCTATTACTGCTCTAGTGGTTGTTTACTCAGCAAATGAGCTTCATCCCAATTCGCTTTATTGTACATCATAATTTATTTGCTTGGTGTTTATAGTGTGACTAAGCAGATGAAGGCTTTATCATGTTTGCATTGAGAATGCTGTGAAGAAAGCCAGACTGATTGGTGTGTGCCCAGTGCGTAGAGAATGTTCCACTGTGGAAAGCCACTAAAAACTTGATACATATACATAAAAAACAGCACTACTCAAAATTGATGACCTTGCGAACTCACAATATCTATCCTACACTTTTTATTTTCTCAAAAGAAACCTTTCAATAACAACTTCTATCTGTTTTTAGATATTTTTTCTGTCACTGTCACATGAGTTAATTCACAGTTCCAGGATGACTCCACCCTTTTCTAATACAACTGTCTACCTCTCTGTGCCATTATCTTGTTGTCCTCCATAAGCACAGATCTGGATGATACAATTTTCTGGGAAATTCTATGCAAGTGATGCAGGGCTGAATTCTCCAGGCTCTGCTCTTTTGCAAGTCCTCATCCACACACACTTCTCCAGTCTGCTATCACCTGGGAGAAGAGTTGGTCTGTACAAGTCAGGAGGGGAGGCTTGCACTCAAATCCAGTTACAACAATGAGTAGCACCAAGTTTTGCTCCACTCATCTGGAAAAAGTGCCTGCCTTCCTCCCATCAATAAGTTGTCATTGTCTGAAATGGCCAAGCATTCCAGAATAAATGCTTAGAGTTGGCATTTTTAAGGTTCAAACAGAATTTCATACTGATGTTAATATAGCTGGTTCTTGGATTAATTAAGGCCATAGATGCCTCTGTTAGGCTGGAGAATGTTTGTCAAATAACATAGTTTGAGTCTGGGAGTGTCTGTGCTATTTGACTTTTCACTCATTGAACTCTTTTTCTGCAATAATGATAAACACAGAGCAAATTGGAGCTGACCAGGCAACATGACCTGCAAGAGAAAAACATACTATAAAATACAGCAATTACTGGAAAATGTCAAAGCATTTTATGTGGAACCTTTTGGATTAATTTGGTGGCCATTTGGAGAGCTGAGTCAGTGTTGGAGCCAGCAGGCAGGGGCATGTACACATCAAGGATTAATCATGAATTATTGAAGCACGTGAAGAAAAAAAAAAAGGATGAGATTTACTTACTGTGGAGCTGTATTTTTATGGGCCTCATTATCCTGGAAAACCTGTTTAGCTGAATGCCATCCCATGCCACGTCTGTGGCTCCTGCTGACATTTCTCACAAGAACCATGCTTTTAATATTCTCTATCTTTTATTGTTATTTACTATTGTGTTTGGGCCTGGTATTAGTTGTTTGGAGAAAAATGTACATGTTAGTGCACTTAATATGTTTATTTAATTAATTTAAAGAATGGTTGATGTAAGAGCCCACGGCAGGCAAATTTGACTTTTTAAAAATAGAAGATGAACATTAGAATCACTATATATTCAGACTATTGATTCAGTTTATTTTACATGCAAACTCGGATGACAGAAATTGCATTTTACCTAAACATGAGACATTTGCCTCTGTCTCATGGCACTATTTGGGGTTGAGATACATAAACATTATAATTCTGAAAAGGGTGCTACGAGGAATAAGTATGTTTGTCTTCACAGTACAAGTTACGCACTGGGTTTGTCTTACTTAGGGACTAAATCATAGAGTCGTTCAGGCTGAAAAAACCTTCAGGACCACCAAGTCCAACTGTACACCTAACACTACTGGGCCCACCACTAAACCATGTACCAAAGCATCACGTCTACATGTCTTTTAAATATCTCTGGGGCTGATGGCTCAACAGATCAACCACTGCCCTGGGCTTGTTCTACTGTTGAAATGAAGTTTTTCCTAGTATCCAGTCTAAACCTCCCCAGGCACAGCTTGAGGCCAGTTCCTCCGATCCTGTCACTGGCTGCCTGGAAGAAGAGGCCGACCAACCCTGGCTACAGACTCCTTTCAGGTGACTGTAGAGAGCCATAAGGTCCCTCCTGAGCCTCCTTTTCTCCAGGATAAACGCCAGGTCCCTCAGCTGCTCCTACAGGACTCGTGCTCCAGATCCTTCACCAGCTCCATTGCCCTTCTCTGGACATGCTCCAGCACCTCAATGTCCTTCCTGCAGTGAGGGGCCCAGAACTGGACACGGGATTTGAGGTTCAGCCTCACAGTGCTGAGTACAGGAGGACAATCACTGCCTGGTCCTGCTGGCCACACTATTACTGATCCAGGCCAGGATGCCATTGGCCTTCTCGGCCAACTGGGCACACGCTGGCTCATAGAAAACTAGACTTCTGCAGCTAAAGATTGTTAGTGCTGCATTTCACCATCCTTACTCTTTTCACTGCAGTGTAATATTATAATATTTCAAAAAAAATGTACATTTTAGATTATAGTTCATAAATCACCCTTCAGTTGTTATGCAAACATTTGCTTATAAGGATATGTAATTCTTGGATCAACATCTGTCCAATAATTTTTCAGCTTGTATCAGAAATACAAAATAGTTTCAGCAGAAATAAAATTTCAATTATTATTCGTAGTACAAAAAAGTGATTTTGGTGCATGCATGTAAAATCTTCTGCTAACACAATCTCTATACTGACTATTAACAGCTCCATTGCTCAGGCCTATGACTTTGTTTCTTCAAGAGGTCCCTATCTCTCTCTGTTAATGTGTGCTGTTTTCCAAAGCCCAAATAGCTGATAAAGATAGTGGATGTCTGCAAGCAGAAGCACCTGCTCCACAAGGACCAGCAAAGACTCGTGTGTTATTGGTTTGTATGGACAGTCAGCACATCCTTAAAAAAATACATGATCTACTCTGTAAAATAGCCTCTACATACACAATTTTAAAACAGGAGCTTTGTGGGAGCATAAGGACAGTTATAGTGAATGTGCTTTGTATTGGTATTTGCATACCTCAGCACCTTTTGTAGAAATTTTGTATAGAACTGTATGTGGCAGCCAAGGCGAGGCATTTCACTCTGCACAGTGTGTGAAAGGGAACTTTTAAATGGAATAACTGAGTTGATTTTTGCTGGAAGGAGATAGATGATTATATAGCACATAAAGGAGATGCTGAATCTGGTAGCCTGACAGAGGTGATGCTGCTGCACCTCCAACCCCTGGGTCCAGCAGGTAGTGAGGTGGAGCATGTATTCCCAGCAGGCACACAGACACAGGGGTCCCTGTAAGCAGTACATGGGTCACACAGATAGACACAGACATTCGTCACCTGCACAAACACAAAATCACCAATGTCACCATCCTCTTCCCTTCTCTGGCTGATGAGGAGAATGTCTGTTAGTGTGGGTAGCCCAGCAGCTGGGCTTCTCCACTGGTCTGCCTGCTCTCCTCTGATGGGCCTGAGAGGAGCTGGGGCTGGGTGTTACTGGAGTTCCCTCCTTTACCATTGCTCCCCTGTGCTCCTTTCCTCTGTGGAGGCGACCTCTTCACTGCATAAGGTGAGGTGTAGTATAGAACTAAAACCTATCCACTTTGAAGTACTGGATAGAAGTGGACTAAACTGATATTTGATGAGGTTAATAGAAATCCAGGGATGGCAGTTGCTGTAGAGTATAGGCAATCTGCAGCTGCTGTGAAATGTTAGCAGCCAGCATGCAAGCTACAAGGAAAATGTCTCCTTCACAGGATGAAATAAAAGTGCCAAACGAGTGATACTTGTTTTTACCTTTGCAAGCCTTATGTATATTGGATTTTTCAGCAGAGAAATAATGTGGGTTCTGAGTGTTCATTTTTCTTGCATCCCAACACTTTTGTTTAAATGGAGATTCAGAATTCAAAATACTGAGCAGAAAATCCTCATAAAATGGAATAAATTCAGAGCTTTTACTCGGATATTCTAGAACTTTGGCAAATTACATCTGCATATTTGATATTTATGTCTTCCTGTTTCCTATTCTGAATGTTGAAGACATGATTATAAGTAATAATGATAATACTAATAACTAATAATAACATAGGGTGTGGTCTCTGATTAAATAGCTGTGCTCATGAAGAATGGTGGCTGCCTAAATGCTTTTCCAGCAGCGTGAATCATAGAATAGCTTTGGTTGGAAGGGACCTTAAAGATCCCAGCAGTGCTTTTCCACTGGCTCCTCTCATAAGGCTTTGTGTTTCTTATAGAGGTGATGGATCTTGGAATTGTTTGGAGACATGAAAATAAGACTAATTCCATCAGATTTCACAGATTTTTTCACTTGCCTCCAATGGGTGGGTGAGACATGAAAGCTTAATGCATGCATCTGATGTCTGCTAAGACTGAAAAAGATGACTTTCCAAGACCTCTAAGCTTTTGGGCTTGGGAACGTGCTCATGAGCAGTGGAAGGTCACAGCTGACACTGAGCAGCTGGGCCTGTTTTGAAAGTTTGTGGTCTGGGAGCAGTAACATAAACAGCAGCTCATCAGACTCCTACTAAAAAATAAATAGAACATGTTATCCCCAACTTTTGAACAATTAGGAAAAAGTGCCATCGTATTGAGCATGGATTTTATTAGTTATAGCTTAAAAAAAGTGTCCAGAAGGTCCTGATTTGTGGGAAATTGTTTTTGGTCCTGAGGAAGAGAACAATACTGTTCATAGTAGTTTGGCTGTTTAAGCCATGCTGTTGGCAAAAATCAGTGATTGGTCTTCATCTAAATCAGCTTATTTTTTGTACAGCTGATATTCCAAGTTCACTTCATGGAGCTGACTGTGTATTCCAGCTAATTATTCCTAAAGATTTTTTATGACTAAGTTTAAACATTTATTCTGCAATTTTCCTCCTTCTGTTTATAGTTTCATAAAAAAATAGCACCACAGAATGCTGGTCTCTGGGCTGAATATGAAGCTAATGGTCCTGAACTGGACTCACATAATTTTCCATATATTTGGGTCCTCTTCTTTTTTTTAAAAGCAAATGATGATAACATCTACTGGTTTTCATTTTAATGCACTAGAATTAGCCGTAATAGAAGTTTTCCAAAGCACTGTAAGCAGAAATATATAAAGTTTTGCCAAAAAGACTATGAATAATAGATCTGAAGAAAATCCTGGAAGTTCATGGGTTCCACTCTGAGACTGCATTAGGCAGAACTCATTTGGCAAATTTACTATGTTTAAGTGAGTATTTATTGTCATTTTTTCTTCACAGTTTTTCCTCTGAGGAACCAGACATGGTATATAACAGCTGTTCGGTGGGAAATTTTTAATGTTTAACAAAGGAAATAGATCAAAAATATCAATTGTGGTTTGGGTTTTTTGGGGGTTTTTTTTTTTGGTTTTTTGTTTGTTTGGTTTTTTTTAATAATAACTTGCCTGTTGCTTTGTTGAATGTGAAAAAAAATCCTGGAATAAAGTAAAGAGCCTTGTTGGTTTTTTCTACACACACTCTATAAGTTTGTATCTTCAGACTGTCTCCACAAACCATCCCACCAGGTACCACAGTGCATAGGAGAGGGTGTACAGGGGACTTTAAAGTGAACAGGGAGTCCAACCCTAAAATCCCATCACAGAATTGTTTGCTGGTAAAGCAGACACAACGTCATCTTGAGACCAGGAGTGTTTTGTGTAAGTAATTTCCATCTCCCCTCTTTAATTTCAAAACTACTAGAGATTATTATATTGACCCCAGATGATTGTGAGATAGAACTGATTTACAGCTCTGTTCCACTGAGTGGAAAATAGTGACTTCAGTTTCAATCAAAGTTGTGGTCATTTTTTTATTCATCCTTGTAAGTGTCCTTTTGTTTTACTTTCAACACATTGAGCAATATATTTGCTCAATATATTACAAATATGATTGACTAGATATTTCTGATATGAAAGTGCTTCTGGAAAATGTGCACTGGTTAGTTTCCATAATATATTTCATATTACTGGTCTCTTAGTAGCTCTCAGAACGGAAACCATCACTTAAGCCATTTGTCCAATCTGGCTATAAATCAGTGGACACTACACTGCAGAAAATATTCCTTCATTGGCAGGGACTTCAATGAGATGACCTCATCAGTTTTTCCATCTCCAGTATAGAGGTGTCTAAGATTTATTACAATCTTAATATAAATTCAAGACTATGGATATGTTTTTATGACTTATTTTCATGACAATGACAAAAAAAAAAAGGCCAACATAAGCACAAGATAGCTTTATAGTGTCAGGATATTAAAATATGTCTATCCAACTTTATGGTGAAATTTAAGTAGGAAGCATTTGAAAATTACTATTTTCTCATCTCTGTTCTTTTCTAGTATATAAAACTAATTAATTCTATTACAGAGAAGCAATGTTTTTCCTATCAATTCCATACGTGACTTAAAAAGAAAATTTCAGCTTCAGGATTATTTTAAAGCAGTATGATTTGCTAATCTTTCCAAATCGGATGCCATATAATTGCTTCCCATATTATGACAGAGGTTTAAAGTAGAAAAGAGATCTAACAAGGAATCCAGGCCTGAATAAGACTTCCTGTCTCCTTTGTTCAGAGAAGAAATCTGCTTACCTGTTACCTAATAGTTCCCTTATCCTGAGACTTTTAGATGTCAGTAAGAATGCTTCTTTCATCCTGGAAACTCCCAACATATAACCTAATGACTAGATGCGAACCCTTCAGCTAACTGTCTCTGGAAAACAGAAGAAAACGAGGGAGAAATTTAGTATCCCAAATGACTTTTTTGATATTACTGGACAAGGTAAACCCCAAAAGACTTTCAGAGACTCTAGGTGCTAAGGTAACAGTAGCTAACACTGAAAGATTACTGAGATGGTTAGAGAAAAGCTTAGGAGCAACTGAGGAGCTAAGAGGGTAAGGAGAATATCTCAGTTTGGAAAAGGAGGTCAAAAGGACACTTCTTAGGAGTGAGAATGAAGTCTGGGCAGGACCACAAATTAAAGAATTATACCAGACAATGGAGGAAAAAGATGGAGTCTGGAAGCCAACTGGAAGCAAAAATGGGATTTACAGTACCATCTATATTCTATAGATCCTGACAAAGATGAGATGGTGAAACTTAACATTGTCATACAAAGCCCAGTTGTTTTTCAGTACAAATCTGTGGAAGAAGACATGAACTGTGGCAAACAAGGGACTGCTGTGTCCTCATCTCAACTTTGCTCCAACTGTACGTACAAGTCATGTACCAAATGGGAATCAGGACTAATCTGGCCTTCCTGGAATCCAGACCTCTTCAGTGGGTGATAGATCAGACCAGTGAAACTATCCAGGCTACTGTCCACAGGATGTTGGACCAGTTCCTGAAGTCATAACTTCTCCCCTTTCTGACCTAATCACATTTTCTCTTGGTTTTGCCACACAACAAGGAAATAGTTTTAACTGTTGTTTTGCCATACCTTTTCTCAAGGCTGAGATCTTGGGCACATTCTTGTTTGCATTTGTCGGCAGATGCAACAAATGCATAATGGCAGGGGTGGCCATGGTGCTTGTTTGTGCTTTTGTCTTGCAGCTGTGGTCAGCCCTTCTGAGCCTCCTTTAACCACGACCATCAGATGGCCCCTCAAGTTTCCTTTAATGATACCCACTCGATGATCAAGACACACTCTCCAGCTGCATCAAGCATACCACACACCTAAAATTTTGTATAATGTGTGTTGCTTTGCCTTTGTTGCTCTATGAGAGTGTTCTACATGTTCAATATATATAGCACATACAGGCAGGAAATCTCAAGATGAATATGCAGTGTGCCTTGCAGTCATGGTGTCTAGGGAAACACAGGTGCCTGATGCTTCTGCCTTTATTTCCTGGGAGAGAATGCCTGGTTACATCAAGATTGGTGGTGATTCCCTAAGAGCTCTCCAGATAAGAACAGTTTGAGAGTTGTACATTGATTCAAGGCCCTTGCCTGTGCAGAGACTTTCAGGTATATGAGAGACAACAGAGAATAGTATCATGGATTATCATATCTTTGGGATGAGCTGGCACAGTTGCAATGTCAACATGGTTGGCAAAAAAGAATTTGAGGCTGGGAGGAGACTGTTGGTAGGAATGATCTAGAAAGAAGGATGGAATTGAACATCTGGGACCATCACCCACAAGCAAAGTGGGGAAATAGGGGACCCAGAATGTCTGGTGATCCAGATGGGTAGAAAATGTCAGACAGAAATGGAAACATGAGAGGCAAAAACCTGCCAGAGACAGCAATGTAGCTGAAGGAGCTATATATGAGCAGACATAGAAAGGAGAAGTGAGGGAAGAGGAAGATAGAAGAGCTGTCAGACATCCAGGACTTCTGTGGGGAAGAAAATTATACAAGGGTGAGAAGAATGTGTGAAAAGGATCTTTATAAAGGCAAAGATGGGAAAAAATAACATCTCTCCAGATGTTTGTATTTTCAAGTTAAAATGTGATAATTTATTATATATATGATATATTTCTAACTTCCAGATAAATATTTTAAAGGCCAAATTAATAAACTAATGAAATCAATAACAAAACTCTAGGTCTAATCAATGCAAGGATGTTACCAATGCACATATATACGTATAATACGTATATAACGTTGCTAGGGGGGAAAAAGTTTTACTTTGTTGTCATATAAATAGCCAAAAATAAGTAGATTAACTTTGGGAAAATATTTTTCTCACTTTCACCCCTGTACTTTCCATGATCATTCAAATGCCTGTGTGCCTTGAAGACTTCAGAGCTGGGTGACCATTCATGAATGCTTCATTAGTTATTTATCGTAGACATAAGTGTTGGACTAATGTTTTTCTTGGACCGTGCAGTTGTTGCTTCCATTACATTATTTCCACACTGTTGGCTGCTGTTCTGTGACTTTTTGCTGGCAGTAATTTTTTTCAGGTCACAGTGTTCCATGGCTTAACTCCTCCAGAAGACCAGGTATTAGGAAGGTAAATAAATACGATCGCTGGCATGGAAGATGGAAGAGACGCGTTCGTATTTGCAAGAATGCAGTTGAAGTGGAAAAAGTCCCATAGATTCATAGGAGCTCAAGAGAGTATATCTAGTTTGTTTCACCAGGCACAGCCTGTAGATTTTTGGAATGTCTTATAAAAAAACAGGATCTCAAATATAATCCCTCCCCTTTATAAGTACATGACTTTTCAATGCTTACTTTGATAAGAAGTGTCTTGGAAACTTCTGTGTAAGGACACCTGTAATATAACATGTGTGGTATCCCCAGACTAACCAATTTAAGTAGTGAGCAGATGAAAGAGTGGTTGTTAGACTCAACTCACTGCTCAGGTGAGTTCTGACAGGTTTTTTTCTTGTTTACAAGAGGAAAGGAGTTGCTTGATTTGGTTATTTTCCAAAACCACCTTCTTGGGTTTTCACATTGAAGGAGGAAAAGCATCAGCTCCACAAACTGGAAGTTCAATTATAGTTCACAGCTTACTGGTCCAATCAAAGGAAAATTGGTTTTGCAGGTATGTAAATGTGCTTCAATTTTGCAGGACCTCCACTTCTAAGGTAATGGTGGAAACATGAGCGGGTGCTCATACACTGAATATTGAATCACTCTCTTGATGCTTTGCTGCTGCTGACAGGTTTCTTTTGCTTGTGTGTAATTTCCTGCTAAGACTGGGAGAAGTGTGTGTCTCTGTGAACCCATGGAGTGTGGAAGGTATTTGGCTGCAGAGTTGGAGGCACTCAGAGACCTGTTGTAGCTGCACTCAAATCCTTCCTCTTTTCTCTGAAGCCGTGGGGAGAATGGTTTGCTCTGACTGATGTATTCAGCACTTCTCTGTCTGCCTTTGTGTATCGATCATAATGGAGAGTCTACGGAGTCTCTCTGGATTTTGAGCTTCCATATCTTCCCCTCCCTCCCTATTTCTCTAGGCTGAAAGTAGCACAGGTTATTTCATTAGAGGAAAAGTCTGTTTCCTCTTTATGCTGCACTTGGAACACAGCTGTCAGCAGTGCCAACGGCAACACTGTGATTAAACTGCTAGTGCTTTTTACTGTACTTATTATTCATTGCAGAATAGGAGTATTTTCTTACAATTTGTTCCCAAGCAAAGAATTTTTCAGTAATGTTATTTCCTGTTTAAGGGCCGGGCCTTGATATCATGTCTGTGACTTCCACCTTCACAATGCCCATTGCTAAAACAGTGTTTTTGGAAAACATTATTTAAGGACACCTAAATTTTGTGACAGGTTTTCATCCAGTCTATCCCTCTATGAGCGGGATCTTTCAGGAACTCTGTCAAGTATACTGAGAAGATGGCTTATGAAGAGTAACAGCAACTTTCAACACTCTCAAATGACTAGTCATAGAAACGCGTAGCACCGGATTTTGAAAAAGCTTCTGTTTATAGTTCTTGGAACGTGGGTACTAAGTTATGCCACTTAAAGAGTATTCTCCCAGAGCATAACAGGAGGGAGAAAGTACTGGTCTGATCTGATAAGTTTGCTTGACCTCCTGAAGGAGAGAGATCTACGTGGGATAAGTGAAGGTAATTTGCCAATAACTGGTTAGGTCTTGTGCTCTGATGTGTTGGACACTCCCCATTCACTCTGGCAATTTTTAACTGAGATTAAATGATCCTTGTGAACCCCAGAGTTGGCATGGACTAACCGGAGATGAATGTGTTAAAAAGAGGCTGAGTGCAGCATGTAACTTTTAATAAATAAATAGTTGCCCAATCTCCACTTACTAAGCAACTTGATCAGTAATACATTGTGTCCTCTGGAGCTAAAAGATTCGCACAACACCGTATCATATAAAAGAAATTCGAAAAAGAAAGTTTAAAACTTGAACTGAATGTCACAATATAGAAATTTGCTTTTATGTTTTTAGCACTTACTGGCTTCAAATTTAACCTAAAACCCAACAAATTCATTCTTTGCTGTCAATTTGCTGCACTTCTTAAAAACTTATTCTGGCACTCTGGATTCTTTGAATTAGCATCTTAATCTTCTGTTCCACTTCAAATGTAATGATCTTTGTGTTGTGATCTAGTTTTACTAATATATCTTACTACATTCTCAGTTTAATTTTATGTTTGTGATAATAGGCCATGAAGAGTGAGTAACAAGAATAAGAGAAGGAATTGGCAAAGCAAGGTTTGGGAAGGCAAAGAAAAGGAGAATTTTCACCTTCAGGAGAGAAAGTAATAGCTTTGTTTCTGAAGCGTATTTGTCAAGAAATAATGTAAAAGTTGAAACCTGAGATATGTGAAAATTACAAATGTTTGTAATGCTTGTAGATGCTTCACCTAACAGAATGAAACATCAAAGGGACTGACTTTCTAATTCCTTCTCCAGTAAAGGCTCATTATCCCTCACAAACATTTCCAATAGTGGGTAAAATGGATGAAGTCAGGTCCCATTCTGAGTAACTATGGACATTCAAAGGTTGTAAATCAATAGCAAATTTAAATAAGAGGTTTAATACTTCATTTTACTTTAAAATGTTCAGTTTCATTCAATTCCAGACTAAAGAGAATCTTGAGAAACTTAAGAGAAAAGTACTTTCACAAGAAATTAAACAAAATATACAGACAAGCCTTTGTTCATGTGAAAGCTCTTATCAATGTGGAATGACTGCAAGCAAAATGATAAAATACTGCACAAAAAAAGCTTGTTTGGAGCAAGGTCATCTTGTAAATATTGTGTAAGAAAGCTGTACAACAATAAAGAAGAAAACTAGCAAGATATGATGGTGAAAGGCTTCAAGGAGAAGCTGTATTAGGAGCAGCTGAGGGCACTTGGTCTGTTCAGCCTGGAGAAGAGGAGACTGAGGGGAGACCTCACTGCAGTTACAACTTCCTCATGAGGGGAAGAGGAGGGACAGGCACTGATCTCCTCTCTGTGCTGACCAGTGACAGGACCCGAGGGAATGGCCTGAAGTTGTGTCAGGGGAGGTTTAGGTTGGATATTAGAAGTTTCTTTACCCAGAGGGTGTTTGGGCACTGGAACAGGCTCCCCATGGAAGTGGTCACAGCACCAAGCCTGACAGAGTTCAAGAAATGTTTGGACAACGCTTTCAGGCACATGGTGTGACTCTTGGGGTTGTTTTGTGCAGGGTCAGGAGTTGGTCTTTGTTGATCCTTGTGGGTCCCTTCCAACTCAGCATATTCTATCGTTTTATGAACCGTTCCATTAAGTTCTCTAAACTGTGAGTAGAAAATTATTCAAGGGGCTAATGAGTTATCTGTGCCTTATCTGAGTGGGCATGAATATGACAGTTGACAGCTTACAGATGCTGTCACCTTTTGAAAAACAGTGTGGATGGCTGGTTTTAGAAGAGAGGGTTTAGACGACCATGATTAAAGGTCTGTTCTTTTCAGGTTGCTCCTTGGGGTCTCCTTTGGAGTTTTTCAAGACCTTAAGGATCCAAACTCTAAATAACCTTGCTTTAATTAAGTGTCAGTTCTGCTTTGAGGAGCAACTTGGACTTGATTATCTTATGACACCTTTCTGAGTTATGTGGGAGAGGACATTTTACTGTAGGTCCTGAAAGGTTTTGATAGCCTTGTTCTGGGGAGACACAGAGTGCAAGATACACCCCTGTTTAAGCAGTCTGGCTAGAACAGGCTTAGCATGGTGGCTTTTATGGGCCTCTTTGCTGTCTAAGAGCCTTCCTTTTAATATAATGATGTTATTTATGACAAAAAACTAGCTAAAACAGGCAACATAAAACTTTTTCCTTGAGTAGAAGAATCCCAGAATGGAGGGCTCATTAATTCAGTATTCATAAACCTCATGGCTAATTATTGCTAGCATTTTTATGGCTGCTTCGTGGCAAGGATGATATCACTGAAAATCACTTAGGGTGAATCATTCAGATGAGGTGGGCCAACATTTACCTTTCTTTTTTGCTCATACATTTTACTTAATGAGTATTTTATATATCTTATTTACATCAAAATATGTATGAACATGATTGTCTTGATATCTCACCATAACTTACAGATTTTAATTTTCCAGCAAGAGAGGTGGGAACAGTCATCATACTAAAGAGGACAAACAGAAGAACATGGGTAGATCACGTTGCTGTAGTCTCATATGATGACCAAATAGAAAATGTTACCTTAATCTCTGCAAATCCAATCAAATAAAGGAGCTGACATGGCATGAGTGAGAAACAGCTCATAGTCTGTCTAACTAATATCCTGTTTCTGATGATGAGTCACATCAGCTTTTTCAAAAGAATATATGGAAAACTGAAAATAGACTTATAGGTGTGGAAGATTATACCAGAAAAGTTTCACCCTAAGTTCTAGTAGTTACAGGTTTGTTTAGCTTTCTAAAGTATTTCTTGGACATTGATAACCATGGTAACTTTTAATTTATATGAGTAACTTCTCACACTTTCGTGTCTGAGAACAGAAATGTGAAATATTAATGAGGGAATCCTGAAGCTGAATGGATGACTTTGACTCCCTACAGTCTTATGGAAAACAACAGTGGCCTTGCTTTTAATTTACACACATCTCCCAGTACACACTAATTTTAAGATGACATATATAACCGTCCACAATTTAAAGAAGTACAGCTATTTAAAACTTTACTTTTTTCACTTTATGCATTTCTCTCCCATATAAATAATCACTCAGGTGAGACCAGAGCACATGTACATACATGTATACATGTGCATCCACACCTTTCCTTGAAGACTAAATTTGCTGATCTTCCTACAGGAACTGAAAATATCTGCTAAATATTTTCTGCACAAAGAGAAACAAAAGGTGGGTAGTTTAACCTTTGCTTTTTCAGTCATTCAGTTCATTCTGCATAGTGTTATAATATGAAATCATGCTTTTTCTTTTGTGTGATTTTTATACTGCTTTAATATCTGACATAAGAAATACTACAGCAATTAGTCACGATCCTCAAATTGCTTCCTTTATCACATTGAGTTGTTGAAACAAAGACTAGAATAATCTAACCATTGGGGAAAGTATTAAAAACCCAAAATCGAGGATATAGACTCTGGAGAAATTTGAGAAATTGTTCACATTTGAGAAACCTGGCTCAAAATACCTTCAGTCTAATGACTATACCATTTGCACCTCCCTTTTCTAAGGATATTGGGACATCTCTAGCTCTGGGCAACAGCTTCTGGGAAAGGTAAGGCCAACACAATCACACTTGTGGTGGATGCCTGTTAATTCCCGACCACAAGTTAGAAGCATTTATCTGCACTGACATGCACAATGCCCTATTTTGCTCCCCTAACGGCTTACTGCTCTTCCATCATGATGACCGGTTCTGACAAGAGTGGATTGAGATAGCAGGCACCTTGCAAGTGGTACTGAACTGAAAACACCCTGAGAAGAACCAGGGTCAGATCTAGGCATAATAATGGCAAAATTTCACTTCTGAGCTGCACTGGCGTCTGGAAACACTGACAGTCTAGCCCAGGATCCCAATCCATATGAAAGAGGAGCAAGCAGAAGACTGTGATGCCTCCCCAGTCCCTCTCCTGCCTCACATAAGGGCTGTATGTACTCCTGCCTTTTGAACAATACAGGGTTGCTTGTTTAAATACACAGTCAAAGTCTGCCCCTCAGGGATCTCTGACTTCCTGAGAAGTCCTCATTTTTGCTCTTTTACCTTCCAGTTGTCAAGTTTCTTATTGTTATATATGTGTTTCAAAAATGGATCAAAATGGTCTTTAGGCAATTTAATTAAAATTTTCTGTTCTACTAAGGGCTTTGTCTTGATTGACCCTCTCTTCTCTTTTTTCTGTTAAGCTCAATTTTTTACTTGTGTCCAGCAATTCCAAGTTCTTTCCCAGTTTAAAAACATGTGGTAACATATAAAAATTAAGTTTTAAATGAAATACAAATCTTTCTTTCAAAGAAAGTACAGGTATGGATAATGCATTTTCTTAAAAAATAGGTTTTTTTTACATTCATGAGTTGATAGTCTAGGAAAATGGAAACTGCTCACTTTTAAAAAAATCCCACAAGGTGAAGGTGAATAAAATACTAAATAAAAAGGTGTCCTATTAAATTAATATTTGAGACACTAGAAAGAAATTAAAAGCTCGACCCTTTAAGACAATAGGATAATTTATAGCATGTGCTATGGCATTTTGCTGAACTGGGCTGCACAGCTTAAGAGTCAGCACCCTGAAGTATCTGCCTAATAAACCTAGCAGTCAGCATAACACAAAAAGGGAATTATTCTTGTTTCATTTTACCTTATAAAAAAAGATATGTTTTGGGGTTCTATTAACATTTGGGCTGATACCTTAAATTTAATTTTATGCTTTGTTTGAGCTTTTTACCTACAGTCAGTTGTAAGAAGGGAAGCTGCAGGGAAAAGGGCCATTCTCAGCAGTTTGTCTTGAAATACTGTAATCTACAGCACAGCACAGTGATAGCAAAACTTTTCACTGTATGGACTAAATGCATTTTTCTTGGTTATTCTGACAGATACCCGGCAGGCAGTACCCGTCTGCATGAGGTCAGCAGGGTGGGTCCTTGTGCAGCATTCTGACTAATTCTCCTGACCTGGTCCCAAATGCCTTGTACACCAATGCCTGTTGCTTCCTGGACTCAGCATGAATATCCCAGAGACTCCCATCCACCTTCATTGCTCCTTTAGTATTCATTCAGGTGAGGGCTTTGGACCTCACCTATTGAAAAGACCTTCGTTTTTCCATAGTTCACCTTTTTACAATCGCTAGCTCAAGGTTGCTTACCAGTGTTGGTAGAATTCCATGCTGTCAAAGTGAATGCTTGATGCACCATCTTCTGTGAGCCATTCATGGTGTTCAAACACGGTAACTTGCTTGGACCATCAAGCATTACAGAATCACAGAATCCATTAGGTTGGAAAAGACCTCTGGGATCAATGAGTCCAAACACTGCCTTGTCAAATAGACCATGGCACTGAGTTCCATGTCCAGTCTTTCCTTAAACATCTCCAGGACGATGACTCCACCACCTCCCTGGGCAGCCCATTCCAATGCCCAATCAACCTTTCTGTGTAGAACTTCCTCCTAATGTTCAACCTAAACCTCCCCTGACACAGCTTAAGACTGTGGCCTCTTGTCCTGTCACAGGTTGCCTGGGAGAAGAGGCCGACCAACCCCTACCTGGCTACAGTGTCCTTTCAGATGACTGTAGAGAAGGATAAGGTCCCCCTTGAACCTCCTTTTCTCCGGGATAAACAACCCCAGCTCCCTCAGCTGCTCCTCAAAAGACTTGCGTTCCAGACCCTTCACCAGCTCCATTGCCTTTCTCTGGACTCACTCCAGCACCTCAATGTCCTTCCTGCAGTGAGGGGCCCAGAACTGGACACAGGACTTGAGGTGCAGCCTCACCACTGGCAAGTACAGGGAGACAATCATTAATCTGGTCCTGCTGGCCACACTATTGCTGGTCCAGGCCAGCATGCCATTGGCCTTCTCGGCCACCTGGGCACACACTGGCCGATGTTCAGCTGCTGTCGACCAGCATCCCCAGGTCCTTTTCCACTGTCCCGCTTTCTAGGCACTCTGCCCCAGCCTGTAATACTGCAGGTGGTTGTAGCAAGCTAAAAGCTAAGAGTGTTGTCACCCCCAAAACAGTACGTCTGTCCTGTCAAGTTCATCCTCATGATGGTTGTGTTCCCTGCCATAGACTTAAGGGATAAAAAACAATGGGAACATCTGGGGCAAGTCACTCCACTTTTACTGCTGAGCTGCTGACCATGGAAATAACATTTTAAATGTAAAACCCAAAGAGCTTCTTGCAATCAAGACCATAATCTTTCTCTTTCCCTCAGTCTACTTTTGTCCAGACATACGTAGGTGAAGTCTACAAAATATATCACCAGAACTACAATTGCTTCTGATACCGATCGAGTGGAAGTCCTTCTTTTGGCCATAATTGATTTTAGACCGGGCCTTTAAACAAAAAAACTGGTTTGTTAAATTGAAGAATGTTCCAATTTCTAAGCGTGATTGATTTTGACAGTTCTCATGTAAAGTAATCGCTGTAATGATAAACTGTCAACCGCTATGGTGCTGTGAATCAAATCTGCTGAAGAAATGAAGGTTTGAAAGGTTATCATCTTGCATGGTCCACAGTTTCTCTTTCTATTTTTTCAGGAAAATTACTTTGCTAACTGTCAGAGGTTTAATATATGGACTATAAAATTGAGACGTTTTCAAAATTAATTGGCCTAAAGCAGAAATAAAATGTCTTTGCCATTATAGCAACTCTCCATTGTAACCGTATTTCAACATATCTCAGAGCTCGAACAGTGTTCAAAGGAGTTTCAAATTTTTTTTTGGATGCTAAGCAAAAGTACAACTCTTTTAAAGAACATCACGTGAAACACATAGAATTATTTCTCTGTCTCAGTGATCTAATTTTTACTGTTTTAAATTTAGGTAAACAAAACATACACTCAAAACTTTTGGCAAGAAAAGAGTTTGTGGTACACTGTAAAATTATTATTCAAAATTATTGCTGTATTTTATAAACACAGAAATGGAAAGCATTATTAATACACAAAATCAGCTAATTTACTCTTAAGTGGTTCTTCTAGGGGTTGCCATACATAAACAGCAGAAAGGGCTAAATTAGTGTAAGTTCATGTGAAATGCCTTTATTTCTGAAATTAAGTAGTGCATGTCTTCTCTCTTTCTGTCATGTTTTTTCAGTTGTATAAGTAACTAAGTTTCACTGTGAAGTTTCTGTCTTCAAACAGTCCCAGTAATAACATCATATTTCAAAAGAGATGAAATTTTGATGTAGATTTAAAAAATGCTAAGATAGAAGATGAAAATCCTTCATTTTTTCTCTGCTTTTGCTTTTTTCTTTCTATTGCACTTATACATGAACAGTGAGAGTCTTTCTAAAGAACTGTTTCTGGATAAATGAAAGTTACACAGCAACAGAAATTGTATCTATACTGGACAAAGTGCTTAGTTTATTCTCTATGCAACTCCAGAAGTGAAAAAATATAGCCCTGTTTAGCTGCAGTGATCAGACAGAGCAGCTCACAAAGCTACTTCAAATAGATTTTGGCAGGTCTTTTATAGTTGTTTCTCAAAGCCCTCTTGTGGTCCATTGCAAAATAACGAATGGCTAAAATACAGCGCAATTACAGTGGTCCACGTTTTGGAAAACTGGGCTCATGGGAGGTAAAATTGGTTACTCAGGTATTATAAATCCATCTGACTGCACAGATGTCAATACTGATTTATACTCTACAAGGGTTTGATAATCTTGGCTTGTAGGAAAAGAGTTCCTTAAAGATGTGATCTGAAGACCAATGAAGTCATTGGGAGGTTTTCCATTAATGTCAGTGACTTTTAGATCAGTCTGTAAGCATTTAGTGTTAATTTAAAAAGTAAAATACAGGTAACCCTGGAAGCTAGTGCAAACACACATATTTTTTTAAAAAACATATCCAAAACATTAAACTTCAAATAAAACGAAATGGGAAACAGATTTAGAATCTTTAAGAAGTGTAGGCAATGAATTCCACAGATTATCACCGCTCTTACAGCCTGTGCTTTGCAATCCCACTATACCTTTCTTTAGTTTTCATCTCCACTGTGCAGTGAATGTGAAAGCACACACCAGTATAAGCATAGTATGATTTCAATGCAGAGAGAAGGGCTTATAGCAAAGGCTTGGAGCTGGACAATTAATGAAATGAATTTTGACTGGTGTGTCCAGCTAAATCTATTGAGCTCTGTCCCATTTTCATTTTTTTCCCAGTTTTTTTTTAGCTGACATGGGGAGGCCCACAGTGTCATGTTTCAAAGGAATGTTTGTGTTTGTGAGATGTTTGTTTGAATTGCTACACAGCTGTATGCATTAGCACCCACAAAATTGAGTGACCACTGTGGATGTGCATCAGAGGACAGGCAGAACTACTCATTTTAGCAGAAGTGCTGTTACCTTCTGCTAGAACAGGCTGCTTGTGGACATATTGTGTGGACACAATAGCATAAATTAAGACACGGATATAGACAATGACGTCATGAATAAAAATCCATGGTTTTGCATCTTTGAGCACGCAGCCCTGATAAACATGTGAGCTCTTTTGCCATTAAAACTCAGAAATCTACTTCTGCTATATTTGGAGCCTTATTTCTCTTTTTTTCTAATCTGGTGAGAGTTATTTACAATAACATTTCTAATCAAACCATCTTGGCTATTAGCAAAGTAATTCTTTGTATTTATAATAAAAGTGATCCTATGACCATTTTGAAAATTTTTATTCATACTGTGAAACATCACAACAAAGGAAAAAATGTTTTTTTCACACAGCCAATCACATAGGAAGAATGAAACTGTACATCTACTACCCAGTTTATAAAGTCATAAAAATTATGGTTTCCTTATAAAATAAATAGTTAACTGAAAATCCTTGGCAACTCTTCTAGTCTTTGTCCAGCATTAGAGGAGAACCCATATGTATAAAATTATTATAATAAATGATTTAAGGAGGAAAAAAAAGAGACCTGGGTTTTAAAAGGCAATGTGGTTTTGAGTTATTAGAGATCTAGGGCCAATTTTAAACATCATGAAAAAAATTCAACTTTGTTGAGGTTAGTGATTTTTAAGAAGGTAAGAACAGTCTGTTCTCTCCTCATGTTTTTATTTTTACTATCTCTAACTAATGTTTTCTTGTTTAGAGAAAGAACAATGTATTGTGATTATTTTTATTTGATTCATTTGCACTTTTAATGATTTCTGCCATTATTTTGAAATAAAGATCTGTGGAGTTAGCACAGGAAATTAATACAATTTAAGCTTCTATGAAAAATACTCTTACTGTACCAAGTGATGTGTTCAGCTACACTGAAGTCAATATGGTCTTTTGGCAACAATTACTTCTTGTTCTGTAAACAAATTCACATTTTCAAAGGACCTTTACTCTCCCACTGGAGACCAGTTCTGCTGCTGGCACCTTCACTTCTTTACATTCTTGTTTGGTAATATTCAGGAGAAGGGTTCTGCTGCTGACTCAGAAAATGAAGTGGAAATCCATTCCTGATACAAGGGACATGAAAAATGATGGGGGAAGACACCACAGACATTGCTGTGGCAGGCCAGAGTAGTTTGTAATTTCCCTGAAGATACTGCTAGCTCTTCTCTTTCCATTGATGTCTGGAAGTTTGTCCATAGCCTTTTTTCTCGACTATTTCCCAAGTTATTCCTGTTTTTTTTGTCTTTTGCTCTTAATACCCATCTGTCTTTTAATGAGGACAGAAAAAATTGCCACCCCAGTAAACTTATTGAGATGCAGATCCAGAATCCAGCATGTTCCACACAAATCTTTCCATGGAAATCTCTGGCTTTGGAAGAAGTTTTGACACAACAAGAAGAACTAGCCTTCTAACCTTTGGCCTTTCTACTGTACCATGAAAATATGCCTTTTTCTTTTTCTTGAGCTCTCATGTCTATTGCCTCTGATGATGAATCCTTCAACAGAAGAATTCCATAAAATTCAGATCTAGCATGTAACTGGTGTTTTGCAGTGTCAAATTGACATACATCTCTTCATTTATTCTGAGGAAGTAGGTGGAGTGGTACTAAGCAGAAATGAACCTTTTCTGTCCTCTTCAGAAAATGAAAGTCATCAGCTCAGCCACAACTTTGTTACCCTTATTTTGTCAGGTTTCAGATGGCTCTGAGTTATTGGTAAGATTATAGATAGATTTAGGTAAAATAAGTTATATTCTCAACTGACTTCTGTTTTGGAACTGTTTGTCTTGATTTAATACTCAACATTATCATAGTAAACAACTGAAACAAAGTTAATTTCTTTTTACTTCTTTACCAGCATATGAGTAGTATTGATTTCAGCTATTAAGAACGCTTTTGATACAGTTCTCACTGTATATCAAAGGAATTGTCATAAAAATATGATGGAGGGTTATGTTTAGATAGCATACTTACCACAGGAAAGTCTATCATGATCAAGTGAATGCATAGGTTATATTATCAGGGAAGCATATTCTGAAATATTTGATTTTTCAGCTTACAATTATTGAATATGTTTTCAAAATTTTCAGTGCCCTGTGAAAAGGAAATCTGTGTGTGGAAGTTTTGGTCAAAAAACATTCCAAAAGTTGTAAAAATAAAGCTGAATAAGTAATAAATTATTCAAACCCATCTGGGGACCTGAGTTATACTGTCTGCTTCTTGGCTTTAGGTGTCTATTCTTGCTGGAGTGTGTCATAGTTTCTGCTAGAAAGTGCAAAAAACCTGACCAGATGATGTCAGCACAGACAAGGTGGCTCCTGGCAGCAGATATTAAATAATGGCTGGCCTTAAACATGTGAAATGCATTTGGCTAGCTGGCGGCAGGCTGTACTGTGTGACCTCTCCTTCTAGGTGCTTTAGCGCCAGCCAGCAGAGTCCCTGGCACAGGGGTGTGAGCACAAGCTTGGAAATGTGTCCTTATTTCAGGCAGAGGTGCAGAGGCAGCTCCCCACCCACTGCTGGCTCCTCGTCGATCTCCTCTGGCAGGAACCCCCCTGAAGCTTCCTGAGTTGGTGAACACTTCCCTCTGGAAAGAACAAAATGTATTAAATTAAGGGTTCCCAAAGTTTTCTTTCTGGAGGGCTATGTGATAACTGGGAAGACCATATTTGAAGCCTACCACTCTCCAATACCTAAAGCCTTCCATATTCCCCTTCTGCCCTGTTCCAGACCCCAAGAGGCTGTATATGAAGCCAGATGCCCGGTCCTTCTGTTTTCCCAGGTGCTGGGAAAACTGTGCCGGACTATTGCCCAGTCCTGGCAGTGCCCATGGAGGAGACCTTGCTGAAGTTTCTTGGGCTTAATGTAAAAGCATAAAATGAGTTGAAACTTCTGAAGCCTCCAGGATCCATCAGGTGAGTTAGTGCCAGTTTCTGACCACTCACTTAAGTTCTGGCTTGAAGATTGCATCTTCCTTTTGGGAATCTCTGCACTAGAGGGGACCTGCCTTTTACCCTCAGCTGGCACTGTCATGCTATCCCTCCCTTATTTGTTAAAACATGCATCTCTGTACATAGGCAAAAAACAAAATGAAGCAAAAACCCATCTGCCAACCAACAGACAAGCCCAAGAGTGCTTTGCCAACCAGGCATCTGGATCTGTCCTCTGAATAATTTGTAAGTCACTTCAGATATAGTTTGAACTTCTCACTGAACACACTTACTGTTCCTGCAAGAACTGGCTCAGCTTCCCCTGCTGCTGAAGTGGAAATGTAAATCTCAATTTCCTCTTCCAAAAAGGAAAAGCAAATATTGATCCACGTTTCAGGTTTTTGCATCATCCTGTTTACCTTTGTCTAGCCTGGAACCAAGCAGCATTGACACTTTTAGAAATTTGACTTCCCTCATTTGGAATTATTCATGTCTTTCATAAGTCTGAAAAAGAAGTGGTTAAAACATTTTCTTTTGCTCTCCCTTTTTCAGTAGCATTCCGTGACCCAGCAGCCTGCGTGCAGCTCTGAAGAGCTCCTGTACTGGTGGTGTTGTCTGACTACCCCGCAACACCTGTCTCTCCCTCACACCAACCTGGCCGTGGTTCAGAGATGAAACAATACTTATGACACAGCATGTGTTTTGTGCCTTCTCAAATGAATTTTTATTGCAGAAAGCTACAGTTTAAATGAGCTCAGAGACTGCTAATGACTTCTACTTCCTAACACACATCCAAACATATCCTGCTGCCCTTCCAGCTTCATTCACTCCAGTGCCTTCCCTTTCCCCTTTCTCAGGTTAGCTCAGGCTGTGAGACAGTGTGTGATGTGCTGCCCAGGAGGGATAAGATGGGAGAAGAAGCAGAGGAAAGCAGCCAACCAGGAGATAGGAGACCTCTGGCAGGGCCAGTATGTGGCAGAAGTTTCTTCTAGGCCAGCCAGCAGTCAGGAGTTGTAAATAGTCTGACTGGCACCAGCTGGGAAGTTCATAGTCAAAAGGTGTACACTGCTTCATCCCTGGTGGGCAGCAGAGACTGCCTTATGGGCGAGACCCAGCCTGCAAGCTGGCTGCAGTGCAATCTTGCCTTAAACCTAAGCTGGATAATATAATTTTCCTTCTAGAATAACAAAAAAATTGCCCTTAATTTACAGAGCTATTTTGGAATATGAGATGCGATTGCTAGTTACTTGGATTGGTGTTGCTCCCTTATTTGAATTTTCCAGAGAATGATGTGCATGCCATCAGAAAGGCATGCAGTTCTGCTTCCCCCCTTCTCCTCGCCTCATTCACTTTCACAGCACTTCTTGACATGTGTGGTTTGCTGTTCCTTCTACCTGGACTGAAATAATGGCCTCTGCCCTACTGACTTCTTTTTCTACCACAAAGATCTTGCTTAAACTTGGGGCTGCCTTCTAGAAAATGGTAGTGTTTTCCAGCTAAAACACCTATGGTTTCTTCCTCTATGAAGAATGCTTTTATACTTCCTCAGGAGATGGGTTCCAAATAGCACTCCTATGCCACTACCCCTAGCCCCTTTGCTGATTTAGCAGTGTCAGTGGCACAGTATCCATGTGCCATTAATATTCTTCAGTGACCTTGACCGGGCACCTTATTCTACAGCCCCCTCTAAGACGGAGAATTTTTTCCAGTTGTTCAGGTAATATAAAAATCTGTTTTTAAAAACGAATGCACACCTCTGGCTACAGTCTCAGTCTTAACTCACAGATAGCTACTATTGAGAGAGGAAGAGCATTCAAGGACTTTGGTGACCTAAAATTTGCTGGTAAGTGGTTTGTGGTGTTATTACTCCACTGGTCTTTCCCACAGTAGTAGACAATCCCATTTAAAAATGCCCAAGGCTTCTTCTTTTCATACGAAATAAAATCCTCTCTCCTAGGTAAAAGCAAACTCTGATTCTCTGCCCTGCATTTTCATTGGTTTGCACAGATTAGTACTTTGTCTTGCTATTTCCCTAAAGATCATAAGCAATCCTCTCTGTGATTGATCCAGCTCCTGTGCTGATCCCACATGCCAGCAGACCAGGGCATCTTTGCTGTCTGGTCTGATAGTTTTGCTGAATATTACAGATTTGTGATTCACTATTGTATTCCAGTAACTTTTTGACCTGCATTAGCAATGAGGTAGTTTTGTTCTAGGCTAGCCTGTACTGTCACGTCCCACATAGAGATTTTTTTTGTGGCTGAATGCCTGAGATGATTTTCTAAATCTCTGCAAGCTTTTCCAAGTTCTCGTTTCTATACATATATTTTTGTACAAGAAAATAGGGCAGAGGGAAATTCTACCTTCTCTCCATTCCCTGATTCTCTTGTCTAGTAGGAAGTACTTAATGATCATTCTTTCTAAGGTTTCTTTCCAAATATTATTTCTAAGGTCTCTTCCTAAGTCAAGAAATTTCCCTGGATATTCTGACCATAGAAGGAAAAAAAAAGCCTCCTGGCAAAAGCCACAGACTTTCAGGGCTACCTATGAATGCACGCATGAAACCAGGAAGCACTGTCATTATGCTATAGGATTTAAGACACAGAAAACTCAGTATTTTGGTAGAATACAGGAGAAAGAGTTTGAGGAACCAGTTTGAAACTTCTCCATGAGAGTCAACCTTGGAGTACAAAAAGAACTTCTTGAATTGCTTGGGGAGTTGATAAAATTATAGTAATGGATGCATTTGGACAGAAAGACAGTTGTTAACATGTTCCTGTTTTCTGGCAACAGGAGTGTGGGAGCTGAAGTCAATGTAATTTCACTCTATCTGCGTTCAGGAAAAGAACACAAAAGAATCTGATTTTTTATTGTTAAGCTGGCAGTACAGAGACTCACAGTTTCTGAGTTCTGGAAAGCCAGACATTCTTCTGAACTGAAGAATATTAAAACAAGACAGCTTGAACTCTGCTCTAGGCCCAGGAGTGTAAATCTGGAATAAGTTCACTGGTTTTGATGAGGATACTTTGGATTTACACCAGCAACTGAGAATAGAACTTGGCTGTGTGTCTTATTCTTCTGGTGGTAGTGAAAAACATGATCCTAATAAAAGACGTGCAAGCGATCACAGGAGTATTCTCATACTGGTTCTACGCTTAAGTTTTAGATGCAGGATTTAAGATTGTGGTACAAAATCCAGCTATACAAGAGTACCTCTAAGCAATCTGGCAAAGAGGATCTATAAGAAGAGTGGCAATCTAATGCTTGCATGGCTCCTATACCTATATTGGCCTGTCTTGCCTTATAAGAGGAGATTCAAAAAGTATTGTTGCATTTTATTTTAAAATTTATTTTAGTTTATGGGTATAAACACACAAAAATAATTTTATGCAGTAATTGTTTGGAAAAAGGCTGTGTGTGTTGCAGGAACTGAAGAAGCCCGAATACTTTGTGTTGTAATGCCTTTATGGAAATGTCAGCTGTGGAGCAGACCTTTATAGACACTAGCATTATCAGCTTTTTGGATTGCAGCATTATTCCTTGTAGCCCAGAATTGTTTTATTGTGGGTGACTGGTTTTCAGGTGAAAATATTACAAAACCAGTAAAGCTGCCTCATGTGCTGCTTTGACAGTATCTTCTCTTCTGTGAGAACATGTGTGAAAAGTGTTATAGACATAAAGCTAGAACCAGATCAAGCCTTCAAAGGTTGTGGTTTTTTTTTCTTTTTGGTAATATTTCAAATCCTGCTGTGACTTTCCAGTTATTTAGGTGCTATATTGCAAAAACTTCCTGAGCCACCCTTCTTGGCATGATAAATCCACAGATACTGTGCTTTAAAATGATACACAGTTGGGAAGGTTTCTAACAAGCATCAAATCCATTAGATTTGTATTGCTTTTTCTATTGTTTAGTAATATTTGAGAGGGATGTGTCTGTGACCTGGCTAATTGCAAAGAAAATTACAGAGTATTAAAAACAAATGGGAAGATGGAAAAGAAAGTTGTGGTAGGATTTTGAAAGGAGTTTTCAATCTCATGGACATTCATTGTCACTTGAATGCCTAACTGCCTCGGGCTACGTTGGAAGTCCCATCATGAGAGCTGGAAAAAACAAAACCCCAGCTAAACCATGCCTCTAAACTTAAAAACCCCAAAAGCTATAGTCACAGACTAAATAGAGTACGATTTGAGGCCATGCTATGCTCTGCCACTGGCTTTAATTGGACAAGGATGTTCATGTGCTTTGATTTTTCCTAGTGACCAAAAAGAATCAATAGAAGTGTCATCAAGCTGCATATTTTGCTCTTTATTCACTTTGATAATCCCTCTCCTTAGCTGGAAACTGCTGCCAGCACACTTAAAACATAATTTCTTAATCACACAATCCCTTAAAGTCAATGAGGTGATATTTAAAGTTTACAGGGATGATACAAGAAAATCCAAACGCTTTTGGTGCTAAACGTTCTTGAAACACAGTGTCTCTGGATTTTCTCCAATATCTGCACACTGAACAGTTGAAACCAAATGGGATTCCAGTCCAGTAATGCACTTACTGTTTACATAATAGTTGAGGGACATGAAAGGCTTTATTAAATCAATCAAAACACTTTTGAAGTTAAAATAACTAAATAATGCTTTCAGACACATTCTAACCTAGTTTACTCCATGACAACAAATAGATCTTCATTTTTTTTTACTGCTTGGTACTTCTTTTAGCCTTCTTTTTCCAATGTTCTCTAAAAAGAAGCAGGGATAAATGAATAGACTGACTTCACTAGCATGGGCTTCTTTAGAGACAGAGAACTATGCCTTGATGCTGTAAAAGAAGTGACTAGGCATGTCTCATTGGGCATGATGAACAGGGCTATTACTGATGTCATTAAAGATGATATATTTAGTTATGTCTATTTTCTAATGAAGAGTATGTTTCATCACACAGATGGCACATCTGTTTTGTATGACATTTCTTGAGAGTTATTTACATGAAAGTTCATTACTATTCTGGATTCTGTTTATGTTTAAGGGGGCTTTCCCAAATGGGATTGCTGGTCATACTTAATGCCAACAGAACCACCAGCACTGCGCAGTTACTGTAAAATACCTACAGCTTCCTGGGTGATGGAAGTGTGATGTGTGAAACCATAAACACAAATGAGTTCAACATGCCTGTCTGGGTTTTTTTTTGGTCTTTGTCTTGCTCTGTTCATAGAAAAGACCCACAGAGTAGACCCAAGTATTACCTGCACATTGCTATTTTGATTTTTTATTCTCGATAGCTTTGGGAACATGAAGCATTTTTACCAGTGGTAGCTATGTTCTACTCTATGTTTTTCAATGGTAAGGCAGAAAAAGGAATTGACAAAGGTCTTTCCTTGATCTTTCTGTAATAATGATACAAGACTGAAAGGTTTTATCACTTTTATGCTGACTGATAACAGTAGGGCTACACATTAAGAAATCTGAGATCCTTCAGTGTTGTCTCAAGTCTACAAGAGAAAAATGTACTTCAGTTTTTTTCCATATCCCTTAACCCAAATGTTGATCTATGTTCTCAGACCATAGCTCAGGTAAGTGTGTTATTTGCTTGCTTATTAGATGTGTGTTTACTCAATGTTTTTTTCTATCAGTATAGACATTAAACACCACATTCCGTAGCAGTGGGTGGGGGAATCAGTAGCACTGCTTGCAATACAAGTTGCAGTATGTCTGTATTCAGTTAAAATCTAGTGGAAACAGAATATATTCACCAGTAAATATCATCATGATTGATGATGATTTGCCATTTAGACAAAGGAACCCACCACTAGAAAAAATGGGCATATATTGTACTGGCACTTCAAATACTACTCCTTAACCTGTATTGATAAGCCTTTTCCAAAATTCTTGTTCCTTTAGATCTTTGTCTCATTAGCCTGGCAGTTTGCATTAAAATAGGATACCAGCTTTTACTCCATGTTCTGAAAGCAAAAAATAGGATACATTAAAGGTAGGGTAAACACCTTCTTTACATGTCAGAGGTTCCACTGGTACAAAATGTTATTGGCAAGCTGATAGCAAGGAGAGTAACAATAATCATACCAAATACTTTTGTTTAGAAAAATACATCCAAGAAGAGAAAACTAAGTTTAGATATGGTGAATCTGCTTCCTTAGAAGTCTGTCTATCTGGCTACTTTTAATTTTAAAAGCTTTGTAACAATCTTAGTGTAAGGCATTTTGGAAATTCACGAAACAAGAGTAATATTAAAGAGACTGAACAGCAGAAGCAATTAAGCATACTTAATTAGTTTTATTGTTGATTTCCCAAGATAATGGTCTAGAGAGACAGATAAAAGCCCTGAAATGGCAGCATTATATAAATGGTCAGGCAATTAATAAACCTTAAAATGTAGATCTATTGCTATAGAAAATGTTACAACACTTCTGAGTTGGTAGAGTATTTATGGCATCTCAAGCACCAGGTCAGGAGTATTTTTTAATGTCTCATCAATGAAAAACATTCTTAGTTTGAAATTCCAAATTTGTTATCTTTCATATTGCACAGCTGACATACGTCAGGGTTTTGAAATCCACAGTTTGACATGAGATGCTCTGAATGTCTTGGGAGTATGGAAAAAGCTGTGTGATTTATCTTTGCCTTCTCTCAGATAAGTCTTTCACGCACAGTTCTGGCATTACATCATCAAAGCCTAGGCTTGACTGTTGTGACTAGGCTAGTAGGAGCCTTTTCTTCTTCTTCTTTTTTCTTCTTTACTGGTGCATGTGTACCCTCATTGATTAATCCACCTCTTCTGTCCCCCAAACAATCAAGACAAAACAAGAAAAGAAGCAAAACTTGTGACATATGTAACTAAGAAGGCTGGTTGGACTTTTAACCTCATTTACTTGTATTCATTTAGTGAATCCTTCCCAGCAGGAATTGTCTCCTTCCCAAGTTAGTACAAGATGCAACCCTGGAGGGGGCCTTTGGGAATGACTGCCATCAATCCTAAAATAACAAGTGCTGAGTTTGATCCAGAATGGTGTGTTTGCAGAGCATACACACTGAATAGCCTCCATTTCCAAACTTACTGTGGTTAACAGACTGAAAGGGAAAATACTTCCATCTCTTCATTACACAACTAAACAAAAATTTCTAAATGGCTTTCAGTAGAACTAATAGGCAAATTTTGTATGTTTCAAGATATAATACAACAAAGATGAACTATGCTACAGCTTTGAATCTTCAGCTGCAATTCCATATAGATCTGAGAAGCCCCCAGTTGCTTGATGGTCTGAACTGGTTTCTGACATTTAACCTATTCTTGAAGATGAAGATGTAGGGTAGATCAGTATAGAATACCATAAAAAATGTTGTATCCTAAATTGAATATACTAATATGTAAAAGTTACTTTATACTATAGAACAAAAGCTTTTGCACAATTTATAAAAAATTTCTGAATCTTTTCTGCAACTTTCATTTCTTCTGCTAATTCTTCCCTTTCAAAATTTCTGAAAGCCTCATTGATTTTTTTACTATTATACCCACTTGTGACAAGTCATGCCACTTTCAGACAGTGATAACTAGTAAGCAAAGCTACCCAATGTGTCACCCAATATTTATTGCAGTAAACAAAGCAATGGTGTGAGATCTAGTCCCTTCCTTGCCAGGAAGCAGCGGAAGTCACCACCACTTGCTAATAGCCACTGTGGGCTTGCAAAGGTGGCTGCACAGGACAAACTATTACAAGGGCATGAGATCTCCTGCTGAATGACAAAGATGTCATGCCTCAGTCTGTGATGCCACATGGAACCTTCTGGTCTGTGTTCTCTGACTCTGCCTCCTGCTGTGCCTGGCTTTTCCAGCTTGATCCCTTGCCTCTTATGCTCCCAGTTTCAGTTGTCATCCTGTTGATTTGGCTGCAGTGAGCAGGGTTTATGACTGTCTTATACAAGCCCTGAGAGATAGCTTTGTTGGTGTGAATAATTCTCTAAGTCCCCTAATTGCTGCTAATATTTGCTTTGTTTTCATAACATCTCTAAGCCAGATTTTCCATGAGGAGGTTACCAATAATGCTGTATGCCCTGAGGAATTCTTGTGCATGCTCCCCTGCTGTCAACTTTTTACTCATTCTTGGTAAACAGCTCTTGTCTGGGGCAAGTGTGACCTGAAAGATGACATGTGGTGCACTGATGCTCATCTGGATTTTAGGAAAATGCATGACCAGTTGAAGTAAGTCTTATATCTGTGACTGCCGGTGGTATCAGGTTCCTCTCACACACTGTCTCCTCTGTGTGAGCCAAATTGCTTCAGGGCATGGGCCAGATTATAGCAGTGCTGTTTAATTTCCTATCCAGCACTTAGCTCCCCACATTTTCCTTGTGGATTGCTTCAAACTGCCAGTCCAACCACTGATTTAATATGCAGCCAGCTGGCTGGAGTACACTCAGAGCCTGGTCAATATTTGGAAAGAAGAACACACAATGCCTGATTTCAGATGAAATAATGGAACATCCATAAATACAACATGATTTTTGAAGAGGCTGAGAAACTAGTCATTTGTCAGATTGGTTACCAATGATCTTAGTCTTTCCATCAAAAAAAAATTACAGGGCTTCTACAAAAGCAAATCAGAAAACAAGATAGTGGAAAACTGTCTCAAGCACTTTGCTGATAGTCCCAAACTTGAGCTTTGCCTCTCACAATTCAGTTTCTCAACAGAAGAAGCAAAAACTGGAGATAAAGGACCTGAATATGAACTTTTTGCAGGATAGCATGTATGTATTTCCACAAAGATGTCTCTTGAACTACTAAGCGAGGTTTAGATCTTCATTCTCCATCTGCATTTCAGTCTGACCTTTCATACCCCAGTGACTTGAGCAGTTTGGGCAAAGGCAGCATTATGCCAGAATGAAACACAGAAGTAGGAAAAACCCACCAGCATGCCTAGGAAAGAAGGATCACTCACTTCTGCTGCCTGATTTTCTCCTGTTTGTTTATGAATTTACATAAGTACACTTTCATTTCTATTTTGGAGTTTGAGTTAGGTTCATTTGCTTCTGTAGGAGAGTTTTCAAAAATGCTTATCTTGGCTTTCACTTAGCAGAACTGAGTCTTGTGAGTGTGAAACTTTCAGGGTTTGTTTCCCATTCAGTCATACAGGAAGTTATCTAGGAAACTGTAACCAAGTCAGATGATATTATGAAAATATGACAGAATATTAATACACTCTGAAGAATAATGAAACGACATTTCAGGTTAGCAAAAGAAGAAAGTTCTATTTAATTCAATTTTAAAAATAAGTTTGGTCTACCTCCATTAATAAAAACCCTAACTAAAATATTCTTGATTGTGTGTGTTTGGCACATGGTGATCCTTGTGTATGGAAAAACAATAACTCAGAGAACTGAAAGTAACCTGAACAACGTGCAATAAGGTCCTGTGTAATCTGCCAATGAACAGCTATACCTGGCATGAAGGTTCATCTCACCTGTTATCCCACAGACTTTTATGAATGTGCTTCTGTGCTACACCTGAGTCTAGTCCTGCCATATGTAGCAAACCACACTAACTGAACAATGAATATGAACGGATCTGTAGAAGGAAATCAGGAATACTGAAGCCCTGCTGCTGACTCTTGGGCTCTTGGATCATAGCAGTTAGAACATAGAATCAGTCATGGAACAGTTTGGATTAGACGGAACATTTGAAAACATCTAGTCCGAACCCTGTGTGTGCTGGACATTGGGAGCATTCCTTTCTTTTCAATCCTTTTTTTTTTTCAGTTCAGCTTGTGTCTTGGTGTCACCTCACAGCGTGAACCATGGTAGTGGGAGATGACCCAAAGACCCATGCAGTAAAGTCACGAGACTACTGAAAAAGGTCAGACTCCTGAAGATATCCTGGGACAAAAGAAAAATATACCTAGCCTAGATTATTACAATATTACTTCCATATATTTTTCATTCCTATTTTTCTAGTTAATGAAATGCATAACGTTTTAAAGTCTGTCTACAATCTCAAATGCAAAGCCGCTTGGCTCCTTAACACCTTCATAGTCTGGCTTGCCCTTATCTTTATATACAAGAGCTGGCAGAAGGATTAGTGCAGTAAAAAGAAAGAGTGATTGTTACAGTGCTTGGGATTTTCAAAAAATTTCATGGGCTTTATAGGACTCTGTCCTACTTTGGATACCTCTTGACCTGGTTTATGAACTAAAAATAGCAGGAAAGTGAGATTGCAGACATCAGGCCTGAGAACTGCAGAGCAGATGCAAGAGAACTATGCAACACTTACTAACTTATTTTCTTGTCATAGGTATCTTGGGCTTTCCATGCCACAGTCACTTGTCTTGCCCTTTAACTAGTATTTAAACCATCTATATTAATCAGCCTGCTTATAAGGTAGGAAATTTGTTAATAAGTTATTTAAGCAAGGGGATAAAAACCTGGCCCAACTCTCACTGACCCCAATGCAAGGATTTTACTTTTCACATCTTGAAAAAGACAGTGACTGAGCTATCGCTCACTTCCCTAAATACAAACAGATTAAGCTATTAAATTACCTCATCAGCTTTATATTAATGTGGGATTTATTTATTTATTTATAAGGCAGAATGAAAACAGGAGTGCTGTAACACAGATGAGAAACATAGTGGAAAATGAAAGCAAACTGAATGTCTTTCAGTAAATACATTTACTTTAATTCGTGACTCAGGCCTAATTCTTGTCATGATTTTGTTATAATAAATTTTAAAGAAAATAAGATTACAGTGATAAAATAACATCTCCTACAAAAGTGTACCTAGAGCACACATGCAAACAGTTAGACTGTCTGTCTACTTTGCCTGTTAAATAGCAACTCAGTTTAATTTTTCACTATTATTTCCAAAACTGTCTTTGAAGCTTGATCTGGAACAACTCATCCCCAGAACAATGTCTTAGACTTCCCTGCCCAAAAGAAATAATTAAATTATGAGAAAAATAAACAATTGTATCATTCCCATGATTAACACTCACTTTCGCCTGAAACCTATGTTCAGGAGATCTCTTCTGTCATAAATTCTTCTTTTACATGCATCTGAGTTTCTTGAACTAAGAGATTTCTCAATTACTGCAACCCAGAAGTATTAAAAATGATAAGTTTTTAGTCATGAAGTATCATGTCATTGAAAGCAAATTGCTCCTTGGGAAGGAACAGTATAAATTAATCTTTTTATCTAGAAATAAAAACAAATCTGAAATTTTTGTGACATGAAGTATTGCCATTGTTAACATTATTTTTTCCAATTTCTGTACAGGCATAATAAATCCACAGTCAAGTGTAAGTTTATGACATTTAGTGGTATGTAAGAGACTAGCACAAGCGAGGAGTGCTTGCTAGTGTCAACTCAATGCTTAGATTTGACAAGATATCTCAAAGGAAGTGTGAGAAACAATTAAAATGAAATTTCACATGTAGTAGCCTATTGCATTTGCTTTTTTATTGTCAGTCAAGATAAACTGACTATTAAAGCAGGACAATTTTATGTGTCCACTGGAGGATGAAATGAGCTGCACTTAAAAGGGCCTGCAACTATAGGCTTTATAACCTAGGATCACTGTTGCTACTACAGATGTCTACAAGAGCTGAGATAAATCCCACACCAACAGGAAAAATGTATTGCCATGCTCCACCCCTTCAGCTTTCCCCATCATTCCTATTTTTCTGTGCTTTACCTTAATATGCAACTTCAAGGCTTTCCAACACTAGAAAACTAGGTTATTGAGAGTAAAACTGCCATGAGCAGTCAGTTTCTACGGGAGAATGCGATGGGAAATGTTCTCAACAGCATTACTGAAGTCCAGGTAGACTACATCCACAGTCTTTTACTCATCCACTAAGCAGGTCACTGGATCATAGAAGAAGACCAGGTAGGTCATGCAGGACCTGACTTTCCTAAACCCAGCCTGGCTGGGCCTGATCCCCTGGTTGTCCTGCACATGCTGGATGAAGGCACTCATTATGACCTGCTCCATGATCTTCCCTGCTTGATGAATTTCTAAGCCTAGTATAGCCCTAGCAAAACCAAAATTGCTTGCTCTGTGTTTCTTTTATCAATTTATGCTTCCATGGTCATTTGCATAGCAGTATAGGTCAAGTAACTGCTATTCATCTAGAGCAGTTAGAAATGGTAAGATGCAGAGAAATTATATGACTATCCAGGGTTTTTTTCAAAATGTTCATATTATTTAGACAATCGTGTAAAAATAACACAGTTGTTTTGAAAAATTAGTAACTGTAGTATAATATTCAGTTTCTAAAAATGTAGATTGTTGTGTGTGTAAAATGTAAAACACATTTTGAAACTGTAGTGTTTAATATTGTTTCATTGTTCTTTCACTTGTGATTTATTGCCCCAGTGCTGGTCTGTACCTATTGCATTGTCTGTTAGCCATGCATTCTGCTATGCTATTTTTTTTTTAATTTCATGAACTTGCTAAGGATTTAATAATCTTTATGTGTGTCTTAATATCAACATCAGTAAACTGAGAGCAGCATCTTGACTGCCAGTATGTAGTTCAGATGTCTATTAATAAATACACTAGCAGGGAAAAGAAATTCTTCCTAGGTGAAATAACTGCTAGAAAAAACTATGTGAAAACCCGACTCACTGTGAAAAACAAACTGGTTGAAAGTGGTGCCTTTCACACAACACTCTGTGCTGCAAATCTAAATATGAGAGATGTGCAGTTTCTGCAGTGTTATGGTCCATGAGTCCATGCCAGTGCCTTGGAATAGCATTTCCTCACATCTGTTCCTTCCTTATGTATTTGCCAAATATGTTGAAAGAAATTGCTTCAAGTCACTCAAATACTTGCATTGTTGTTTGTTTTCTTTTTTTTTTTTTTTAATAAACCTTTTTCACATTAATGGTCTATTTAAACATGACACAGTCTGTCATAATTCAAACTGCAGTTGAGTTTTCCCATTATTTGTCTTATACAATTGTGGTTTTTTTTCTTGGAAGGGTAGCTTGCAAAGAAGTGGTCTTCATAGATGAAGGTTATTGTTTGTAATAGGAAAATCATGAAGAAGAAGCACAATAGCTTTCTTTTTTGAAAAAGGGGAAAAAGATCACTCCTTCAAACCTGAACAGAAATTTTAATTAAAGTATTTGTCCCAAGGACAAGAATAGTCCAAAAAAATAATCCTGATTATACAAGGAAAACATTTATACTCATGTGATGGTAATAAACCAATAATTTAAAATAATTTTAGCAATTTTCACTCTTCTGAACTACATTGGTGTCTTATTATTCTAATAGCTCCCAGTTTACAGCTTCTTTGCTACACTTCACTAAAAGATAAAGATCCTCTGCATTCCTGTGCACAGGCTCTTTCATTGCCTTCTATATGTCTAACCTGACTCCCTTAACCCCTTTATTTCAGCTTTCCTCCCTTCCATTGTTCAGGACATGCTAAGGACCTTGGACTGGGGCCATATTCCAGAACATCTATGTAGTTTCAATTGCCTTGGCAAATTTGTTTATTCATAGCATTAAATTCTGGAATTTAATTGTTTGTCAGCATCCAGAATTTTGATTTAAGCACAGTGAGGACAGGGTTCTTGGAGTATGCTGGTACTTTTATATATGAACAGTAAGCTTTTAAATTAAAAGGTATCGGCCTCAAGGGGATGCCTGTCTGTCTTTTAAAGACTGCAACAAGTTGTCAGCGCATACAGACATGTTACACCTCTGAGAGTGTTAAAGAGGAAAGGTTATAATTTCTGTGTTTTCTCTGACTGTGCAGAAAGCAGTGGCTGAATACAAGCTTGCAAGGTATTCTTCTGAACTTAGACACAATAGCAGTGGCAATACTTAAGACAGGATCTGATAACAGGGGTCCTGAATATGGGTCTTGCACACCCTACTATTACTTTTTCAGTACAAGTCTTAGTGAAAGAGACTGGCTGGGAGTATATCTGAATCAGAGGTGTATGAAAGATCATTTGTGTGATTGTAATATTACTACTACTGAAATCAGTCTGCTACCTTCAATTGTAAAAGCCCTGAAATGTTGACTTTGCTGCTGTTTTAGCCAAGGTATGCTAAGGTTTTTTTCTTTTTTTTGTTAAGTAGTGTGAACATACATTGTGACTGAAGATCAGAAGGAGCAGGCCTCACATGAGAAAAGGAAGAAGGAAGAAGGCATGAACCTACAGATCCTGAGAGTACAAATTTACATTGTTATAGATGGTGTAACTATGGAAATAACTTACCATTTCCTATTGGAGTTTTAAAATTGCATTATGTCAGGTGTAACTATGGAAATAACTTACCATTTCCTATTGGAGTTTTAAAATTGCATTATGTCACACAATGGTTCTCTTTGGAGACTTTTTTTTCCTTTTCAGTGGTGTTAAGTTGAATAAAAATAAAGAAAATACTGCTTCCAGTAAAACGAAACTGTTAGAGTCAAATACTTGCAAATATTGCAAAATGAAGGAGATGACTAAAATGAAAGAAGTGCACAGGTACACATATGGCTGGGCTACTGAGGCGGCTGGTGTGGGGTCTGTAGCTCAGACCCAGGAAGCTGTGACCAGTCTGGAGAGATGGTCCCGTGAGGAACCATCTTCCCAGAGCCCAGTGTCTTCCCTCAGCCGTAGCCAGAGTGCCTTTGCAGAGAAGCTCTCAGCTCTTTAGTGATTCTCAGCTCGTGATTTCAGCTCTTGCTCTGCAGGGTAATCTCCAGGCCAGAGCAGGAGGAGAGAGAGGAGAGACCCGTATAGCAGTTCCGCATGGGGCAGCTTTATTGGTCTGCACCCCGTGAAGGGGAGGCCAGGGACGAGCTCTCTCTGCTCTCACAGGGGCAGAGGGCTAGATCTCATAGGGATACAGGGGGTGGGTGTCAGAGGGTAAAGGCCAATGGGTTACAAAGGATCTGCATAGGGTCTCCCAGAGGATTCCGGGTCTGTCTTCTTCTCACCATAACTGAAAAGTGGCTGGCTTTCCAGAGGAGTTCTTCTGGGAGGTTAAACATTCTCCTTATCTCAGCAGGCCTTCCTCCAGGGCAGAGGTTGGGCATGCCCCACAGGCTACCAAGTATGTTTCATGCCAAGGTTATAAACACAGTTACCTAGAGTCATTCTGTAGTGAGTAAAAAAAACCCAGTTATTTTCAGTGAGGCATTCAAACCACCAGTGAGTAAGTGTTCACCATTTGTTCAAGACCAGGCTGCAGGGAGCCCTGAGTAACTTGGTCTAGTGAAATGTGTCCCTGCCCATGGCAGGGGGGTCAGAATTAGATTGTATTTAGTGTTCCTTCCAACCCAAAACTCTAAGCAAAGGCTCATTTGAGTTACACCTCAGTGCAATAGCTCCATATAAGTGAAAAATCTTGCAACCCAGGAAAGTTGTGGGTTTGATTGTTTTGATTGTTTAGTGAGAAAAGTGAGAACATGGCTTCACCATCTGTCATTGGTGTGAGAACCATAAACAAGTCTAAACATAATTTAGAAAATTACTAACATCTATGCTAACATCTATACTAACACTATGACAAAGGCTCTAACCAGTAGAAAGGGGACATTATAGGCTGGGGTCTTTGGCTTTCAAATGGTTGATGTTTGAACTCTACTGCATTAAAGGTATAGCAGAAATACACACATGTCTTATGGCTACTTTCAAAGCTGTCTACATACAGACTCTGCCAAGTAGAATTACATTCACCTTGCAGCAGAGATCCACTACTCTAAATATCCTGTGTAGTAATTTCTTCATTATGGCCTCTTGCTAATTTCAGTACAGCAGTCTTGTTCTTGTTAATTTCCAGTGTATGCAAACAGACTATGTAGGACATCTCTGTCTCCAACTGATGTGTTAAAGACATTCTCAGAGAGAAGGCCAGATTGGAAGCAGGTCCAACAATTCCAGGATACAACAATGGAAGCATTAGATCATCTCAATTTGCCATTAAAAATATTTTCTTAACTTTCTTTTCCAGCTGGCTTAAATTCTTTGTTTGAACTCCGTGGAAATCAGATTCATCTTGACCCTGAATGCATTGATGAGTTCCTGGTCCATTTATTATTACAAATGGTTATTTTTTAGAGGAAAAACAGTGGCTAGGAGAAACATTACAGAAATGTTTTCTTAACTCTGGTACACCTTGGGAAATTCAGGTTTGGGTGAAACTTTAACCTTTTGTTTCCATTGCAAGGTGGGAGCATTTAAATTCTACTGACTTCTGCTATTTTCACATTTCTTCAAAAAGCCCCTCTGTGGGCTATAATAAATTCTGTGTGTCTCCAAAGAGAGTTATGTGGATTATGTGTGCTGTTTTTCCTAGTATTTCATCAGGCTCATTATTAACATTGGACATATCAAAGGAGTAGCCAAAATAAAGCAAACTGTAACAGCTGTGGAGATGCACATTTCTGTAAACTGGCAGGCTGATTTGTGAATTATGCTTTTCAAGTAACCTCATTAAAATGTGTCCTTTAGAAAAAAACCTCAACTTATCTTTGTTTTTGTCAAAGCCTTTTTCTCCCCTTACATTCCTGAAGTGATGGAAACATGGTGCAAAATATCACAGGCCAAGAGATTACAATAGAATCTTGAAAAGCAGAAGAAATGTGCTTGAGACATTACAAAAATTGAAAAGTTCAGCCACAGTAGTTCCCCCAGTACATGAGAGTTACTGGCAAGGTGAAATAAACACAGAGGGCCATGCAAGAATTTGGGGTGCTGGAAAATATGGCGTGAGAGGAGAAGCATTTTGTTCACCAGGTAGGATAGAAGGCCAATGGGCCTGAAATCCTCCAATGCATAAAGCAAAGTCATAGAGAAGACACGTATAGGGCCTCCCCAGAGCTAGTCCCCAGAGCAGATATATTAATTTTCTTTAAAAATCAGTGTATCAAAACCAGGATGTAAATCAAAAACACAAGCAAGTTAACTAAATGCAATTATAAATGCACTTTTGAAAACTTCTGAATTTGAATTTTCATGCCAGTGGGCTCTGACATTAAGCAGGTTATTTTAAACTGTTATGTGAATGTTTCCCACACTGCTCACTGGGGCTGGACCTGGAACTCTGTGGAGGAGGACAGTAAAACTCTTCCTATAAGTTGGACTAACTGGTGACCCAAGCTAACAGATTTGATCAAAGGCTTCATTCTCTTGAATCCTTTGCTAAACTCACACCTCACCATTTGTCAGTAATGTTTTACACCATCTCCATTTGGCCCAGACTGTGTTGCATTCTGGTGGGTGATGACCCGGCCTCTATTACTACTGATACCTCCATCACCTCTTGGCTAGACTATTCCTGTGTGATCAACCTGAGAATGATGCCTACAGCACTTAGGAAACTCCAGCTAATAGAGAAGAGTGGAACACATCTTCACAGCCACACTGGCTACCTGGGATCCACCAAGCCACAGAGATTACCCATGGTATTTCAGCTCAAGCTCAAATTTCTTTTATACTACCTGTGAAGAAGACTATGATTGATCCAGTTCCTTAAGGGGGACTACAAGAGAGATGGAGATGGGACTTTTTACAAGGGCATGTAGTGATAGGACAAGGGGGAATGGCTTTAAAATGAAAGAGGGCGGGTTTAGTTTAGCTATTAAAAAGAAAATCTTTACTGTGAGGCTGGTGAGGCACAGGAACAAGTTGCTCAGAGAAGTCTTGGCTGCCCTATCCTGGGAAGTGTTTAAAGCCAGATTGAACGGGGCTCTGAGAAATCTTGTCTGGTGGAAGTTGTGTCCAGCCATTGTACAGGGATTGCAATGAGATGGTCTTTAAGGTACCTTCCAACCAAAACCATTCTTTGATTACAGCATCTGCTCTTTTGCTCTGGACAGTGCATTGTAAATGGGATAAAGCTCACCTCACAGAGCTTTCTTGTGTTTCAAACAGACCTAGAATTCTTGCAGGACCAAAAGAATGTCAGTAGTTCCTGTTCCTCAGGAACTTCTTCCTGTTCCAATCTCCTCTTCCACTCTGCCTTTTCTTATGTAAATACATAATATCTTCCCTAATCCTAAAAGTTAAATCCTGCCAGAACACTTTTCCTTCTGGAAAGCATGAGAAAATAGAAATCATACAGGAGATACACAGCTCTGTTTCTCACTGCAAAGCAGGAAGTCAGTGAGTGAATAAGGACTGTAGCTAAGTGGACCTATGTGGTAGAGCAGACTGACCACACACAGCTAATAGCAAGTCCAGAGTCAAAGTTGTGGCTTTCTTTTGAATAGAGGTGTTAAAAGGCATAATGGCTAAATTTAGTGATGGAAAATATTTTCTGAGTTCTCTGAAAAGTTAATTTTGTTTGCTACCACTATAAACAGTTGATAAAATCAGAGAATATTTTAAGATTTTAAGTCATCAGAGTATTTATGCAGACATTTCAGTCCATGCCTGTTTAGTGAAGCATATAAGTATTTTAGAGTTTTGTTTCTGCTACTTTTCTATTCATGCTGGCATATGAGAAGTGGGCCTGGATGTTGACACAAGAAGGAAGCAAGTTTCAGAATTTTCTGTTGTGGAAACAGAACATCTGACAAGCTAATGCAAATAAAAATTGGACAAACTAAGAATGCTATTCTCTCTGAAGTAAGCAACCAGTCCTGAGAGCAGAACTAAAAAAGCTTGCAATTTTTATAACTTGGACTCCTAATAAGGAAGAGGTTATAGCTGTTTGTATGGCTGATACAGAAGTGCAATTCTGAGATCCACTTCAGTAAGAATAATAGTAAAAAAAAATTGCTAGGTAGAACTTCCAATACTCTGCCCCCTGAATATAGTGTCTCAAACGAAAACCACAAAGGACTTCCTAAATATTTTGGTGGAATCTCCCTGAATAACTAACTATGGCTTGTCCTAGGGAACTCTGTACATCTCCTCTTTAAAATTTTCCTTATTTCAGTCTTCAGTACATAATCCAGTGAAAGCAATTCCTTCTTTGTACCACAGCTGACCTACAGTACCACTTCAGTTTGAGAGCAATGCAATAAAAACAGCTAAAGAATGTGCTGAAGAGAAAAGTTATTGAGGGAAGTGTCATGAGGTTTATAGCACCTTCTTAGTTTCCTGGTGCTTAAAATCAGCTGAGCTAGCAAAGCAGAGAACTGCAGCTGGGAATCAAAACCAGCTTTCAAATGCAAGTGTTACTGATACTGTGGAGGAATACATCTGAAGAGAAAAGCAGGATATGCCTCAACGGCACCAAAAATCTGTTCATCATATTATTTTGCCTAGACCTAAGCTTTCTGTGCTCCAGCTGGGAAGGATTTTAAGGGATTAAAACAGCTAAAAAGTCAGGTGTATATATAAGTCTGTATGCAGGTATATTTCAGGTTCAGAAGAATTCCTTTTTAAAAATTCTCTATTGAATTCAGTGTGAAATGGCTGAACTACTCTGATTCCAAGAAACTAAAAGGAATCTTGCAATGAATTTGTGGCTTTGCAGTGAATTTGTGGCTCTGCACTGGAGTTGCATGCACTTCTATTGTCAACATTTGAATGTGGTTTTGCAGCTCACTAAAATAACTCTGATTCCTCCACCCACATGTTTTTTTTCCATATCACTTTCTAGTCAGTGTCTCAACAAGGTTTTCCAGCCATGATTAACAGTGATGAAGAACCAGTTATCTGACAAAGCTGTTACATTTTACTGTTTCATGTGGCTCAGGAAAACAGAATTCAGCTGTAAATTTCACTTTCTCACATGTCACTGGTAAAATCACTTTGTCAGCAAAAATAAAGCACCTGCAAAAAGCTTTGAAGATTGCTATAACCTATACACTGGTATAAATTAAATACAAATTATGCAAACTCTGTCAATTTAGGAGTTTAATAAATTGTGCACTACTGAGGGCACACATTTAAATTATACAAGTAATAGGTACAGTAAAAGGGAAGAAGCAAGAGGAATAAGGAAATTATCACAGTAATCACAAAGAATTGCCGGGAACTTTCAAAGAACTGCTAGGAACTTTTCCCATTATCCCATGGTATGTTTGAAGTATAATATTGTAACAGTTTCAGTAATGCAAAGAAAAAAGAAATAGAAGAAAGAGAAAAAAATATTTTTTATGTTCACTTTGGTCACATATGTAGCAGATCATGTAGATAACTATGCTTGCTTTCTTCACCTGGGACAGACCTTCTGTGGGTCATCCAATAGTTGGTGGAGGAAAATGGTTATTTGATCAGTGTCTTTATTCTGTTATATTGTGTTCTTATATAGGAAGTGTATTATACTCTTCTTCTATGCAAAAAAGTGCTATGGGTACCTCATTGATGAATGAAAAGGTATACCTAACTGCCTCTGTAAAAGAAGGTTGTTGATACAAATGCACACTAAGGTAAATGCTAACATGTCAGCACTGTTTTCATTGGCATAATATTCTGCAAAGAATTCTTTGCACAGAATGCTTTCACTATTTTCCTATAAAAGCTATTTGTCACTCAGTAACAAATTAAGATCCTAATATTCACTCTATTTTTTTCTTTCTTCACTGTTCTTTATTTATAACTTGATGCAGAGGAATTTTCGAATCATAAAGAAAGACAAAAGCTATTGCTTCATAGCCTTGAGTATCTAAAATAGCAAAGATATTTGGATATGCTTTCACTATACTAAATCCCAGATGACAGCATTAGCTCATTTCTAGTGCGAATTCCTTTGTGTTCCTAAGTACAAATGATGTGAAGTAGTATGACTACAAATAATATGATCATGCTTTAGTTCACTGGCAAAAAGAATTGTAGGGCTGCCTTACCAAGGCTAACATCTCTACTTCTTCCCTTGGATATCCTCCATTTAACAAAGGGCAGATCCTGTATTTATCTTTCTGACAGCCCTCAGCAAAAAGCCGAACGTCTGAAGGAGCTGGATTCTGGACTGGAGAGGCCTCTGGAGGTGGGTAGCCTCTGTTTTGGGAAGATTTGTTAATGTGATTCCTTTCACACTTTAACAAAACATTTCCCTGTGAGATGTTCAAAACACCCTTAAAAGGAGATATAAACTTTCTGTAAAACAGTAGAAACCTGTAGACAAAGAACTACACAGAATTTTTTTGTAAATTGGCTATTTTGCTAAGTCCTTTTTCATTACTCTGTCACAATGGTGGAGAATATATGGATGGATATGATGCAAAAGGTGGAATTTAAGAAGCAAAAGGCAAATCTTTCTTCACAGGAAGTTGTATCACTACACTGGCCAGTGTGAGCTTTCACCACCTCCAGACAGTGTTGCAGACATTACTTGGTTTAAAGAATCATGGAATTATCTAGGTTGAAAAAGGCTTTTAAGATCATTAAGTCCCATCATCACCAAGCACATGGCTAAAGCATGTCCCTAAGCACCACATCTACATGACATTTGAACACTATTAAAGAGCTTGTTAGGGCTCCCAGTCTCATACACACTATATGGTGCACAGTGCCTCTGCATAAATCTAAGAATTGCATGATTCCTGTATAGAAAAACACACATAGTGTTACTGAACCACACCCACCTGTGTCTTCAGGACTCAGTCACACAGTAAGCAGTGCCTATGTCCAGAGAAACTCCTGGCCTTTCCAAAGCTGTCATGCCATTTCAATTCTCAGCTACAAAGAAGACAAAAAAGAGAGAAAGGAAAAAGCAAGGCAAATAAGCATGATGGAGAGGAATTACAATGAAATAACAAGTGTACTTGGAGTCTGAGAGGGTGCTCATTAAGAGAAAGGAAGAAAAAACCATGAGACAGAAACCTGCACCAATGATCAAGTGAAAAAGCAACATAAAATGGAAAGAACAGCAGAAAAATACAGTTGTGGAAACAACAGTCAACTGAATTGAGGTACAAAACATTTGAAGGAAAACAGCAGTTAAAAAAGCAAATATATATTTTGTGTCCATGACAACACTTACCACTGGACTTTCTCATGACAAGACAAATTTCATGTTTTTGAACACACTTTTTTTGAGTAAATTGTTTTGGCACTGTAAATCCCAACAAATTTATAATTTTTTTAGGGCCAATAAACATAAAACTACCAATAGAAGTGAGTCTGTTCTGAAGATCAAGCAATTTCCCAACAGTAAAGCAAAAAACTTCATGAGGCTTTTTTAAACATTAATCCTCTAAGAAGTTTTACACTAAAAGCATGAAAATACTGTGTTGGAATGCAAAGTGCAGGGAGTGTTTCTCTGCTTGTTCTGAAAGACACTCTCTGCACTTTGGGTTCCAACAATACTGTTAGAATATAGGGGAAAAAAGAGTAAAGACACTTTTTTCCCCACCAGATAATTCCTGTATTAGAAATAGACTCTTAATTTGATATTTAAAAAAGAGTGCCAAGGATAAACATTGTGCGTAACTCCATATGGATCTTCATTTCATGCCATATGCATCTTTTTTGAAATATCTGATACAGTATGTTGATTAGGGAGATTTAAACACTCTGAGAAACAACATTCTGTGTAAACAATATCCTAATTTATAAATATTGGGCATCCAAAGGGCTCTCTGAGATTTTAACAGGGGAATTAATTTCTTAAGGATAAGCTGCTACAGGCACACAGCCCTGGTTTTATCAAATATTTTAGATTTTTCACTCCACTGGTTATAATTATTGTAATTTCCTGGTGGGCACATAGAGGCAAGATGGAGGGTATTAAAACAAAAAAACAAAGTCCACTTGATGCTTGTCCACCTGAAAGAAGCCTAGTTACTTGCCTAAACTTTAAGACTCACCTCTTTAATTTTGCTCAACAGCTCTGTTGATGTCAATGGAAATTCCTAATGTGGAATGAAAACAGAATAGAGCTTATAGTCATTTGGGAATATAACAAAATATAAAGTACCTGTTTATAAAGTATTTCTAATTGCAATCATTGTGGATCCCACCATTCTTGATATGTTTTCACAAGCATGAAGGCAGAAGTCACCCAAACTGATAAACAAAATTCAATGCAAAACAATATAAATTTGTATTTTCAAGGTTTTAAAAGCATTGGCTGTATATTTCTTCCTCACAAATGGCAGCCAAGAATTGTCAGATGATGCATGTTATCTCTGCTAATGATGTCACCAGTGTACTTTTTTATGTGCCTATATTAATCATTTTGTTTATAAGGTGAATGCCCAGGAAAAAGAATTGGTCAAATTGCCTTATTAAAAAAAAACCCAAGAAGATAAAACAAATGGACACAGAAGATATTAAACAGTTATTTAAAAAGATGTTATCAGTTATTAATATGTTTAGGTGGTTTCATCTGATTGCTGTGCCAGTTAATATGTCTTTGTCTGGAACTGTTATAGCACAAAAAAAAATTGAATGGGAGAGGTGAATCACTCATATATGTCTATTTCCAGCCAAACTTAATCCAAAATCCAGAAATGAGGCAGATTTTGATCTTACTGTGACCTGACTGCTAATGCACATAAGCTGATTTCTTGGAAGTTCTTTTAATTTTCTTTCTGGTATGAAGCAGAGAAGTGTTGGATGAAAAAACCAGAAAATACTGAACTGCAATTTTTGACTCATTTCTTTTACTTCAACTGTGTTTTACTGTTCAGTGGCACACTGTCTATCACAGAAATTTTGTAAGCTCCCAATAATTTTTCTCTAAAGACCTGGCAAATATAGCCATATATTCCAGGTCGGTTGTCCATACTGTCAAATGGCTTTAGGATGTGGAAATTTGCAGATAATGATGATCTAGACTGGCATATGGGAGAAAAATGGACTTTGAAGATCAAATTCATTATATTGCAACTGCGAGCAGCTACTATGCTTAGTCTAGATGCCACTGCCCTTCCTTTCATACAGGAAAACTGGAAGTGCTTGCAAAATACCAGAAAGCACAAGATTAACAATGTGCTCTGCAAGCCAGTAGCAGCTTCCAAGTGGCACTGCCAGAGTCCTGCAAGTGGAGAGACATTGGTGGCCCTGCCCTGAATCTGGTGAGACATGAATCCTGTTTAACCTAAAAGAAAAGATAAAAATATAACTATAAAAATATCCTGGTTTCGGCCACAGCAGACCTGAGAGCCGATCTGATGTTGGGCACACCATAAGATCCATTGATATGGCACTGGAGAGATTTCTAACCATCAATAGATGATGTAAGTCCTGACTAGGTGAAACTTGGTGAAAGTATTAATACTTTTTACTAAATTTAAACTTTTTCAGTTGACAGTGTACCTGAGTATGAACAGATTTGTTGTTGCTGGCACTGTCTGACAGCTCTATTCTGCATGCACCACATGCTGTAGTGGGATTAAAGTAGCTCATCACTGCACCTACTTGACATCAAGGCAATGATGACCTTGATTACTGGGTGAAGAAGGTACATGCAAATCGATCTTTTCAAAGCATTTGCAATGAAACAATTTGCCTCACAAGCAAGGGCGCCAAATAAATCAATTTATTTTGTGAGAGTGATATATACCATGATCCCTGAGACCTGGGATTTGTGGTGAGTTTTTACCTTTTTTCGATGATTATCTCTGACTGGACAATGTTCTTAGCAATCTGATATATTTTACTAGGCTTTGAGCAGGGCTTTGACTAGATGAGTTCTAGAGGTCCATCTCAACCTCAACAATTCTCTGATCCTGTGATTTTATTATTATGATTGTGATAAATTATATTTACACATGTTGATAATTATTATTGAAGAGGTATATGCAAACATTTAGCATTCATGAGTGTACAGATCAGTGTGTGTGCAGGTATAGATTTGTTGTGCATAGACCCCTGAAGAGATACTGGTCCCCTACTGGCATTCCTGAAATGCAAACAGGGACATTGTCATAAAAATTTGTGTTACCAAAAGGGCTGATGTGGCTGGTGAGACAGACTTGGGGGTAGGAAATTGAAGGTTCTCTGTTTTCTGACATTCTGGGAGGAACCTGCCCCTGCAGTTTGCAGGCCAAAGGAGACTAAGTGCCTTGCTGCTGAGACAGTGTCCCCTGTGTGAGGCAGTAGGCCAGCTTCCCCATCCTCATTGGGCGTGATTCCCTGCTTCCTCCTGTGATGTTGAGGGAAACAGTGAGGCAATACATAAATACCAGAAGAATTTTTGCCCAAACCTAAATAAAAATTGACTTAATCGATCTCCTGACTGTGTCTCATTAAAATGAAGCTGTATTGAAAATTCAGAATGTTTAGCAATGTCTAAATTTAATTACTATTTAGTGGGAATGAAACTATGTATGAGAAATGCACAATTTCCAGGGAAAGTCAGCTTTTGGATGGTGTGCTAAGGGCTGGGTGATTTTCAGCATTTACTCTGTGGAAAGAGAAATTCATTACAGAATGGAAAATGGAGCGTATTTTAACAATGTGCAAAGATATACCACTAAGAAGAAAGATACATTGAAAGCAATAATTATACTGAGCTCAGGTTTCTCTCCACAAGTGTGAACTTTCTCCAGAACACTGCAATGGCTGCAAGATCCCTAAACATCTGCATTCCTTTTTGTTTAGCAAACCACTGTGAAGTCTGTTGAGACCTTCATGCTTTTCTAATGCTTTGTCCTCATAGGAAATAAATGCTTCATCATTCCCACTGAGTTCAAAGAGTAACTACAACCTGAAACAGAAGAAAGTGTAAAACATCAGCCCTTTGAGAAAAACAGGGAACTTCTCTATCAACATGTAAGGATGTTTTATGTGAGCCACACAAAAAGAGTTTTGATGTGATATATTCTGATAATTTACGTCAGAATTTTGCATCCCACATACCCAAGCTTCCAAATATTCACTCACTTTTCCTCAGATGACTTTTGCCTTCAAAGTATCCACTGTTGAAGAAAGAGCCTGTGGCTCAGGACCATGTGGGGAGTCCTGCAGCTGGATTCAAATAAGTCACTGTACCAGCTGTCTTCTTAATTTGGCAGCTAATAAAACACCTTTCTGTTTCAATTTTCTTTTACTATGAGAAAGCAAATCTGCCACTTTAAATAATTTAAATAAAGGTAAAATAGATGCAAACTGGAAGAATTTGAGTCAAAAATGGACATGTGCATTGCATCTGCATTCTAAGAAGAGCATATGATTTTAAAATCTAGAAGTCCTCTAATCTCGGAATCCTCTGATGAAATTAATGAATTCAATCTCTGATGAATCCTCAAATTAAGCTGAGAAAATAATAAATAGTATTTAAAATAATCCGAGAAATCCTCTACTCTGGAATATTTTAGTATTTTCTGTAATTAATTAGAGCAAACTCAAGCTCTAGCATTAATTAACCTGCATTTCCAGAATTCTTTTGTAATTTTTTTACATTTCTTTCAGCTTTTTGTAGTTCCTAATCAATGGGCAATTAAGCATTGAAATGTTTCTTTGCAAATATATTTCACTATATATTGGGTCCATTTATAATAACTGCTCACATTGGGATAATGATGCAGATCTCAGCTTTGAGAACGAGGGTCCCAGGAAAAAATTCGATGCTACTATGGTTCCTTTAGTGGTCTGTTTTATTCTGCTTCTGCTGATACTTAAAGTTCAATGATCACAACATCATATCATCTCTTCGAGGGACATTAAACCAATAGCAAAGAGAGTGCGAGTCTGTACGACTGGTCAGAAAAGATTGTTAATTTTCTTTGTGTGTTATTCAATAATTGATTCAGGATGCTATTTTACTGCTGCAGCTTGTATGCAAAAAAAAAAAAAAAAAGAAAATGCAGATGTACTGAAATTAGTAGAAATATTAGAAAACATTGATTTCACCTCGATGATTAATAACTTTATGTTAAAGACCTCCCATTACTTTTGGGTTGTGTGAACTCATTATCTAGGTTAGTTCAGGCCTACAGGTCTAGTAATTTTCATTATATTTCATTAGGAAAGTACTTTTCAGGCTCATTATCCATGATCAGTGGGTACAGTGCACTACACTGTGTATAGTGGCCTTTGCTTTAAATGATGTATTGCATTTTAGTTTTTCTCTATAAAATCCACACACAAACAACATTACTGAACCACTTCTGCCTGTGCCTGCAGGATACACTAGCACAACAACCAGTGCCAATGGCCAAAGAGACTCCTGGGCTTTCCAGAACTGCTGTGCCTTTTTAGTTCTCAGCTACAAAGATGGACTGAGATTTCTGTCTTGGCCAAACAATGCCATGCAACACTATGTTTATCTGTTGCAGAAGATAGAACCAAGTCTACCCTAAACAGAAAGTGAAATGATGGATCCAAAGTCACTCTGTATTTCCAATATGGGACTTACATGGCTTTTCTCACTTTGATTTTGCTTGATAAAAATAGTTGTTACAGGGCTGGGGCTTAACAAATTAAATTGGAAAGACACAGATAGGAATCACACAATATATATTTACAGAGATCAGAATAAAATTTTATTTTATAATAACTAGCTACAAGGTGAATATCTTAAAGTATTTTCCCCTTTTTTTTCTGTATGAATAACACCTCTCAGATTTTTCCTAGCTCCCTGAACCTACTTTCGTAGAATCTTAGCCAGCTCATACTAACATAAACACAATTTATCCTGTTCTGCCTCAAAGTGGGTACTGTACAGTGCTCTTTTAAATGCTCAAACTTATTCAACTAAAAATAGTTTGAAACCAAAAAGAAATCCTTTACAGAGACACAGAAATGAAAAGAAAATATCTTGTTAGGCCTTGATCCAGACTATCTCAACAATTATGCAGACTTTCATTGTGTCACTGAGCTTTGCATACAGTCTTTGGGATACAAACAGCAACAAACTGAAACAAATCTTTACCCCTCGATACAATTTCATTAATGCTTCCTCTTAGCTTCTTAAAATTAAAATTACTATTAAAACTACTAAGCACTATAGTGCTTGCTGTTTTCCTCAATCAGAATCTCACTATGAGAGTTTTGTGTACTGCGTTTTGTATCAGTACTTTGAAATATTAAAATGTTTTCTGGCATTGAATCTTTAAAAAATTAATAATATTGAAGCGTTGTGGAACAAAAGATAACACTCAGAAAACTTGATTTTAAAATTCCTTGACAAAATAAACCATTATATCAGTCATAAGCTTGATTTAATAAAATTTTTTCTTCAGGGTTTTTTTTCAGCATTGTGATCAGTTGTTAGAGTGTTATCTTTGCCTTTGAGAAATGTACATGTGGATTACTAAAACAGAAAATGGTCAAGACCTTTCAGTTTTAGTGAGACAAGATTCAGATATCATGAAGCTCATTAAGAGAAATTGCTGAGCATGGCATGTTTTCCATGATTAGTGAGTTGTCCTGTTGGACGTGCTGCAAGAGCACCTTCACCTCCTATGACACTCTGGTCAGTTATTTCCTTTGGTTTTATTCAAGGGTATTAAAACAAAGAAAACTTTGGATAACCTGCTTTGGATTATACACCAAGAAATGTAAAAGATTTCTGGCCTAGTATATGTAGAACATATCCTATTTCCCCCTTTTATACGCTGTCTCAGCTAGGACAATATGGAACTTTAATTTCTCTTGCAAGATGCTATACATATTTTAAAGAATTATGATTTTCTTTTTAACTGATAGTTTCATATATTAAAGCACCATGCACGTTATTCAAATCACAGCATAAAAATAAATTCAAAAGCAGACTTCAAGATCAACATACTAGTATGTCAGGAATCCCTAGTCATAGCAGTGACATAAAAAAGAGCAAGAGTTCAGCCGTGACAAAGGAGATATGAGTCAGTGGTTCCTAAGTTAATCAAAGATAAACAAAGATGAGAATTAAAGAAACCAGATGCACAACTTTATTTTCCATATTAGGAAAATAAATATCACAGTCTTATAGTTGCTACAGAGACATTCAAATGCTGATAATCATAGAATTAAAAAGCCAAACAGTGAGAATGGGAAAGTTTAGTGGAAACACATTAATTTTTTCCTTTTGTTACCTTGGTCAGTCTGACAGCTCTTTTTCTCTCTTGTGGAATCTGAAACTCTAGAATAAATTTTATTTATTTTCGTCAAGCCAAGGCCATATAATGTATGAAGACAGTTTAAATCCAGATGACCTAAATCATACTAGAATGCAAGTGGCATACTGCTGGGATTTGTCCTCTGATGTCCTCTGATTCTCTATCCAATTCCTGTTGTTTCTTAGTGCCTAAGTTTCATTCTTCCAGAAGTAAAACTGACCCACACCTCTCTCACTCATGGTCTAAACAGGTGACGCCTCTGAATCACCTCAAAATCTGAAAAAGGCAAAACAGAAATAATAAAGGATGTGCCTAAGCATGCCTTAATTGTTGTTTTTCAGTTGAAAAGGATGGAAGAGGGTCGGAAAGGGAAAAAAAGGAGGGAACTATATTCTGGTTTAGACTTGTAACACGGAAGTTTTGCTTTCCAAACTTTGCTTTCCAAACATGACTTCCTAGTAGCAATGAACAAACCCTCTTCAGCTATTTTTTCACCTGCATGTTATCATTCCTATTACTCTTGTTGGTATTCAGTGGGGTTTTTTAAGTGCTTTGAATTGAACAAGATCTAAAGAGCAGCTAAATATAAAAGTGTAATATTTAGCCTAAAGTGCAGACTAATTACAACCAACTAATTAACTTTTAAAAGTTACTTGAAAAGTTATCTGATATTGGACTGTATAGAAGTAAGTTTTACCTTTGACATCTATTATAAAAGGATTTGGAAGGTTTTTCCTTCTAAGGGAAATAGGTGCCAGTCAGAACTAAGTTATTTTGTTACTGTGTAGTGAATTTAAAGTAAGAATTGCCCAATTTCTCAGAAGCAGAAACACCATGAATAATACTTTCAATAGAAAATCAGAAATCCAATAACGATGTGGAAACGTGGTTTTGAATAAGCCTTTGTGAGATGACAGGAAGGAAATATTTCACTCATTTGAAGTGAGATGTTGGCTTGCTTGAGAATGATATGGAACACTAAAACCCGCTAAAATATATCCACACAGGTCCTGGATCTGCTATATTAGAGAAAATATTTTTATTAGCACTCATCACACAAAATATACCTTATCCTGTCAGGAAATTAAACCAAATTATGTGATAGAGCTTTTTATTTTTACATTGGCACAAGTTCTGCATGAAGTCTGATTCATTTTGAGTGTAGCAACTTGCAAACATATGGCCCTTTCACCAAAGTAGACACAAGGATGTTTTTAGAACCTTAGTATTCTAGAAGCAAGGAGAATATTCTTAGAAATATATATATAGCAGAAAATCCAACATTGCTACTTCAAACAGTTCTGTCAAGCAAGATGATATTCTTGCCAAAGCAATGCCAGTGCTTTTATATGCACCACCCCAGAATTATCACTGATTAATACAAATGTTTTTATTTGTGTCCTGGTGAACTATCCAGTTCAATTTGGAAGTAAGAAACATTCACCATCACGTGGATGGAAGGACCCTAATTCTACCAGCTCTACTCTTTTGAAGCTTTGCTCTGTTGTTAGGCTATACAATTGGCTTGTGCCTTTCTTTGACCCTCTCTTTTAATCCAGCCAGCTCCCTAGTCCTGAAATCCCCATAAAACATTTGCTTATGTCCTGAAAAGGCTCTGTATGAGAGAAACCTTCAGCAAAGACCCTGCGATCCACTGCCAAGATTCTGCAAGGAGTTAAGAGCTGACTGTGAGGGCTTGTCTGCTTCCAGAGCCAGGAACAAAATCCTTGCCACAGGAAATAAGAAAATGCATCAACAGCCTAAATTATCTTCCAATAGAAGTGCTTTGCCATGGGGAGGTAATTTATCTTCCAACAGAAGTGCCTTGCCATGGGGAGGTACACTGAATACCAGACACTGTCACACCAAAATCTGAAGCAATTTCATTATTGGTCTTTTAATAAGCAATAATCATATATTCAATCTTTTGTTCAGAGACCTATTTCAGGAGTCCCTCTGAAGGACTTTCAGAAAAAGTGGAACCTGGAGTGTTGGCTGATTGCAACCACAAGTATCAAGGGCAAAAAGGTAGCATGATGCCAGAGAAACAGTCTGTCAGGAAGGCTTCTCCTGGGTCTGCCCATAACCTCTGGCCACGGCACCAGACCCTTTTTGATTCTGCCCCAGCAATGCCAGCCTCCAGCTCCATCTCCATTCCTGGAGGCAGATATCTCCTGGAAGGATCCCCCTCCTCCCATGGAGTGTGCTGCAGCTGGTCTCCATCCCTGCCTCTGGCTCCTGCTCCTTTTTGTCCTGTGTGGAGCCTGGCCCTGGTTCACTTCTTGGTGTGCCTGGCATGGCTACAGATAGGCATGGCCAAAGCTTAAGCCAAGTGTGCAAACAACAGCCTTCTTTCCTGAAAATCATTGTTGCAATGGGTATATGTCAGGACACTCTTTGTGTTTGCATATTAAGTGGAAGAAGCTTGGACAACATTTCCTGAAATCATAAGGTGTTGCAAAATTAGTCAAGGCAACTCACAGTAAGAATCTCTGCAGTTAATAACTTAAACTGCTCTTTGGTGCAAGCAAGAAGGATTTCTTTCAGAGGGTGAAGGAGAAATTCAACAAAAGCTGATTGATAGTTAAATTAATCTGCCTGCTAGATAGTCTTTTGACTCAGATCAACAAATTTGGTAGCCAAACTGACAAATTTGTATTTTAGATTGTTTTTCTGCATAGTAGTATAGATAGAAACTGAAGAACTGGAGTACAGAGGGAGGTAAATGTTAGTAGTAAATGAAAAGAAATTGGTCTGGAATTAAGTGATGAGTGGGTGAAGTTGGCACAAGCTTTATTAGAAGTTTTTCAAAACTACTTCATAGCAGGAAAAAATTACATATTATTATGTATTAATAATACAAATTAAATGCATTGATCATACCAGTATAATACAAACTCATGTACTCATTGTACCACAGAATAAAAAGGAATAAACCAGGGAAGAGACGTACGGGCACAGAAAAATAAATGAATTTAGTGCTACAAATTAAAAACTCAGTTAAAGAAGACTAACCAAGAATGCAGCCTGAGGGAGATGAGTGGGGTGGAAATAACAAGCTAAATAATTAAGAAATTTGATGCTCAAGAAAATGCAGGAAAAGCAGTACTAAAGAAAGCAACAAGTTGGTAGAAAGATTAGTCATAAAGGTACTAAGACAACAACTTGGTTATTATGTGTGTCACAACTCAGGCTTTGGTTGAAACAGAGAGCGTGGGTGTTGATTGAAATTCCAGTAAAGTCAATGGAAATATTCCTTGTGATGTAATAAAGACTTTTGGGACAGGACTTCAGGTATTGGGCTATGCCCAGATATCAAAGAAATGTCTTATTAGGTGAAACGGTTCAAGAACTAAAGGAAACCGAAGAGAGCTAATTGCCCTTCTCTAATTGCAGTTTATGGAGCCTTGAGCAGCACAGCAATTATTAGATGTTCTAGTGGCAAAACCCGATGTGTAAGGACATGTTCTGCTTAGAGATCAGATTGCATGTTTTCAACCAGAAGTGTTGTTTCCTTTTAGAAGTGGGAAAGGATGATTACTGCTGAAGTAGAGGCTGTCAGTATTAAGTGTTGTGTAAACCAAGACTAGTGCAAATATGAATTCATATATTCATCTGTAATGATATGCATTGAGAAGCATGTTTCCAGGGGATAGATTTTTTTTTTCTTTCAATCCTAATAGTTTTTCTTTAAATAATAAATAGAAAAGTGATTCCAAGATTCTCCATTACAGTTCACATGGGCATTTGAGGTTTGCTAAATTCTGCACTTTTCTACTCTTATTGCCTGGCTAATAGTATTTTCTATTTATCATTGCTTTTTTCAAATATGAGTATTATTCCTGAGTTCTCTTGTTTTTCCCTGTTAAAAGGATTTGAATGTTATATGTTTGTTAAGAAAAAAACATTCTAATGGACATATAAATTAGTTTATTAGTCATTTTATAGTTCTTTTGGCTTCTTTTAAGGTTCTAGGTTATAATCAAATAGTCCCTAGTAAATATTTGGATGCCAGTAGTTTATTTATATGCCATTTCAAGTGGTCAGAGTTTTATCACAAGTCTCAAAATCTATTATATGAGAGTCTACAGCTAAGAAAAGTTACTACGTGGGAAAACTGAAGTTTCAACCTCTTATGAATGTGGAAGTTATCTTGAGGTTGTGACCTGACATCTTCTTCCTCAGAAACAAGCTAGTAAGTTAAATAATTCCCCATTTTCTTTTCTAAAAAGTTTGAGCACACATTTTAACACATCTGACCATATGGTATGATTGTGATTTTCCTTGCTGAGCGACCTCAATTCTGCAGATAAAAATATTAGAAAATTGCCAGTAAATGTAATTTATTCACTGATTTTCTGAAATCATCTTCCAAGGAAGATAACTAAAGTACAGTGAATCAAAAATTATCCTGAATCTATAGCTTACTGTTGTAACTATCAGGCTTTATGAAAACTACACATAAAAACCTTTTGGAGGGTACAAGCCTACAGATTCTTTTTCTAAAAATGGAAAATATTGTCTTTCATTAGCAACAAAATATTAGAAATAAGCTGGGAAATGTACCATTCTCTTTCACATACTTTTTTTCTCTTGATGGTTTTGCTCTCAAGATCTTTTTTTCTGCCTGGGTCTCTAATACCACTTTTGCAAGCTCCATATGATCACGAGTTGATGAGCAAGGCCAGTTTTCCTCTACTCTGATGCCATGTGGAATGATTAATATAAAATTTTTCTTAAAGTCTTACAAGTTGTTTGCTTCTAAGGGAGAATAGCTGAAGTAAGAGGTTTATCTCTGTACTGTTTGTGAACTTTTGTTCTCATATGTTTTATCACATTCTCTGCCCTGATAGAACTTGCAATGACCATCCTGCTGGGAACACAGGTAACTCATTGTCTCCTCTACTACAAAATTAACTGGACTTCTTATTCCTTTCTTTTTTTCTTTTCCACTAACTGTGCTTTTAATGTGAAAGTTGCACTATTATATCCTTGTGCTGAGGGGAATTCTCTTTTCTCTTCAGTTTTCTTGCACTCCAGTAAAACTGTTCCCAGACTCTTGAGAAGTTCAAGGTTTCACAGATATTCCCAGTAACGTGCATCACAGCAAGGAGCAACATGTTGCTCTTGAGCACTGACATAGCCATTCACTCCTTGTGACTGGTCACAATGGAGAATTACACAATTTTCACCTTTTATATCTGAAAACTCTTGAAGAAATATATGTTGAAAACTGCTCTTGGGAAATACTTTGAAATCTAAACCCACAAGGAATTCTGAGCCAGCGAAAAACCTAACAACCCAACTAATAGTGTTTCCTATTTTAGAGTGTTACCAAAGTATATTTTATGTACTGTGTAGCTTTATTCAGAGCCCTGTCTTTTGAGGAGCACTTTAGCAATAAAATTTACAAAGATAATTTGCTAGCACATGCCTTACTTAGAACAAGTTCTTCCAAGCAACTGTTAAGCAATTCATTACTGGACAGACAAGGAGAAGTTCTGAACTCAGTTACCATAATCATGTCACAGAACGTCTATGCCTCATCTTCTGTATCAGGTCAGGTTTTAGAGCTTCTGTATCAGTGGACTTGCCTGTTAGATTTCACTTAACAGCTTCTACTGATGAGCCTTTATCAGGTAAGTGTTTGTTTTCTGTACAGGTAGGTTTAATTTGCAGCACAAACCAAGATGTACTAACCTCCCCAAAGGAGTAGGAGGCCATGAAAAACTGACAACTGAAACAAGAAAACTTACAGGTCTTCCTGTAAGGGAGATGAATCTGGACAGTGGATCAAAAGGAAAGAAACATGTGTGGGTAGACTTTGGTCGTGTATGAACATGGAGAGTAGCAATGGGAGACAGATAATAGGAAAGTGTGAAGGTGATTAGAGAGTAGGTAGATTAAAGATTATAAATCAGACTGGATTATGGACACGAAGGTAGGGAGGGAGCTGTGAGAACTGCATGTGGCACAGTTGACGAGAAATAGACTGATGGTATATAAAGTGATAAAAATGGGTACCCTCGTGTCCTTGGCCCAAACCATGCTTAATCTAAACTTGTGGTGGAACTGAGCTGTGCTGGACACTTAGGAAAAGGGTGCAGGTGACCTTAGAAGGCAGGAAGGAAGGCAAGTTCAGTGCAGGCTATGGGCTCTGCTACTGAGGTGAACCCACACCCCTGTGATGGCATGGGCTGTGGTGTCTTAGATGATCACCTTCAGTCCTGCACACCTTGCACTTCCACTGAGAATCTAAATGTTATGACACAGCCTTTCATCACACACATTCAACTCACAGCCTCCCTTTCCCCATTCTCCCAACTTATTCTGCACATAACCCGTTTGTCAGGCCAACAACCCAGCCCACAGCTCTTAGTCCCTTTGGTGCATCTCCCTTCCAACTGTCTTCCTCCCATTCTCACCCCACCAGTTCTACAGGACGGATAGGCTGGGAGCACCAGTCTTTTAATATTGGGTGCACTCAGAGTTTGAGTGCCTAACTCTTAGGAATGAATAGTGGATTTAGAGCTGGTTATGGCTGGTCTGTCAGCATTCATCAAAAACCATGAAATATCAGCTATACAGAAGACACTGACTGCAACCCTGTAAATCAGATTAAATTTTATCCTCAGAGTTTGCATGAATTGATAATATTTGAAAGCAATATAAAATAGAGAGGAAGAAATTCTTTCAGAACAAGATCAGACCAATAATAGAAATATTTTCTATGCATTTCTTATATGTTGGGAGAAACTAGCTTGTAGATCAACCCTCATTATAAAAAGGAGTTGCCATGTTTTGTTATGTTCCGTAGACAGAGGCGTACAACATCATTCATTCTATGATTAGTTAAATTTCAGATTTGCATTGTGGTTTGCTCACAAAGTTTCCAGCCTTTCAGATTAGTGCCTGTGACTCTTCATTTCAACATAACTGTGGAGCTTGAAAACTGAATTGCTACACATTGCCTGTGACACTCATTAGCCTTCTCAGAGTGCTTGGCCCAGTGTCTGTGCATCCTGTAGCTGTGAATCAAACACAGGTCACTGGACTCAGTGTTCATCTGCTGCTTCACAATAGCTGTGTTGAAATAAACCACTTGGTGATTTTTCTTATCATTTGGAAAAGGAAGACAGAGATAGACCAAAAAACTTCATGTTTACTTTTCATCAGTAAATGCCGGTTGGTATGACTTGGTCATGTTAAAAGGCAAAAGGCAAAATGCTTACAACAAATCTTGGTTGCTTGACTGTGGATAACTGGTAGAAAGTAGTGGGGCATAATGTGTGGCATAAAGGATCCTGAAATGTTATATGAAAGTTGTTTTAAATCATGAACATTTAAAAAAACCCCCAAAACGAACACTGGCCACATTATTTTCACACCTTATGAATGAGTGTATTAGAAAAATAGAGAATTAGCTGGCTCAATCACTTTGAATAAGTACTCCCAGCTTCCAGCCAAGGTAATGTATACTATTTTCCTGGATAACTGCCACATGTTCTCACATAATTTTTTTTAAACTGTGATATTTCTTTAAATGTCAAGATGGGCTGTGCTGTATTATGAGAGTTAATAGAATTTTTAGGATTTAACTTCATATAACATGGTTAATAATCAAAGTTGAAATGCAGTATTAAGAAAACAGTTTTGGAGAACAGAGCATATTTCAGCCTATCAGTGACAAAGATAATATATGGACAAAGCATAGCAAAAACTAGACAAAGACAATCAGGTAAAATGAAACATAGAACTCTTTCTTGCAGATAGTTAATTTACTGGACTATATTCTCTAAGGGTTGCCAAAACACCTATGTAGGCTCCTGGAGGGGACAAGTCAATACTAATAGTGAAATCTGGGGTGGCTCAGGTTATTTGGAGCCCTGTGTGATTGGGATTTCATCCACAGGCTATATAGGCAGTTGATCATTCCAAGAAACTTCCCCCCCTCAATGAGGAATAAAAAGCCCACAGCTGCACTGGATGATGATGCTTCAGTTACCTGTCCCAGGCAAAGACATTGCTGCGTTTAGCTCAGTCAGATTTAAGTACATAACATGTGGTTCAAGTATGGCATGGAGCTGATGCAGTCTGTTTCAGCACACAGCCATTATTACATAACTAGGGAAAAATTTTCTACTTTTTAAAGTCGTGGTAGAACAGTTCCTGAGAACTAGAACCAAATATAAAAAATGTAGCCTGCTTTTTTGTTGTTGTACATTCCTGTTGTATTTCACAGAATCAGAAACACTGATCGTTGTATCAGGGATCAAATAAAACAGAAAGAGAATTTCTGAGTTTTCTGAATCTCAGTGTGAGAGTTGAGACTATAATAACAGTTTCCCTCTTTCTCAAAACAAAAGATAAGAATTTGTCATCTTGCATTTTATTATCCACACATAGGTCTCCTGGCTCATTCTCTGACAAAATATGTTATATTTTCATATGCAACATGGCAGCACATTCATTATTGCAGTATTTAATGCTGGTAAAATATAATATATAATTTGAAAGAGGGACAATATTGAACCAAAATCTTTTTCTTCTGGAAGATACTTGCCAAATTAAAGCATTTTATAATGTGAATGTGAAGAACACTATGCTTATGTCAGTTGGAGAGGCACATCCTTATACTGTGATAGTTGACATAATAGAAGACTGTACAAGAAAATAAACTGGGAGAAAATGTAGTTTAAATTGTTTTTAAAAAGATGCTGGTAGCCTTAGGATGCTGACCTTAGAAATGAGAATGCAAAGGCGTTATGGATATAGATAAAGCTGGCTGTTATGCATACAGAAAGTTGACTTCCCCCAGTGTCATATTCCCTGACATGTTAAATCTGTTCCAGTAGAAGGAGAAAATAAAGCAAACCACAGGGAAATTATGTTTCTGTGTGAAATAAAGAACTCTATGTACCCTTGCTTGTATCTGTTATTTCACGCTATTTAAAAGAAAAAAAAGAAACTAAGTTAACTGATGGAATGTCATAAGGAGACTAACAACACAGTATTTTTCTAGATGAATAAATTGAGACAAAGCATAATTAAATGACTCATCACAGACTATGCTAGAAAAGATTTGATTTAATGGAATCTCCATCTACACATTTTATTGAATGAAAGTGTGAACAGATAAAAAATTGAATAATGCTTAATTTAATGCAATAAATTTGTCTCAGTTATCCATGCAGATGAATCCCTAATTTTAATTTTCTTCTCCTCAGTATTTAAGCTATACTGAAAGATTAAATCAACCTTTTTTCAATCAATATCATTGATCACAGACATCAGCTGTCTTCACTGAAATGACATCAAAAATGATTTTGATTTAGAAATTACTTAGCTCTTATTGCTTGAGCAGCTGCTGTATGATCATAAAAGTTCTCACACCAGCAGACTTCACTTCTTATTAATTATGGGGCCTGTCTGTGTAGCTCTGAGCACCAGTTCATGAGGGCTTGAGGTAGCTTCTTGCAAGCTCCCCGAGTTGGAAATATGGCACCTGTAGCTCATATTAATCTTTGTGAGCAGTCTTAAAAACAGATTGTAACTAAAAAATTTAATGCCATGGTTTTTGCTCTCTGAAAAGGGAAAAGCAAATGTGTTCTAACAGGCCAGGTTTACAATTTGTTTTTCTCAGCATTATCCCTAGAAATGGGGCCAGTTACATCTTTGGGTTTCAGAAGTGGATAAACTGCCATTTACCTACTTCTCTTACACTAGAATTCTTTTTCCTAGTATCTAGCCTGAAACATCCCTTTTGAATGTTAAGCACCTAGATTCTTCTTGGGCCCATGACTGATGTGAGGAGAGGTGGTGCCCCTGCTTTGGCAGAAACTTTGCAAGGCATTCATTTTGTTCTCTGCCTCTTAACCCCGATCCTTTGGTTTTTCAATAAAACCATAGATAAGCCATATTTACTGTGACTCTGTGGGTTCCTGCTGTTCTTGTCTGGGTTGTTGTTGCTTGATTGGGGTGCAGTGCTCAGGCTTGGCTTCCTGTTCTCTGCAGAGAACCCCAGGAAGGGCACGGCAGATATTGGGTGTAACAGACATCCTTCACCTGTCCTGCAGGCTCCCTTTTCAGATCCAGATAATGACAATTGTTTTTCTCCAAGACACCTTGCCATTGTGAGTCATTATCCAGTTTGCAAGCTGTAATAATCCCTCTGGGCTCCCTTGGCCAGGTGGGATGTATCTAGGCTTATCACCTACTTGCCTTGGTACTAGTTTAAAGCATTTCTCAAAACCCAGCAAGTCATTTTGCAGGATTTTTAGATTTCTTGGTGAAGAAGTAGAGCTGCGACAATGTTGAAGGAAACTTTCACTTGGATAGAAGTTCAGACAGAATTATTAGCAGCTAGGGTGGTGCAAGGCCTTCTCTTGAGCTGTCAAAATTCACTGCTTATTCAAGCCAATGAAAATAAATGGACTATGCTTTAGATTTTATTAGCTGACCAGTTTACTGCTCAAACCCCTGTTAGGTGCTATGTGAATAATTAAAGAACAGGCCTTAAATGTTCTGTAAATAGTGTGTTAGTGTCACTGGGATTGTCTGCTTATCACTCCTTAAGGAAATAAGCATTTTAAAGAAAAAAATGTTGAAATTCAGACTGTGCTAAAATCCAAGCTTAGAGAAAGCTTAGTAGTCATTAGAAAAAAACTTCTTTCACTGTTCTCTTTCCACCATTACAAAGTAGCATGGGCTCAGTTGTAAGAGCTGCAGAACCTTTCATATAGTTTTCAACTAAAGGTTAGATGTTTTTTTGCCATTAATGACATTCTCCTAAGTTCTTTATTTTAAATTGCCATCTCTTGAAATTACTATGGAAAGGCCCAGCTTGCTGCTAGGACACCAGGTTGTCAAATATGATTGCTTCAAATAGGATTATTATTCACTCTGTAAAGACTAATTGGGGCTCCTCAGAGCTTTAGTTTCTTGGAGGGAAAAGGAAACAATTCTTCATTGATACTCATCTCCCAGGCACATGGAAAAATGTGGTATTGGGCAGATCTTAAACAGAAATTGCTGAGCTTAAGTAGTGTGTGGGCTGGAAAAAGAAAGAAGATGGGTGCAGAGTCATTCATTTATTTTTTTCTGTATGACTGTTCTGCAGCAACCAGTCCCAGCAGTGCAATACAGCAACACACAGGGAAACTGATTACAAACTAAAACTTCTCTAGTATATGGTCATACACAGTTCATCTTAAACAGCTTTCTAGTGAGAAAATTGTCTGAGTGGTTTTTATTTTAACTCTCTAGATAATTCCGTGTTGCAGAATGGCTCTCCCTCATCTGTCCTGGGCAGCCATGTTCTGCAAAAGAGTCCATTGGGTTTTTTAGCTGCTCTTACTCACTTTGCTTACAGAAAAATACATTTACTTGCAAGAAAGCAAATTCATACGAAAGAATTCCAGCTGTGCATACTGACATATGCTCTTGTTTCCAAGTAAAACATAGAGTGGTGAGATATTTATTCTTTGTAGAATATAGCATATAATTGAACTTGTCTGAGGTAAGTGAAAGATCTTTTTTTCCATAGGAAGCCATGACTATAGGAAGCATTTACTTATATAATTAAAAATAAAATCATACTGCTTTTTCCCAGATGCAGATCCTACAGCAGTTTTCCAGATAGTGATGTGAAGATCCAATGTCAGTCATCTTCAACTGCTTTTTTTAAGGGAACCTGCTCTAATTTCTCATTATTTGCCAAATTCCTATAATTTGTATTTCTCTGTTGCCAAGAACAAGACAACTTTACAAATCCATAAAAAGGCAATACATTCCTCTTTGATGAGTACTCTCTTTTAGAAAAAGTATTCCTTAGTTAAAAGGAGGATGGAATTTTCAGGAGAAGGAAGTGATTTGGCTTGTATGTAACTTTGCTGTTTGAAACATAGTCATTACAGATATATGTGTTTGTTTACCTGCCACACAGGCACAGACCTATTTCTCTGAAATTCAAAGAAAGTGTTACTTTTGACATCTGTGTTAGCCGGTCTGTTTCTGCCACAGGCAAAACATGGTGCTGCTGAGTACTTGTCCCTTACTTCCTTTTTTAGAACCTGCAATACTTTTTTCCTGTTATCCTTGAAGACCTAACTGAAAGAGATTGAAATTGTCCTGGCATGATTATTACAGAAAAAGAAATGAAAAAAATGAATGTGGGGGAGATTTGAATGAACTTGTCAAAGAGGCTGAGACCATGATCCAGGAGAAGAGACAGGGACAGAGATGTGGAGTGAAACTGGGAAACACATTGGATTTGCTGGCTGGGAGAAGCTTAAATAGTTTGGGCAAAATGAGCACTACCTGAAGAGAGGGATACTGGAAAAATGTAATTCAACAAGGACATGGGCAGATACATAGGCTAGAGGGATGTGAACACTAAGACTGGTTCAGAAAGCATATGGGCACCAAGGACCATGAAGCAAAATGGGAAAAAAAAGATCAAAAGAGGTGCTGTAATTCTTAGAGCAGACAAATCAAGTGTGGTTTGAGATATAAAATGGACTCAAGGAGACTATATGGAAAGAGTGAGAGAGGAAAATGGACATGGGAGTGGGTAAGAAAGGGGTGTAAGTGGGGCTAAAATTGAAATAAGGTAAGGTGCTGCAGAGGAGTTAATGGATTTAATGAGTGAAGAGTTGCATATTATTAGCTGGATCTGTCACAATTCTGCATTCACATACACTTCTGTTCTCCTAAAAGAGACCTTCTTTCAGTACTATCTTTTTGACCTGTGACCTTGGGTATCCATTGATGACAGCAAAGTCCAATTGGGGCATTTCCTTTTTTTTCTCAGTTTCTTCCTGCTCCGGGTATACTGCCCCATTCAGCTACAGGTGGGCCATTCCATACTGTCCAGACATCTATGGAAACCCACCACTGCATTTTATCTCTGTGCTGTTGTTGGGATGGATTTAAAGTCTGATCCCATGATCTCTTAGCAGTGACTCTCCATTCCTTGTCTTCCAGGCCACTTTTTCCCAGTTTTCCTACCAGCTTATTTCTAACATACCTTTTGGTTGTGCGGCACCACAAACAATTGTGTCTGCACAAAGTAGTGGTGGTGGGTAAGGAGGACCATGTAGGGGCAGATGAGTGGCAGGTAGAAATGCTTCAATTAGCACTGCTGTTTATACAGCCTCACCCCAGCAGAAGTCCCATGGTATGCCAGTGTACAGATAGCAAAGCAGATAAAATGTTCCTAAATATGCTACATATCCCCAGAACATATTCCTGTTGATTTCAGTGGGGGTCAACAAAATGCTTTTCCCCATGGGGAATGTGGACCTGCCGATGAAGCATTTTGGATGTTTCACTGTGCTCTAGTACCAATATATAAATTTAAAAGACATTGTCGAAATGCTTTATCACATCTAATATCATGATGCACAGAATGACAGCTGATTAGGGTTAGTATTAATTCTGTTAACACAGGTGGTGAATGGGTTTAATTACTCCACTCAACTTCAGTGCCAAAAATGCAGGTGCTGATACAATGCCAAGGGCTGAATCATTTATGTATGTCTATGCACACATATTAAGCTCCTGTGCAGAAAAGTTTGTTTATGAAGATGGTGCACAAATGGCATGTGTTTTTCCAGACTAAGAAACAGCTTATGACTCCAGTTCCTTTAATTTAATCTGAAATTATGAAGGTTGGCGTTGTTTTCCTTGAATTAATGGGTAACTAATCAATTCCTTCAGCTGGTTACAATTATATTTCACTTAGACACACTACTTTGTTACAGGAAGTCTGAACTGAGCTGAACTCTAGCTCTTTAAAATATGACAACTTGAAAGGAAAGATTTGTTTTTTCTCTTTATGTTGCACTATTTATTCGAGTTGATTTTTCAAGTAGACCAACATAGAATTTAAAATTTAAATTTGGAATCCTATGTCCCCTAAGCATATGATACTAGTGAAAGAAAGTCTAAATAAATTAACAATGCCGAAAAAAAAAAAAAAAAAGAAAGCATTGTGATTATTTTCCTCTATTTAGCACTTCTAAGGATGCACCTGGAGTACTGTTTTCATTTTGATGCTTCTGAGTTAGAAACTGGTAGAAAAGATCAGGAATCTGCAGCACAGAAAGCATGAGGAATGAACTTGCTTTGACTGATCAGAGAGGCTGTGGAGTTTCCATCCATGCAGGCTTTCAGATCTTGACTGAACACTGTCCTGTTCAACATGGTCTACCTTTTAAAACATTCCTGCTTTGAAAAGGAGGTTGACCTGGGCATCCCTTCCAAACTTAATTATCCTATCATGATATAACGAAACAATACTGCTAGGCATGGTTACATCAGCCTGTCTCCCATTTATTGCCAATAAATTTTTTTTTATTTGCTTTCAAATATTCAACAGAGGTCCCATTGCCATTTAAAAGAATAAGTAAGATGCAGATAGTAAATGTTCTTGACTGAACAGTAACATTGCTTCCTGAAACCTCCTCTTTGTTGCCTCAGCTTTACAAACATGGGAGATGTAAAGACACAGTTTATTAGAACACCTCACTTCTATACTTTTCTACCTATATTGTCCTACATGTTGAAGGTAGTAACCTGAGTTTTGTTAAAACATATATTTTAAAACCCTTCAGTTTTCACATTAACTTTTAAGATATAGAAAATCCATTAGTCCTATCTTTCATGTCTTCTCATGATTAGTCATCCTTTCCGATAAGAATATGAATATAATTTGTAATTGGAGGTTTTGGCTTGTACTGCACAAATGGTAGGGTTTCCATGGCAGTGGGCTAAAGGATGCTTTGGGTAGGAAGTGATGTGAGCTGCCCACATCCAGCTACAGCAAGGACCAACCCATGCAGGTGCTCTGTCATACCCCCAGACTGCAACTAGCTGTGTGCTGAACCATAGCTCAGACACATTTAAGGAAATACATGAAGAGAATATGTTTGGAGACAAAATGCTCTTTGGAGGACATGTGGAGCAGATGCTTTGGAGATGCATGGAAAGACAAGCTGTGATGGAGAGATATGAAGCAGCAGGTGTGCTTGTTGGAGAAGGCTTTGGTGTTTATTTACGTGTTTGCTTAGCTGCTTGCATTTTGTTTTTCCCAATACACAAACCAGTGATGAGAAGTCTGTGCTAGCTGCCAACCAAAGAAGGAAAAATTCCCCAAGCTGAAATTTTTTCCCTATGTTTATCTTCTAGAAGTTGACCCTTCCTATTCCCTTCCCTGTGAAACAAAGAATTCTTTAGTATAATATATTTTCTTTCCAGCAAAGGATGCCTAAGTAAGTTGCATTCAAACTGACCTCAAGTCTTTTAGGTGAATCTATAAATACATTAAAGTATTGATGCCTCTGTCAGTAGGTCAGCCCTTGAGATTAACTGGCTGTTCCCTACAGACTTTTCAGTTTCCAGTCTCTTTTTAAAAAAGTGGGCAGAGCATTGCAATACTTGTCTATGCTGATAGCAGCAAGAAGACAAAATAAACTTTTGCTATACTGTTTCCATATTTATTTAACCCACCTTCAATAAATTTTGCGGGGATATCTAACCAAGACCTTATGTTGAGCTCCCAATCCACTGCAGTTCCTTCTTCATCTTTTACAGTTATGACTCCTGTCTGTCTCTGTCCTCTGTAGGGGCTGAGCATTTATTTTCCTGAAATTTTGCCTGACTTTTTTAAAGCATCACAGCTTCCAAAATGTTCCAAAACACTCCATATGACAGTCTCATTCTCATTTACAAATGAAAATTCTCCCCTCTTCACTACTCCCCTCCTTACTTCTTACTTCCCTCAGACTACCAGTTGCCATAAAGAACCAATGATGACAGTACAAGAGAATGCCAAACATATTCCCAGCTTTGCAAAAAAAAGGAGCACTAAGGAATTACATATTAGTTAATCAAATTTGACCTCATAAACAATGACTCAAGAAATTATAAAGCTATCTCTGCAAAAGAAAAAGCAATCAGAATGTAAATAGCCAGAAGACAAACACTAGCTGTTTTTTTTTTTGACTAAACCTTTTTTTATGACTAAACCTAATTTTCTCTTTTGACAGGATAAGTGACTAAATGGATAATGGGAAGGTACTTGTGCAATGTGAGATAGTCTGAGCTTAATAAGGCTTTCATGCTTTTCTGCATGACATTCTCTTAACCTAAGAAAATATGATGCAGTTATAGACATCATGAGGTGAGCACAGATTTGGTTGAAAAATTTCTTTCAGAAAGCAGTTATCATTGTCAATCCAAAAAAGATGAAGTCATGTTTACAGAATAATGATATGGATGAGGACAATAAAATCCAAGGTTTATAATGAAATATAACACCTTTTCAACAATGCCAGTGCAAATTTTTATCTTTACTGTGAGAAGAAATATGGCTTAAGTAAAAGCAATTCTTAAGACCGGATGTAATTCAATTTTCTCTTATTCATCAGATTTTATCAAATTCTTTGCTGGACTTGCCTCTAATCTATGGGAGTATCTGCAATTGAAAGAAAAAAGTCTCAAGGTAGGAAACTACAAATAAAATGTTACTGAATAAAAAATGTATGTGGAAGATGCATACTTGAGGGTTTTACTGTTTTGTGTGAATTAAATCAAATCAAGAAGTTGAAAAAATTGCTCTTATGTTGTAATCATTAGTAGTAATTATACTCATAATAATTTTTAATACACTAAACTCAGCATTTCTTGATTCTTAGGGGGTTTCTGTGACACTTGTTACAAGAAGGGAAGAAAAGATTATTGTTCTTCCCTAGAAAAAGAAGGGAGATATACTTAGGCAAAGTAAGCAAAAGCATTCAGTCCTGATGGGAGGGGTAGACATCTGCACTTCATTAGAGGAGAAAACCCTTATAAGAAATGTTTACGTTGGGGAAGAGAACATTCTTTCTAAATAAACATTGCAACAAGATCTGTTCATACCCTGACCCTGGCTGCTGGGGCCACAAATGAAGGTCTACAAAGAGCCCATTTTGCAGTCACAGTGCTGCTTTCTTGTATTTTCTTATGAGTTGAAGGATCTTGAAGACATGCATCCCAGGAGAGGATCTGAAATGAAATCCTTTTGCTGCCTATAGCTCTATAGTATTTCACAATGTTAAAATTTGCAGCCGACAAAGCAAAAATATTCTCCCCTCCTGCCCCCACAAAGTGTCTCCTAGAAAGCCACCCCAAAATGATGTCAGCAAATTAGAGAGTTTTCCATGAAGTTACAAGTAGGATGCCTGATCATTAAGAGCATTTCTTAAAGGTGATATCTTTACATGTGTTTAATCTCATAGAATTTGAGGTGTTTGGCAGTTAAACATTCCAAAGCAGTTAGTGGTCTAGGATTGCGCTGTGACCACATCACTGAGTGCTGACCATGTCACATTTCTGCTCTGAATGGGAGCCATATTGAGTTGCATTTGAATCAGAGGCATCTACTGAAAATCCTGGAGCCTGAGACAGCTAAGGGATAAAATTATTGAGCAAAGGCTGCCTAAAATAAAGGTGGTGACTCCAAACCAATGTGTACTTTATTCGCATATAGTTTTGATTTCCTTCAACTCTCCCTTTGATCCTTGCAACCTTGTTTCATTGTTTTCAGTGGTGTGCTGGAAAGATGAGGAATGCTCTCTGACAGTTCATCTGTTTCCACTTCATGGACAGCCACAAGCGTTTGAGTGGCCAAGCATTTCCAGTTTGATTAGGAGTTTCTTTCTTTCTTTTGCTCTTCTAACTCAGGTTTTGTGTTTAGATTTGATTTTTTTTAAAATGTTCAGACAGAGCATGGGAATTGTATCTATACAGGTATTAGCTGACACTAGTTGCCTCATAGTTGGATGTTTTCCTCTTGTTTCCAACCCATAGCCAGTGATAATTTTACCAAATTTAGGTTGAGGGATACAGATATTGTCAGAAATAATTGCTTTTAAAGAACAATATGTATTTAATAGCATATACCTATATTTATTTATATGGTATAGCAACACATAGAAATACAATAAAGTAGCTGCCTCAACATAGGAAGTGGTGCTATAGAGGTTTATAAATGTTAATACAGAGAAGCAGTAGGGAAAGTGTCTCATGGTCAGTGGAGATGAATTCAGTTTCCTAGGCTCTTGTCCATCATCTTATCATGTCCACTGCTGGAGAGCAGTCATGAACAAACCAGCATGGGCATCCTTACATTCTTTTCTCTACACTTGTAAGATCTTTCTGAGCTGAGCTGTACAACATAAACAGACAAGACAGACAGACACACAATCACACACATACACACACAATTCACTTCATGCTATCAGTGTGGGAGAAACATTTCTAAGTCTTTAAACATTTTATTTCATCTAGATTCTTAAGAGTGAAGTTGGGTTTCTCTGAAATGGTGGTTACTCCTTCCATAGGTCTCTTGTTTCAGCCCTGTTACAAGAAACTCTTAGTTTTCTTCTATCATTGATTATATCTTTGAATCTTTGGTGTTAGAGACAATCAGATTAGAATAGAACAGAGTAGACTAAAACATTCCAGTTGGAAGGTATCCACAAAGCTCATCTAGTCCAACTGCTTGAGCAATTCAGGACTCAGCCAAAGTTAAAGCATGTTGTTATAGAATCACAGAATCCTAGAATTTTTAAGGTTGGAGTAGACCTTTGAGATCATCAAATCCAACCCAAATTATGGGCATTTTCCAAATGCCTCTTAATTACTGGCAGGCATAGGGCATTGACCACCTCTTAGGAAGTCTGTTTCAGTGTTTGACCACTCTCCATGTAAAGAAATGCTTCCTAATATGAAGTTTGAACCTCCCCTGATACAGCTTTGAACCATTCTCACACATGCTATCACTGGATACCAGGTAGAAGAGTGCAACACCTCCCTCTCTACTTCCCCTTCTCACGAAGCTGCATAGATCAGTGAGGTCAGCCCTCAGCCTCTCTCTCTCTGTGGATTCTTCTTCAGGTTTTAGCATTTCCCTCTATTTCCTTCCTTGTCTCACCTCTCTGCCAAAGTGTCCCAGACTTAATTTTTTTATTTTTTTATCCCACCATATGACCACTTGATTTACAGGTTTCAGTGGCAATTATCTTGCTACTCACTGTGTTTAGCTGACACTTGTCCTATACAGTGGTTTACAAGGTGGAGCTTTCGTGGTCTGCAATGCCAGCCCCAGTTTCCTTATGAACCAATCTTTTCCTTATGATCATCAACATGCAAAATGTTTTTACTTGCCTGCAGCCCCTTAAATGGCCTATTTCAAAATGATAGTTGTATATTGACAATATAGATGTATTCAGTCCTTAGAGGGAAAAAATGTAAACAACTGATCCTTTTAGGCACTTTAACTGTATCATTTTTGATACAGAGAGATTAACTCTGTCCATGGGCATGCAGAGACTGCAGCAAGAGTTCTCAGTCAAATTCAGCTCAATGAAGTTCTGCCCCTGGAAAAGGAAAAAAAAAAAAATATCCAGAAACTGCAATTTCAGACCACAGCTACAGGTCTATAAATGTATATAGCACTCTCTCTATATACATGTGTTTATCTATCTGTAAATGTACATAGAGCAATAAACATACAGTTGAACTCCTGGGAGTGGGACTAAAATGCTTTTATGGTCTCTTTTTTACTTTTCCAGCCTGTTCACATTACAGAGCTAGCATCAATATCTGTGGAAATCCTACTCTCATGAGCTTTGTGAGGTGATGTCCTGGGTGCTGTCTGTTTTCAGTGAGTATTAGTGAGCCTTCTCTTCCAGTGTGTTTTAGAAAGCCACAATTTCTCCTCTGTGTTTTGTTTGCAGGAGCATCAAAGTGAAGTATTTTGTGTGATATTTGTGAAAGGCTGTTGAAGAAAAAACAATTAGCATCCTAAAGAATCAAGATGAAACAAATATACAGGCTAAAATTACAGAACACCTGCCTTTTTTAAAATTTTGGTAAAAGACAGAGTCAGCAGGGACTTTTCCCCATGAACCAGCATGGGGCAGTGTTATCCATGCAAACTCAGACCACCTTTACTGGCAGATAAATCAGCACTAGCGTCTGTAAGGTTTAGACGTAAACATCTGAACAGACTTGGAACCTCTTGTAAGTATCTGGCTTGGACAAATATAGCTACACAGAAAAGACAAAAATTGCCTTCAGCCACAATTAAATGTGTTGCTTTGTGTTATACATTTTAGGAAGCAAAGAGTATGTCATAACAGCGAGGCACAGGCATCCCCAGCTGTAAGGATGATTATGATGATGATTATGAGGATGATGACAAAGATGATAATTAAAATTGTGTCCAGTAGCTGAGGATAAAGGAATAGTAAAACTAGTCCTGTTCAAGCTCATACTAAAAAGGTAATGGAGAGAGATGTGGACTGACTGAAGCACTGGGTTTTACCAGGTTAGTTTTTATGCATCTTTACAAATGAGATCTTTGTGAAAAAATTACAGGATTTTATAAAAGCAGCAACAGAAGTGTATAAGTGCAAATTTCAAAAGTTTTGCTTTATCAGCAGCTTTATTAACTTCTTTTGCTTCTAATTGATGTTAGGGATCTGTTTAAATATAGCTAAATTTTATCCCTGAATGCAGGAAAGTCTACTTACCTCATTATTAAGAGATAGAGGCTAAGGTTGCCGATGCTGTATTTGCAAGCTACCTTCCACAAAAACACCTTCTTGAAAAGCAGCCAAATAAAATCTGCTTTAGAGTTCTATGGACATTAAGGCACTTATTTTACACGCAGGCCAGGATACTTACATGACAACGACAATCACAGCAAAAATGCTAGAAAGTGTTTTCCCTAAGCCTAGTTGTGCCTTCAGATGTAGTGGCTAGACAGCTGCACATCTGTAGCACTCGGATGATCAATCTAACATGGTACTTAGGTGGAGTAAGAGTTAGCACTTTGCAGTCACTGCTGATCACCAGACTGATCAGGGGAAAGAGGAAGCCTCCCATGTTGGTGATGAGGGGGAGCTCCTGACCTCTCCTGTAGGCCTGTTAGAAGATAAAGCTAGAGCAGAGGTGATCCCTGGCAGAAACTGTGCAGCCTCATCTGTGAAAGCAGTTGAAAAAGAGGGCTTCCATTTTGCTTTGTTTGAGTTCTGTCTGTAAAGAAATATTACAAAAATAACCATTTAGGTCTTAGCAGCACAAGATAAAAAGTAGAGGAACAGGAACCAAAATCTTTTGCTGCAGAATTCACAGGGGCTTATGACTTCTTAGTATTTCAACAATTGCTCTGAAGTTCATTAAGTCATTTGCAAGGCTTCAACAAACTGATTCAACAAACCAGTCATTCTAGGTGTCAAGGACGCTTGATTGCCTGGTTTTATCAAGGACGTGAAGTTTTGGCAGTTTATCACACCGTCACAGGTCTCCTTTACGTCCTTCAGGAGTTACTGAGGGTGCCTGTACATTTGTACTGGGGGACTTTGTCTTGGCATGATGTCCAAAGGCTTGTTACCAACTATCAATGTAATTGTGAATATTGGGGCCTGAACCTGCTCCTGTTCAGCAGCTGCAGACACAGACTTGGATTCTGTTCTTACCTCCTCTCCACCTGTGACAGATTTTCTGCTCTTCCACACTACTTTTCTTCCTTATGCAGTAAATTGTTCTGAAGTATAGGCAACATATATGCTTTGATGGTACAAATTTTTGAACTCAAGTGTAATATCTCTGAAGTACATATTTATGATACATTTAATTATTAACCATTGTAATTGTTTCATTCGAATACACTTTTTAGAATTTTTTGGTTACTCAATGAAATGTGCCACTTGTGAGGGCATGCTTCTAAAAATAGAACTAGATATATTCAGGGATATTTAGCTTGAGGAAAAAAAGGTTTACTGATTATAAATAAATAAATGTTGAAATATTTGCTGCAGAAGAGACTACATATTTTTCAAATCCCCTTCCATCAAATGTATGTCTCTGAATTCTTCTGGTGGCTCTGTGTGTAACTAAAATGTCATATATGCAGATCTGTGTGACATGACAGCAGCAGGTAGCATCTAGTAGTGCCTATAGGGTCTTCCTCAGTGTTTGTACAGCCTACTGTATCAGACTGGGAATCTTCAAGATTATAACAATTTTAAAAGCAAAACGAGATAGGTTAAATTAAGCACAACTGCTGTGTTTTGAGTAAAATCACAACTGTGACGGGATCTTCATTCTTTACTTGCATGTATTAATATTAAAAATTATAATAAATTTGTGTTATTTTCTTAGTTAAATATTAATATCAAAAATCAGTTTAAAATTAGCAGTAAACATAAAATGATTTTTCTCTCCCAAAAGAAATGAAGCTAGATGGTGTTGAGGACTCCTTCTTTGATCATTGTTCTCTTTGTTCTCTTTTATGATGGGATTCCACTGCTGCTGACAACTTCAGTTAATCTGCTATGTGTTTTCTTCTTCCCTCCTAACAGCTCCTAAATGGAGACTGTCAGGTATGTCATCACATTTAATTTATCACACATGAAGAATGTAGAATGTAGTGTTTGCCCAAATGATTTGACAGGGGATTTAGGATGCTGCTAATTTGTGAACTGCTGACAAATTAACAAGTTGGCAAAGCATTGGTTAAAAAAAAAAAAAAAAAAAAAAAAAAGAGAAGCTAAGCCAGTTTTTTTTCAAATAAGCTGTGGATAATATTGCTGGATCTGTTTTACATTCCAAAAAATTAACAGGAATGAAAAGTCAGGAAAGGAGAATTATTAAAATTTATACGAAAACATGTTTAGGAACCATCTCCTGTATAAAAATACACATCAAGGTGGCTCTGAGATTCTGTATTTTTGAAAGACACAAATAGAACTAGAAACAAAATACTTAATAATAGGCAGATTTCTGTGATATTATATCCCTCAGATGAAATCCTGTGACTCTGGAAGCAAGAACACTGTGAGGAAATGCAATTCAATTTAAATATTTTGAGAAGAAACTAAGAAATGAGATTGGAGAATAGGAAAAGAAGACTTCAACATTAACAGTACATTTTGTGTAATGTGATACAGAACACAGAAAAACAGACATTTTCTGTCTTGTTCTATCCCAAAATCAAATGGTAACATTAACATATTTTTTTTACTTACAAATCTATGAAAATGCACCTGTAGTTTTTGAGATAATTAGGTTCTTACATACTCAACTTTTTTTTAAAGAAAATTATCCCATTTCATGAAACTTTTTTCCCTCTGGAACCAATGCTGTGGTGCTGTGAAAATAAGTAATAATTAAATGTCTATATTAAAAGTATTTACAAATTCTTTAAACAGAATTTGTCAGAAAAATTAAAGGGAGGTAAACTTTTAAAATTGAGGTTCCTATCTTAAAAGCAAGGACATGTCAGAGCAACAAAGGGATATAGAAAAACCCATTCTGTCCTGACACCCCTGAGGAACCGGCCCCTGGCAAATTCACACTTGTGGTTTGAACACAACAGAGGTTATGGAATGCAAAGAAGTACAGTACTGCCAGCTTCCAGCAAAAAGTCCCAATTAATTGGGCCAGACAGTGAAAAAAAGGAAAAAAAAAAAAAAAAGAGAAAGATTTCACATTGTCAGGGAGGATAATTTGTAGCTCAGTCTCTCAGGTTGGATTGCTTGTGCTGCATCTGTGGTACACATTTTCAGCTCAGCCTGAATTACTTTTGCAGAATTGCCCTGGACAATCCATTTGTTTAAAAGTACGGAGTCTTAAGTGTTCTTTAGAAGAATGAACAGACAGTGCAGTTTGAAGGAATGTTATTTAAAAATGCTTTTGGCTGAGCCTGGTGCCTCAGTCTTTAGTCACAGCAAGTTGTATTTGATTGTTACACTGGAATTATGCTAAAATCTCTCTGGTGAAGAGGCATTTGTGTTGCTTAGGGAGAAACCCTGGGTAGAACCGGATTTATAATTTCTCCTTTGGTCTTGCCCTTGGAGAAGAATGCTTTGCTACAGCACTTTACCAAACCCTGGAGCTGACCTCAGACTTCACTAACCTCCTATTGCCTTCCACTATCCCCATGTCCTGCGGCCCTGGCAGGATCTAAGTGTTATGCCATCCTTTTCCTTAGGCTAAAGAGGTCCATGTCTCAAGAACTGTCTCAAGTCAGCACAGGGTTCTGGGAGGGCCCAGCACTGGGGCCACATCAGCTACATCTGCCATCGACTAAGTAGGGCAGGAATCGGGAGTGTGCACAGTCCTGTGCTTGATTATACTGATTCATTAATCTGTCTACTCTTTGAAAAATGGCACAACTATTTGTAATTTTTCAAGTAGAGCATACTAGATGTAATGTAACAATAGTAAATTACATAAAATAAGCAGTAAATAAAAATTGAAAATTATATGCCATATCTGTAGCTCGACAACTGATGAAAATAGTTTTGTATAGCACTTTTAAAAATTGCTTTTCCACACGTCAAAATCACAAAATGTTAGCAGGTAGTGCTGTGCACAAAACTGGTGGCACCACTAGCTCAAAGTGAATTGTATCAAAAATAAATAATCACTCAGCAAAACAATCAGGACAACTGTTACACAGAAAAAATACACCAAGTATCCCAAATCAGTTTTTATAAGCTTGATCAAACCATAAGCCCTAGTGAATCTATAAATGTTAAACTTAAATTTGACTTATGAACAATTCTTTTTGACAAGCAAACTATGTCTTCTTCTGAGCATAATTTAAATTTAAAGTAGCTTAGGTATTATTAACTATTATTGCAACAGGAAGGAAAGCATGAGGGAGATTGTGTAAGAGTCATACATGAGTTAAAAACTTGCAGCTTCGGGATTTTGTTGATATGGAGAGTCTGCTTTAAAACATTATAAAATAATGTTTTCATATTTGAAACATATGAAATACAATGTAAAAACCTCTTAGGACACCCAGGTGGACAAAACTTCATTATAAAACTCCCATAATGGATGATTATTTCCATGAGTATTGCCAGAAAAATCCCAAATTATGAAATAGATCTTTTCTAAAATAGGGAAGAATCATCATGAGAGAGGACAGAAATTAGAAATTAAAATAAAGATTAATAAAATAATTAATAATAAAATAAAATATTGTGCTCCCCACTGAGTTCTTGGAGGCTTGATTTCAGTCCAGCAACTGAAACCAGCCTCTTTAATTGCATCAAACTCTCCCCAGCCTCCATGGGTCTCTAGCTCTGGTGTCTCCTTGCAGCACTTCTGAAGCCTGGCTGTGTATCATCTCCCTTCTCAGGCTCTGCTTGTGTTTCACGGGTTGTTTCCCCTTGCTCAATCTCTTCTCCTGCCAGCCCACCCTGCCTGCTGGATGAACAATGCAGCATTTCTTGATGTAATGCTGTTTCCATTCTGGTCCATTGAGTGGGACAGACCATTACCTTTCCACTGTCTCACATGATTAGAGATTGTTTTTCACCATTACACTAAGCAATCTCAGTTAATTCAGTCTCTTTTTGAGCACTCTACTTTCTAAGTTGCTGATCATTAATAATTTCTACAGTCTGTTCCCTGGACTTTCCACAGTCTGTCCAAGTCCTTCTTAAAGCACAGTGCCTTAAGCACAAGAAAAGATCTAGAGCTGAAATATATAAGGCACTGGCAAAGCTGAATTTTTAAATGCCACTTCTTGATTCTTTCTGGGAGATTCCCTGGGGTTTCCTGTAGCTGTAACTTCCCTGTCAAGTACATATCTTGACATGCATCACCATCTCTTCTCTTGGTGCAATGAAACAGCTGCGTCTTAGAAGCTTCAGAAAAGAAATGGGATATAGGAGAGATGAAGTGCAACTCCCAAGATATATTGAATTTTTTTTTTTGCTGCACCATTTCTTTTTACCCCAGACTAATGTTTTACAGCTTTGTCCCAAATTTTGCTTCTTAAATTGAAGTTTTAACTGTAAAATTTTATTTTCAGCATAAATGGTTTTTCACAAGAAGTTCACACTTCCTATACTTGAACACATTGGAAAATAGATTTCTGTGGTCATCCTAGCACTGTGCCCTAAAAATCCCTTTCCCAAGTAAAAAACCCTGCCTTTGAGAGACAGGAAATTTTAGTCTAAGTTTAAAGCAGTGCTAATACTTCCCTATATCTTCCAAAGGGCACTGGACACATTTATATGGGGTGTAAACAGAAGGAGATTACATCTCCTTCTGAAGTCTGTGTGGATAAATTGCACTGAGTACTGAAATACACCCAAACTCCAAAATATTTACAAGCCATAATTCTTTTGTAACCTGTCTCTATGGAAGCAACTGTGAGGACTACTACATGCCCACATGGCTCTGGCTTTTGCAGTCCACAGAGAATTTGAGTTCTTGGGTGTACATGCCATAGTATGAAAACAAACATACAGCCACAGCCTTGCCAACCTTATACTTTAAAAAATGGTGAGTCATGATATCAAGACATGAAAGAGCTTTGTGTGATGGGATCCCCAGTCAAGCTGGTGCCTTCAGCTGGAACTGCTCCACCACTAAAATGGAGCAGTTCCCTGAAGCTAAGCATGCCAAAAGACACTGAAGGTTTCCAATCCCTAGAGGTGTATTTCAATAAGATCCAAAAATAGTAAGATGGAACATGGCAATTCTTTCCAGAGAGAAAACTCTGGATTGCTGGGTGAAATTGGCTAAAAAAGAATCTTGAAAACATTTATTACTTTTCTCACTTGCATCCTGGCAGTTCAGGATTATTTTTCTTTCCTTTCAGTCCAGGAACCTTTGGTGGCTTCTTGAGCTGCAGAAAACATACACTGACCCTCTGAGGTCTCCAGGAAAGCCTTCTGTAGGAGTTCTATGGTGTCTCTTGACTCCTTGGCTGCTCTATGCATGCCTACCCATCAGTCTACTCTCACAACTGGACACGTCTGGCTGCAGATGCTCCCTTTTTTGTGGAAAGAGAAGGAATCTCCCCTACGTCCTGAGAATTTCTACTGATCCAGAGGGCAGCAGCCAGGAAGCAACATGTGGTCATTGTTCTCCCAGACTCTTTAGCAGAAGGCACAGTATGTGGTGACCTGAAAACAAAGTAATTAAACTGCCACACCCATCTGTCATCACTTTTCAAGGGAGATAAGATCTAAGAAAAATTTTTTTCTAAGCAGTGAAATCAATGATGTCTGATTTTCTGAAGATTTATTCCCCTCTTTTCTGTGCCACACATTTCAGTAATCCTATTTTTCCTGTAATAGTCCCAAGGTAAGCACTATGCCTGGTTTGGAGCTGTGTGCCTATTGATCTGTCTGGCCAGCAAGCACACGCTGTTTGGCCAACAGGAAGCTGCAAAAAATTCAATGTATAAACATGGAGATTTGCTTTCTTTTCCTGCATACATCAGGAAGTTTCCTCTAAACCAAACTGATTTTCATTACACTTATGGGATTATCTGTTGGGAACTTTAACTTAATTTTTTTCGTCTACATAAAACAGGCTAATAGTTTCCAAAATTACTGGAAAGGGAGGGGCAGATAGTTGGACAGAAATATATACTGAGAGACAACAAGACGTGATATGCATATTAAACCAATTTCTAGATGGCATTAAATTAAAATACTGAACTGTTTACAGTATTTTTTATTTATGTCTTCCTTAATAACCCTTTACTGTTCACTTCACTGCCTCTTAAAATTTTTCATGTGTTTTCTTCTAGTGAGAGCTGAGCTTAATCATTGGATTTAAATGCTGTACTGCTGTCTGGAACTTAAAACAAACAAATGTAAAACTTGTGACAAGATAATGAGATCTGGTAGGATTTTTTCTCTGCTCTGTTCACAAGGAATAGCCTACCAAAGAAAGCATGTCTTGTTTGATCCCTACTTTACTCTCCTTTCCACTTGAACAGACATATTACTATAGTATCCAGAGCTCAGGCAGTTGCAAAGATTCATTTAGTGTTTGTAACATGTATTACATTTATTGCTTTTGTAATTAAATTCAAAGTCTTTGCAAACAAAATTCAGAAGTTCCTGGGATTGCATTTTCTGTAGTGTTAGCATTCTCACAGTGTGTTTTCACAATCATTAGAGAAATAAAAACTGGTTTAGTTACGTATTATTTTACTTGATATTCTGCTAAGAGTTTTAGCACTCTTGCAAAGTAGAAGAGCATGTCACTATTGTCCTCTAAATAAAAAAATGTATATTTTAAAAACAGAAGTTGAATATAATGTCCAGCTAGAAAAATTCTCAACAAATTTGAACAGGAGAAGTAAGGAAGAAGAATGTAAAAAGGGGGTTTTATATAAAAAGAGTTTTTAAAAGCTCCTGAAGAAGTCAGTGTAATAGCTTCTTCCACTACATTCTTGTATTTCTGTCCTTGCAGTACTTCTGCAATTTTTTCTTGACTGTTATATTAATTAGCAGCCTGTTTCTCTATTAAAATTTGCATAATAATGTAAAGTAAGGCAGAATGCAAATATTGGAACTAAGGCCATTGTAAATTCAAATGTCAAGTATTACTTGAATACTAGGTGGAAACTGACTGACTGAAAAAAGTTTAATCTGAGATGTATTCTCTTTCCTGCAGTGCCTGTAATATAAATATATATATATACACACATGCATACATTTGTATGATGGGGACTTGGAGACTTTTACAAGAAGTGGCAAACACAATATAATATAAGAAGCAAAGTCCTATCAGCTGTTCTTTGTTATTCGGAATAATCTTGGCAATACACTGAAATCTATTACAGTTCCCATCAGTGCCAGTAAGGCCTTAACTGAAGCAAGCTTCATTGGAATCAATACATTTTTCCTAAAAATCTTGCGTATTTTCTTTTAAGATTCTCTTTTAAAGAGGGTCTTTCTAAAGTTCATCACCTTTTTTTAGTTTACTTGTTGCAGAGAAGATAAGTTGGACAGGAAAATATTACATGAAGAAATGATATAGTAAAAGTTCCATGCTATGTATTTTGGGTGAAGTAAAAAAACTTGGGCCACCCAAGGCTACTCTTTGACAGAGATACATTTTGTGAGTTTGTATGCTGACTCTGAAAGGCCATCATGGTTTAGGAATGGTATTCCTTAATTTAGTGCTCCCACTAAAATGAAACACTGGCTGCTCCTCTCCCCCAGCCACCTCCGATGAGAAAAACAAAAGTCAGAGATCCCGAGCTGAGATAAGAACAATTTACTGGTAACAACGAGATAAGAAAGTGAACAGTGACAATATTAATAACAAAAGTATACAAAAAGAAAGTGATTTACATGCAAAAATGCTCACTGACTGACCGACATGGCACCACATGACCCCAAAGATAATGACAAAATGGTGGCAGACCCTCTGCACATCACCTTTTTCTTTCTGACCTGCTCCTTCTTGGAAGTGAGAATCCCTTATTTTGTCCTCACAGTGGTGACATAAGGTGGCATAGAACAATAACCTAGACACACCCACAGGGCTCTACACCCTGCCCCCTCATGGCTACTGCGAAAAATTGACTTGGTCCTTATAATGCACTGGGAGCACAGACTTAAAAATGACTCTTTTAAGACATGGAGCTCATGAGGGTGCTAGCCTAGATCAAACAGCAGCACCTTATAATTTTAATGGCCCTTAATACAGGTCATATATTGACAGCAAGGCTACCAAGAGCTAACAATACAAACATCTGCTGTGCTTTGAAATCCATTTCAGGTTTTTCCGCATATTTTTTAATCTTGTCTATCTTTGAATTGATTTTGAAGGTTGCCTAGTAATACCTTATTTTTTACTATTAGAAGCATGCATACTCTTGCTGTCTTTCTTTCATGCTATAGACAAACCACAACATCAAATAGAAAGTCCAAATGCTAGTGTAAGCATCAATAGAGAAAGGGAAGAACCTATGCTCGTAAGAGCTGTTCATCAAGTAGTTAAAACAGAGACACTATTAAGTGTTGAAAACATTAAAAATAAGAACTATAAATACAGAAAATATCTAATTTTTTTTTTGTCATGTGATGCAATCAAATGGAGTAAAGAGTATAAGGTGTCTGTGTGACAAAAGAGCTTTTCTGAAGTGAGATGCAAAACCTCCACAGGTATATATGAGGAAACGGGATAAACTAGAATGTGAAAATTATTTGAACACTTGCTGACTAAAGTAAGAATCAGTGATGAATAGGGTAAAACTTGCTCAGCTACTTAAAAAATTTATTAATTTGTAATTCTTTCCTGAGACTAGAAATCTGAGGAGCTGGCAAGTGCCTAGTGCTGGTAATTTCTGCTTGTTTAGCTACTAGTGTAAGGTGATAAAGGTACACTTTTTTAATATATTTTTATTCTGTACATTCTCATATCTAAAGTTGGAAAGTCCATTTTAAAGAATAATGAAAAGTGTACTTTATGCTAAATTGCTACAATATACAACACAGACTGAGCACCCAAACTATTGCTGCTATGATCAAGAAGAGATAAAACAGTGTACATTAAAAGATAATATTCTCATGTCAAACCAGTGAACTTCACAACTTGTGTAAAACCTTGTGATGAAACAATGCTCAAAGAAAAGTAGGTAGACCACATAAACATATTACTTGTTACAGGAAATCATGTCAATGTGTATTTATATTACTTTATAATATACATTGCCTAGGTAAGAAATAGTTCAAATATGCTGAACATAAGGACATACAATTTGCTTTTGAGTATATGAAAATTGTTCCAAGCTGAAGATAATACAGGGGAAAATTTCACCTAAGCCTCCAGAATTCTTAGAAAGATGCATTATTCTGTAAATCCAAAGAATGGAAGTGGCAAAGAGATCATTTGTATTTCAGAGATTTAGAAAATAACTTCAGAAATATAATGCCTTTTTGAGTTTGCAAGTAGGCAACAGCTGAAATAAGAAATCTGAGTAATTTGTTTTCTGTTCAAGTTCTCACAAAAATGAGGTATACTATAAATTGAGCCCAAATACTTACAGGTCAGAAAACTTTCTTCTCTGGGGATTTTAGAAGACAGAAAAGTAGAAATTCTCACCAGGTTCTACAAAGTGATAAAGGTGAGGCATGCCTTAGGAGCGGCCGACATTATTGGTGCAGTGGCTAAGTCCACTTTACACCCCCCCATATTACTACAAAATGATCTCCCCCGCACACCATTGTGCTAGAAAGTTCTCCCTTTACTGAGATTCCAGTGGTCACTGGCTCTCTCCCCCCTCCCATCCCTTCTCCCATTGGCCCCTGTTATGTCACTCACCCTTGCCTCTGCCCCCTGGCCCTCAGACCATTGGCTTCTGATGCTCTGCCTGCCCCTGGGACCCTTCGGGATAAAAACACACGTGGGGTTTGTTATTGGTTCTTTGCCTCTGTTCCCTTTCAAGTGTGTTGGTTGCATGAAAGGCCTTGGAACTGCATGCAGAGAATCCTTCTCGCCTCTGTCTCCGGTCTGTGCACAGCCTGTGTGTGTGAGGGGCTGTTCACGACTGCCTGCGAGGGTGAGATCGAGTGCACGCGTGGGTGCTGGCAGAGTGCTGCCTAAGTGCCTCCATGGGGGACCCTGGGGAAAAATTGCGGCATTGGTCCACTGACACCTTCCATTGCAATACATTGTGTGCAGGAGAGGCCTGTGTGATAGCAACATGATGAGCTCCATGAGGACAGAGGTTGGGGTGAGAACAGAGCCAGAGCTCCAGTCCTTCAACCCTGATTGAAGGTAGTAGAGGAATGCAGAACTGGAGGCAATCCTGACCTCTTCCATCAAACACTGGAGTCTGCAGCATCCTCATGTACTGGGGAACCAGCATGAGCTTCACTCAATTCCAGTTGCAATCAAGGAGGTCTGCAGTCTTTGTGGAAACTTAAGTATTCTGCTTTGGTGTGGTGAGATGTTTCTGTCCCATGAATGCACTGATAGGGATGCAGCAAGGGCTTGGCTTCTACTGGCCATTGCCATTGCCACACTGGATATGTGGCTAGCTAAGTCTGTAGTGTGAGCTAATACAGCTGTTCTTACGTTTATGTTACTAGATGCAACCCTTTATCCATAACTAATATGAAATGTAAGGAGTGTATTAATACATTAATTTAGGCACATATAGACAAATTCTCAAGATATATAAACTGGTCCTTCTTCACCCATCCTGTGAATTTACACCCAATTAAGATCCACTCAGAGTATTCAATTCTCTGTTGAAAATGGTGATACAGATGCACAGTTCTATAAAATATGAATATAAAAGTAAAATTTTCTGAGGTGTCTGGTTTTATGACTTGTCAGTCTTAAACATGAAATATCTGATTGAAGTAATCAGATTTCATGACAGCAGAGCATGAAATATTTAGGCAAATTTCCAGAAGCATAGAATGATTATAACTAATTAAATTTCAAAACATATTGTGAGAAAACTCATGCGAAGTGTTTCCAATGAAATATGGATATAGATGATGTTCAGATGTAAGAATATTTTGTTATGAGCATAAGACTTGGCCCATATTTTCTAAGTTTTTTGAATAGAATTCCAGCAGACACAACATAAACCAGTCTGTGGTTCAAATAAAAAAAGAGGTAGAAATTCACCTGAAAGTTTTTGTCCTGATTTTCACTCCCCAGAATTAAAGCCTTGAGAGATATGGTTCTATAAACCAGGAGTAAGGAAAACTTTCGCTAGAAATTAGGGAAACCTGACAATTTGCATCCACACCCTTTCCTGCATGAGACTGACTGAGCTGTGCAGATGTTGAGACCTGCACTTAAAATAATACACACTTACTTGTCTTTTGATTTGGGGCAGAGTTACAATGGGAAGGGGGAACTCAAGAAGTTTAAATAGAATCAGGATCAGTTTCATGCATGGATTCACAAGCTTTGAAACAAACAAATGTTTCTTATGAGAACAGCTAATCTTATGAGGATTCTACGCATTTGGGTTCAAATCTCTCAAAGAGTACATAAGACTTTGGCATTTTTAAACATCCAAACTAACTGTCTTTCTGAAATGACTGCTGTGCACCACGTAGTACACAAATCAGAACTGTTCCAAGAAATGATGGTAGTGTTCTTGGAAGAAAAAGAATTATGAGCAAGTGTAAATGTGTAAGAAGTTATTGGAGGAAAGCCAGTGGAGTGAATGGTGTGAGGCAGAGAATCTTCTGAAGGCAGTGGCCCACTCAAGCTGGGACAAACATCAAGGAAGCCAAAAAAGCTAGTCTTTTCTGGAGGCACTATTCAAAGTTCTGAGACTTGCATGTCTCTTCCCTTCAGTTCTTTTTTAGAACTTTCAAAATTGATACCCACAAATACCTTTCCTAAACATTGTTGGCAGATATTGAATTCTTTTAGAGGTAAGTATGTTTTATCTGTGTAATACTTGTTTTCTGACAGATAAATTAGCTGGTATATTGCTTTGATTTAATTCTTTGGAGGTAAGTAACAAGTTTGGAATGGACAGATAGATGTCTAGTTTGTCTGGAGGGTGGACATCATTCCAGTTGGAGGAAGGGAGTAATAGTTAACAAGCCTGGATGAACTCTTTTCCTTCAGTGTACTTTAACAATTTCAGAAGATTTGATCTCCAATACTCTAAAACCTGTTCTACGTGATATTTATCTAAAACAGACGTGAGCAGAAACAGATGTTGTTGGCTTTTTCTCTCTCTGCATGGAAGGCATAGGATTTCTCTAGAATGAAAGATATAGAAACCAAGAGGAAACATATTTTCTTGGTCCACACATTTTCTATGCTTTACCTATTAAAATGTGATTTTGTGATTGCCAGATGTGCCTGTTTTGAAATAGTAGATAAGGAATAAAATACCCATGGTGGAAAAACACTTGAAGGTGACATCAAATAGAATCTGATTTGCATTCTGCTGAAATTCCACAAAAAATTGAAATATGCAGGTATTTCTATTGTTTTGATGTATAAATAGGCTATGTTTTAATTGTACCCATTTAGAAATGTATAAATAAGTACCCAATAGAAAAAATGTAGAACTCTGTGTAAATAAAAATAGTAAGAGAATAAAGGTCAAGAAATAGGTTAATTGGGAAAATAATGCTTCACAAGTATTTTAGTTTCTCTTCAGGATCTACAATAATTAAAAAAAGGACTAGTGACATAAAAATTGCTGAGCAGAGAAAAGAAATGCAGTAACACATTTGTATTTCTTTAGGATTATGTTTTTCATAGTTGCATAGAATTCCCTTGGCTCTATTTAAATTTATTAGTCAGCTATAAGCGAATAGAAGCTCAAAAGAATTGGACATATTATGACCAAAAGCTTAACTTTATGAGCAGAAGAGAGTTCTTTCCACTTGGAAGCACACAAGATATTTGATGGAACTAATTCAAAACATGGAACATGAATGGCCGGTGACTTTGCAACACAGAGATGCCAAAACAAAATGGCGGCATGAATGGCTGGCTCTTAGGGCTAGCTGCCAACGGAATGTGGCAGCAAACAAAACCAGCAACATTTTGTTGTAGTACAGGAGATGAAACTTCAACTTCATATAGCACCTAGGTAATATCTGTACTGCTCCGCAACTCCCAGCATCTCAATGCTGGAAACACATTAAAAAAATGGATGCAACTCTGGGAAAGGCCACAAAAATAATACTGTATTCATGAGAAACATTTAAAATGGCTAGATGAAGCATAACTTTGTTAAAACATGGACAATTGAGACAGGCATGGTAACTGAAAGGTTTGAAAGTTTTAAAATGTTTTCTTCAATTATGTGCGGCTATGAACAACAATAGGAAAGAAAAATTTAGGCCATCTGAAGAAAAATTATTTCAAGAATAAAATGTAATTGGTGTATGAAAACCATATGGGAAGAGTCTAGTACACTTAAAACAACAAAACAGTTACTAAATGTGGAAAACAAATCCTTAATTATAGATGGACTAAGTGGACATAACAACATTTTTTACTTCTGACTTTATGACACTTGTACTTGTCTCTGACAAGGACATTTTAGCATTTTTTGGAAAGTAAAGTGTCTTAGTTGTTGTTCCTTCTGTTTTAACCTAGGGCTAGCTACTTAAAAAATGTTACTAGCTTTTCAGAGAGAGAGATCAGCTGTTCTTTTCTAATTTTTTGCATTAATGTTTATCTGGATGAGGCCTATGGTACGAACAAAGAGTAGAGACTGGAGGAAAATAATCAGCCTTCATAGAAACTGAGCTTGGCTGATGGCCACAGTAAACACGTGCAGCAAACATATAAGGATGACTTGAAAGCAAACATATAAGGATTAAAAAAGGGAAATGTTTGTTTCAAGGTTTATATGACAAAAGATTTGTACCTTTAGGTCTATGATCTACAGCACAGACTATATGTCTTTTTGTTCTAGGAACTTTACAGGTCTTGGGTGTTCATAATTATCCAGAATTATCCTTCAGGTAGGTCAGTGACTGCTGGTATTGTGGTCCATACCACTTCTTTGAACTGTTCTTTCAAAGAATGCTCTTCAGTTTGTATCAGACTTGGAGACTGATAAAAGGAATTCTCAACAAGTATAAGGAGAAGCCAAATAAATTATATTCATACTGTGCTATCCATTTTCACTCTTGGACTAAGCTCCTTATGCAGCTTTTTATGGCCCAAGCCTCATTCTTTTGTCATGGGAGAGTGGATGAAATGCACAATAGGGAGTTTGAGTGCAGTTGCAGGCAGGCAGAACAAGATGTGGTACCTGGGAAAGCATCCTGGATCCTTTAGTTTAAACAGGGCAATAAAGTGTGATGTTTGCTTGAAAAGAAAAAGTATGGGCTCTCCTTTGGGCCTCTTTTTGATCACGTTAAATGGCTTGATTAAGAGGGGTGGTGAAGACATGGTTTAGCTGATATTTACACTGTTTGTTTGCAAGCTCCATCTCTGCCATTTCCAGACTCATCTATGGCTGCAAATGACTCAATGATCCAGTTCAGGGTGCTTCTGAATTTGAAAGGACAGAGTTAAAGCGTTTTTTTCCCTGTGATTTCTTCATGCACTTCTTTCCACAATAAAAATTAATTTTCTTTCCAATGAAATCCTGACACTGTAATTTAAAATCTTGTATTAAATTCAAAGTTAAATATATGCAACCTGTTTTTGCACATCAGCCTTGGTCTACTTGTATTTGTCATGTACAAGAATCTGAGAATAACTACTAATATTTCATGGAACAGAATATTCATATTTTAAAACAATAAATCTGTTCACTCTAAAGCCTTAAATAATTTTAGCTTGGATTTATACTTTTTTTCAATAGTCTGAAGAGAAACTGTGAATTCCTACTCCCACAGAAAGAGGTAGAATAGATCTACATTTTTTTATAGCACTCAGATTTATGTCAGAAAATACAGGAAGGATCTGTGACTCTAAATCAGGAAGATTAGGACTCATATATGAATGGACTTTGATTTAGATATGGGTTGCAAGGTCAGGTGGGATAACACTGTTTGTACTAATTCATTTTATCTTTTGTTGAATACTGAGGAGTTATGAAGCAATATTTATAGAAAGTATTGCTGGTATGTCTCGGTAGTACAGTATATTTCCTCCTAAATTCCCAGGTTAAAACATTTTTCTAATGTCATACAGAAAAAAAGCACTGACATTTAATATTTGTAGCTCTTGCAGCATAATTAACAGAAGTTTACCTTTTTCAATTTTTGATTTATAATTGTTTGTTTTAGAGTTCTCTGGAAATTGTCTGGCATTAATTTATTTCCATGGTCAGATAAGAGAAGTGAGAGTAGTCCAAAGAGGAGATGTCACTTTTCAAAGCATTATAATCATTCAACTGAAATGTTCTTCCAAGATTCAATTTTTCAAAGTATTGCAAATAAACATCTAGTGACAGTATTCATCATATATCAGTAAAACAAAATAAAGGTATAACTTCCCTACTTTTTAACATTACTTTCTGAGATAAAATTAATTGATGACAGGCTGTTACTAGAAGACAATGCAAATGAGGCTTCATAGTGCTTCAAGTCCTTTCTGTGCTCTTACTGCTTTTGGTGCAGGAGCCACCATTTGCTCTCAGCAATAGTCACTAACCTCTGACCTTTCTGGTCTGATGAGTTCATCAAAGTTTTGATAAGAAAGCCTGCTCTTTTTGATGTAACCCTATTGGATTGTACTTTTTTTATTTTCTCCTTTTTGATATGAAGAAATCACATCATTAATTTATAAGGCATTTAATCTGGAAGCATTAAATTATTTTGTTTTCTGTAGACCAAATCTATCCAAGTTGTCGGAAGTTTCCTGAAATATCTGTGACCAACTTATTTGGAAAAAACCAACCCAAAACAAAGCCAAGAAACCCTACTAAAATATATTACCATCCCTGAAATCATTTGGTGTCTTTGCATTTATCCCAAATAGGAATGACCCCTCATAGAAACTATTGGGATTTGTTGGCATAATTGAGAAAGCAACTGAACATCACTTGAAAGGCAGCAAAAGCTGTTACTGAAGGCTTGGGGGAGTTCAGCATTTCTGAGAAAGTACAGTTCAAAATCAGATCCAAAATGAACTTCATCACCTACCAATTGAGTTTTGTTCTGTGCGATGCCTTGGGTAGCTAAAATTAATGAGAGTCTGCATGCAATTGGCTACTATTAATTTTATAGCCACGTTTGAATGTTGCTGCTGTAGAATTCATTTTAGGCTAAGTAAATCAGAATAAAAAAGATTAAGAGCCTTAAAAAGAATGAAGGTGAAGAAATATGCTTTAAAGTATTTGAGCCTTAAACTGATTTCTCATTTATATACATAGTCTCTGAATTAATCAGTGCCATCTTTGCCGTGAAGTAAAGGCAAAAGAAAAGAATTTTAGGGCATTGCTTTCATTTAGTAACATTGTTACTTCAGTAAAAAGGAAGTTCTAGTGGATGTAATGAGTGTTCTACAAAGGGGGCAAAAATCATTGTGTAAGTTCCCTTGTACTGTAGTTTAAGATAAGTGCAATGTTTGTAGCATATTTCCCACACTTACCATATCTCAGACAAATTATTTTGATGTTAGACAAGTTCTCTTTATGTATAAATCTCACAATGAAAAATGCCAGTTTACTGCTAATAATTTAAAATTTTCCACAGAAGCCAGGGCTAAAGCTGGTTATAATCAGTACTATAGTTATTTCACACTTCTGGTCAGGATTAGGTACCCAAATCAGAAAATACTGCTCTGAATCTGAGGCTTGCCTCCAGTCATTACCAGGTTTTTTTCAAAACTGAAACATACTGGTATTAATTGTGATATTTTTCTTCTCAGAGCTCCATTACTTAGGCTTACTTACTTGGAGGTAATGGCAATGAGCAGTTCTAATGGAAGTGGTTGATTAAAAAGGCATTTGACTAAGTTGTTTTTGTCAAACTTAGCTTACTCTGCCAGCCATGGAGCAGATGTGAAGGCATGCTTAATAAGGGAGCTGAACCTCCCCTCCAGTGCCTGGGCTTGCTTAGGCTGCATCCTCCATATGACTACAATGAGAGACAAAAGAAGAGGCAAATGAGGTCTAGGAAGTTTTAGCCACTTATTCTGGGATGTAGCAAATGAGATTTTGAATGCCCCACAATTCCCTATTGATTATATGGAGAACATATGGGGCTAATTACTTCCTCCTCTGGAATCACAAACAGTTAAGGGCTCTCATAAATTTTCAAAGTATGTGTACATCCATTAAAAACAGCTAAATGAAATATCTGAACATCATCTAAATGCAAATCTTTCTCAGAAATGATTAGTGTTCAAATCCATAATGTCAAATATGTTTTTTTAAAGCTTAAGATCCCTATACCAAAATAATTGGTTCTGAAAGAACACTTAAGATTAAAAGAAGTTTTACAAATCAAGCTATTCATGTATTCACTAATTAAGAAACACATACAAAAATTTATCTAAATCAAATCATACTTTTAATATTTTACTGTTTTACTTTACGCTCATCTACAATATTTGACTTCTGAATTGCCTTTGAGCTGAGGACTGTGAACTATGCCAAGCTAAGATTTGGCTTTGATATAGAAATAAATGTATGATAGGCCTGTATAATCTCAATAGTGAAACTCACAAAGAGAATTTGGTGTTAGTGCTAAAATCAAAATTGCTGTCAATACTGAAAGTCAAGGAATTCCCAGCTGTTTTTAAGATATACTATTACTTGGATCCTTTTTCTTATAAACCCTCTCCTTACTGATATTGTGCTATTACTTACTACTTCAACAGTCATTATTCTATTTGGATATATCGCAACAATATGTCACAAGTTGAATATATTTTCATGAGAGAATATGCAGTTTTTTATTTTGCTGTGCATCAGCTCTTTGTGGAGCGCAGTTCCTTGTTCTAAGTGGACTGAAGTAAGACAGTGCATGCAGAGGAAGATCCATTATTACCAACTTGAAAGTAATCACAGCATCGTCCTTAGTGGAAAGAGTTTGGACACTTTATAGTGATCTGGCTGTCAGTTCTGTAATGAGCCAGTAGACAGGCTATGCTCTTGTTCCATGATGTTCTCAGATATCCCATTATGGGCTCCTTTCCCAGTTTTTTATGGTGTGTCTTCTTAACTGATTCATGTGGAAGTGCAATTCCTCTCTGATTTCCTCGTGGTGGGGTAAGGCTCAGTTTTCCCCCCTTGAGACCTCAAGCCCCTGTTCCCAGAGGGAAAAAGGGACAATGAATGGCAGTTAGATACAAAGTAAGGTCCAAAGCCTCCATTAGTCCGTATGTATTGGAAGTTATAACCTGAGTTGAAAGTCCTCTTTGTGTTCTTGAGGAACTTCCTAATCACTGCCAAAGTAGAGATTCATCCCCTGACTCTGTAGTGCAATATATCTACTCACTCTTTCCACATCCTTTGGAGATACTAAGTCATAAAGCATTCCTGTAATCAAATATCTAAGGTAGTAATGGCTGTCCTTTGTGCTGCTACAGGGCCATATATGCCAGGACGAAGCGGAAAGGCTCCCTCACTGCCTGGACATAGGGGACAGATTGAGGGGCCCTCTAGTGCAAATTCCTCACAGGTGGTATGGATGCAATGGCAAGAAATGGTTCCAGTTATTTAGAGAACCACAAACCAGCCTCGTGGCTTCCCAGGGACCCTGCAATTCCCGGTGTTGGTACAGCAAGTCCTTTGGCTGCAACAGCAACTATTCTACAGAGCTTCCCAAGAAAGAACCTGTGGTTTTCTGTGTCTGCAGGTTTTGCTGCTGGGAACAACTGCAATGCACAAACTTGTTAGAACAAAATCTGGTTTGGATTGTAGCTGGCGTGTCTGTTTGAGAAGATTTCTCCTTCAGCAGATGGTAATAACATTTTACCAAACATTGCAGAATTAGACATTTACTGAAAGACACATGCTTACTGCATGATAACCATGTGCATCTCTTGCTTGATTAGCACTGCCAAAACCTTACACTGTCCTGGCTTGCATTTGCCTCAACTTCAGGTCCAGAATGCAACACAGAGTGGGGCTTGCACAGATTTCTCATAGTAAACTTGACATTGCACAGATTTAAAAGCCTGGATGCTCAAGTGTAGGCAGCAAATACTGTAAAACCCTTTCCTCTGATCTGCTTACTAATGACAGCCAAAATTGCTGGTTCTTTGAGTGGGAGATGTCACTGCGTTTAAGAAAGTGGACCTAGTACTATGAATCTCTTTCTGGAATTTCAAACCTTATGCTTCGTATTGTAGGATTTTTGAATCCTGTCCAAGTCCTGATGGCGAGTGCAATGTTGATGGCAGGAATGCACAAGGAAACGATGCTAAATGCTTTCTGCATACCACGTATACAATCCTACACACCAGAAACCCAGCCTTAGAATTCAAGCCATAGCCAAACAGAAAAGACAAGAAAAAAATTGCATGGGCTTTAAGAAGTTAACATTTACAAAATTTAAATCCTGATGTAGAGAACTTATGTCAGAGAAAAAAATGGTACTAAATAAGAGTCTGATTTGAATTCTGTAACAACACTGATAGCAAAATACAAGAATAAACCTCAGGAATTTACATTTGTCCTGTCTTTTGCTTCTCTAAATTATTTAGCACTCTACAATAAATGATGAAAATTTAAAAAAATGGAGAAGAAAGTTGCCATATGAGGAAAGCAACGAGAAATGTTACTTCAGTAGATGGCTGCTATTTAGTTAAAACTTTCCTTCCCTTATACCTAGAAATGAATGTTTGTTTTGCAGAAAACTTATAGAGTATTCAAGGTCAAGTTAAATTATAACAATTTTATTCTGTACACTTTGTATTCCTTTTGTAGAAAAAATGTTAGTACTATTTATCAGCAATACAATGATGGATGAGGCTGAATCCTAAAGTGTATCACAAGCTGGAGATGAAAAGCATCATATAAAACTGATGACCATGTAAATACTTACATGCTAACGGCATAGCTGCTTGTACAGAATTTTGGCAGCTGCTTATTAAAGAAATGGACAGGAGTGTCATTCCTTTCTGCTTTAGGATCCATGTTGTGCCTGAATTAAGAGTTTTTGGGGGAAGAAGAGCATTCCAGGGAGGAGCCAGTTATGGGGATGAAAGAAATATGTGCTGGGAAGATCCACATGAGAGCAGCATCAGCAGGGCTAGAGGGAGGGATTAATTGACGCTTGGTGGAATTAAAGCCTTTTCCACATATTTCTACTTAGGACATCCCCCTACTCTGCTGAATGTGTATATGCTCGTGCCTGTCTCTGCCTTTTCCCTGAACAGACCAAATGATATGAGTGAGATTGCAAAAGAAAATACAACATTAAAATGGAACTGCTAAGCAACGCAGCTGTGGAATTCTGCACACAAATTTCTTGCAGAGTTTTAGTGCAAGAGTAGCATTTCTGTATATTCATAAAAATTTTATACTTTGAGATAAATAAATTGATTGAGCTAAGCCACAAATGTGTGCAGGGGAATGACCAAACCCTCCAGAAAGAGATTCTACTAAAAATGAATGAATGAATTCATGAATGAATGAATGAATGAAGCAGTGCTTTATAAGCTAAGCACCCTGCTCTTGAGAAAACATACCTACAAGTATGAAACTGTATTGAAAAAGGGATGGTGGAATAGGCTCCTTATTCTTTGAAAGGAGATATTTCACTTCAATGACTGAGTCTGGTGCATCTGCCTCAGGGTGGGAATTCCTCACATGGAGAACCAGAATCAAGAACATCCAGATGGAAATTTGGGACAGAAAGCAAAGGTAACCTAGCCAGTCAAAACTGCCCTGGGGGACAATTTGTTGCTCAAACAGTGTGGGCTTAAGACTGAATGCTGAATGAATAGGAAAAAATAATAACCATTCAGATATGTCTTACCTTACTTTTTAATAAAAACAAATTTCTACTTTATTTGAAAGGATTTTCTTTATTTGAAGAAATAAGTAAATAAAAATCAGGCAAAATATTAAAATATGTTGGGGGAAGCAAACTTTAACAGCTCCACATGTTTCTAAGATATTACTAAAAGATGCCAAATCTGCTGAAATACAGTGTAAGATTTTTGTATGTATTGTGCATTGCTCAACACGTCAGATAATTCAGTGTTCAGGCATTCTAATGACAAACAGACTTGATTAAATGAGAAAACAATGTAAATGTCATTGGCAACTACTTACAATACTACCTTAAAAAAATCATATCCACATACAAAAAGTAAAATACTTTTGTTTAATTTTGTTTTGTTTTGTTTAAAAACAATATACCATAATGTTTTGAGTGAGCAGATGTCTTGAGAAGGGCTCACAACACCAATTTATATCACTATTTCATTTTTCCTTACTATTATAAAAATTCTAGATGTTTAGCATGTTTGAAAACCAAGCAATATTTGGTGCCTAACTTTAAAAAATGATGTTTTGTCATTTTATGTGTGATTTCATTACATGGTAAGCTAAAGAAATAAAAAGGCCCCTTTATAAATATAGGATTCAATATACAGCATATAGCTTTTAATTTTTACAAGTATTTCTCTTATACTCAGTTGACCTTTCTGTTGGATTTCAGTACTTTGCAACTTAACACCTAACTTATTCTGTGATAGCACAGCAACGACTGGAAAAAGTTGAGACTTTTCTTGTTTATTATAAGGAAAGAGCAAAAAAAGGTAAAAGGCCTGCATAAGCATTTATAAATTGTTACATTTAACTAGGACATTTTTTTTAGGTCTACCACTTCTCTCAATGAAATGTGTTTCTTCATTAGATTCAGCGTAGTCTCATTCAAAAGTCTAGAGAGAAATGTGCTCAGAAGAAAATCATTCCAGTGTAGGGACAACTAACTTGGAGTTCTTTGGGTAAAACGAAGAGAGAAAAAGGAAGGATATTTCACATCTTTGCGAAGATCCTAGCAAAGATCTAGTGGTACGTGAGTTTTAGCTGCTGCCCTTGGCATGGCAATGTTAAAAAGCGATGACTGATGAAAACTGTTGTATGGTGAAATGCCTGACTGAAGAGGCGCATCTTGCAATGTCCTCATGTCTCACACGGCAGCTCACTGAAGCAATTGAACAGCCTGTTCTGTGGTTAGTTGACATTCTGAACTTGTGACCCTTCGGTGCATGCTCTGTCATAATTAAAAAAAGATTTTCAAACAGTTTCTACCACTGCATCCGAAGACTATATTGGCTACACAGTCAGTAGAAATTCTTCTCTCAGCCATCTCCAATCTTACTCCTTATAGGAAAAAGAAGAGTTTTTCTACAGTTTTAAAAGCAAATTTTCTGGGGGCATGGTATTTACAAAGCACCTTACTTTTAGAGATGGCAGTAAGTACCATTCATTATCAGTCTGTTAAATGTAATAGTTAAATGCGTCTTCAGGGGCAGAAATGATACTTGTAACAATTACAAGATTGGTCACCCTTTAAAGATGCACCGTAATCTCAGTTGACTGTTTAATTTGACATGTGGGTCATATAAAGTTGGGGTTTTTTTCAGTCCTGGGTTTACAGTCTTTGTATGCCTAGATAGGCACTAAAACCATGGTAGTGCAGATGAGGAATTTTTACTGATACAGCACTAATTATGATTTCCAGTGGGGAACATCTGTACTTCCCATCTTGGTGGATCAGTGTGGAAGGAGATCTGTCTGTTTACAGATACTTATTCACCTTGTCCTCTAGGCATGATTCTGGGAGGACTTAATATTTTTATATAATCGTAAGAGCTCAATTTAACAGTTCTTATCCTGACAGCTTCTGTTGTACAGCCAGAAATATCTATGTCCAGTTGATATGTACACAAGAGCTGCAAGAAACAAGAGTTGAGGCAGAATGTCTCAGTTATGTTGTTTCCTTCCATTATATTATAAAATTGGGTTTGCAGCTTTTCACAATTCCTGTGCCAGTGCACCCCACTGGATAATGGGAGTTAAAACCAACTTTTAGACCACTGCTATTTTGAGCATTCAAAGGATGACTGATAGTTTCCTTAATATTCTTAAGTGATTATGCACATTGACAGAGGGGTTACTCATCTGAACTGTAAGGAGGTGAGACCAGCAATATATCTGTGGGGGGAGTTCTGTGCTAAAAAGCAATAGAAGCAGCATTTGTTTGCATCTGAAAATGAGAGATAAGGGGCACATGAAGGCAATAAGAAAATCTCCTAACACTGCACAAAAGACAGCAGAATGTAGAAGGCAAACAACATGCAGAAAGAGAGGCTATGTAGCTGAGAAGAGGAAGAAGGCTTTCATTCCTATTGCTTACCTACTGTCTTGGGGTGACTTTGTGATGTGTATCCCCTATCGCTGCCCCATGCCCAGAAAATAATTTTGTGCCTTTCTGTGCCTTTAAACTGAGCCCGAGAGGGGGGAGAGACAAAACAGAGGGAACTTTCTAAGCAGTTTGTTTTCATGTTTTCAAGGAGACAGAGACAGTGACAGCTCTGTGTTCAGCAGCAGCAGAGAGAGAGTGGGGAAAGTGCCCTGCTTGCTTTTGGCCAGTTTTTCAACTCCTTTTTCTTTCTCTGGAGAGAGATGGAGAGTTGAAATTTTGTTTTCCTGGGATTTTTTTTCTTTCCCTTTTTTTTTTTCTCCGCTGGACAGTTTCAACATCAGAATGCATTGGGAGGACTTTCCACCGAGGCCTTGACCCTGGAGGTGGGCACACCACCTTGTCCCAGCTCCAAGGAGGGGGAGAGAGAGACTACGAAAGGACTCTGAAATTTTCCCAGGTTTCTCTCAGCAGAGCGAGAGATTTTATTATTTAGCATCATTATCCTTTTCCTGTGTGTTTGTTAAAGAAGTAGTTTTTATCTCTTTCTCTTTCATTTGAGGAAAATTTATTTTTTCCCTACCCTGGTGGGGAGGGATGGTTGTAACCTGCCTTCTTTCAGAGGATATATTCTAAATTTGGCCAAACCGGAACACCTACGCTCTGTCCAAAAACTTTGCAACCCTTTGGAAAGATTCCTGATGACTTTTGGTTGCTCTTTTTTATGGGTTTTTTAAACAATTGGGATCTCTTGCTTTTACAGTAAGATGAATGCTAAGCCAGGCCACAGAGTCTCCATGTACCTTGAAACAAGAGATTGAATCATCTGGCTGGTGCATGGAGTTTATTCCTTGGGACAGTGAGGAGCTGTAGGACACTCTGTATTTGCTGGACAAAGGTTTATGGTGTACTTCTGTGCTTACCACTCTTCTTTTTGACTCCACAGTACAGCAGAGGGAATATTAATATCTGAGCTGTGGTTTTCACCATTCAATTATTGGAAAAAAGGTAAACACTTCTGACTGTTGTCTAAAACCATAGCGAAAGGGCATGTAGAATAATTTGTTGAAGTGCGGCTTCAGCTTGGGAGAGCTTTTCTCTGACAGTGGGCACAGGCTGTCACACAGCACAGGTGGCTTCAGGAGGCACTCCCTTATCATTTAAGGCAAGCAGCCGTGAACTTTGAAAGCCTGTGCCAATGGACTAAAAATATACACGTTTAAATGGTTTCAAATGAGAACTGTAATACAATATTTATATGGAAGTAACTCCAAAGACACCAAAAGACCTAATTGTCAATAATTCCCAGGATCTGGAATTTAAACCAGACTTTCTGTGATACAAAAGCATACTGAGCCACTTGGCTTTCTCTGTCTTCATAAAGCCCTTGAACCCCACGCACCATAGGTATAATAACTTTGATTTCACTGAACATATGCTACCTAACTGTGATGTGCGTTAGGAGTTCCTAAGACAATGCTTAGAAGAAAGTTACAGACTGTTTATTAGAAAAAAATTCCTTTTGTCTTGGAACTGCCCATTGCAATTCTATCCTTGCTAGAACTGCCTAACAGTTTATTCAAAGATCACTCTTTATTAAATTCTATTTGTCATTTTTCCACTTGAGTCTTTAACTTCGTTCCTTCCATCTTTGACTTCTATGGGATTTTGTTTCAGAAAATGTCTTGTCTGTAGTTAGTCAAATGATAAGGCAGGAGGCAGCAAGTGTACAAGTGAAAAAAGATATCTTGGAAGTAAAAAAAAAAAATATTGCTAAGTAGGGATCTGCTGGAGAGCTCTAATATGACCAGGAAAAGCACTGCTGGAAAAAATTCAGGGAAGGAGAAATAGGGACTGGTGCCAGGTACTGTAAGTGCAAAGATTTGGAATAGATGTGCAGCCAGTGAAGTGTCAGTGCCATTGGTGTGGAAAGTAGCCACTTAAAGCTGTGATGTGGCAGGGGATCAGAGACTACTGCTGCTGCAGCTCCATGCAGGGAAGAAGCTACGTCACGTAAGAGTTGGAGTCTGTCACACAGGCTTGAAGACTTGCCTGGGTTGTCAATCAACCTTGCAAAAAAAGTTCTCTGCTGCTAGATGACTGTACTCTCTTTAAAATCTGGAGGCATTTTTGAGGGATAACTCTGCCTTTTTGCTCACCACCCTGCTTCCCCTCTTGCCTCTCCCCCACCAACAGAAATAAAAGGAAAACAGGAATGAGATGTCCATTTTAGTTTTCACAAAAATATTAACTTTGTTTTGATTGGATCATCAAAGAAGAGACATTGTTTAAGCCTATTTTAAAATGTGCATAGTTTTGTGTAGATTAGTGGAACCCAGATGATGAAAATGTCTATTTGCATAGGCTTCCAAATGGCAGGATGTTTGTCCAGATTTGTTTATGGTAATCATTTCCGCTGACCTGTGGATTTGTATGCTTGAGCTTTTATTTAAAAGCCAAAGGCAGAAGCTGACTTTGTTGTCTTGGACAGCTGACTGAAACCATGAATTTTTTTTCATAGTCAAACATCTCCAATGCCTCTCTCATCCTCATTTGGGGCTGAATTTCATTCTTCTGTCATTAAATGCCATGGAGAGGGCCAGCAGGGATGTGGAAATGACTATACCCATCCTTTTATTACTTTGTTTATTAAATTACTCAAGACTGATTCAGATTTTTAAGGTTTTAAGGGCTTGAACATACAGTATCATCATTGCTTATTTTCCAGTGAGGTCTATGGGAGCTTACAGAAGGTGCCAGATTTCAGCTTTCACCCTAAGTAAGGATGATAATACGATTTCGAACCTACTCATCAGCATATGACAAGAGAAAAAAAGTACCTCAAATACATTCTTTACTGATATTGTACAGATATAAACATTTCAGTGTATGCATAAGAGTGACCACAAAATTTGGAGGCAAATTCAGATATTGGGAAGCAATACGAGGTTTGTGCATCTCTGGAAATAATCAAGAAATCAACTGAAATGCTTTTGTGAAAAAATCTGTTTAAATTGACAGGATTTAGAAAAGACCTTCAGGTTTTTGAAAGCCTGACTGAAAAACTGACTGACTAGAAGAATTCAACTTATTAGTTTATCCAGGGCAAGGTTGAAAAGTTCAGCAGGAATCTCTTGCAAAATATAATACATGACTCATAAACCTAGGAGAAAAAGGACAGTAGAGTTAAATTAACTCTCACTCACAGGAAAAAGGTTATCAACACTTCTAAAATTTAGCGCTTGCTATTTAACTGGTGTTGGTTAAAAGCTGATACTAGATACTACTTAGGCATGATATATATACATAAATACATAGATATACAAACAAACAAACAAATATATATATAAACTTATATTTTTTGTGAAGAAGTATACATAGATGTGTCAATACATATCTGTATACCTAAACATTTAATCTTTAATTGATAATGCTGCAAACTTGTGGTGTTTAGGTGACATTGTCTCTGGAAGAATTATACGTCTACATTGTCCTTAGCACTCAACATAAGTAGTAGAGGTAAACATATATGTGAGATACTATTATGCTTAGGACAGATAATAGACAAAATTAATTAGCACAAACTAGTAGAACATGGGACTGCAGATGTTGCCTAGTTAGAAAGATAGCTGAAAAGTTACCACTATCTAAGCAATTTATTTTAGATATATTTTGCATTATAAGATCTAAATCTGTCTGCAGAAGATGTTTGATTGCCGTATATTGGGTTTTTTTCAGCTTAATTATTGGCAGCCATCTTCCTTTACCCCATATTTATCAAGTTTCAAACCAATGAGAAAGGGATTACGCAGTACATACGGTTAAACTCCTGTTTTCCAATTCAGTATAACTGGGGAGAACTCAAAGAAGGAAAATACTGATTTCTAAAAGTTTTTCCTGTATTTTCAGTGCCAGATTATTGCAAGGGGGCTCCAGACACTTTTCTTTGTATTTTGACATTTGAGTTCAGAGCTGGTTACATACTTGAATGCCAAGAGCCAATAAAAACAACTAAATCTGGGATGCATTAAGACTATAAAGGCACAGGTACTGGAAAAGCTGCAGCCATTGTGCACAGCCATGATCTACTGTAGGTTTGGTTGTAAAATATTATGTTTATCATGAAGGGTATTATGTTAGTCACTATAAACCTGATAATTTATGGAATTAATTCAAAAGATATTCATTACTTATCCTAGAGAGAAGAGAATTTGTGATGTTTTTTCTTTAGATCTGAACCAGTTGAGATAATATTGCAATACTGATGTAGCTTCTGTCAGAAGGCACATTGCTTTACACTTAATACAGAATATTTATTTTCTCTATTCTATTTTTCCATATAATTTCAGAAAAAAAATCCTAATTCCTTTAATATCTATCATTGTGAGATGTGTATCTATCAAAGAGGATTTTCCATGAATGTTTTATTACAATACTGGACGTGGTTTAATAATTTTTTTGAAATATCTCCTTTGTTTTTTGTAATATGTAGGTATGTATTTGTGTCATGTGTGCATGCAATAAAGCTCTTTAAAAGCACATTTCTCATTGTGTTTGTAAACCTGCCAAGTAGTTCAGCCTGGACAGCATTAAAAAACTCAAACAAGCACAACTAATAAAAAAACAACCCCCAAGCAAAAACCCCAAAACCGCAACCCCCAAACAAACAAGCAAAAGCCACAACACATCTCCCAAGTAAAAAAACTCCCAACACTGTACTTCAGTCTTACCCTTAACAGACATTCTGCCTATGAATCGCTAACGATGCAACCCAAAACCTGTAGAAAACTGCTGTTGCCTCAGCAGCAAACTGTGTCTGAGCCCTGAGGGATATGTCATGAAGAGGACAGCAAATGCAAGAGCAGCTTCACAGAGATTAAATCATTGTATCTGGAATAAAAAAAAATCAGGTTACAAGCAAAGCTGTTGGTGTACTGTGTAACTCTCATGACTGTTCTTCTGGAGTGCCTTCAGAAATCAGTGTGCAATTAACACACCAAGCCTTTTGGTCAATTCCATATGGAAGGTCTTCCTGTCTTGTCCTTGACAGTGTAAGTATCTGGATAAATTCTAGGGAGATGCCTTAGACCCTTGTCAAATTTTTGGCCATCTGAACAGTGCTCTTGCAGGCTTGGTTATGCTGGTCTGGGTGTATGGTGCACATTGAACAATTAGCTGCACAAAGCCATTTTAAACAGGTAATTAAAATATGTTGAGGAGCTGGGAATCAGGACAGGGAAACAAAGAAGGGTGCAATCAGGGAATGTTGCATAGCATCATGTTATTTATAAAGGGGAGATTGTAGCTAGAGTATTTGCTATAACAAGAAACATGCACTCTGAGAGTCTATAACCCCAAACCAAATTACTATTGTATTGGAAACAATAGTTGTGTCTATGCACTGCTAAGGTATTAAGAAAACTGGACAACTTCCTCAACAACTATATTGAAAAAGCTGAACTTCAGGCATCTTTGGGCACCTATTATTGTGAATGAAATTAAATGGAAGGTCTCTGCTAGAGGTTATGCTATCAAGGGGCTGTAGCATCACAAAGCTGGAGAACTCCATCCATTTATGAAGCAGGAAGCAATAGATTAATGCTGTGTGTGTATGTGCTCCAAGAAGAAAATCTGGCTGAAACACTCCCCATCTGTGTCTTTCTTTAGTGATTTTCCTTGACAGAATCCTTACAGAGATTTGTGAAAAGAACATGCCTTCCCAACAATTAATCCACCCAGAAAAAGAAAAAAACCAGTCCTATTAAATCAACACCCTCTTGAACACTGAATCTCTCCTTGTGTGCAGCAGAATTTCGTCATTTTCAAACAGCTTCCCTTAATTTGACACTGTGTGTATTAAAATCAGTGATTAATTAATTTAATGTCTTCAAAAGCAAAATAATTCTTTTGTTTTTAATTAGAACCTGCCTTTTTTAGATATTAGAATTTAGATCCTTCAGCTTTCTCTAATTTACCACTGTATTTTTGTATTTCTAAACATTTGCCAGTACATATATGGTCATGTCACTACCCTTCCTGGATTTGACATCTGTTTATATCACAGACTGTATGTTGCAGTTTTGTTATACTGGATGCAAAAGATATTTAACAAATTAATTTATTTCAGCTGTTCTAATGCCAGTTTTTCTTCATACAAGTACCCTGAAGTACTTTAAACAATACATGGGTCTAGTCCTTTCAGTCTAGTTCCAGCTGAATAATCCGTAAGAAAAAAGACAAGTTAGTTTTCCATTGTCTCAAGGATGTTTGAATAAGTAAGTCTATTGTGATTTGCATTTAAGATCAGGATTATACAAAAATATTAGATGCATCTTTTCACTTGCAAATAGCATACCAGAAAATTTTTCTACAGTGAAGCAAAGATTCAGAAAGATGTTTGGGCATATAATTCCTATTTCACAACCACAGGGTTACACCTATCAAGCACTTCAAGAATTCTGGCTACTATTCACTCTTAGTTACCCAGGACCCTGGTACCTGTTTGACATTTCAACTTTTCCTCTTTCTAGTCTCCCATTTTCCTTTACAACTACTCTAAGCTGAAACTTCGGTCTTGGTTTGTTTCCCCAGCTAGAGAAGTGCTCCTTTTCTCTGTAACTTCTAGTTTGGGTCATTGTCTTGACTCATGGAGAAAGAAAATATTAATTTATAAGTAACAAAATCCAATACACATTATTGAGAATATGCAAGGAAATGAAAACCTTTCAACATTATTTCATTTCAAGAAAAGAAGATTTTTATGGTCCACTGTTGAACGTGAGCAAAGTCACAAAGACACTCTGGCTTTTCTATCTGGGTAATGGAATATCTTCCTGTACAAAAGTTTGTGATGTGCTAACAATGTTTCAAGAAAACTTTAGAAGTGCATATATATATATGTAAGTGCTTTTTAGAAATACCTTTAAATAAAACATTGCGTAATTACTGGAAACAACAACTGCAATAGGCATTTCTAAGTATAATTCTCACTTCAAAACCATTCACTCAAATCCAATTGAATTTTGCACCATGTGATTAAGACCAAAACAATCCTTGGTTCTAAGTTTTACAGGAAAACATAAACAAAACATAATTTCGCATGCCTAAGTCTACTACATAACAAACCATCTAATTAATTACATATCTAATGGAAAAACCGTTTTGTATAGATCGGTGGGTTATCTGTTGAAACACCATTGCTTCTGTAGCATTTTTGGTTACAGCTTTATTTGGGTCTATATGAAATTTCATCTCTCAATCCAATTAGCTCCACATGCCTGTGATCCCTCCTGCTTCTTTGTTTACTGTTGTACAGTTTGCCTGCTAGGTGGAAGATGGGCCACCTAAAGCTGATTGCCCTGAACCATGTCTAGGACATGGACATGGAAAGCGTCCATATTCAACTGGAGTTCATTGTGATTGTGTTCCTTAGTGGGAGATGTCTGTGCCCATGGCAGAGGGGGTTGAGACTAGATGATCTTTAAGGTCCCTTCCAACCTTTAACATTCTATGATTCATTCCATGATTGGGGTACTGCAGTTGTGTAATACTTAGTAAATACTTGGGAACGCCATAAACATTAACTTCATATTATCATTCATCCAAACCTAGGATTAGTGTGATCTGAAACAGATGAATGAGGAAAACAGCTACTGTTTTAAATAGCTCAATTGTACATTTTCCAGGCAGAAGACAAACTAGCTGTAAATCACAGTTGGTCAGTTTAACGTGGCCTGCGTGGTCCCATCAGAGTAAAACCAAACTCTGGAATCATTAGAACATAATAACATTTTCCATGGGTGTGGTGTTAACCCAGTCACAGGAATGGAGAAGCACGCTCTATATGCAACTTTAAGTATCATTGCAGATGATTCCCATGTTTATTAGAATGTGAAATAGATGATTAGTTAAAAAGGTGATGATTGCTTCATATTGAAAAGGACTTAATAAAATAAATTACTCCCACATCATTAAGCATTGTATTCTAACATACTCTGTGGCTATTTTGGAAAGAGGGTGATTGTATTTACACAGTTGATACCAGAAAACTCATGAAATGCATTCTACTCTCACTGCTGTTGGTTTAATATTATTATAGTTATTTCACATTACCAAAGATAATGAAGACCTTTTCCACACAAAAACTACTTACCTTTATTTATTAAAAATTCATATATTTCCTTAAGACCTAAAAGAGTAATTTATTAATCGATTAATGGATTTTCCTTAATACCCACCAGTGAAACTCTTCTAGTTTTTTATACCTCTTTCTGAGATTAAGAATCAAAGCAAAGTCAGAATGCTGATAATATCAATTTATATAAAGGCTTTTTATTTTCAGTACTATCCTCCCCTACGTCCTTAACTTGCACCAGTATTTTATTTGGCTTTGGAGAGGCTTAGACTAGGTCTCCACTGATTTTGTAGGAGTATCAAAATTCTGTTTTTATAATTGCTTCACTTTTTTTTTCAGTATCTCGTAAAGTTTACTGATCTATGTGTAGGAAATAGCACATAAATCCACAAACCACTGGGAGAGGCAGAGAAAAACTAATGGAAGAGTTGCCTGTTTTGGCTATTAACTAATTTTGTAGTTTGGTGTTTTTTTTAAAAAGTAAATAAAAATTGTGCAGATTAATTAATAACAAGGCAGACTTTCCTGTGTGATTACCCTTGAAGCTCTTTTTCTGCATCTGCTTTTTTCCAAGATAAGTTTATGACCTGAATGCATGTGACATGACTGCGTCACATGGCACAGCTTTCTTTCGTCTTTTTTCCCCCCTCTGTTCAGCTGTACTGTCCCATTTCCTTCAAAATACTTTCTATCCAGTAAGAGCTTAGCCATTGTCATCAACATTAGCCAAGGAAAAGGCAAAAATGAGAGAAAAAAATTTCTTGGTCTCAGTAGTGTTGTAGTAACTCCCGTAATTGTTCTAAGATGTGGCTTTTCCTCATAAAACTGCAGATCATAAAGAAAGATGGTATATCACATAGCCAAAAAAATAATCCAACATAAATATATGTACTCTATCATCCAAATTTGCTTTTATGCTCACGCTAGGAGTAGTAATGTAAAAAACATTGCTGGAAAACACAGTTCTCTTGGAGGTTCCCTATTAAGTCCTATAGCTATCACTGAAAGTTTTGTGTCAGGATGCGTTTCTGTCAGAAAACTGACATCAGCAGCAGATTTTCCCAGTCTTTCTAAGAGATAATATTCTTTACTTTTCTCCATAGTTAACCAGAATAAGGTGCCTAACTCCACTGTTATTGTTCATAAATTATATTTAGGAACACATCCTTTGTTCGTAGGGTCTTTACAACTGTTGAGAAAACTGTAGGTCTAGTAAATTAAATAGGATTTTGCCACTGTCTTTTATTGAGCCAAGATTCCACCCCCTGCATCAGCCTGTCAGGAAGGTCCTTTCAAATTTCTCTCTTATTTTAAATGGGCTAAAGGTGAAGTCTGAGATGTTTGCACATTGTCAGAGTGCTGTCAAGGGGTTCTAACTTATACAATGATTAGACCCTTAATAAACAGAGGATAAAAGAGGGAAAAATTTGTGTCTGGATCCTCAGCTGTGATAATTCCTTGTAGGTGTGTATATTTAACCTCATGAAGACTCTCTCACACCAGCTGAGGATCCAGACAAAATATATTTTGACAGTATTATTTTCTCAATATTTACTTATTTTTTAAAGCAGATGAATGAATGGTAAGATGTGAATATTATATTTATTTTAGTTTTGAAAAATTAAACCCCAAACTCTTTAAATGTAGTAGCATAATCAGGGAGTAGATTCACAGATAAAACTGGTTTTGTCAGCTTTGTAAAACCTTTAGCAAAATGAAGAAGAGATTTTTTTTTTTAGGTCAGAGGTTTGAGGATGTTTTCATTGCAATAGATAAATATGAGTTTTAAAATAACTTAATTATATGCATGGTTTTATTTGATTTGTTTTGATTTTTATTCCTAGTGGTAGAACAGTGCAATAATGATATGGGTAAATGTCGCCCCATTCTCACATACAATTATATTTATCCATCAAGCGGAGAAAGAAGTATTCTACTTCCTTTTGGCAAGCACACTGAAGAAGTTAAACAAATGAATCATATGTATAGGAGAATAAACTTGTGTAATTTCGATAATATAAAAAATTCGTAAGTACAACATAAAAGGTAGCAGTTATTATTTTACGTGTGATATCTAAACAAAGCTTGCATGAGGATCAGTCCTTGGGCAAGTATATATTTTGGGTTGTTATTTTTAAAAAAGCTGATTTTATAAAGGTGAAGTAGAAAGTGTTGTATGTCTGCTAGGTAATGAGAACTTTTTGCAGGATACAAAGCTTAATATTTAAAGAGCATAACTAAATGCTAAAGAATTTACTGTATTAAGCTGTTTTCTAAACTGGATTTTTTTTAGATTACACAGTTTTGTCATTGCATTTATATAGAAATGTTGATGAAATTTTTGCCATAGAAGAAAATTAATTTCAGTATTACATGAGGAGAGACTAATCTATGTTATTCCATATTTAGAATTAACTAAAACCACAAATTAAAAAAAAAAATCCTATAACATTGAAAACAGCTGTTAAATTGATGTGGATGAGTGTTAAAGAAAATCTGGGGCTCAATAAGTTCCAGAATAATTTCTTATGCCTTCAGGAATGCAAAATGCATATAAATACAAAAGAAGATTAATTTTAACACATGAATTTTAAAGGAAAAGTAAAAAATATAGCTAATTTAATCAACTTACAGGCATGTGTCTGATGGATTTAGTATACCATTTCTTCTATAGAAGTGAAAATTTTTATATGAAGGGGTAATAAACGTTAGGAAAAATATTAGATATAGTTTATACTCTGTATTGGGATAAATGATCCTCTTTTCAAGAAAGAAGAGTTAGAATTATTTACAGTCTTTAAGAATTTTATATGTAGTCCTTCGGTGTTCCAGAAGGGGGCCACTACGAATAATCTTTTATTATGTCCGTTCTGTCTTAAATAAACTTAAACTTTGACTACTGTAGCTACTTCCTGTTACAGTTTGCACCTGTATTTAAGTACCTGCATCCTTCTGGAGAGATGCAGCATTTACTGGCAACATTTGCATTATCCATTAGTACAGACATTAAGTCTGGGTTTGTAGATAGAGGTTTTCAGGAAATTTTGCTTCAGACTAGTTCTAGTTCAGTCTAGTGGAAAACACATCCATCTATGGCGGGAGCTCATTTAATGCTCTCTTGGAGTGCATTTTTCAGTTCAATTTCAGAAGAAAGGAATCCAGTTTGCATGTTCTGAGACTTCTCAGTTCATTAACCAAGATTTTTCTTTAAATGTGTAGCTGTGATCATTATCATGGAATCAGAGGATGGTCTGGGTTGGAAGGGGTCTTAAAGATCATCAAGTTCCAACCTTCCTGCCATAGGCAGGGATGCCACTCACTATTCTGGGTTACTCAGAGCCCCATTTAATCTGGCCCTGAAGAGTTTCAGGGATGGGACATTCACAACCTCTCTGGACAATCTGTTCCAGTGCCTCACCACCCTCACAGTTAAGAATTTTTTCCTAATGTAATGTCTAATGTAAAATTACCTTCTTCCAGTTTGAAGCCATTCCTCTTGTCCTGTCACTATAGGCCCTTGTAAAATGTCTCTCCAGGTTTCTTGTCATCTGTCACACATTAAAACTGTGCTAAGGAAACTTCTAGAAATGAAACACGTCTGGATGACTCCACGTCAGTGTTTGAGTCTGTGTCATAGCTTTTTCTAAGTTACTAATAAAGGTGTGTCCCTCTATGCCCTGACCCCACAGAAATACCTAAAGATTCTTTGTTTTGCTTAAAATCACTAAGGAGAAAAGAATGACCTATTTCCTAGTTTATTTATTTATCACAAAGGAGAAGATATTCCAGTTAACATTTTTATTGCTAATTTTTCTTTTTTTCTCAGAAAGATCAGTCTTCAGTACAGCCATCTTCAAAAGTAATGTTTTTCTTATCATAGCACTTTTTATGTGTGCTAAGCCTGACCCTTTGGAAAGCCCCATTCTCCACTTTCTCATAATGAGTTTTCTCTCCTTGCCTTCTTTAAAGGTTGGCTGGTCAATTCATAGCCTGATCTACATGCCAGAATGAGAGTCTTTGGTTCCTAGCATCTGTGCTCAGAGAACAGAAGGCAGCATGGCAAATCTTAGAGGGTCACGGCTCAGAATGGGTGACTCATTTGGGATTTATTTTATTGTCTTCAAAGATTTCTTCAAAAAGTCTTGAGCAGGTTTTACTTTCTATTAGTCCAAAGAAGCACAGATGTCAGTGAGACCACACTTAATGAATATATATTCTGTGCATTTTTTTCCACACACTGCATGTAGTTTTGTCTATACAGGACATTTTCCTGTTACCAAACTGAGTTTTATGGAACAACAACTTGGTTTTGGAAACACTGATTGCTGACTGCTATAAGGCTGACTAAAGAAGAAAAGTGAATTATGAACTTTTAATGATGGTATTTTTACACATCCCCAGGAATATATGGTCCTGTGTTTTTCATTACATTATTTCCCACTGAGATCTATTCACACCTTAATTTCCAGCCACATTCCATCAGATTTTCCTCCAAGTGAACAGTTATTTACTCTGGTGAAATGTGTTAAGTGGTATTATCACTTTGTACATGAGTCATCAATTAACACATAATCCTAGTTACTAAGGGTTTATTCAAGGGTTTTGTTCATTCTTTCTTTTAAGACTTTTTGTTAATGATATGACATCTCACTGATATGTTTATATAAAGGCAGTTTAGGCAACAGATTTCTCCTTAAACTTCCTCAGGAAAAAAATTGCAGACCTCTATAATCACAGGCAACATCTACAATTAACCATGTCTGAGTTCTCATCTGAGGTCACCAGATGTGATTCCCTGCATAAGATCTTAGTTTGTCTGTGACACATGTTGCATCCAGTCTTGTTTTCTCACACCATTCCTTTAACATCATTATCTCACTTTACTCATATGCATCACATGCACCTGTGATATTCCAGTATGTTTTCCATAAGGACCCCTACCTGCCACTCAATGTCCATGCTGAATTTGCTAGAAAATCATGTTGTTGGAAAAGAGAATTAAAGCCATCACCAGGAGCAGAAGTCACCGACACATTAGCTGTGTCTTTGATGTGTCCTTACTTAATCACCAGAAACTGTCAGACTGGACGGATTTCTAGCCAGTGAGAATTATTACTCAAGAGTGGACTGCTGTTGCCCTTGGCTGTGAACATGGATTCCCATACCACTAATCCTTATCCTTGATGGCCCTCACTGAGATTTGCCAGGAGGCTTGGCATACACTGCATATGGCTGATATTTTCAGTTATCCTTTTTCAAAATCATCCTAGTGCTAATCCTAACTGCCCTCTGCCCGACAGGGAATGACCACCACTAACCCCAGCTCTCTTCCTAACTACAGTGATACAGTGTGAAGCTGGTGCAGCTGCACAGCAGTTAAGGACCATTGCCACTTGCCTCGTAGGTCAGCCAGTTGAGGGAATATTTTCAGCCAACTTACTTTTTGATTCCCAGGGAAGGTGGAAATTAACTCCCTGCAGTGAGGATTAATAACCATTCAAACACATTGTGACACTCAGAAAATGGCACAGTGTGCCTATAGGTTAGCAGCTATTGAAAACACCTAAGCAATCTGCAAATTGACAAACCTAGGGTGAAGTGACATTTCAGTAGATCTTGTCACTCTAGCAGACTCCAGGATCCTCTGCTGTTGCAAAGCTTATTTCATGGTCAGGTCAATTTTTTCTTAGATCTTCTATAAATTTAGTGCTCCAAGTAGTGTTCAGGGCCTTCTTACTGTTAGGAGTAACAGTGCCTCCCACTGATTCTGTAAAATACATTTGCAGTTTAAGGTGTACTTCAATATATTTTAAGGAATCTCTGTCTAGAGGACCTTCAGACAAAACCATTTCAAGTCTTAATCTAATTCACAAGTTTAACTCAAATATGTCTACCTGACCTTTCTCTTCAAAGTAAGACATTATAATTTATTTCCAAAAAATATTCCTCATCCTAAACTTGGGCTGGTACTGACTGTGATCAGTCAATATGTTGAATTTATGTTTTCTCACTGGAAGAATGAGTCCTGTTGCAATCAGAGTTAGGATTAGATTTGGATTAAATATTGGTAATATAAAAGCCTGAAGAAACCAGGTAATTCTTTTTTGCCTGCAAATTTTGGAATAGAGCTGTTGTCAATACTTTTTTTTAAAAAATGCGTATATAGTTCTTCTAATAATTACTCTTATGTTGGGGCTTGCAAATCTAAAACTTGAATCTAGTTTTTCTTTGAGATTGAGCAGCCTTCAGAGAGAAGACTGAAGAGAAGTCTGGAGTCAATTGAGGTCATCGGCTTATGCTCCCTTCAGTGGATGGGTGGTTCCCTTGGCTAGAATTATTTTTGAGGTTAAGGTTTATTTGGGGGAATGCAATAACTGAAGAACCCATTTCAACATCTGGTGCCTTGCCCGCAGAATAAGGAAAAAGAGTTGTTTTAGAACAATACTTTTTGCTCTTTTTTTCTTATAATTTGTTCCATTATCCTGGTTAAGTTCAGCACTCGTGTTTGGTCTAGTGTTTGGGAATGTACAGATTGAAGAAGGCTACATGTCTCAAAATTTAAGAGGATATTAAGGATGACTGTTGCTTTTTGTCTGTCCTGTTTGCTGGAGAGCTGCAATCCCTGACCATTGCTAGGTTTAGAGTTAGGGATGGACTCATGGTTTGAGAGCTGGAAAGTGAAGAGCTCCTTTAAATACTTGAAGCTGCACACTCTTCAGCATTATGCAAAGGAGTTGTAATGCCTGTGTGTTGTGTCTTTTTAAAGTTTTTTTTTTTTTCAGTCTTGTTTTATTGTTGGTTTTCATTACTGGGCAGCAGCAGTTAAGTTAGATTCAGGAAAGGGTAGCTTGAGGTGAATATTCATTGTCTGGCTTGGATTTGTCTCAGGTTGAGGCTAGAGTGGTTTGGGAATTTAAATGTTGCATATCTCATTTTGTTTCTGAAGGATTTGGGAAATTAGGGATCAAAAAGTGACTTGTATGGGATCTAAATGTTTTGTTCACTTGTTTTCAGTGTCTGACAGCCAAGGTAAAAGTAGGTTTAGACTGGAAAACCTAAGGACTGAAGTTGCTGCTCAGATGGTGTGGTCCTAATACCTGGAAGTAATAGCATGGGCTAGAATTATTAGGATTAGGGTAGACAGCATAAATTATGAAGAGCCATACTGTTTATGATATAACATAGGAACTTCAGAGATTGGTGTCTATCATTAAATATCATTAGATTATTTTCTTTGTTGTAGTTAGATATGGTTTAGTTTAGATTTAGGCATAAAAGCTGAATAGATCTCTGGTGACTCTCCTGTCTCACGTCCATGTGTATTTTCCTCTCTCTCACCTGTAGAGATTAATTCCCTAAGTTATTAAAAGGTAGTTGTTTGGTACTGGTACTTTTATATTTGTGTGATGTAAATAAAGACATGTTTTGTCAAACAGTTTCCTTTGTACCCTGCACATATGCTAATTCACTTTTGTGATCCTTTTGGGAGGTTAGCTACCCATGTCTCTTTCAAGAGAGCTCAGTTCCAAAGATACATATCTCTGCAATTTGATATTGATCTGTACATTTTGTTAAAGATAAGATGGGTAAGTTTGGGCAAGATTTGTCTCCTTCTGTTCTACACACCCCTCAGATTTCCTCATGAATTCTTCAGTTCTTGAAACACAAATTCTCATTGTTCTAGAAAAAACGGTGCTTTCCTCATCACGTTGCAGGGCTCACTTTATTTCCTTCTTTCCTTCCTGTGCAGTTTTTATTCCCTCTGGTACCTGTGCACAGGGATAGATACCCAAAGACACGTCTAGCACTGTAGAGTTCATAAAAAAAAATTCTTTCCAAGAAATATCATAGAATCATAAAATCTTAAGGGGTTGGAATGGATCTTTAATATCATCTAGTCCCAACCTCCCCTCCCAAAGGCAGAGGCATCTCCCACTAGACCAGGTTGTTCAAGGCTTTATCCAGCCTGGCTTTGAACACTGCCAGGATTAGGATGTCCCCTGTTTCTCTGGGCAATTTGTTCCAGTGTCTCACCACCCTCTCAGTAAAGAATTTCTTCCTAATATCTAACTTAAATTTCCCCTCTTTCAATTTATACCTATTACTCCTTGTTTCATCCCTACAGTTCCTGACAAAGAGCTCCTCTCTGTCTTCCCTGCAGGCCCCCTTCAGATATTGGAAGGTTGCTATGACGTCTCCACACAACCTTCTGTTCTATAGGTGAACAGTCCCAGCTTTCTCAGCCTATCTTGTATACATCTGTGTGTTACAAGACTTCCTATTCTGTACAACACTTGTTGACTGTCTGGAGTGTTCTTGGTTCCTTTCATGCAGTGCCTCAACATCCAGGGCAATATTTATGAATAAATGTCTTGATTTCTGGCTCCCAGTGCAAATAGCACAGCACCAGTCACAGTCATAGAGTTAAGTCTTCCCACTCTTGCCCCACAGGGTAATGCAGCAGTCCCTGCCCCACATTAACCTCTGAGTTGTATTCACACATTATTTGTAATAACAGGGGATATAGTACAGGAAAGCTCCATGACTGTTAAGTATTACACAAAATGGGCAATTTCATACATGCACTCTATCCATGCCTTATCCTTTCTTAGCTTATTAGCATAGACACAGCCCAGATGTCCTTTTCCCACAAGGAAAAAACAAGTTTCATCTTACCATTACTCACTGGAAATATGTCAGTGGAAATAGACATCATGTATAAAGTTGTGATAATTGCTTTAAGAAATAGCTGTAAAAAAACTGAGAACTTAAAAATGGAATTTAGAAAGGGAAAAAATCCTTTCAACAGAAGCAGGTACAGACAGTGGCATAAGTGCTAAGATTGTCAGCAATTTCAAGTCCCAGTGCAAACTAGTCCATGATCCATGAATTGTACTCAAGATGAATCAAAGTGACCCATGCAGGCAAAGGAAGGCTTTGCTTTATTTTATTGCAAGTTAACAAGGTCTCCAAATTAGTAACAAAGGATTTTTTGGAATGGTTTCAAGCATTAAAAACAAAGCAAATCTTGGATCCAAAAGTCTATCCATGATAAGAGTGGTCAGAATACTAAAGGCAATTTCTTTCTCTGCATTCTGATAAAATTCGTGGTAAGGAGGTGTTTTGATTTGAAAATAGCAGCTGTTTATCTACAGAACTGCAAATGAAGACTTTCAAAATGTTGGGACCCAAATGTATTTGGAGAGATTAGTGTGGGGTTTATGGTGTAACAGGGAAGTTTATTTCGCCACTGCATTTCTTTGATCTTGCGAGTGCTTTCACAACCCCTTTTCTCTTTTTCTTTCTTTCAGTCATGAGGCTGTAAACCCAGATTTATGATGGCATTAGTGTTTTGCCACAGAATGATTGGTATTTCCCAGATTCAGCCTTGTGGGATAAACAAGAGCAACTAAGAAAAAAATTGTCTGAAATGGATGTAATCCTTTTTAAAAGAAAAATATTTTAAACAATATTGAAATGGCAAAAATTCAAATCAAGCCAGGTGGGATGTTTGAAAATACTATTTATATTGAACATTCTAAGTTTTATTTTTGATGAGGATAATTCTGCAAGATTGTTAATTTTTCATTTTTATTCCCGAAAGATTTTATTGAGAATTTAGTAAACTTGAGACTGTACTGAGAAATTTATGCAAGACGACAGCAATGAAGCCTCATTTATTTTAACTGCACTGTTATTCATGTACCTTTATGTTCAGTGATGATATTGTTTGTACATACCTAAATTTGAATCCTCAAGAAAAAAAAAGAAATTTTGGAATTCTAATGGAATATTTGAAAATTTGTGTTCCCATGAACAATATGTAACAACATTTTCAAAATCATATTCTGTGAAATGGACAAGCTCCAGAAAGTTTTTCAGTTAATTTAAGATAGAAAACCAAATCTCTGGAATAAGGTATAGGAATTATGCTGGACTATAGTATAGGAAGCCCTGCCTTCTTTGAGTGACAACACATATATAAAAACTGATTAATAAGTCCATCTGAATAAACACTTGAGTGTCTTTCAAAGGTGAGGAAGACTGCTAATAATGTTTCTTGCAGTGAATTTAACCTTACATTTATCTTTACCTTTAAATTTATAAATATAGATATTTATATATAAAATGTTGGTTCATAATATCTTTTTGTTTCCTGGGATGTTTGAAAAATAAGTGGCTTGAACTCTGATTCAAAATAGTATTTGTTTTTGAAATTTTTTTTTGCTTCATTGCAGGAGGGAAATTCCAAATTCAACCGATGCTGTAATACTGTTTTGTCCTTCTCTTAGATATGCTTTACTTTTGGCTCATCTGCATCCCTTCCAGTATTAATGGAACCAAAGACAGTGTGAATTATTGATGTTTCATATTCTTTGTCTTGAATTCTTAGCAGTTATACACATATTAAAAGACTGATGATGGCTGTGAAGTCAGGGACAAGATTTTTTTTTTCCCCCAAGACTCATTTGCCAAAGAAAACACTCAAAAATCCCTGCTCTGCTGAATGGGAATGGTACTAGATCAGGAAATTAACAAATATGTAAGAAATGTTTTTTAAAAGAAAATAAATGGATTTCATACACTTTTTGGAATTGTACAAAGTAAAAATGAATGTAACCACTTGTCTGAGTACTGATAAATCCACTACTAACAGTCTGCCCGATCTCTTGGACACTTACTTTCCTACAGTTAGACTGGAGTACACACCTACAGTCTCTCCAGGGGTTATCACCCAATGTCTGCTATGAAGATGGCTCATAAAAGCAGCTACTCAGAATTCATAATTTCCATCCAGTAGGAAATCCCACAATTAATCAGAAGATGTGATAACAAAACCCCCAAACAAACCTAAACACCTAAGTATTTATTTTACACAGCATTAAACTTAGATATGAGTAATATACCATTCCAGAACGGTGGAAGAAAAATAATTTTACCAATATGTTTTTTATGTTTTTCATAAATGAGATGTTATTTTCCTAGCATTTTATTTTTAATAGGCAAGCATTTTCCTGTGGACAAGTATTTAATCAGCTTCACTCATGAGAAGCAGTTTCTGAGAAATATAAATCTCATAACATTTTTTGATTGATGAAGACATTTTAAATGACAGCTAAAATAAAATTAATTAAAGGTAATTCCAAAATCACAGTGCAATAACCTGCAGGTGAGGGTGAGTGCTGAATAAACAAGTATGTGTCTTCCATCATATCATATCATATCATATCATATCATATCATATCATTTCACATCATATCTAAACTTTTTAAGACACATTTTGATAGGTGAGATGTATATTATACCAGCTAATTGTAACTAGGTTTTAAATCCCAAATAAAAATCTTAGCAAGTAAAGAGAATAAAAAATAACCCTTTTCTAGAGAAAAACAGTAACAGGTGAGTATCAACTAAGATCATCTGTCTTAGCCAAAAAGTATCTAAGCCAGAAGAATCTCATCAGTGGTAAGTAAACGGGAAATCTAAAGAGCAGGATTTGTAAAGTCATTAAAAATACCAGAAATGATACCCTCAATTCTGAATTTAGGGTAACTTAACTTTAAATTAACTTAAAGTTCACTCTCAAAAATGAAAAAGCCCACATGATCATGCACACTAACAACCCACTCACTCCTAAATTAATTTTCGGGTGTAATTGCAGAGAGAAACAAGAGCATTACACATTTAGTTAATCAATAATCCAGAAGATGCTTGTAGAGTACAAAGATCATAAGTTAAAGTAGGCCTCACAGATATTGCTTATGTTGCAGGTTTTAAGTCAGACTAGTATTTCAACCAACTGAAATATGTGCCTAGATATATGGTCCTGTGACAATGTCAGTAGGCAAAGATTACAAATAAATGAAAGAGTAGCAATAGTTCTGCACAAATGAAAACCAGCATGGTTTGTTCTTTACAAAAAACCAGTTTTTGCAAGAACATAGAAATTCTGTGTACGAAGCTAAACTGAAAAAAAGATTGGATTTCAACATCTGAAGACAATCTGATTTCATCCAGATGGATTTTTTTTTTAAATATCAGATGATTTGAAATATATATGGTCAATTGCACAGAAGGAAAGTATCCTCAGATGATAGATCAGAAAATGTAAAACAATAAAGAAACTTCAGCTAATGTTTCAAACTAGCAAATTTCTTATGTTACCCTTTTACTAGAACTCACCTCTGTAACTAAACTTAAAAAAATTATATTTTCTATTTATTTTTTTTAGACCCAAACACTCACATGTACTTATGTCTACTTAGGACTTCAGGAAATTTTCAGCCAATAGAATGTATTTAATAAATTATTTAACTTAAATGAAGCATCAGAAATGCTCCAAGTTCACAAAAGCCTATTCCATTCAAATGTTCACTTTAGAGCCAGCAATGCTTGCTAGAGCCTAGGCATTTCCTCTTTCATTAACATTTTCCTTTCTGCAGCATTCAGTGTAGAATTTCTAACTACTGTTCCTCATATTCTCTTGGCCTGCTTCTTGTATTTAATTTTCATTTGCTGCTAAATCATTCAGCTTTTTACTACTGCTGTATAAATATGTGTTCAACCTTTCTGCTTGCAGTTGGTGGAAACATGTATTACTGAAATGCTATCTGAAACACATCATGTTTTCCCCATATGTACCCTTGCATCCTGCTAGTTTTAGACCTCTGTAAGGCTGAAATTTTGTTCAAAGTTTGGGTTAGGATCTGGGTTTATTTTTGGGTAAAAGTATAATTCAGGCAAACACTGCGGTTGTTTTGGAAACATCTGTTAGTGTCTTCTGTGGACCTTTCTGTTAGACACAGTGCTGTCTCTGCCTGAAGAACATCAGAAGTACATTCCCAAAAGACTAGTATGTGTAAGTGGTGTATGAATAACTTGGAGGCTTTCTGTGACAACAAGGGATTATGCTAACTTGTCTCATGGCTAATTCTTGCTTGCCAGCAGAGCACTAGTGTTTGCCCATATGGGAATAATTTTTCCCTGAAGCCTGTCAGCTACCAGTGCTCAAACTGAACCTAGAATATTGGTGGGAAAGACACATGACCTTCTGTGAAGTGAGAATTTGTTTCACATCTCAGACACTTAAAGGACTTGTGTATATACAATAACTCTTTAAACCTGTTATTTCTGGAGAAACAGAGTACCCTCTCCTTCTAAAACTTGGCAGTTTTGCTTTTAGTAGACAAAATTAATGGAGAGTTAAAAAGCAAAAGCTTAGTTTTCTATTACAGAACTGGGGAAAATGTTACAGAAAAAAACAGGAGCAGGATCATTAATACACTGGGTTAGAATATACTTGCAACACTTCACCTGTCTTTCACTTGGGGCTTTTCCTAGGTATGCCTTAGTCAGCATAGATCAGGAATCACTGTGTTCTAGAGATATATTCACTCACATCAAATGCCCTAACCCTGAAAATCTGTCTCTTTCATATGTCTAATAGTTATCTCATTACTCTTGAACACACATGAAGATTCAGTGTACCCTGGGAGCTGTATTTCCCCTTAAATTATGATTTAGGGAAATAAATCATAAGGTAACTTTGATTATTAATTCATATTATGAGAAGGAACATATAACTTCTTTTTAGTTTGATTAGTTGACTTCCTATGATATGCAAGAAGCTGTTTGGAACATTAATTTCTCATCTGTTTTACATTCTTGCTTAGGAATTCAACTGAATTAGGGTGTTAGCTGTCTCCTCCCTTCCCAAACAATGTGATGTCCACTGTGGAAACATTTCTACTTGGCTCTGTAAGACCTTGAAAAATGTGCAGAAGGAAAAATATTAATTATTCAACTACTCAGTTACACCACAGATTGTGACACATCTTTGTTTTCTCATAGCAATCCTTTAAAGCAGACAAATAATACAGATCAAGTATTTAACACATGAATTACTTTTTCAAGATTACTCTCTCTCCTCTGCCTTTTTATTGACTGGGTTAATCCCAAAATTGCATCCTGTTAGTTCTTGAAAGGGATAGGCAAAGCATGTAAAATTTTTACCTTGGCATTAGCATGAGGAGTAGGTACTTCTAAAAGCAAGAAAGATTAAGTGATACTCATACAAAATGTAGAACATTTCACTTACTTACAACTTCAAATAATAAAAAATCAAAAATCCAACAAAAAGTAGACAGGAAGGAAACAGTTATGTACCTAGGACATTATGAATGTGTTTTAAAATATTTGGCACTGGAGTTTTCTTATTCCATGTCCCTGCTTATAGAATAACTTACAAAGAGCTACTAATTCTTCATCAAGTATGAAAAGTACTTCCATATATGGGTGTCTCTTGCCATGCCCCCTGAAAAGGGAGCTTTGTCATCTGATAAATAGAAAAAAAAATGAGCTTGAAAAGGGCTGCTGGTTATTTGTACTTCATGAACGCCTGAAAGATGTAATACTGGATTTGCATAATGCTCTGTGTAAAAGGCAAGTTCATGTGTTCATGGCAAGTACCATGAGATGATACCCTGGAATGGGATCATATGGAGAGGTGGTTGATATAGGACCACTGCTTTCTTGCTGTGCTCCTTTAAGTGAATATTTCTTAATGAATATTTATATAAAGATGAGACAGTTATATATACATGTTTTCTCCACTTGTGTCAGAAATCTGTGATCTCTGATTTTCTCAGAAGTCCCCAATAGCTGCCCTAGTCAGCAGCTTTTCTTCCTATTTGTTTCCTGCTGCACTGGTTGTAACTACAGGTTTGTACTTGAAAAGGAGTAAAATCATTTACAAACCAGTGGGACAAGAGCTCAAGTTAAGCCCTGTGTTTTTGCCTGATGGAGTTCATTCAGTCTGACAGCTCATTAGCAAAAACTAGTCATTGAACTAGATCTATCATCTGGAACTTCTACTGGGAATGGCAGGCAAAGACTTTGGGAAAAAGAACTATAAAAGAATGTTTTAGTACCAGAGGAATATGTCTTCTGAGTAGTTTGTTGCTTGTAAATGGAAAGAGGAGAGCAGGTAATAGCTCTACTAGATAGAACAATAGATAGTGTTCACTAGCTCTGACTAGAAAGTCCTATTAATCTTGGCTCGTGGAAATCTCTGAGAGATTATTTGTAGGCAGCAAGTTTTATGAAAGGTTATAGACTGCAACTACATGGCATTAGATCTGATCACATAATTTCTTAGCTTAAAAAGAGCTACCCACCATTTTTTTTTTTCATTTTATGTAGCTAATTCTTCCAAAATTTGGCAAGGTTTAACAGAAAGATGAGAATGTCAAAACCATGGCTTATTGCACTAAACTTAGGATACCTCAGAATCACAAACACTTCACTAAAAAAATTGTGGGATAAAGTGAAATGCTGAAAGTTATCCAAATTTCTGTAACAATATCACCAGAGGTGCACCAAAGCATTATAGTTCCTTTATGACAAAATTTAATGTGGATTGAGTCCTGTGATGTAGAAAATATTTTTGTATTTTTAAATTCAGCTTTAATGTCTTGGGTTACATTGATTCAATTTTTTCTATCACACACAATTATTCAATTTGCCCACCTCAGATCATTAGCAAGTGGTCCCCAGAAGATTACACTAAAGTTATAGAGGTACTAAATGTGAACTGTGTGCCTTTGGTCGCCTTGATTTAGGAGCATACCATGCTGCTCTCACTCTTCAGGTGAACAGCAGTGCCACCCTTTGCCCCAGGGCAGTCCCAGCAGTCACACACTCTGCTCCTTCAAGTTTTCCCCTGCCATCCCCAGACAGTTTCTGACCCTGGTTCACCTCACTGATCCTGACCCCCACCTGTAGGCTGATGTCCTGACCAAGCCTTGGCTTGTCCTCATCCCCAGGGAACTTCCTGATGGCTGCGGCTGCCCCTGTGGCCCTGGCTGCCCTGCTCCTGCCTAGGCCTTTGGGACAGAGCCCTCTGATATCCCAGGGGAAGCCCTGCCAACATCCTCCCCACAGGGAGCCCAAGGCCTCTGGATGAGAAAAACAGACATATGACAAATGTTAAATTCCATTTCAATCTTCTCTGCACATTCAGTGGGGATCCTTGTAGGAGATGTTCCTTGTGCCCTGGTTTAGAAGTTTGCCATCTAGAGTAATAAAAATCCAGACATATATTTTAGCCAAAATGAATTTTATAGGAAATAGGAGGAATAAAACTAAACCTAAAATACAGCGTTGTCCATGAATCTTATCTAATTTGTTCAAAATAAGTGTTTTACTATAAACTGCACTAAAAATATCTATGTCTAATCAAAACCAGAAAAGCTTTAACTTCCTTACTTAAAAGAGGTTGACTGTCTTGATGAAAATTAATGAATATCACAGAATCCCAGAATATCCTGAGTTGGAAGGGACCCACAAGGATCATCAAAGACCTGCTCCTGTCCCTGCACAGGATTATCCCTGAGAGTCACACCACATGCTCAAGAGCATTGTCCAAATGCTTCTTGAACTCTGTCAGGCTGGTGCTGTGACCACTTCCCTTGGGAGCCTGTTCAAGTGCCCAACCACCCTCAAAAGGGTGAAGAACGTTTTTCTGATATCCAACCTAAACCTCCCCTGACACAACTTCAGGCCATTCCCTCAGGTCCTGTCACTGGTCACCAGAGAGAAGAGATCAGTGCCTGTCCCTCCTCTTCCCCTCATGAGGAAGTTGTAACTGCAGTGAGGTCTCCCCTCAGTCTCCTCTTCTCCAGGCTGAACAGACCAAGTGCCCTCAGCTGCTCCTCACACGGCTTCCCCTCAAGGCCCTTCACCATCTTTGTTGCCCTCCTTTGGACACTCTCTAACAGTTTAATGTCTTTCTTACATTGTGGCACCCAAAACTGCCCCCCAGCACTCGAGCTGAGGACATCCCAGTGCAGAGCAGAGTGGGACAATCCCCTCCCTTGCCCAGCTGGAAATGCTGTGCCTGATGCACCCCAGGACACACTTGGCCCTCCTGGCTGCCAGGGCACTGCTGACTCATGTTCAGCTTGCCATCTGTGGATACAAAAATGCTGCTAGCAAGGATTTTCTTGCTAATTTCTAAGTCCGTGAGAGACTTTTCTCTCACACAGAAGAGGTAGCAGAGTTCTGTAAATAACCAAGCCACCTGCAACCTTGAAAAGTCTTGTTTATGGTATAGTAGAAAAATATTTTGACAATGGATGTTTTAGGATTTTAGCCAATCACCCCAAGGGGTGGCTGATCCTTTGTCCAATTAGACTATGAAGAAAAAAGTCTATAAAAGAGTTTGTAAAATAGTTAAATCAATCTTGCTGCACAGTTCCTGCCTGCTGGATTTTCTCTCCTCCTGCCTACAACTGCAGGACATGGTGATATACCCTTGGACTTTTTAATACCATTGACTAGGTCCCTTTCCATGGCACTGCTTTCCAGCATCTCATTCCCCAGTCTGTCTGTACATCCAGGGTTGTCCCATCCCAGGTGCAGAATCCAGCACTTTCGCTTGTTGAACTTCATGTGGTTGGTAATTCCCTAGTCCTCTGATTTGTGGAAGTCTCTCTGCAGGGCCTCCCTGCCTTCAAGGGAGTCAAAACTCTTCCCAGTTTTGTATCATCTGTAAACTTGCTTAGTATCTCTTCCAGCCCTGCCTCCAAGTCCTTTTTGAAGGTGTTGAAGAGCACAGGGCTCTTCCAGGAGCCCTGTGGAACCCCACCAGTGACAGGTCACGAGTCTGATGTCACCCCATTCACTGTAACTCTTTCTGCCCAACCCATGAGCCAGCTGCTCACCCATTCCACGATGTGTTTATCCAGCTGTGTGCTGGACATTTTGTCCAGAAGGATCCTGTGAGAGACAGCATTGAAAGCTTTACTGAAATCCAAAAAGATTACATCAGCTGGGTTCCCTTCATCAACAAGGTGGCTTACTTTATCATAAAACGAATTGTACATTCAATTTAATGCTTCTACCCTCTTCCTGTAAGGAATTTTATTTTCTTTACCTTGTCCAGGACAACTACATTTTTTATTCTGGAGCTTGGGTCGGTCCATATGCCAACTGCTATTGCTCTTCCTGGGTTCAGCCCATTTGTGACTTGGATCTCTCCAGCTCCTGTGACACAGTTTCCAAATACATTTCCAATACAGCATTGCAGTAGCAGCCACCTCATTTACAGACTGAAGAGTTTTATAGAATTTCCATGGCCATAATGGGCCGTATGGTATCAAGGCCAGGTAATGGGCCATGGCACTGTTTGCTGTGGAGGGTTATTTTTGCTGAGGCTGAAATCAGAAGTCTTTTACTCAGTATAGTGCTTAGGGCAGGATCTTATATTCAAGTGGTAGAACAAAAGGACTGCTTTTAACTATTTTTAGGCTTGCAGAAAAGAAGTGACTAAATATGTATTTTCAGTGTCAGAAGAGTAAAGAAATAGGCTAAAAATATTATGCAGTACTTCTGATAAAACCTATATTCTTAAATGATTGCTTGAAACCTGTTCCCAGAAAATTGACATGAAACACAGCTAGCGTTTATTTGTATCTCCTGTCAAAGTCATTATTAGTACAGAGTCAATATTATGTACACTAGAAACATGTAGCATACTATAAAAATAATTTTGTACCATCTCTCCATCTTATGTATTTAGAGTCCCCTTGTTGTGGAGTAGTGCTAGATACAAGCTGTATTCCCCAAACTTATTTTTTGGTTTTTTGCTTGTTTTCATAAGGAAGAGTAATAGAAATCTTTAGAAAATCCCAAAATATTAAAATTATGATCAGTGTTTAATATTTTCTTTCATCTTTCATTTTTAAAATATGATTTCCATTCAGGCCACTCTCCTCGCAGGGTCTCCTGCAACATTCTTTGTAGTTCCTGTTACAGGGAGAGGCAAAACCAAAAAATATCAGGTAAGATCCATTATTTTAAAGGGAGAGACTGATCCCAAAAATCCTTATTCATAAAAATACAAATTATTACTTCAATTTTGCCCCTTCATATAAATAAAGATAGCATAAGGGTAAAGGGTTGAAATGTCATAAAAAGATCTAGAAATATATCTGAGGCTTAAATACTCTTAGAGAATAATTTGCCCTTAATTATTATCCCTCAAAGCCTCTGACCCATAGATGAACAAAAACACACCCAGAAAGAATGGCTGCTGTGATAGCATCCCATCCCAAGCAGAAAGTTCACATTTCAAGAACACTTTTGCAGAAGAAGAGATGGACAGAAATAAAAAATTCTGTTTGCAACAACTGTTGAGATCTTAAATCTTGTTTTTCTTCTTAGAACAAATCCAAACCTTTCAAATATTTTCAGGAAAGGAAATTGTGGTGAAACATATGTTTTCTGATCAGAAAGGTCAGCTTTTAAGTTCATGTCTTTTGCCACTGGAAACAATCCAAGAATCTATCCCGGACCCTTGAAATTTCCCACTGTAAATGTTGTCAAAATGAATATTTCTCTAAAAGACATCCTGCTGGCTTTGATGCAGCTGCTTGTTTTGACCAAAACTAAAGAAACAAATTGTCAGACCTGTGAACTAGTTCGAAACAAACTAGGTGGAAAAGATGGGAGGGGGACAAGAACTTTGATTTTAGCAGTGTGGTTTAACTATTCCCCACAAGAAAGTGTGTAAGTGGGGAGCCGGGGCCATAGACAACAGAGACCATCCAGGGTCAAATTCCATAATCACTGCAGATTACTTCCTACTCTTCATGCCGCTTCTAATGAATAATAATTCACTTTTAAGCTTTATAAGATACACATACTGACACTTGGTAATTCATATTTATTGTTGTAATTGGGTCATACATACAACAGAGACTTTAATAAATTTAAAGCAGAATGTGTCAAGGACCAGGGCAACTAGCTAGAGCTGAGTATGCTCTTTTTATTTCTTTGGAATAAATGTGCTATGAAATTTTACTGAAAAAAAAGTAAAACTAGATTTTATAGAGTCCTCAGTGGGGAACACATTCTTGGATTTTACTGAAGCCTTACATTGTCCTCAGCTTCTCAGACAGTATGTTTCAGTTACCACCATATTATTCCAAATAACTACTATGAACAGATTCTGGTGAAGACTTATATAACATTTATAGTTCTCAGCAAATCAGTATTCCCAACAGAATTTCTCAGTTTTTCCACATTTAAAATTCCTTTGTGCTTCAGTAAATGTTGAGTCAGTTCTACTTAGGCTAAGCAAGAGATTTTATGAGAAAGCATATGCATTGAGCTAACAAAATCTCAGCACTTGATTAGAGGCAGAGATCAAGATTATAATTCAATTTATTCTGATAAATGTTAATGCTACATATTGTAGCCTTTACTAGTTCCTCGTATGAGCATATTCTCCCTCATTCTAAAGTACTGTAAGTGATACCATCTCACTTGAATCAGGAATACCTGAGTTTTTTGCAATACCAAGCACTGTGCTTTCGGTACATGCCATTCTAAGTATTGTCAATATTGTATAATGTTTTTCAGAGGACTTTGTTTCTCAGTGTCCCTGCTGATGTGTGCAATAAGGCTGAACAGGTTGGGAAGACACGGTGTTTCAGCTGGCCCTGGGAAATGAGGTACAGCTGTTCCCAAGGTTTATGAGTTTCTGAGTTATGCAAGCAATTTTTCATGACACACATAACTTCATGGTTTGCTTTTTGTATGACCCTGCTGAAGCTGAAATAAAATTGTTAGGGACCTGGATGATTTTGGCTGCTGTTGGCAGGCATAAGGGAGTGACTCAAGATAAAGTGGCAACTATCATGAGGAGCATATCATAACCAAATGCCAGGCAAAAGACAGGAACTAATCCATAGGTACAGGCCTGCTCAAAAGCATGTGCAGAGCCCAGTCTTCCCCCTAGCACTCTTCTCCTGCTTTGTCTGAGAGTTTTTTCTATGATCTGTGAGGAGGCAAAGCAGAGAGGAGATGAGGATGGTGTTAAATCCTAATGTGATAGATATGTTTGTTGCATCTTGTATTATGTATGTTTCCCGAAGAAACAGTTCTGTGAGTCCTTACACGAGCTGAAGTTCTACAATAAATTCAAATACGCATGAATAGAGATCTGTGACACGAGACTGCTCTGTGCGTCTCTGTCCTCTTAGCAGATGGTAGGAGGAGCTGTGCTTGTCGTGGCCTGTAGGGTACTGTGACATTTTCTTTACACTTTGTAAATGCACTGTTATACTGGCACTGCATTAATGCTCTTCAAACCTCCATGAAGCCTCCTTCTCCTGCAGTCTCTGACAGGCATTCTGCTGGAACAATGCCTATGGCATTATAAAGGGTAAAAAGTAGACTCAGACTCGCTCTTTCTGTAGAAAGAAGGAGATGTGTTTTGCCTAATGGAGTTTATCACCGGCAGTACTGTGTAACAAGAGAAACATATCTAACTTTCCCCCTTCTATTACATTTTCAAAATACACAACTTTTTGCACTGAAGCCATTTAAATTCTAGTTAAAGGAATTCCCCTTAGCTCAGCTTGACCTGAGAGATGCTTGTTACTCTTCCTTCACATTATTTTCCATTTCCCAACTGTTCGTCTATGTGAAGCACCAAGACGATCTTCTGGTTGTTAGATTGCAGGGGGTGAGGAGGAGGAAAATGAGGCAGAGGCAAGGGAGGAGAGGAAGTCACTTGTCTTTGTGGGATAGGGGTGATTTTGATCCAGCCACTGGTGAAAACTCTTAGCTTCTGAGCCAGTCTCTTGCTGCTGAGACAGCCTCATGTGCTTTTTCTTTACCGTACACATGGTTTGCCAAGGACATGTGGCTTTACTTCCAAGACACATTTTCGTTCTTTCAGCTTGTGTTAAATGTTACCAGTGAAAAGGGAAGTAAATAGAAGGTTTGTATTAACTCTTTAAGGAGAAAATTGTATTTAAAAAAGCCCAAATAGATTTTATGTTTTTCTCTGTTTATGTAAGAAAACATTCATTAGTTTATTTTTAACATATTTCTAAAGCAACCAAACAGTAGTTTGTCTTTGGAAAGACCTGATAAACAATTTAGGAAAACTTTCATAAATTAAATTCTTTGACTGAGATTAAATGGAAGATGCTGTGCTCCTGACACAGCTTTGTTTGCTCAACAGGTTTCTGTATTGTGGTTCAATATTGAGTTTGTGGAGACTATCACCCAGATAGGGGGACAATTTAAAGAAAATAGAAATATTTGCAGAAAAGCACATTTTTGCAATGTAATATATGAGAGCCAGCCTCAATTCTTTCTCATAAGAAAATATCACAGAAAATTTAAGGTCACAGATGAAACCACAGGTATACATTTGTGGTGTGTTCTAGGCAGGTATGAGTTGGTTCAGGAGAACAGCAGCCAGACATCATGTAAGAATACCAGTTCAGCCCAAGCCCCAGGTAATACGTGCTGCCTGACAGCAATGGCCTGACTGGAGCTTCAGAGTTACCAGTCTCCTGTGGGCTCCACATGCAAATGACTTGCCATATGTCAAAGTGACCTTGCAGAACAGCAGATCAGTGTGCTCTTACTGCAGGCCACTGTGGATCATACTATCTAAGATTCTGAACCTGTAACCCATATTCTACCATCAGCTGGACACTTAGAAGTTCCTTTTAGATTTAAAAGGCTGCTGAGCTCTGTTTCTGCATGATGTGTGTTTGGATAAAATACTGGCCTTCAGTGGACTGTCAAAAGAGAGGTCTCTCTCCTCCTTATCTACCCTTTAAAATATTCTCCTAGTGTCTGCTGAGTTCCTATTAAAGTTTCAGCCCAATTTTTTTTCCATTTCAAATTTACTAAATTTCGCTTTTGGAAAATAGCTGTTTGAGAACCTCAGTTGTGCTTTCCTTCTCCCAGAAATCTTAATGTTATTCTCCTTTATACTTTATGTGCCTTTATACTCTGTCTTACTGTTAGGCTGCAGAAGACAGAAAAGTCTCTGCAGATATGTAGGACTTCATGCTTGTGTCTGAGGATAGCTGGGATTCCTACATACCACTATCTTAAAAATAAATACCAGACACTCCTACAGGATTTTCCTGACAATATATTGCTTCAGTTGCCCCTAGACTATCTTACTTAATGCATAGTTTATCAACATGTAAAAACTGTTTGGAAATTATTTGTAGTCTTGTCTTTGCCCTAATTTTAAATCCCCTTTAGTCATGCTATACCACTAGCAAAAATATGTTCCTCATCCTGTGCTGTCATTTTCAGTACAGAACCTCTTTCAGAATTATTGCTCTGGGCTTTTTTTGATTTCCGTAGTTCTAATTAGGTTGTTTTGTCTTTTCTTACCAACTGATAAAAGCCATTAAATATGCCATTTCTACTTGAAAATGGAAGTTGATCTCTTTGTTACACTGTCCTCTTTACTGCTTAAACAACGAGGCTAAGGAATAGTTTAAGCCCCAGGCAACATGATTATTATCTACACAGTACTTCATTTTGAAAAGTCTCATTCTCCACTGTTCACTGTTTCCATGCCAACCCGTACATTACTGACAGGAACCTGCATCTCTCTACGAACAGCATATTTTATTTAACCACTCTGCAGTTTCCTCTATTTATCATTGTCCTTTATGCAATAACATTTGGTTTCAACTGGAATATTTTAAATCCTATTCAAATTACCTTTTCCTCTCTCATCAGCCTGAAAACAGAAATATGCCACAGCCCAATAAATTGTTCCATGCAGCTGGGCTCAGAGCTGCTTAAAAAACACCATGTGTTTGTCAGCATCTTCATGTGCATAGTGAGTTGAACCCTCACAACACAGTCTATGGCTGGTGCCAGTGTCTCAGGCAGGAAACAAGACAGTTTCAAAAAGGAATAAAAGAGTCTCTTTAATATAAAATTATAAATAAATAAATAAATAAATACTTATACCAGTATGGTAGGGCAGGACTTTGGCTAACACAGGACCTGGACTCATCCTCCCCCTCCAAGCTGACTGTGGCTGCCACTGTCATAAGCCAGACAGAAGCAAGGGACAAGCCTGGTCTCAGGCTTAACTGGCTGTACCCTGGGGGCAGGACCCTGGCATGGCTGCTATCTCTCTCACTCCCTGCTTTGGGAGTCGGCACAGTCTGAGGCTGTTCCCAACGGGCAGTTTGGGCACTGTCACAGTGTTTTGGAATCTAAGTGTTTGACCATGTAGATGTGGCCAACTCGTACCCTGTGGCCAAAGGATGGACTCTGGAACTACTTAGGCTGTAGAGTTGTGTTCCTCTTCTTTTTGTTGCATTTTTTTTCCTAATCTGCTTTTCAGCTCTCAGGTGAAGAAGGAAACGCAAATCAGCTTTCTGTTTATTTTCAGTCCTGTTCCTTTGCCACCAGGCTATTTGTCTTTTGGCTAGATAAAATGATACATGTGGCTTCCATATATATTGCATACACATACAGTTATGTAAAATTTATAGATGATTTGCTTTCAATGCCTTTGAGTATCCATGCAAATCTGCTGGGTTATTAGAAAGTAATGAATTTTGCAGCTGGAATATTTATTTACAGCATAACAAACACTGAAGTATAGCTGTGATATCACAGTACTTGGAACAAATCACCCATTAATCAAGAAAGCAACCTGAGCTTCTCTATTTGCATGGTATTCTTGTCCATGAGGCTGCTTTATTTCCATTTGCAAGTCCCAGTTGCTGACATTTTGGCCTAAAAACTGTAGCTATAATTATGGAGAAAAGTAGATGGACTATAAAAAAAGCACTTAATCGAACATAATCCTTCTTTTTAACAACTGTACTTACGAAGTTGATGGTTGAATGTCATTCCTATTGCACATGCAGTCATAGTAAATGATAGCTTAAAATGTAGACAATTTTGGAGTGCATTAGTAGTAGATGCTCATGACTGGAAAAGATATTTATCATGTTAGATGGTAATCTATAGAAAAAAAGGAGCACCAATATGGGATTCATACGTGATAGCTGCTTCCAAGGCAGAGCAATCATCATATTTCTACCCCTGGAGCCAGAACACAAGAAACCTGAATACAAAATGAGAGAGCAGGAGGAAGTGTGATTTTGCTTCAGGCTTCTGTTTGGACAGGACCCATTCATGTTTACCTATTGCCTTGCTTACTTCTATTCCTTTTGTTTACCTCTGTTTATTTTTTGTAGAACTAGTAGCCCTTTGGGTCAGAAATTTTCATTAACAGTGAGACAAGGGGAGTTTCTGTGTGGTGGGAACCTTGGAAAAAATTTTCATTTACACATTTTTTGGTGCTGAAGACCATCTCTATGAACTGAGAGAATATAAATGTTGATTCATGTATATGAATGAATGAATGAATGAATGAAGACAAGCAAAATGAAAATAAACAAAAAAAGACTAGAATAGACAAAAATATAATGACAAAGCATACATCACCCATCCTTTCATCAATGCAATTTCCTTAGGCTATTCTTCCTCTGTCCTAAGATCTTATAAGACTATCAACAAAACTTTTAATGCATCAGAATACATAATATTTTTGTATGTAAACTCGACTTAGCCTAGATTTCTTCTCTTCCATACAGTCATTGTTTTTAAACTCAAAACATTACTCAATGCAAAAATAATCCCATTTAAGAGGAGCTATACAAAATGTACCTACATTTTATGGAAATATGGATTATTTTAAGTTACCTAGTGTGATGGCATTGGAGATGAGTTGTAACAGCATTCTTTCAAGGCTTCTAAAACTAAAGTGAAATCTGACAAAGACTTGCTGTGAGACAGAGTTGGACAGCCAAATCGGTAGCCTGTCCTTGGTAGAAATTGTGATTCTGTGGCTGATAATTCCTTCCTTCCTTCCTTCTTTCCTTCCTTCCTTATAATTTACTGAATTGAAAGAATTGTCTCCTCTAGAAGCTTAACAGTAACTTGGAACTTTTTACCTTCCATTACTCTGTCAGCCATCATAACTCTTCCACTACTGTAATTGAAGCTCTCTTTTGCTCAGGAGAGTGTATGAAATACAGCCTGCAGCTCAAGGGGGAAAGTACTGCTCTTCAGTTTATTACAAGAATGTCAGTGCTCAATCAGGCCTGCCTCAATAATTTGTCCCTGAAGAGAAGAAATGTATCTTCTCTTTCCAGTTTTATCTTCCCATCTGCAAAATACATTCATTGAATTGTCATTTTTACTCTTATTTAGACAAGGAAGCTCAAATAAAGCACATAATCTTTGTTGTTGAAAAAAAAATAGGGTAAGGATCCAGAAATATGAAAAATAGAGTTTTTTCTGGTTCTTATGTTTTTATATTTAAAATGCTGCTTTATTCTTTGTAGATAATTTGTGTGCAATCATTTATGCTTTGAGACACATATCATACAGTCTTCTGACAGATCTTTATACCAGACTTCTTCATTAGTACATCTGTCTCAGTAGCACAGTGTAAAAGCATTGTTGTTTGTGAAATCTGCACCAGAGAATCAAACCTGGGAAGAATAAAAAGGAGGAAGAGTTTTCTAAAGTTTTTTCCTACTGTAGTGGCTTCATACAATATAATGGATCACATAAAAAATCCTCTTCATTTACAAAAGGATACAACACAAAATACGTAACAGAATGTGTTCCTTTGTTTGGTCCAAAAAATGACATGTCATGAAATAGACATTCATTGGGAGATACAGTTTGAGTCTATTGAGATAACACATGAATTTAAAAACCACAGAAATTAGACCCTTAAACTGGTGAAACATGTAAAAGAATGCAGGCTAGAGAATCAAGCTTTTCAGGAACTATTCATGTGGCTTTGCAAAAAGACAGCCCATCAAAAAACATCAGTAGGCTGATGTTTTCTGTAATAGCCAGTGAAAAACAGCCATATGTGCAGGTACAGAAGAAAGAATCATACTAGATGTGGAAAATTACCCCAATAAAATGTATGGTGTGCTTTTCTTTGAAGTAGCATAATAATTCATACTTATTCATAAGTATTTCTTGTTCTTCCCATTACTTAGGTGTTGCTGCTTCTTTTTCTTTGCTTGTTATAGACAAATTAAAACCAGGACATATTGTCTCCCTTTTTACATGTACTGTTGCTAATAACTTGTACAATGATGGGGAATAGGACAAGAGAAGCAAAGACTGATAATCATTTCACCATGATTTAGACAAACCCATCATTACCTTGTTGGTTTCTTTGGCTTGTCCTCTCTATTTGCTTGCTAAATCTGTGAACAGGCACTCAGAAAAAATAGTATTCTTCTGAGAAGATTTCAATAACAAAAAAAAGGTCTCTTGGCTTTTGTTCGATGATATTTGAAAAAAATTTTCCCACCCTAAAGACACATCCAGGGAGCTTAAAGAGTTGCTCCTAAAATACATGAAGTTAATACTGGCAAGTGTGGCCAATTTAGAGCTGAGCTGGAGGGTGGAGACAAGGTTTGCAGGACTGGTAGTGAACACACCTGCTGTGTGCCAATGGCTCGGGAAGATATTAGCTGGAGGGCTCCTGTGCTTCTACCTAAGCACAGAAAAACATTCTAAGACCTTCTGGCATGGTGTTCTCACACAGGACCTAACATTTGAGAGTACTTTACTACTTGGTTCACTATAAACAACTTCCCTCTGGAGCATACCAGTCTGACTGTAGTAGTTTTATTTTCAGAACATGAAAGGGCTTGTAGAACAACAACAAAAAAGTATTTAAATTGCATTTTTTCTCATAAAGTAAATTTACCTTGTCGGCTTCATAGAAAATAACTATAACAAGTGTTTGGCCTCAACAAGGAAAAGAAAAAATGAATTGGATCTAGTTTCATTATGTTCACTTCTTCTGGAAACTTCACCTAGTAATAAATAGTATGTTTTTTAAAAAAAAATTCTTTCCAACTTCTGTTATTCTGATCTGGTCCCAGCTGAAGCCTTATTACTTTCCTGTTGAAGGAGGCTCAAAGCTAAAGCATGCTCTTCTGGGGAAAAACAGTGTCTCCTCTATGTGTAGTACTACAAAATATCCTCCCCCTATTCTGACTTCCAAGTCAGGTTTACCCTCAAGCCAAAGTCCCATGTGTGTTCAAACACCTGTCCTGGATTCTAGCCCTTCGTTGTGATGATTTCAAGAAATTACCTCTAGAAAAAAATTGAGTCCAGTGGAATTTTGGTGTTTTAGTACAGTTGGCCAGTGGTTCAAAATCACGATCAGTTATCGATCTGCCAGTCAGCTCTGAATATATTAATGAATCATGGGTGAGATGCTTGTATGGAAAAACACCTGGTTAAGGTCATCAGCAAAGCATTCCAGAACCAGTGGTACATCAAAAAGGGGAAAAAAATATTATATTAACAGCAATGTCAGATTCCTTCTTTTCAATAATACTTTTAACAAGATAAACTGTCAATAAATAGATAGCATTACATCATAAAAACCCTCTAAATTTATGGCGACATTACAAGCAGCCAGGATGCATTGCCAAACAGTATATTAACTTTTTAACTGCAAATCAACTTTATAGTTTGCATGTGTTAAAACCATTACTTTTATACTGCAAGTAACACTTGAAATGTCCCCCTTTGGCATTAACAAGGGATGATATTCTACCCAGAGAACACTGGGCCCAGCAAGCAAGTTCTGAAGTACATTTTATATTTCACAAAGGCTCAGCTGAAGAGAAAGTGGTTAAAGTGTCCAAAGACAGGACACTCATGACTTTGTTTGCTTTGCAGTTAATATGCTTGCTTTCCAATAGTCCAATAGTTTCAACGCAGAAATTGTTTCAGTCTAAAAGCAATAAGCTTGATAAGCTTAAAAATGAAGATGAAAGGAAGGTTTACATCTCCTCTGGACCCCACAGACTGAATATAATTTGTTTACTTGTGTGGAAAGATAATTTTTTGGATCACCTTATTGAATGGAAAAATATATGTAAAAATATATGTAAAAACCTGAATGCTAAAGAATGGGCTTTTGTACAACATTTGTAAGTAAGAGTTGCTTCTTAATTCAATTAGATATTTTTCAGTTCGTTAGAAATCTGCTATATAGATTTCAAATTTTAACAGTGGGTGTTTAGAATCTAAGTTTCAATATCTTAGTTTCCTAGGGGAAAATTTAAATAAATTGTTGTAATTTACAAAACAATACAAAATGGCAATGAATTAGCTTTTAAATTTAACTTTTCTTAGTATGTAAACATAACAGCTTTTGACAGAGAAATGGAAAAGGAAAGCTGTGTACAAATTCTTTGAGGAAGAAAATTTAACAGAACTTGTCTTTGTAGAAAATGGCTTAGCAGACACATAAAAGACACTCTTCAGAGAAATCTGTCTCATTATTCTTTATTATGAGTGTGAAAAACAACAAAAAAGACCACCAAGAACTGTGTCTTCCTTCATGAAAATGTAACTAGCGATATAAAAATTAGAGAAAATAAGAGAGTGAGTAATTTCTGAAAAGAAACATTTTCAAAGTCTTCCATCGTGTATGAATGAGTCTTGAAGATGGCTTTTCTATGTGGTTTTGCTTTTGGCAGTAATACATCTGTGCTTGATAATGGGTGAATTAATATGTTTAACTCTTGTTGAAAAACTGTAGAAAGCTTAATAAAAAGTTCTGTAATATGCTAAGAGAGCAGTGTTCTGGCAGAAATCCAGAAAAAGATTAATTAAATGAATAAGGCTTTGTACATGGGGACTAATTCAGGAAGACATAACCTAGGGGTCCTTAAAACAGTATTTTTGTATTTTTAGGCATCATTGATAGTAAGATAATTACAGATGCTTAAGGGCTGTTTCTGGATTATTTCATAGTCTAAGAGTAAACTGTTTGTGATTTTGAACTATGACTCCTTCCCCTGCATTTATAGATTTTTCAAACACCTTGAAGTTCTTGAACAAAATTTGCATATTTGTTCTGTAAAACTCAAGGTAGTCAAGCTCAAGACAGGTTAAGACTGGCTTTGAGAGCTTTGACAGACATTTGATGGGTGTCTGAGGTTCTGCAGTTCTTAAGAAATGAAGAAACATGTAAATTCAGAAATACTTGTATGAGCCAGAATACAGGAGAGAATTGAAATTTGAACTGTGGACATCAGTGTTTCCAACTTCACATCTGAACAGGCAGCTGACTGGGAGCCATACTCAGAGAAGATTCAAATAAAGTTCCAGAGCAAGGTCTATCTTCTGTTGCATCACAGTCCTGGGATGTTTATTTTAGTATTTTGATTTGGGATTAAATTCACTAGGTTTTCATCATTACAGATGAAAAAATAAACATCTATCTAGCAGAATGTGGGGTATTAACTATTGCAACTGAAAGAATCTTACTCTCTTGCCTCTGTGCAAGTTAAGACATTGTGAAACTGTCTATTAAAACGTGAGTCATCTCATCATAAATAACTAGTTAGTCAGGCTTGATTTATCCTAGGTAAATTCATATTCATCTTCCAAATCACTCTTTGGAAAATGTGTGTTTGAAAATGTCTTTCCAGAGGACTTTGTCCCCAGTCTTCCTGGGGTTAGGCTGAGTATCTTCTTGATTTTCACCCTTGCTTTTCTGGAAGACAGATATATTTGCCTTCTTTATGGTTGATAGGAAAATTCTGTAATTGCTATCACCTTTCAGAAATTACTTACGGTGGCTTTCTGATGATATCTGCAGGAACCCACAGGGATGCATCTTCTCTAATCATGTTCATGTCCAGATGGCTTAAGCGTTCCCTGTTACCTTGTGACTGATACTGTATTCCCACAGACTCCGCAGTGCTACTGCATCTCATCATTTCCAGTGATGTCACAGACATCTGACAGTGCATGAACTCTAAATTTCTCCTACTTATTTTTCATGTGCATGTATTTGGGTACAAACACTTGAAATAGGCTCTAGCTATTCACCACCTGAAGTGGAGTGAGAGAGATGGCCCTGTCCTTTGTTTCTTCTCTATGTTCCCTTCATCCACTTTCCTTTGGACACCATCCTTGATGCACCTAGTTTAGAATCATAGAACAGTTTGGGTTGAAAGGGAGCCTAAAGGTCATCTAGAGCCAATCCCCCTGCCATGGACAGGGATGTCACTCACTAGATCAGGTTGCTCAGTGCCCCATCCAAACAGGCTTTCAACACTTACAGGGATAGGGCATCCAAAACCTCTCTGGGCAACCTGTTTCAGTAACTCATTATGCTCTGAGTAAAAAAATTTCTTCCTAACATCTAATCTAAACCTGCTCTCTTGCAGTTTGAAACCACTGCCCCTTGTCCTGTCACTATCTGCCCATATTAAAAAATCTCTCTTCCTCCTTGTTATAAACTCCTTCAGGTACTGGAAGGCCTCAATGAGGTCTCCCCGAAACCTTCTCTTTTCCGTGCTGAGCAACTCCAGCCCTCTCAGCCTGTCTAACTGCAGGATGGTTGGCACATTAAAGTCTTGTTTCTCCTCACAGACCATCTACTCCAATCATTGTTGCAAGAGGAAACAGTCCCCTGCTAGATTTCCTAACAGCAGGTAAATTTCACCCTTTCCTCTTTTCTATACAACTGGCATGGACATCTTGCAAATCTCTTTGATTATGTTATGTTTGATTATGTTTATTGGGGTTTTTTTTCCCAAAATCTGTGTGAAGAAAAAGTATAAATATTTTCTAATTAGAATTTGTTTAGAGTTCCTTATGGCACCTTAAGAAACTAGAGATCCAAAATTCTGTCATATCCATAATTACTGCCTGAAATACTGAAAAAAAATCGATTTCAGGATTCATGTATTTTGCAAACAAAGGAAAACTAGAAGAATGAGCCAAACAAGAAAACAGCTAGCAGATGCTAGGCTTATGGTGTACAACATGCAAATATTTTCCTTCTGAGGGCACATCTATTATTTACAAAAGAAAGTTTAGAAAATAAGTGGTGGCAAGCTTCTGGGTTGCTAAGAATTCCTAAAGAATGAGCTAAAGATTTTAGTTTAGCTCACATAGCAACTATTTGGAGGGGACCTCACCTTTCTTGCAGTCATCCTAATTAGGAATTTACTTCACTAAAGGTAAAAAGTCCAATGTAAGAAATATGAAATATATTCCTACTAAGAATGACCTTAAAAATGATAACAGGTTTTATGTTGCTATAAAGCATTTTTTAATAGGAATATTTTCATGTTTATCCCCAGGTTTCTACAAACTTACTGTGTCAAAACTTCTCTAGGATTCATAAAAGACCAAATTCCAACTGTGCTGACAAAGAAGCTTCCCTGTGCTTCTCTGTGCAATTGATAGCAATTATCTGTGGCTCTGCCAATCTACAGTAATTTCTGGAAGAGTAAAAAGAGTGGCAAAGAAGCAAAAAATATTCATCTAATTTGTGTCTTTCCCCTCTTTTTAACATATTTGTAAAAGAAAAAAAAATAATAGTCCATAATCATTCAGGATCATTACAGTAAAAAACAGGTCAGAAGGCCAGATACTGAGCTGCAAAACCTAGAATGTGTAGCAGTCTGTTCCAGGACTTTTAATGGGTTGGCCTGTATATATGTAGAGCCTTTTGGACAATTAACAAATCTGTGTGAATTCAGGAAAACAAATCTATGTGGATTCAGGAACATGAGAGCACAGCCAAAAATACAGGCGGAACAGCTATATGGCAATTGGAGGAAAGGTCTTTGGAAGCTGTTTGGGAAATGCATTTCCATGCATGCAGCTGAATATTGATAAACATACACATCCCATTTATATCCTTGCAAATAGTGCATGGGGGAGAAGGCCAGTGACAAAATCCTAGAACAAACATTATTCTGTTTTGGCTGTGGAAGAACAGTTACAGGCATGGAAAAGAGTCTGCTCTGACACCGCTGATGTGAAAATGAATCCAGGAACATGTTAGCTGGAGGATTTTCCACAAGTCTGAAACATCCCACAGCTGCAGCATTTGTTTAAACAGACACTTGTTTTCTGAGTGAAATTACTTAGTTAAAAAGGCTGTGAAAACAACAAAGGCAAGTAAGTTTATTCCAGAGATTTGTAGCCAGGGTTCTTTACATAGCTGAGCATCCACAAATGTGACAGCAGTCAAGTGCACCAGATTTTCTTTTCCTGTGTTAATTGTTGTGATGAAATTGTTTCTAAAATTTGGAGAAGTCAGTACAAAACAACTGGGAATAACAAAACTGTTTACAGACTCCTGGCAATTAATAAAACAGAGCTGAAATGTAAACAGCATGGTGTAGGTAGAAGAATTTCTTGCTAATCTTTCTGTTATTCTTTAGTAAAATAGCCTTTTTCCCAGGGTAATGGTCTGAGGTAATGAGTTTAGAAGTGCGTTTCCAAGTCCTAGTGCATCAGACTGGAGACACATAGGCTTGTAGCATAACTGATGAAGGAGACAATTGACACACTGGTGATGGCCATGCTGGATGGCTGAAACACCGGTGCATGAGCTCACCATGAAACAGGTGGGAGAAAGAGTTCTGAGAGTCCTGAAATCTACTTTCTTCTAAAGATAACTAGCTTTCTTTTTGCCTGAATGCTAGTATTAATCTGACAGCTCATGCGAGTAGGAAGAAAGACCAAAGAATGTCAGTGAAATAACCAAAAGGGTCATAAGGAATTACAAAAACCATTGTTTTTGAAGTAATTCTCTTTCTTTTTTGCTATCAGCAGTGTTTCTCCATGTTTTCACCTTTTTTTTCTTCTTCAGTAGTCCTAGTGTTGGTCCTACTGTAAACACAGTTTATTGCATAGAGGTGTATTATGTGCTCCATGATGACAGAAACTGCGGTAGAAATCAACCCATCTCCTCAAATATCCAGTGCTTTCCAACAGGAATTTTCTGTTCTCCCATACGTGTGTGGTACCAGAGCACACCACATGTCCTCTCTCAGGTGGCAAGGACTGCAGATAAGCACAGACCTGCTCAACTTCCTTTTCTCAGTCTCCTGCAGCCTGAGTCTCATCCTCTTATTTGCTGCCATGTTTCTAGGAGCTTGGGCAATCTAACTCTTAGCACAGATAGAGACCACAATTTTGGGTTAGCTTTGCCAATTAATTGATTTAATTCTTTCAATTGTTCTTAGTCTTTAAAAACTTTGTTTCACAAATCCACCTATGTCTATTACTAGAATTTTTTATATATACACAATTTATTTCCTTGTAACTTTATGTATCTCTGGAATATTTTCTTTTTTTTCTTTGCTTCTTTACTGGCATTTTCTGAGAATGACTTGCTATTTGTCTCCCTTACCTTTTTGTTTTTCCAAACTGTTTCTGCCTGTTTCCTAACATTATTTCTACATCGTTGTCTATGCCTGATGTGTCACCTTCTCTATTTTCCTTTCCACTGGTCGTAATGTTATTGCCAAAGCTTATCAGCAATGATTTAGTATGATAATTATCTGTAATTGTGGAAATGCTGTATATAATTTGCTTTATGAAATGCTCTAGGGCGTCAGGTTTAGTACCAGTCCCTATGATACTATAGTAGAAATTCACTGAATCATTTGAAATATATTTATGATTAATTTTGTTCCACTTTTAATAATAATGGTTATATTTGGGAGTGTTGTAATTTGAGCAAAATAATTTTCCTTAACCAAGTTTCATGTCTTTATCTAAAACGAGAGACATAAAAAGGCAATTGGGATCCTCTGTCTGTAAATTCTCAGTGATGCGAAGCCAGTTCATTTTTGCATCATTAAGCAAGAAAGATGAGGTGTTGATTTCCCAGGTCAGCTGCACTGCCCTTGTCTCTTTATTCCAATATTGTAAAAAATCTTCAGCCAGCTGTAAAGGAGGGAAGAGACTGAGATGTTTCCAAGTGTAAAGGAATCCCAGGGTAGAAGAAAGTCATCTTTATGCCATTGATCCTTCACTACTATTACAGAAGGTGTTTTGGGCAAGGCAAAAAAGGAGCACACTGCATTCCTCCAGCCTTCAGCAAAAAAGAAATGCCTGTGTGATATTCCCAGCAGAACATTTTTTAGTCACCTTTACAATCAAAAGTGAACCAAGCTGGTGCTGAATCTTCTCTCTCACATTGCTTTTTCCCTTGTCATTATCCAGGGAAGAACTTGATCATTATGCTTGTTTTTGAAGAGGGCAAGTTCAGAGCTACTTATTAGCATTTAAAATATATAAATATTACTAATAAAGTTGTGTAATGGACTGAATATTATTCTAGTTAATTGTCTTTGAGATATTTAATTATTATTTTCTTGATATTTTCATCTGACAAATTTTATACTTGTTTGATTTTTGCATCATAATTTCCTCCTGTAGTATTTTGGAAATGAAAAAGACATAGATATTCAGCTCCATGAAAAATAAGAAACTCACCTAAGTAAATATGACCTTACAGAACTATGGAAAATCCTGATTCCAGGGAGTCTGCTTCAGTAAAATATGACAACCTTTTACCTTGCATGTGCTAACTCTTTTTCTCAAAACACAGCACTGTAACAGCTACTGGGAAGAAATTGACTGACCCTAGCTGAAACCAGGACAATAGTGTTAAAGCCTGGGATATCATCAGAACCTACATTGTTCTCTGCATCTGGCCTCTGACTTACTGTAAGTATAGGCTTTGTTATATTGTAGAATAAGGATCAAAACCTACTACCATTTCATGTTAGAGACTGCAATATAGACTGTAAATGTTCATATATATATATATTTATATAAAATCAGTGTTTTCCAAATGTTTTTAATTTTACTGGTGTCAGTTGTAAAACCTTCTTCCTTCCCATAGTGCATGATCAATATTACAGATCAGTCATAAAGGGTGGAGATTGTGCAAAAATCACGTACATGCATAGTTCTCTAGATCTGAGCACCTGAAACTGTTCACTGGTAATTACATTTATATTTAATGGTTTTAAATGGTTAAGCAGCCAATTCAATGCTCACAGGAGTCAGAAAAAACTACACTGAAGCAGTACAGAAACACTGAAAGGAGAAGCTCTTTACACAGCTCTTATTTCTTTGAAATGTTACACTAGCGTCTTACCAAAAATTGGCAGCAAGGTAAAAAAAGAATATTAGTAGATCAAATTTATCATGAAGGAAAAACCAAAACCCCAAACAAAAGTGCAGATTCAGACAAATCCTGTTTTAAATTGTTCAACTCTGCCTTCAGATTCTTTTCAGAAACATTTCCTCTCAAGACTGCAAATAATTTTGCAATTATATCGTCTTTCTTGTGAAATAATGAAATCACCTTAAATGAACTCAGCTCAACACCAGAATGGTGCTGTTGGGCCCAGTTTGGAATTCTTACAGGGAGGGAGGGAGGCTCTACCCACCTCTTCACCCTTGAGAATTCTGCTTGGTGTCTCAAGGGCTACAAGCAAGTTGATACTTCCTTAGTGCATACTTGACGAAACAGATCTTTTTTTAGGGAGGTTATGCTACTCTTTAAAATACTCTCAGTAGGGCTGCTCTGTTATGAGTATGGCCAAAACAACCAGTGGCTTAAAAGGAAAGCTTTGATAGGAAAAAAACCCTTGGAACTTCTTCCATGAACTCTGCCAGTAAATTTGTCTTTTTTAAAAAAAACTCTTTCTTGTTAAAATTCTCTTAAAAATAAAAGGTAGAATCTACAGAAACAAAGTCATCACATCTTTTCTTACAGAGAGAAAATTATAGTGTATTAGGCCTTATAGAAAGCAAATGTGGTCATCTAAATGCACACCCAGTAATTTTCATATTCCTTAATTCATTGCTACTAATAATTGTGTTCCTACCAAGGCCATCTAGGAAGAAAAATGATTGTATCAAGTAGGGTTTCTACAGAAAAGGGACACTGAGATGAAGAATTTCTGTTAATACAATTTATGGAGAGATAGGTTTTGCAGGTGTTCCATGTTATACATTTAGATTTCCAATTCTTCACCTAATATTTTTTCTTTCCATAGTGGTTATGGTAGACTAATCTTTATCCAAATATCCTTAAAAAGAACATTATGATTTACCTTGCCAAAATTGCATATGAATTTTGAAACCGAGAAAATGTTCATGTTTGCTGTAAGAATTGGCACCCATCCTGTATCACTCCAAGAATGGTTCCTGCACTACTAGGCTGAGGAAAGGAAGAAGCTTAAAGTAAAATCCATTTATAAAAGGTGATATTTATTTATTTTTTAATGCTTATTAAGCAGAAGTGGCTCTCTCCTTCTCCACTGAAATTATTTTTTTCATTCATACTTGTCTACTAGTGCCAAAAAATATATATATATTGGTTTTGGCACCCTTTATCCTCGCTCTGTAGCTTGTGGAGGAGAGCATAAGCCAAATTCAGGCATGGTATGTGTGATATAAGCAGCTCCCTGAAATCCAGTGTATTTGCCTGAGTGTAACATGATGGGCTGTACATGCAAAGGCTACAGAAGATCAGGCTGATTGCAGGAAAAAAAAGTCAAGAAAAGGTTTCTATTAATTTTACAGAAAGTCCTTCTGGCTTTTGAGGTACTAAATCATCTTGCCCCTTCAGCAGTGTTTAGCTGTATACTGGCTCTTATTGCTCAGAGTGTGGTCAGCTTGGTCCCCTGGAAGCAAGGGCTCCCAATCATGGGAGTGATGGTGAGTTCAGCCAGAAGGAAGAGTGAGGACCATGCCTCCTGTCAGCAGGGTGTGCACCATGCAGAACTGGCATGAGAGACTGTGGGTTTGTCTCATGATAAAAGGAAATGGGCCTGATGAGACCCATGGACCATCTGAGAGATGTATTTTTATGGCAGATCTTCTGTATATTACTTCATGTCAGCAGTGGGATTAATAGGATCAAAGACAGCATTTCCAATATGTTTTAAAGGCACACTAAGGTTGTGCAAATAACACTAAGAAGCTGTGTAGCAGACACTTGCTACCTATTATTACTATTATTACTATTATTATATACTAGTTTTATAGTATCTCCTAGAAAGTGGCAAAATAGAACTGGCAAATTGGTGTTTTGTTTCTTTCTTTTTTTTTTTTCCGGCTTTTTTTTCATTTTATTTTTTAAATGTCATGAAATAAAGAAGTCAAATCAAATAATCAAAAACTCAATAGCAAAAAAAGCATTCCTAAAAAAAGAACTCTGGGAAATTAAGTCATCTTTATGGAAGCTTCCTGTTTACTCTGCCACATTAATTCTTCTGACTTTGACTGAAAATTCATGGTACATTTTGGATGTTTATTATACTTGACATCACTCATAGCATTACTGGTATTATGCACTTCACTCAGTTCCACTGTTCCACCACATTCTGTTTTTTATTGTTTTCCTCTCAGTTCTTTTCACTTGTGAAAAATATATAACTTTATGTGTTCATGCATAAACACATTATATGGGGCACTCTAGTGTATGATTTTCTAAGTATGTGCATGGTGAAGAATGATTTCTCCCTCTCAATGTGTTTATTTCTGAAAAGAACAATTTACTAAAGAATTTAATAATGTTTGGGGGAAGTGATACTAGCCGAAAGAAATTTTATGCTAGTGAAAGCTGAATAAAGCTGAGTCTCTAATTAAGTTTAGGTACTACTTCAATTTAGGGCTATGAACTATCAATAATAGGATCCTCTTAAAATTTCCTTGAAACAATATTGAATTGTGCAAATATATAAAGATTTTCATTTAGGTTGTAAAATCCCGAGATTATAACTCCCCTCTTATGCTTTTGTCACTTAGGATATCTTTAGTAAAATCAGAAACACAGCCTACTCCGAGTACTCTAGTCCATATTCCTTCAGCCAAGATACATTGTATGAGTAATTGGCTACTTGTGTTAAATGCACCATGTCCATTTTAGATCAGACATTTCTCAACCCCATATTAACTGTCAAAATAGTTTGGAAAGCCAGTTACCAGTAATGGTGTGTTTGGCAGCTAACAACAATTGCATAATCAGCTTTCATTTTCCATTGTCCAGTGTTCTAAGAGAAAAAGCATTACATACCATAGGATGTGGGATTTTTTTCCTTATAACTATTTCCAATTTGTTATTTGGTGCCCTAGAGCAAATGTAATAAATAACAATGTTCTCAGGTATTCACTTGAATGCAGTCAGTAAAAACACATGTTTATAAACTATTCCCCAGTTTGTGTCAGAATCCTAATTTTTTACAAGTCACACATGACCAAGTTGCTCTACAGACAGGGATAAATATTTTTATGGAATAAGAAGACTTCTCTGGCAGCTTTGTGCCTAGCCTGTGTTTCAGACAAGAGGTATGGGTTGTTTCCCAAGATTGTTACTAGTGTTCATAAACATAGCCAATATAAACATGGTAGATGGGAATATTCAAGGACTGGGAAATCTGACCGATGTTCACAGTACAACCAACTGTCAGAGAGAGGGAGAAAGGCATGGAAGAGTTCTTTGCATGTGGTTTGCAGGTGCTTTATTATGTATTCTTTGTGAAATTTCTGTTTTACTCTAGTAGTCACTCATGTATACCTTTTATATTTCTGCTTATTCTTTCACTTTCCACCACACTATTATTTTGTATATCATGCTTCCCCTTCAAATAACTTTTTTTTTGGTCACCCTTCTCTAAATTAATTTGGTCACGGTCAGCTAGGTTTCTCATTCTATATTTTCACACTGAGATCTGTCTCTCCTGAGGAAACAACAAACCTGTGTTAACCCTGAAACAACTATAAAGGTTAAATATATTTTTAAAATATTTTACAAGCAAGCCCAAAATTGTACATACTTCAACCTCTAAGACATAATATATAGTGGAAATACTCTTGTTAGTTTAAAAGTTAATACAAAGAAAAATATAATACACTCACAAAAATAAATAATAATTTGTTATTTATGGGCAAGAAACTGGGAGACAATAGTGATTTGATAAGTAGGTATACTATTCTGGAGGACGGTTATGAATGGATTTTAATTTAACAATGTCATTAATGATGATTGAATTCTATATATCTACCTGTAGATACTATCAGTAAGAAAGTGACCATCATAAATGCAGGAGGAACTGAATAGTTTTGAGAATAAAAATGTGTGATGTAAGGATAACAAAAGCAAATTAATTTATATTAAAAAAATGAATAATTCTGACCTCAAATATTAAGAAAACATACTCAGCTTAAAAACTGAGTATTTGTAGAATGGATTAGTAGATAATTTAACAAATACAGAGTACAGACCAAGTGGAGAAAAATAATTTGGGTTTTTTTAACAGGTCAAAATAAAGATGGAGAACAGATGTTACTTTTCATAAACATAATTAGAGCAAACACTGAGGAATGGAAAAAGTAAAGGGTTTTGGGTAGGTTTTTCAGTGTAATTAACATAGTATTCCAGAAATACTGAAATGTTTTGGTTACTGCAAGCTGGAATCAAAGCCATGTGAACAATCAAAATTTATATTAAAACAGGTTCACATCACTTACACTCCAATTTCCTGTTCAATTTCTCTTCACTCTTTAACATCAAACATCAAAATCCATTTTGTTCTTTTGCAACAGAGAGATGTCCAAAAGTCAACTTCCACACTGGAGAGCTTTTCAAGGATTATGAGTATATACTTAAGTATATATACATATACTCATATATGTGTATGTATATTAGTAAAGACTAGTAAATGTATTATATGAAAAAAGCATTCTGCACAACCACCAAGGAGCACAGAAAGCCCGTGGCAGGAACAGGAGCACAAATATTACTTTGGTCTGTCTCTCCCAGGCTCATAACAGGAGTTAGAGGAAACACCAAAATCAGAACTCAGAGGAGAGGACACCTTGTCTGGAGAGACCCTCCAGAGTTGTCTCGGGATAACCTCAGCCCCAGTGTCCAAGTGGGACATGGGTTAGCTCCCATTGGTTAGCAGCAGAGCACCTTTTGGATGGAACAGTCTCTATGGTGTGGTACACATCACCCGGTGCAGGGGAAGAGCACTCAGGGTAGCACAGGGCTGTGGGATGTTTAGGGGAGGAAAGACGTGGATTAAGGTGATCTGTACATGCAGGTACATTTATTTGTCCTTTCACAGTGTAGCAAGTATGGTTCACAATAATAAAATAATGACATCTGTAAGTATGAAAGCAAGCTAGACTATTTTGAAAGAAACACTGATTCAGAGACAGATTAGTTTTGGGGAAAAAATGAGTGTAATGTGTTAGGTGAAGTGAAGATGGTTCAAAAAAGCCTGCTCACAGATGTGAGAGATGTCAACACTGGGGATGATAGGCTGGGAAAACATTCATTTGGTGGAAGTTACTAGTGAAAACAAAAAGTCAGTGGAATTAGGTCCAAGTCATTTTAATAAGAAACAAACTGCTATTCATGATAATGCTTTGCTCTGTATGCTATCTCTTTTTTTGTCCCAAAAGGTATAGTAAGAAATCATTGCAGATCCTGGAAATGTCTTGAAATCAAATTCTGGTCTTATACTGACATAAATGTCCACCATTTGGAGTACAAAGCTGAAATCAATTTTCTTTAAATAGCATAGTGTTTCAGCTGAAAAATGAAAAAAGTAAAATTTTGTCTAGTGGTGCTAAGCAGTAGGTGTTACAAAATTATGTCCATTTCCTGGTTTATCCACTTTCAAAATTTTCTTTAGGTGTATCTTGATTTTACTGCCTTTGGCAGAGGGTAAGATTTACACCTGGTGTATATGTAAACTTGCTGGATCAGAATGCATATGTTGTAAACTTGATAGACAATATCTTGTCTCATTTATGAAAAGAAAAAACCCTAACTGTTAATAGAGCTATTTTTCCTTGATGTATCAGATTTTTATGGCAGCTAGTAAGAAAATATTATAACCTATTTCTCTGATGCATAGTGCTGTTCTTTGATGGTTGACAAAAGCAAAACATGATCCTCTGAAAGTGCAACAACATGCACTGAAGGAAAATTAGGTTCATTGCCTACTATGCTATGGAGTATTTATTGAAACTTTATTTCAGAAGCTTTTTAATGTTGAATGATTATTTTAAGAAAAGAAAAAAAAAAGAAAAAAAACCACATGAGAAACAAAGCAGTGGGCTGCTTTCACTTAAAGATCCTTTTTTAAGAACTTTGGAATCAGTGAAATACTCTGAGTTTTGTAACTTCCTTTCCTTTCCATTTATAGTACCTCCATTTTCCCTAACCATTGATGCATATTGTGATGTTTCTGTAAAATTACATCAGCTGGAACTTGGTGATTATTTTGGTGGGATAGCATGAGCCATAAATGAAGGACAAGCATAAAAATTAATCTAAATTCTTTATTGTTTTCAGTATTTATCTGTAGATATCATCAGTCTTTACATAAAACCTTCAACATAATTTAGCTCTTCATTGCTCTTAAACATCAGATAAGTCTTTGTAGAAGAAGATCCATGCTGCTTCTTGCTTTTCTTTATTCCAGCAATGTCCATTTTGTTAATTCTTTAATTCCCCTACCTTTCCTTTAAATCATGCAGTCTAATGATACCTCAATAGCCCTATGCTCACCTTGTTGCTGTAGTCTACATTTTCATCTGTTGCAACATTCTTGAAGATATTAAATGTAAATTTTGCTGCTGCTGTTAACCCACTCCTGATACAAACATGACCGCGGTATGTTTAGTCTTGGAGATTAAATAACGTTAGGACACATAACCCTGAAACTATGAGGCTTTTCAAATTAAAGCTATTTTGGATTATATTAAAAACCCCCCCCTCTGGCTACTGAGGCCATAATTTTCAGATTGTCTTTGAAATCATAGTCTTCGAAGTGCAATGACCTCATCATGACATAAAGACTCATTTGCAATCACTGCACTCAAGAGTCTTTAGGGATCATAAATGCTGTGAAAGTCAGGATTAAATTGCCAGTGCTTATGATGCTGTAGCTGCCTGTAATAAACAACATCTAAGCACAGTATATACATTTTTAGTATACATAAAACTCTTGGCATTGTACAGGATAAGAGCAGTGAAAGGAGAAAGGGCTTAGCAGAACTGCAGCAGGCTGTCAGGACTCCCAGAGCTTTTGGGAGCCATCCAGATGTGGGCAGTATGTGGTAAAATGACAGATTCAGGAGGAGGCATTGCAGCATGCTGCTGGGTTACAGAGAATTGGCAGGAATGAATGACTCTAGGGAAGGACATATTCATGAAGCATCGAAGGCAGAGAACAAGCAACTTCCCAAAGGTTACTTAAGAGAAAATATTTGCATAATTTAACAACTGAATTTTGGTATCTATCCAAACTAAATTATAGAGTAGAATTTTCTGCAGTCAGCCCATCAAAAGCTTGATTCCCCCCTATGCTATTATAGATGTCTCCATGTCATCGGTGTCGTGTTGAAAACAAATTGATGGCTTCAGATGAAAATAAACAGAATTCATACTTTTAAAGCAACAATCTTTGATGATAACGGATGTAGGTAAGCATGGATTTTGAAACACAGCCTATCAAAATAATTTTTCTCAAAATTAATTTTTCAAATTTTGCAGGAAACGTCTTTCAATAGGTTAAATAGAAACTAGATTTTAGTACAAGGCTTTCTTGTTCTAAAAGATGGTGACTAAAAATAGATCTCCAATTGCCTACCTTTTTCTGAGTGCATAATAGACTTTTGTCTGTGTGTTTTCCCCTCATTCCATGTAAGGAATAGCTGGAACCCTAACACTTAAAACTTTATTTTTATGCTTTATTAGTGGACATTTCTTTTTGCTGCTGAGAGACAGCTGGAATAATACCTGAGCTTCTATCACTGTGGAAACTTCTTAGCTAATTTTTTTACTGACAAAAGTTTTTTTCTTCCCTGCAAAGTATTATGGGACACTTTCATGTTGACTTCTCTCTATTTCTTTACCTGTCCTTCAGATTCTTTTATACTCCATTGTTTTTTGCGAGAGGAGAAGACTTTCTTCTGATGTTCTCTTTCATCACAAATATTCTGTCTTCCAGTTGTTTTCCTAGGCCTGATGGATGCAGCATTAAGACCAATGTGTTTGGAAAATGTTGAAGGTCACTGAAGAGAACTGACTGCAGCTCTGGAGCGTTCATTGTTTGGATGGGGAAGCGAGCACTTGGATGCTTCACTCCAGCTCCCACTGCATGCCAGTGCCTTCCTGGGTGTCCTAAGGATGAGCTGTATAAAGTGAGAGTGCCAACTCATGCCTGGGATAGTTGGCATTCAGTGAAGTGGCATTCAGAATTAGAGCCTTTGTGTAAAGGTGTTGGGGTCTCCTCCCCTGCCATGGAGCCCTGGGAGATGAGCCCTGGGGGGGGAGGCACGGGGTTTCCCTGCCCCCGGTCAGTCTCATTTCCCATTGGTTGGTTTGTGTTCCCCGGGGTGGCCAAGGACCTTGGGGTCCCGTGACTGCAGAGTTCCTGAGGAGAGCCCCGGCCATGCGGCTGGAGAAATAAACATCTCTGAAACATCTACCACGAATCTGTCCATATATACTTCATTTCCACGGGACTCCTAGTTTGAAATATGATTGTTGCAGTAATCCCCGCTGCAACAAACTCTCACCCGTTTTATTTTAATAAAAGGAGAATGAAAATGACTGGATAACAAGAACAGTTTCAAGACAAAACAAGCCACTCTCCTGAGTCTTTAAATGTCCAAACAGATTCTGTGGAACATCTTAGGGCTGACAGAAGGGAGACAGAACTCTCCGGGCATGTTTTGTGGGGAAACTGAGGAGGAGAGGGTTTAATTTCTTCCCTCCCCCTTTTCATCCCCCCCTCGGCATCGGAGAGGAATTGTAGGGAAATGGAATTGTATAGGGAAGCCATGGGGTGAAAAATGGATTAGGAATAAACTGGGGATAGGGTAAACTTAGGAAGGGGTTCATATTGGGTATAGGATAAAAGGGGGAAGTAGGCTGTGAGTAGGGAAATTGCTGGGATGGATATTGTTTATAATTTTGTGCATAACGGCTGCCTTTGACTGGAATACCCCCAGGCCCAGTAACATTTGCTGCTTGTAAACCCTTCTTTCCTTGCACTATATCAAATTGTACAACTTCCCCATCTCCTACACTTTGCAGGTAATTTTTAGGGTTATTCCTTTTAATGGCAGTTCTATGGATGAATAGATCTTCCCATGTATCATCTCGTGTTATAAATCCATAGTTGTTTTTGACATTGTACCATTTCACAGTTCCTGTGACTTTCGTGGCTACAACTCCTCCTATCACGTGCTTGCGTGTTCGTTGTGGCTGCTGGTCCCTCGTGGCCGCCGTCTCCCCGACTCTGACGTCTCGGCCGGGCCCCCGTGCTGTGGCTGCTCCGCGCTCTCCGAGCGGCGCTGCTCCGGCGTGTCTGGGCTCTGCGCGGCCCCGCGTTGCCATCGCCGCTGGCTCCGTGCCCTGTGAGTGGTTCTGCTCTGCCAACTCCACGCTGCTTTGAGAGCGGCCCCGTTCCGGCTCGGCGCTGCGCGGCTTCTCGTGTCGCTGTGGAAATCACTGCTTCTCCCTCCGCAGGGCTCTCCGAGCCGTGTGCTCAGAGCGGGCTGCCACGCCGATGCCGGTTCCTGGCTGCTCGTGGCCCACGGCACCCGCGGCGCCTGCGGCATCGCTCCCTCACTCGCGGTCGCGTGGCCGGGGACCCCGAGGCAGGGATGGGGTCCGCGATAAGGCGCGCGCTCCCGAGGGGGCCGGGCACATCCAGCACAGGCACCTCCACCGGCACAGCCGCAGTCATGTGCTCCCGGGATGGCGGCCACGCGGCCTCAGCCGTGGGATAAGTAGGATCCTCTGCTTTAGGGGTAATGGGACCATACGAATGTTCCTCAAGAGCTTCCCTGATTATAAGGTATGCACGGAAAGCTTCTCTTTGATCCCATACTTTATCCCATATCTTGTCCCAGAAACACCCCTCACAAGATACAGGAGGTTCGATATCAAAAAGTAAGTCTCAAGAAATATAGGAGAACCTTTTGAAAAGCCAGATGAAGAAATGTTCTAGATCTCCCGGTTGCATTACTTTTTTGTTTTGTTGTTCAGGGATTCCTTTTACTTCTAGATACATTTTTTTCTGTGGCTCAGAGAGCCCCATTTCCCACGATTCTTCCATAGTCCAGAGAGAATGTTCAAACCGAGATGAGAAGAGAGAGGTCTAGAGTGATTATTTTACTCACGAATCTTCCTCAGGGATCGGTGACTTGCCCACATTCCTCCACCAGTTTGTTGCAGCAGGGATTACTGCAACAAGTATATTTCAAACCAGGAGTCCCATGGAAACGAAGTATATATGGACAGATTCGTGGTAGATGTTTCAGAGGTCTTTATTTCTCCAGCCGCAAGGCTGGGGCTCTCCTCAGAAACTCCGCAGTCACGGGACCCCAAGGTCCTTGGCCACCCCGGGGAACACAAACCAACCAATGGGAAATGAGACTGACCAGGGGCAGGGAAACCCCGTGCCTCCCCCCCCAGGGCCCATCTCCCAGGGCTCCATGGCAGGGGAGGAGATCCCAACATAAAGGGTATAAAAAAACAGACAAATGGTGGAAGCTCTTAAAGTGCAACAATCCGAAAGATTCTTGCTCCACTTGCTGCCCCACAAAGTCTTTCAATGGATATTTTGAGGCACACAACTAAAATGGCATATATATAATCATATAATCATTGATTTGCAGCACAGTTTCTGTATGTTCCTCTTTCCTACCTTTTTTTCACCTTTTCAGCTAAACATCTCCTTCTACTGCTCCAAGCCATAACCCAATTTTCAGGTTTCTGTGTCCCATGCAAACAAATCTATCAGATATGCATCATGTATATGCTTGATTCTTAAATATATTCTTGTGTTCAAACCTTGGGTTTTGCATGAAAATGTATCTGTCCTATTCAAGAATGATTTTTTGTGTATTGAACATTATGTATAGCAACAAGCATTGATATGTGTATGTTTTCTTTTATTTTTTAATTTTTTTTCTGTGAAATCAGCAAAAGATACACTTTAGGAGAACAGTAAATCTCTGTGGCAGTCCTGAGCCCTGAATGTATTTATTTTGCCTACAGGGAACAGCAATAGCAACATCCAAGCCACTAGAAATTGGAGCTGAATATAAATACATTAAATGGCCATGACACTTTCATAATGTAATTTAAACTCTCTGAGGATTGCAAATATGTCCTTTTTTTTTTTGCAAATTTCAACAAAGGAAGGCTGTGTATGAGAGAGTTATTTTCATTTGAGGATAAAAGAAACTTGTCTTGGTAAAAGGAACATAAAAGTTATGAGATAGTATAAAAGTAAGAATAAAAATATCATATCTAAATGTCCCTTAGAACATACTACTTATTTCTCCAAAATATAATGACAATGATAAAAAATAATTAGTATTCTACACTAAACTTCTCTTGAGGCTCAAGACTTCCTTTTGTATTATATTATTCTACAATAAAAGTCATAATTTTGGAGTTACTTGTTTTGGGCCATACCTTATAGAAAGGGCCTACCTGCCTTCTAAATTTGCAGCATATGCGGCTTTGGTGAAATGGCTTTGGATCCTGGTTGAGGTGAGTCAATTGACTAAAAAAGATAAAACCAAAGTTTTCCATCCCACATTTTCAAATACTACAGCCACAAATTGATTCTTGCCCCAGAAATGATTATTGAGGAGTCAACAGAAGAAAAGTACCAAAAAATGTAGTAAGAGACACTCATACTCCTCCCTGGAAGCTCTACTCTGTATTTTCCTTTTTTTTTTTTTTTTTTTTTTTTTAATGGAAGCCAGTGGAAATAGGTCATGGAAATTCATTATAGTGACAGTAGAGATGTTAGAACAAGTTCACAGGGTTTGGGTATTTCTATCTTTTCAGTGATGCAAATACAGAGGATCGCTGTCTAGATATATAATCCTGCTGTTTGCTTATCTGCTCAAAGCAGTTCTTTCCCCCTATCTGCAAATCCAGGCAAGTTTCTGCTTCTCTTACTGTTAACTACATAATTAATAGTGATAGAGATATATTTTGAAACAATGAGTATTGTCCTGGGACTTTCAATTTGGTGCTGATATTTGGCCATCAAAGTATACTTAGCACAGATGGTGCAAAAATGAAGATAATCAGGACAAATCATGAAAAAGGATATTCCCATGAAGTTCCTAAAAATCAAGGTAACGAGGGGAAATGCAGAAACCACTTAACCAGTCCAATGTTTCTTGAAACTGAAATTCAAGAACAATGGTAGAAATAATCGAGGCTACAATTTTGGAATCTTGAATCTGATTTTTTTAGTTTAATTTGTTCTATTTTCCCAGGTTTTTGTTTCCTTTTGTTGTTTGCTTTTGCTTTCCCTTTGACATTAACTCTTTTTCTTCAATCATTTCAGGAGACACTTATTTTTGTTAACACAAATTTTCTTTTAATAGAAAACTTTTCCCAATAAACCTGTTAAGTGTCAAACCATAAATCACTGGATTTATCAATAGGTTTGAAGACCTCCATGTGCTGTGTTTGGGAACTCGTTTGGTGTTTATTTAACTATATAAGGAATTAAAGAACAAATGTCTGCAAATGTAAGGAAGAAGAAAAATAGAGGCAGAAGGCATAGACTTTTTTCCCTCCTCTATGGTCTGTGCTTTTGCAGCTCAGAAATAATAAAAATTACCAAAAAAAAAAAATCACTGAGAGGACAATCAAAAAAGTGGAGTTTATGGACTGAGCCTGGAACCACTGAAGTTCCCTAGCTATTTAGCTCACAGGGAGAGAAAAATCTACAGATTGCCTACACCAAACATTAAGAACCAGTTCTGCAATCCACTCTATTCACTATCCATGGGTCAGTAAGCTCTTCTGTATTAGTTTGAAAGCAAACAAGTGAGAGATTCCAAGTCAAAACTACAATTTAATAGGAAAATTGAAATAAATGCAGTAGTACAGAAACACTGACAGAGTCAGAGTACACCTGACATCCTGTTGGTCAGGGTGGTGGTAGCAGTCCGATTAAATGGTGGCTACAATCCTGTTGAAGTGATAAATATGGTTCTGTCAAAGTGGTGACTCTGTAGAAGGGTCTGGTCCTCCTCAGTGGTGGTTATGCAGCTCTTGTCCTCTGGGAATCCAGTAGATAAGGCCAGCTGTGGTGTTCCAAACCTCGGATTTTATCCAGGTAAGAATGCTTGGTTCCTCCCCCTGGGTGGAGCATCTCACAATGGGATGATGTAATTTTATGAGTCATGCAGTGAGGCCTTGATGGCCCATTTGGCAGAGATAGACTCCGGAGGGAGTTATCAGGGATGAGTCATAGCAAGGATAAAGAACACTGCCTCACTTATCTTAACAGCTTACATAGACAGTAATAGAATACATACCTTTTGGTTATATCTTACATTGTAACCTAAGCCATTTTCTGTGTGACTTACAGCAGCAGCAGAACTTAGATCAATTTATTTCTACTCCAATACTGGAATGTTACAAACTGAGCCTTAATTTTTTGTACTACAGCTACTCTATATTAGGCTGGTGATTCATAACAAACCTAGCTCCATAACTCCTTCGACAACATTTTTTATGGTTATTATTAGTGCACTAATGAAAGTCTAGACTAATTGTAGCAACAGTAGTGGAGTTTCTCATATTGTATTGTGCATCCATGTGGGCTGGCAGGCTGAAGCTTGAGCAAGAAGGGCCGTTGCTCCCCAGAGACTTGAAAATGGTCTTCCCACAGATGCTGAGGGAAATCATGAAAAACAGAGAGTGCAAGAGATGGCTAAAGTGGGGGAATACACAGGCAGAAACAAGACCAAATTTCACACAGCTTGGCAATGACATATGACCTTTCCATTAAAAACACTTCTGTTTGAAGTTGAGGGAGTGAATGGTGACATTAATAATCAGGTTGTGAAAACATAGGCAAATGATTTGCAGAGAGCCTGGGGTGAGGGTTTGCAGTATGATAGACAGATTTAGCCTGGTCTGAGGGAAAACTGCACAAAGAATTCTGAGAATAATTTTTTTGGAAAAAAGAGAAAATACTCCATTCTGAACACATCAGCTCTGGCATGGATGCTGAATGGATTGTGCCTATTCATGCCTTCTTTCTTGGGAGATGAAATACTGCCAGAGGCTTCTGTGTAGTGTAAGGAATGGCTTAGCAAGCCAGGTAGCAGCCGAGCAGGAGTCCAGCCAGCAGAGTGGATGTTAAAGCAATGTGTTGAATCTAATTTTAATGACTGTAAAAGGCTATGGCCAGTGAGGATGATTAGGGTAAAGATGAGGAATACCAGAAAACTAAGACAGAGATGACTGGTGGGGACTGGTGAAGGGGACCAACCACCTGCAGCAAATTTGAGCAAGAATAGCAAATAGTTTATCAGCCATGCAGTGAGGCTCTCCCCTCCCTGAAGCCTCAAATGGGGCAGACTGCTGATGTCTTCCAAAACTCAGCCTCTTCCCTTCCTTGGGACAGCCAGTGAGTGAGCTGGAAGGGGGAAAGGGTGGAGCAAACAGCTGCCCAGTCATGGAGATTTCAGAGAGGCACTTGCCTTTAAACAACTACCAAGTATCTTTGTTGCAGTTCGTAGTAATTTGCCACTTGTGAATTTTTACTTTATGTTTTCCATTCCTTTCTGCCCTCTATAGAGCAAATGAATTCTTACTTAAGTCCATCTGTTGAATTCCCTGCCTCACCGAGCATCTAGATGATTTAATTTCCTAGGTCTTTGGCAGAAACTCAAGCCAGTGACATTTTTAGCAAGGACTTCTTGAGATATGAAGACTATCAAAGGCAAATAGGAAAAAAATACCATATTTATATGGCATTTTTAAGAATATGAAGTGTATTTCTCCTTGGTTTTGCAGTTCAAGAATACCCTATTTCATAAAGTTACTTTTACCACACTAGTATGACATATAGAAAGATGATCTTAATTAAATCAGAAGTTCTTAACTGGTTATCTTTATCTTACCATCTGTAAGGAGACCTATGTTAAACTGTTAATCACTGAGTCTTTATAACATCTTATTTCCAATAAAAAATGTCATGCTTTTTTTTTTTTTTGATCCAGATTCAACAAGCATTTTTTCCCCAAGCTAAACCCTGAATTGTCATTATGGTTGCTGATACATTTGTTTGCATAGAAGCATGTTTTTGTTATGGCTGCACAGAATGTTTCTTTTCTGTTTCAAACAGCAAACTGTTGCTGCACTCTCTTTCATATGGAGCTGAATTCCAGTGCCAGTGAAATAATCAAAATGCAACTACTATCTAAGTCTGCAGCATGCACAGCACCGCTTCTCTATCCTGGTTGAGTCTATTTCTACAACATCCAGTGCTTCAAAAGTGCTCTGGGGCCAGAGAAGTAGCAACATAGGAGTATATGCCATCATCATCTTGAGGACAAATTTCTAAACTAGCGTGAGAGAATATAGATTCAAATAAAATTGTTTTTCATACTGAGTAGAGAAGGAATTTAAGCATGACTAAAAAAAGGCAGAGATTCATTTATGGTTTCAAAAATCAAAAGATCGGCTAGCTTAAATACCTCAGTATGAAACTGATTATTAAAAATAGACGAAATGAGAAGACTGATTGACCTTGCGTGCTTTTATAGCAGCTCACAGACATGTGAAGTATTTCTTTTCACTCTTGTTACAAGCATACAATTTGGTAATCATTATATGCAAACTTCAGAGTCTGATTATCACATTTCCGTAGAAGTTAATGTCTTCTGCAGAAGGCAAACTGTTAAAGTCAATTATTCAGTGTCCTTAGAAACTGTACTTTCTTTTGAAGATCTTGGGGCAAATTTCCACACTCCTTACCACTAAACTAATCTGAGCTGCAAAGAAATCTTTCCACAGTTGAGCAAATGATGACAGCATAATGTTACTCTTTAGTCTATACACTATAGTATTACGCTGTAGTGACAAGTCGTCGAAACAGACTTGAAAGAGCATTTTATGCCACTTCTGGAGCTGAGCAGAAGTTCTCAAATGAAACTTTACATCTCGGAAAACACAAATTGAGAGAAACCAGAACTTTTGCTATGCTGCATCTTTTTAGATGGCGAAACCAGCTGCAGAAGCAATACTTGTCTCCAGACAGAACAGCTGGTCAAAAGATCCATCTGAAAAATGACATGGCACAGGAGACTGAAGGGCTAGGTAGAAGTTCTTTGGTCATTTAATACAGTAGAATGATATAACTGCGAAAAGAAAAACAAACAAAAAAAACCCAAACAAAAACCCTTGCCCCAAAGCAGACAAAACAGAGCCTTGTCATGAGCTATGTATGGCTTTAGGCAGGGCCCCACCCCCTGTGTAATCAGGTCATGAATGATGTGACTCCTTTCATCTTGTTTATTCAGTTTCCTTCAGACAGGAAAAGAAAAAAATAACAGACATGGAATATTTTCACCAAATGAAATTCTTATTTTCTGAATACTTCTGGTGCTTTGCTGAAGAATCTAATCACACACTGGGAGATCATGGAGAACAGAAAATCACTGAAAGAACTGTTGGCTGGAAATTCAGCTCATCTACTTACTGCCTCGACAGAGTTAGTTTTTTCTCTGCTAGTCCTGTCAGGTGCTGGAAATGTTCCTAAACATTCCTGATACTGAAGACCCCACAGCATGCCCAGGTTTTATCTACACTTTTAACTCCCGTTTTCCTGTTGCTGCTGAAGACCATTACTTCTTAAACTGTTAGTAGCCAAGAAACATTTTTAGAGAAATTAGGTTCTTTATTTCACATTAGTATTCATGACATAAAAAGTCAAACCATTAAACTTTCTCTGCAAGTGGAATCCTGGTTTGGGTTATACATTAGGACTTTCTACTTCTGAAATTTAGTACCTGTGTTTCTTGCACTGGAATAAAGGCATTTCTGATTTGCAGCTGATGCACCATCACAGTTTTTCTTTTGAACCTTTTGTAAAAAATGTTGTCCCACTACCTTTTAAGCTTCTCTCCTGTTTATTCTTATCTGAAGGAATTTGTTCTTTATCCCCTAAATCCTAATTTAAAACATTATTCAATGCATTTGCAACGGTGCAAAGATACTCTTTGTCTATTTTCCAGGGGAGCCCATCCTCCCTCAGTAGCTACAGAATATCATCCTGTGATCAAGGAAAGCAAAACCCTGCTGCTGACACTACTGACATTGCATTTTTACCCTCAGTCTTTGCTTGTCCCTGTGTGAACCCTGGGTTTTTTTTCCTGGGAGGGTTGATGAAAGTAGCACTTGCCACTGCTAGAGCACTGTGGTCTGTTTAGGTTCAATCTGGCCTATGTGTTGATCTGTGCATGAAGGAGGATGTGTACCAGGAGCTCAGATGTATCCCCTCTGGCTGTCAATAACATTTTGGATAGCTGTTACCAGAGCTGGGAGGCAGGTGGGTCTCTCCACCGCCAGCAGGGGGAGGTCACCAACTACTTTTAAGTTTTGGCATTCTTGAGAATGAGGGTAGTGAGTCTACCAGTATTTCGGGGTTTTGACTTTTGTTTCTCTGCCACTGGCATTCCATCTTCCTGTTGTGCTACCCTAGATGCATATTTATTTGTGGAAGAATCAGAAAGGAATAGAAGCCCTCATCTGAAGAGACAAAGTAGTAATTTCTAGGTGGTGTCACAGCAGTTTTGTCTAAATTTTGCTTTTGTGGCTGAATTTTAGGCAGTGTTCTAGCTCAAAATGGAGACTTAAAAGGTCTTCAGTATCTCCTTGAAAGTAAACCTGACTCCTGTTTTTGGAGTATGAATGAAGTACTTGTTTCTTACCCTGTATTCACAGACCGTGTACTACTTCCATATTACCATGTTCTGCTGGGGAAATACAAATACCTCTTGGTGATCATACGTAATCTAAAATGTTGCTAATGAAACTTTGCCACTTCAAATTTAAGTGGAAGCAAAATAAAGAAGCATAAGTGCTAGTTTCTGTAGATTTTTAATTATTTTTTTCTTACTGATTTTTTCATGTTGAATATATATTGATGGCATTCTTAGACATTGAAGCAATATTGATTTACGGCAATAGTGCTACCCAGGAGATCAAGATATTTGAATAGCACTGACAATGGAAAGGAGATATTTGTGTGAGTATACATGAAGATATTGCTGCACATTTGCAACAGTCCATAATTTGATCATGACTGTTCACATAATTATGAAGGTATTCATGAGAATATGGCTTTTTCACACATAATTATAAATTGACTGAAATTTTTTCTCAGAAATAATTTTTTTCTTACCTATTAACTGAAAAAGCAGGAGTAGTATGTGATTGATTAGTCATACTTTACTGGAAATCAATCACATGCAACTGAATTGACTTTATGAGTCAAGAAACCTGAAAGTTGAAATGAGTTAGCAGGAAGCATTATTTTAAATTAAGCACTCAAAATATATGACATATGATCACCAGCAAGAAAGGATTTGCTGACACAAAACAACACAGCTGATTTCTTTTTGCCTGATGTGGTCATTATTAATAATAATTGTATTTTGTCTTTTGCCATGTTGCATTTTTGCTATTGAGAAGGGATTTGAAATTAATACTTCTAGTCTCTTGAATTTTTTCTTCTTTAGAATGTTTTTCAGCACTGGTATAACAATGTTTGCAAGATAAACACCCGGTAAAAAAAAAACTCAAACAATTTTGTGACTATATATTGAAAATCTTAATTGAGCAAAACCAGACAGCTGAAGGGAGAAATCAATTTTTTCTAATGGTCCTGAGAATGCTTCTTGAGAATACACGACACTGGTAAATCTGCTTAACTGCTGTGATAGAATTTTCACACTGGAAAATTATAGGTTTGTTTATTGAAAGAATATACTTTTCAGAACAGTACAGAAAGGGTAAAAGGAAGTGCAGAAAGCATTTTTTCATTATATGCAGAGTTCTCTGTTGTCTTGGAGATCCAGGCTCATATCAAAAGTTCATGCAAAAGTAGGTGGGGGGTCACCCTTTTCAGCTGTTTGCCTTGTGTGGAAAAAAAGAGTTGCTATGCTATGTAGCAAGGCTTCTCTGGGTCATTTATATAAACCACGTGCTGGGATTTCTCAAACACTAAAGGCTGGCACGCAAAATATTAAAGCTCTGGAGGCAATCAGATAGGATTCAGGGACTCTGTTATTACAATGCCTATACAGCTAATGTTTCTAAATCCATATATTTGGAGCAAGCTTTTAGGAGGATACTTAACTGCACCTACACAAATAAGTTAGTTTAAGGCTATGAGGCCCATATATTTGCTTAAATATAAGTACCTTCTTGAGTGTTTTCCTGTTACTGAATAGTGAGTTATTCAGTCCAAGAGTTAAAACTCAAGGTGTTTGGACTGACTGGCTTCCCATGCTAAGCCACCCTCCTGAGGCACATCCCTGCCACCAGGTTCAACAGGGACACAAGTCACATCACAGCCTGGCAGCCCAGGGTCTCACAAAAATAAAAATGGGCCTTGTTGAAAAATGAAAAATAAAGATGGACCTTGTTGTTTCTGCACTAATCAGAAGGGTCTACTCAGAAAATTGAGACAAGAACACCTACATGGGGGCTGGTTTGGAAATTTCACTCAGCATTATTATTTGATTTGTCTGGGAATGTTTTGCAATAAACCATAGATGTGGGCTCCTTCTCAATGTTAAAATCTGTCACGGTCCTTAACTATAATATTTTGTTTCAGAATTACCTCAGTTTCTGATTCAGAGGAAACAAAAGAAAGAACAAGCAGGTATTTAATATCCTATATGACTGTGACATTCCAGGACAAATGGTGGTGTAAGGCAGAGTGATCAATATTTGTCTTCAATAAATTTCACTTCAGTTTCATCTCTTGTTGAGTACTGGCAAAAAAAGCAGCCAGCACAGCCAATCTCAAATGTTGGTTTAAATGAGTCACTCATACTTTTTGCATAGCAGGTCAGCTAATTGTTCCGTTTATCAGCATCTTATTTCTTTGAAGTAGCAATGAATGTAAATAATTTTTGAGGCAGTGCAAGGAGATAATCTGCAGTGTCAATGTCATGTGCTTCATACAGCTTGCAGGGATCTTGCTTTGCTTTCTGCCGGTGACTAAATCCATGTGTTTCAGATGGACTGCTATTTGCAATGATTTTGACAATTGGGAATAAATACCAGGAGCAAATATTTTTTTGGCACTACACAGTTGTGATTTAAGCAAAGATTGTCATGATTTTCTTACATTCTTGTGGTTTTCATCCTTTGAGTTCAACATGATCTGAACCTCCCTGCCAAAAAAAAAAAAAAAAAAAAAAAAAAGGACAAAAAATGAAAAAGGGCAGGGCAGTGCAAGTGAGCTTACTTTTGTAAGCCTAAAATTTAATAATTAAATATAAGATAAAATACATCCTACCTTTTCACCAGAAGATAAAACAAATATACATATATATTTTATAGTTCTTTAAAGGGGAGATGAGAGTTGTTGAAATCCTGGAGGAGAGGTCATTATAACTCCTTGTGGTAGTGGGAATGCAGGAATGATGCTGTGGCCAGCCCTGTGGCTCAGATCAGCTGAGCAGAAAGCTACTGAAATTGCTGATGACTGCAGGCCTCTGTTACACAAGACATGGACCATATGGACATCTGAGCTTCTACAGATTCAGCATTTTAAGCTAAAATTGCATCATGGGAGATACTGGATCGCCCACAATGGGTCTGTGATAGTCTGGGTACCAATGAGGCATACGGTGGAATGCTGCGGATGACGAAGACTTGCAGGAAGAGTCAAAGCAATCTTCAGTTTCAGGATAGCAGCTGAACAGGAAACTTTGGAGCAGAAGACAGAAAGCACCTGATGTGGTTCATGGGATAGCAGGGAGGAACTGCCCTCCCTCAGTGTCACTGGTGGCACCTGGTGCAGCAGATGAACAGCAGTGCATCCCCAAGGCTGTCATCCCCCAAAAAGCAGGTCAGGAAGTTTGGTGATCGTAAGAATTATCTCCTCTGTTGTTCCTTTCCCATCTCTTCTTAAAGACTTTCTAAGATTCATGCTGAAAAAGTAATACTGCACAAACTTAATCATTACTTGGCTGAGGGACATCACAGAAAAGAAGCAGGCCCTTTCCTATATTTAAGGTTCATGGGCTTAAAACTCTGCTTTATTATCTATGAGTGCAATAAAACTTATTGTTCCATATTCCATTTTTTTTTTTCTGAGTAGAAACAGCTAGACCACTTCTAAATTCTGGTTATTAAATTTGACAGTATTACTGCCTTCCAAAATATTCAGCGCATGACTTGTCCTTTAGAGCAAAAGACTTGTGTATTTTTCAAGTACTGTATGAAAAACAGAGTGAAATTTATGCTGTGCCCACCACATAGGCCCCATTGTCCTGGACCTGAAAGAAGAAAATAAGATGGAAGGATGTGGTTTATTTAGGTCACACATTTATTAACTGAACTTGGCCAGGAATTTACAGCAGTAACCTTCACATTTGGGATCATATTTCTTTACAGAGCTGTTTCTGCTTGATAAATAGCTGCCTTTCCCCCATTCCAACAGGGCCTCTAACACCTTTCCTCTCACAGGCACAATGGGGCATCCTAACTTGTTCTGGGGATGTATCCCTCTTAATCTCTTTTCATCTTAATTTTACAAGGAGGTTGAGCCCTTTCTGAAAGCTGAACCTGTATAATATCCCTGAAACCCATGTCAGCAACTGGACAAGTGCCTCTTTGTCTCTCCTGCTTTGTCCTTGGTGTTAGGAGGAACAGAAAAACCTCATACTGTGTTGTCTCAGTGACATGGGAAAATAATAATTTCTGATTTCTCCAGAAAGACGGTAAAACCATCTCTGCAATAGTTCTCAATATCATGTTTCTATGTTAAACACAGGCTGAGTAACAAACCTGGGTTTGACAGGGTTATTTAGGATGGTAAAACCCACTTCAGAACCTTCTCAAAGTCCAGCAGAAACCATAGAATAATGGAATCATAGAATAGACTGAGTTGGAAGGGACCCACAGGGATCATCTAGTACAGCTCCTGGCCCTGCACAGGACAGCCCCAAGAGTCACACCATGTGCCTGAAAGCACTGTCCAAATGCTTCTTGAACTCTGCCAGGCTTGGTTCTGTGACCACTGCCCTGGGGAGCCTGTTCAGTGCCCAACCTCCCTCTGGGCGAAGAACCTTTTCTTGATATCCAACCTAAACCTCTCCTGACACAGCTTCAAGCCGTTCCCTTGGGTCCTCTCACTGGTCACCACAGAGAGGAGATCAATGCCTGCCCCTCTTCTTCCCCTTGTGAAGGAATCTCAGGTGCCATGAATCCAATAGCTTGAGTTGGGCTTCATCCCCAGTTCAAATTAAAAAAAAGTGAGTGCTAAAGAGAGATTTTTTCTCCTGTCTAGAAAATCTGCTAATGTTTAACCTTGTGACACTTATATTTATTTTTCTGTGATGAAATTCTACTACTCTAAATTTGCTTCACTTTGGTGTGCTGGGTGTTTGCACAATGTGGTTATTGAATGTGAATATATTCTTACTCATGTTCTCTGTAGAAGAACGTTGTGATAATTGGATTTTTTCTTTGGGAGAAGCATAGTCTTTGCTCATGCTCTTTGCAATCAGATTTTAGACATGTATGTCCCAAGTAAAGGACCAAAGATTGGTCTCATAAAGTTTGAATCAGCATAATTTAAAACCTGTTGTGCTTATAGCTATTATTTGCTTTTTTACTGTAAGTGTGAAGAAGTCTGTACATATATAAGTTAAATATAGGAGGAAAAAGACCTTAGTATTATCCCTGTAAAGCTGTTTTTCCAAGATGCAAATAAAATAAAACAATTACATTTACACTGGAAACAGAATGGTCATCTTTTTAAATCCTGTACTGTAATTTCCATAAGCTGGTCAGTGGCGAATGGCTCTCTTCTGGAATGCTGATGGGGCTGCTGCTGTCAGAAGCCTTTCCTAATAAGGTAAATCACACAGTGTTTGGTCAATCAGCTAAATCCAGGGACTGAAGTCCAGCTTAAGCTCCTTGTGCAAAAAGACACTAGCAACCACAGGTTAAAGTTCATGTCTGCCAATAACATGTTGCCAATCCAACCATAAATGCAATCAGGATGTATTTGTTACCTCTGACAAAAACTATATTATTATATTTAAACGACAGCTTTTCTTTAAAGCAGTAATTTTTCTGTCATCTGAGAAGGCTGATCTGAAACAGCTGGAAAATAGACTCACTGTTCTTTTCGGAGATTTTCTTTATTTGATTTTATTTTGTTTCTTAGGCATTGAACTAAGCAGCCTGATTTTAGCTTGTTATAAACAAGAAGGAAATGGCATGGCTTCTGCATAATAGTCTGTCCTTGTAAGTCTGTCCCATTGATTCTCTGGTATTTCTTGACATTGTTCCAAAGCACTGTGCCAAATAGTTTTATTGTATGCTCTTTTCAAAATTTTATTGGTAATTTATACTTAAGTAAGAGTGGGTGACAAATTTTATTCTCTATAAGAATATATACCCATGTACAAGGTAATCTACATTATGTAGAAATGAATATTCCAAACTTGGGTCATGCGTAGTATATACATGGCTCAATAGAGACAGAGATATGATAGAGAATGGATATAGGGCTCCTAGGCCAGCAGTGTTCTGGGTCCTTAAGAAAGATGGCAGAGACATAAAATATAGAGTAGTGTGAGACCTTAATGCACTCAGATATTGATACTTGAATTAAAACTCTTAAGACTATTATTAATATGCTAGCAATTAACACCATATTTAGCATAATTGCTGTAAAGTTAATGCAAGTACATTGATTTCCACACCAGGGTCACTATGCTTATGATGAATAAACCAAAATAATTCCTTTGCATGCTAGATGGAAAAGAAATCTTCTAATATATTTGTACTACTTGCCACCCAATCTTAATGAATGGGGAATTTCTACTTTGAGGCTCCAAACAATTTGATAAAAGAAACTTTAATGAAATCTGTGAATTCCAAACCACATGAGAAATGGAATAGTCTGAAGAGACAGTGATTCAAATGATGAAACAGGACAAAGTAATACCTATACGCATACAGTGCTGAGGTTGGGCCCCTTACATGTCATACTGTGGCTATTTCTACAAGTCTCAAAAATTATGAGTGATGTTATTAATTTAAGCCCGAAATATCTGACTGAGTTCTCAGTTGAATAAATCATACATGATAATATTTTTGGTCCTTCCATTGCAATTTTCACTGTAAAAGATACTGTCTTCTTGAAATTGGTATATTCAACAAAAACTTTCTGCAGGAATATGACTAACTTCACAAGAAGTCAGAACACATGTAAACATGGAAACAAAATATTTGTAGTAACTCTGTCTGGGACACAGTATTAAGATGTTTATGGAATCTAAAACAGGACAAAGATTGAAATAATTTGATCTTTTTGACCATCACCCTTTAGGATCAATCCTATGGTGTGGTTCAGCTGGAGTTGAAAACCTGTGCAGTAGCAGGGATGACACAGCAGGAAAAGGAGCCAACACTGAGTACTTCATCAGCTGTCTGTCCTAAACACCAGTTTCCTCTCTGCTTCTGTGGGATGCACCCATGAGAAAAGCCCTGGTGCACTGAATGGATCTGTGGATGTGGTTCATGTTGCAAATTTATGTCCAAGTAGTTAAACAGAAACAAATCTGCAACTTTCCTTTGAAACAGAATTTCAATTTTATGTGTCATCTGCACTACTTGCTTTGCTTAAGTGTGAAAAAGATCTTACAGCTTCCTCTCCTAGAACAGATGTCAAGAGTAGACAACTTGGTCAAAGGTAGAGATATACACTGGGGCTGGAATGACAGGGTGGATGCTGCTCCTTGATAACAGGAATCTGAGCTTCAGGCTTTTTCATATGCATATAAGGGTCTCTCAGCTTTCTGAACAATGATCTAAACAGAGAAATAAGGAAAAACATGATTAAGTACCAGAACTGAGCATGGTATTATGATTTCCTTTGAAATTATATGGTACATTTGCCAGCTATGTAAATACAGATTCAGTTCATATTGTTCATTTGTTAATCATGCATCAAGCAGACATGCCAAAACTATCACAAATTTAAGATTTGTGACATCTTAAGACTGTGATCTTAACAGCTATGCAGAAGGCAAAATATTCAACACAAGGAGGAAGTAAGCATGGATCTTTAAAAAATCCATTGGAATTTGGCAAATATACGATAGTATCTTTTCCTTATTATCAGATACTAACAACGTGTCTTTAACCAACTTTTCCATAAATCCTTCATCTGTATTACTTTTATCTATTATTGGCCTGAGTACATTTTTTGTTTTGACATTTCTAAATACAGAGTTGTATATCTTCTTTACCACAATACCCTTTGTTTACATAGCTTGTGGTTGCCTGTCATATCTGGGAATTCAGTTCAGCCTGGGAGGAGCCTTCCAGTCCATATAAATTGGGCTGCCATTGGGCTTCACTGGCCATTGATGACAGAGAACCAGGAAGACGTTTTTTAGTATAAAGTGTTAACTGGCCATTCATGATGGTAATATGTAGTCATCTGCAGACCAGTGCACAATTTGACTATGATTAGGCAATCACAAGGAAACTCTGTTGCATCATTTTCATGCGGCCTTTTCACATTTAAATGAGGGGTAAGATTCAAATTCAGTGTAGAAAACTCGAAATTTTGTAAACTCAATTCCCATTGGCTCCTATATCACAGATCTATCTAATGGGTTGATACAGTTTTCTTTTTCTTCTTTTTGTCGAGGAAGGCAGTTTAACTGTGGTGTACTGCATTTTGAGTCTTCTTGGGACTTCTACTGACACAACTGTGCTTCCTGCCAAAGACTCATCTCTGAGTCTCCCCAACAGAGCAGGCGCACTGGACACAGCCCACAGCTGCTGCTCTGCTCATGCTACTGGGCTTAGGAAGATCGTAACATCCACCCTGATTGGTCTAAGGGGGCTAATTCTCTCTTTGCCAGGTGTGGGTACCAGAGGGGTTTCATACTAAACTCCTCAGGCACAACTCCTGGGTGCAGGGGGAAAGTCAGGTGAGACAAAAGGCTGTGGATGGGCTGGATGGTGGCTGCCACTGCTGCTGAAACTGGTGTGTGAGGGCACAGGGGAGAAACTACGGCCAAGTGCAAAGGGGAGAACATTCCCAGGAAAAGTCGTCCCATGAAGATTTCCTTCCCAACCTCCAAGGAGCAATGAGCCCAAATGACCTACCTCCAGTCAGGCAGTTTCTTTGCTTTTTCCCATGTGATGAATATTTGCCCTGCCATCTTGAACTGACAAAATTTGATTTTGTTTATGCTGTTGAGAAGGCTTAAATTGAATGTGAAAAGTCCAATTATTTTTTACCAACAATAGCACAGTGTAAATGAAGTGGAATTACTTGGCTTTTCTCTTCATCTAAAATTCTAGACGGCAGAATCACAGAATCAGCTAGGTTGGAAAAGAACTTTGAGGTCATCAAATCCAACCTATGACTGAACACTACCTTGTCAAATAGACCATGGCCCTGAGTACCACATCCAGTCTTTCCTTAAACATCTCCAGGATGGTGACTTCACCACCTCCCTGAGCAGGCCATTCCAATGCCCAATCACCCTTTCTGTGAAGAATTTCTTCCTTATGTCCAACCTAATCTTTCCCTGGCACAGTTTAAAACTGTGTCCTCTTGTCCTGTCACTGGCTGCCTGAGAGAAGAGACCGACCCTTGCCCAGTTACACCCTCCTTTCAGGGAACTGTAGAGAGGCATAAGGTCTCCCTCGAGCCTCGTTTTCTCCAGCGTGAACAACCCCAGCTCCCTCAGAAGCTCCTGAAAGTATTTATGTTCCAGACCCCTCAGTAGCTCCACTGCCCTTCTCTGGACACGCTCCAGCACCTCAATGTCCTTCTTGAATTGAGGGGCTCAGAACTGGACACAGGACTCAAGGAGCAGCCTCACCAGTGCCAAGTACAGGAGAAGAATCACTGCCCTGGTCCTGCTGCCCACACTATTGCTGATACAGGCCAGGATGCCACTGGCCTTCTTAGCCACCTGGGCACACTGCTGGCTCATGTTCCACCATCTGTCAAGCAGTACCCCCAGGTCCCTTTCTGCCTGGCTGCTTTCCAGCCACTCTGTCCCCAACCTGTAGAGCTGCATGGGATTGTTGTGGCAAGATGTCATAAAACTTGAGTGTCTTTGGAAAAATTTTATAAAAAACATTTTTTTAAAAATGATTCTGTTGTTATGGGGCCTTTCTTTTCTTTTTTTCTTTTTTTTTTTTTTTTAAGAAATAAGAACTCTTCCTTGGCATGCTTCAAGCTGTTCAGTCGTCTTTACAGACCACAGTCCATCTGACACTGTGTTACATAAACTGCAGACCACGGAGGGAAGAGGCACAAAAAGGGAATACAAATTTCTCTGCAATATTTTTCAGCACTTGTTTGCAGTTGTCAGAGCTTTACCTGCTTTTTATTCTTACTTCCCTGGAAAAACCCTTTTAAGAGTGGAGGCTTGTCAAAAAACAAGAAAGGCAATGTATTACCAAGACATTTTGATTTATCACAGCCAGTCAGTTCAGATTGTATGTAAATGAAGTAGTTACACAGTGAAGTAATAACCTTTTCAAATGACTGATCATAGCGCAAATTCTTGGAACAGCCCTGTTGTCTGAAGAGAAGTAAATCAAACTGCAAAACAAGACAACAAGCATGACAAATAGTGTCCAGTCGATCACAGTCCATTCCTCATGAAAATACTTCCATTAATGCAAATAGAAGTATAATTTAATATTGAAAACTTCCAGAAGGGTAAAAAGCAAATAAAGGACAAACTGTACCAGGAAAATATGACTGGCTGATTTGACAACATTACAGAAATACTCAGATTAAGAGAACATTCCATTCGAAGAACCATTACTAAGTGATCTGATTCATACTTTGTTTTTGTTTTGTTTTTCTTTCATAACAATTAGGTGAAAAGGGATCACTGGAAAATCCAGCTCATCATCTTGTTTGCAAAGAGATTTTACATTTCACTCAAAAGCTTACATGTAAAATCCCTTGTATTTTCTCATTTTTTTGTTGCATCTCCTGTGTTTGACTGATGTGTATTCAGATTTAAATTCAGTCTTGAGCTCAAGAACCCCAGGAGGGGTTATTCCACTGTCCCCCTTGAGAGTTCCTCTCAATGGTTTATCATTTTCTCTCAAAAATATCGACATCAATTTTTTGACTTTGACTTTAACCGATGTCATAATTAGATTTTTCTGAAGTGTTTAACATTGGAATAATTTTTTAGAGAATCTGGATTACAGTTCTTGATAAAATCTGATATTTTGATGTTTGTTAGGAATGACTTCTTTCTGCCTTCTGAGCAATTTTTTCTTTCCAAACAAATCTTCTCGAGTCTTGTGCAATATCTCCTTTAATTTTCACATGATGTTCTGAATCTTAAACCCAGGTTATGTTTCATCCGGTCTCACAAGCCAGCTTCAATTTGCAAGTTCAAGGCAATACCTGTGCTCTATGCTCTCATTGGCTAAGAATTTATGAAAAGGGTGAGATGCTATATCCAAATTGGTAAGCAGTCTTTTGGCATCTGAGAGATTAAATCCATGTTGTACTTTATTCAGCTGAGAAACTGGGAGTCCGACATCTTGTAGTTCAAACTTGCCTGCTCTAATGATTGGCTTTTTATAAACCAGCTGCCTTGTTTCTGTCTTTTGTAGTGGTTTCAGCATCCAAACGTGATTTTAAGTAAGCCCTGATGTCGAGACTGGATCTTAGCTCTCTCGCATGGCAGAGAAGTGCACCAGCTGAAGTGCACCAGCTGTCAGCACCTTGTTACTCCTTTTTTTATAGCAAAAAATAATCTTGGAGTACAGATGTTTCATCACATGCAATTAAATTATTTCACCTTAGTGAGTTATCCTCTTGCCAGAATGTGGTGTTGGAGAGTCCCAGTTGTGAGTGAAAATGCAGTAGTTTAAATGACAGTGGAGATGAGATAGACTCATAAATTTCACCTCACATCTAAGATAAGCAAACAAGGAAGCCCTGAAATGACCTTGCAGTAAACTAGGAAAAGGTAACCTCTCAAACCATTGGAACTGGATCAGGTTTGATTACATATCTATGCACCAGGTTTCAGTCCTACTAGAGAAAATAAAATTTTATGGAAGTTGAAAGGTTTTACAGGACAGTGAATTTGCTTTCACATAGTCTTACCACACATTTTTTTTCTCTACTTAATTACATTTTTCTCAGAGTTCCATTCACACAAAATGGCTGGCAAATATCAGATGTAAAAACAATTTAAAGCCTTGTTTTAAAGTTTTTGTACTTGATTTCTTAGTTTCTAATGAAGGCATAGCCTTGGAAATAGCTTGGCCCACGTTGTGGAACTGTCAACTACAAGCACCTGGTTCAAATTTAGATTGAGTAAGAGTTAATCAGTAATTGAATAATTCTTTGTAGCAGCGAATAATTTTGTATTCATTGCTTATTGACAGAACTGCCAGGTGCTATACTGAACAATGAGAAACTTATTTTCTCTAACCATCCCACCCCCAGGTACAGTCTGAACCCAAATATTGGCTCCAGATACTGCCACATTCTTTCAGGAGGGGGAAAAAAAATGTAATTTTGGATTGAATCATTATTGTCAAAGCCAATCCCATGAGCAGTCTGATATTCTTACTAAAAGAGATGTTCTAGCTCCTATCAGAGTTTCTGTGTGCTCACACATTGTGACAGATGGTGTAAAGGTTTCATTTGTGCTTGGTTTGCTGTATGCACACCATGTGTTCCAGCATACTAAAGATGTTGTTGGGCAACGCCTTATCCCATCTGCCCTGTTCCAGGTCAGGTAGAAACATGTGGTGGGAGGGGAGAAACCTCTACTCCTTGCTGGGGATCAGCTCAGTGTTGGAAGAGAGAAGCCACAAGCTCAGCAAAGAGGGAGCTGGCAATGTTCATCAGGGCTGAGAGGCTACTGGGTCACAGGCAGGATGCAGAAAAACAACCAGGTGTTGGAGATGCCTGGAAAAAATCACCCCACGGCTCAGGTGAACACTGACATTCAACATGAATACTGACACAGGTCAGGAAGGTGCTGAAAGTCTGGGGTGAAGGGCCAGTCCTGAATGGCGGAGTACATCCCACAGAAGGGAGACTGGTTTTCTAACCTTATTGCTTGCCCAGATGAGATGAGCTTTCTCTCTTTCAAGTTCTGAGTTGGAGGGTTGTAGGGATTTAATGCCATTTGGGTGCATTGGTCATTATGAAAATAAAGTGTGGAGGGTCTGCCTTAAAGCTCTGCCAGACATGTACAGAGTCTGTACTTCATGTAGCCCACAGACCATTAAAAGAATTTTTAAAAAATATTTTCCTCAGATAATCCTCATTGACTATAACCTGAAGTAGGAGGGAGCAGCATCAAACAAAGTTTTCAGATTAAGTTTCCATTGTACTTCAACATGTCTAACTAGTTCAATTAAGTTATATAGTGCCTTTGTTTTTTTTCACCCCACAGATAAGCACTGAGTAGTAGGTCTGAATAAATAAGTCAGGAAAGACCCATCGTTTGTGTTACACATATGGTAGGACTAAGTGATGAAAATGGTCCTCTTTCAGCTCCTGAGTCTGCTATCACGAAGTTTTGCAGCTATCCAAGGTGGGAACTTGTCTGAAACCTCCATTTAAAACAACATAAAAAAGGAAGTGGCCTGGAAATACTTTGTTGCTCTTTGCTTTTTCCCACAATTCCTTTGCTATTTCTATCTAATAACAGAAGGTATTAAGGAGTTGTGTGGCTTGATCTAATATGGAAGTTACATTTTATTGAACAAGGTTGGAGAAAGAGACCTGCAAATTTCCTGTTCAACCCAAATTATTTTCTGATTCTATAACTCATATTGTCCTCATCCAGTGAATTTACTATTTCTTACCTCCATTTCACAGAATGAAAAAAAAAATAAAAGCCACAGTTGACCCAAAACAAAAAAGTATTTCTTAAAGACTGTAGAGAGCTGTGTCACTTCAAACAAGTGTAATAATGCTTTTTCATTATTAGAATTCCAGTTAATATCTGCTGCTGAAAGGAATCAAAGAAGAAAAAAATCTTAAAAATCTTTGGGTTGATAATATATTTATTTTGATGCTGTGTTATTTTACTGATGTAGATTCACCACACAATGAAGTGCACATTCTCATATTGTCACTGCTCAGAATCCAGCAACACATCTGTGATTTTGTATGTTAAATACAGGAGGAGAAGCCCATGAGATTACCTGATCTGTACTGTTTCAACCAATCAGTTTGAAGGTTTTATGCTATTCTGCGGCAAATGTTATTTCCAGCATCTGGGAATTAAGATGCATAATATGTGTTATACCTCTTATATACCAAAGAAGTTTCTTCTGTCGATTCACTTTTGCTACCAGGTTGCTAAATCTCTCATTTGATTGACAAACCTCTAGATTTTAATACATAGCAATAGAAAATATCCTATATAAAATGCTGAAGGAAAAGCTTTTGTTTTCAGTATGATCCAGTTTTTCACTTTATGTTAAAAAAATATTACAACATGTGAAGGATAATAATCCAATTAATACTTGCAATTGCACTATTTGCTTCACCTGTGACTCATGCCACTTTGTCACAGTAATTTCCTTTGACATCCATAATGAATTAACTTTTTTTCCATGAACTATATGATGCCCCTAAAGCCATTTTATTAGTATAGAAGTTCTTTAGGTACTTTTAATTCTTCAAATTTTTTGTGGCATTAGCAATATGTGAAATTGTAGCCTTATATGCCCTTTCTTCTTAATTCTGAGCACACAGCCAAATAATCAAAATTCCCATCCAAAGGTCCAGATTTAATTGCATGCATTGCTTCTTGTGCTGTTTTGATCAAACATTTGATCAGTGTGCTAGGATTTAAATAATTTGATTACAGTTTCTAGAAGTAAGTAATTGAAATGGAAACAGCTAAAAATACCTCAACCCTCAACCAAAGACAAAAATCAACATGAACTTCATTGCCTGAACATTTTATATATATGAATAAATATTAATCACTGCATATGCTTATCACCTTGTGGAATAAAATATTCTCACTGTCATGGTGAAAATTGTCTTTTTGAGGGCTGTTATTCAGGTAGATATAAACCACAATGAAGCATAAATGAACTTTGGAACTCAACTAATGAATCTGAGACTACAATATTAAAGAACATCCTCTAAAATTTCATTCTGCCTCTTATGACATACAGGGTTCCTGTTCTAATTAGCACACAAGTGTATCTTGTAATGACTTAAGGCAGAAATAAAAGGCAGTACAGAAAGATAACACTGATTTTACTAAACATGCAAGACTTTGACAGAAATGTTTAAACTGTAGTAAGAGTTTTTCTTGATTTTCAAATCTTAAAAAGCCCTCGTAAATCATTAAAGGTTTTTCCTAGTAGCAGTTGATTGTATGTTAGGTTAATTCAAATTCTTCATATTTTTATTCCTGAAGAAAAAGGTCACTAAAAAAAAAAAATAGAATTAACTTATTCTTATTTTGCATGATATAAGTTAATTAATGCTAGGTAAAGTAAGAAAACAACCAATTCAGTGCAAGTTATTTTAAAATAAAAAAGAAGTTCATTTGAAATATCCATTTACTCAACATTTGAGCAAATTAGTATACATGTGGGATAATGGGGTACAATGCTTTAGGGAAATCAGTAATAATGGACGCGTATAGAGAGAGGAAAATTAACTAAATATATCCTAAATACCTAAACTAGCTACCTACATACACATACACATATACCCACACACATATATAGATAATTCATGATGTGCTCTGAATTAGAGATTATAATTCAGTAAAAATATCACAGATTTATAATTCATACCTCTATGAATAATTCAGTAGCTGCCATGGAAACAGTCCAAGTAGTAGGCGTTCAAGGGGAAGGCACTGAAAGAAAGAGTGAAAAAAAACCCAGTTCCACTGTGTGACTGAGTCTGCAGTGCAGCCCCATCTTTACTACATGGTACTGTCATCTTCATATCTCAGCAGTGGTAACATAGAATTGAAAAGGATTCAGAGGAAGGATACAAGGGTCATAAAGACCTGGAAAGCCACCATGGAATGAATGATCAGGCACAGCATTGCCAGCCTGTCAAAGGAGGGATTGTCCCACTCTGCTCTGCACAGGGATGGCCTCATCTCGAGTGCTCTGGGCAGTTTTGGGTGCCACAATGTCAGAAAGACATTAAACTGTTAGGGAGTGTCCAAAGGAGGGCAACAAAGATGGTGAAGGGCTTTGAGGGGAAGCCGTGTGAGGAGCAGCTGAGGGCACTTGGCCTGTTCAGCCTGGAGAAGAGGAGACTGAGGGGAGACCTCACTGCAGTTACAACTTCCTCATGAGGGGAAGAGGAGGGACAGGCACTGATCTCCTCTCTGTGGTGACCAGTGACAGGACCTGAGGGAATGGCCTGAAGTTGTGTCAGGGGAGGTTTAGGTTGGATATTAGAGAAAGGTTCTTCACCCAGAGGGTGTTTGGGCACTGGAAAAGTCTCCCCTGGGAAGTGGTCACAGGGCCAAGACTGACAGAATTCAAGAAGCATTTGGACAATGTTCTCAGGCACATGGTGTGACTCTTGGGGATGGATTTGTGCAGGGCCAAGAATTGGACTCGATGATCCTTTTGGGTCCCTTCCAGCTCAGCATATTCTGTGATTCTGTGATTCTGCGATTCTGCAAAGTATTTCACACAACAATAGAAGATGAAGTACTCTTGTGTGGGAATGAAATTTCAGAAGATAGGTAGATGGATCAGTTGATCAATCTGAATGGTACAGACTGAGGAATCAAAAAATCCCCAAATCTATACCAAAAATCTGTAGCCTTGTAGCCCAGTGAATAGTGGTTGCCATTGCTTGCAACATGCCACAGATTTTTGCAAATTGCTTAATGACAGAGGTATATATTATTCTTATCTAATTTAATCCTCAGCCTCATAGAAACTAATTTTAAGCACTTTTTTCATTATTAATTTTAAGACTGTGACTTTTTTTCCTATCCTGTCAAAGATGTCCCACCGTCTGCAAACAGAAGATATTGCAACAAAATAACAGACCAAACTATTTTAAGCACTCATACTTTCACTGTTGTCTTTTATATTTCTTCTATGTTTATCATCATCTATAATCACCCCTTCTGATTTGACACACCTTTACATAGACCTTGAAATAGGAATTAACTTTTGGCACTTTGACAGATTTTGTAGAAGAAAGTGTTATCTAGTCACCCTTTTTCAAACATATGTACATATGCTAGGTAGAATAAAAATGATCCATTTTGTTTTGTTTCATTTACTTATTATTAAGAGAGTAAAATTTGGCAGCAGAATGAGGAGCTCTTGCTTCTTTTTGTATGGTGTAACAAGAGAAATAAAACCCTGGTGAAAGGGTAAGATGTTTTAATACTTTTGAAACTAAGAACCCTGCACTCATGCCAACATTTCCTGAGCCCAGAAGATGCATACAAGTTTGGATAGTGAAACCACTACAAAATAGCTCAAAATGGATTGAATCAGTCTCAAACTCAGCCAAAACAAACTGCCTGGGTTTAATGATTTTTACCAAATAATGGTCAGAAGTATTCTTGGGAGAGTCTGTCAGAGAGAGAGGGCAAGTGTTAGCATTAGGGTCCCACATTAGTTTAAAAACTTCCTATGTCATATTTCTGTGCATGTGGAAGAAGGGGCTACAACTGGGGGAATCTGTTTGTTTTTCCATTTAAGTAGAATACTTTCTCAGAATTGTAAATTTGGAGAGCAGCAATAGAACTTGGCTTGGAAACTTCACGCTTGCTTGAATTTCTCTGGAAACATTTATGCTACGCTTCTGAAAGAAAACCACGTACTTGGCCTACTGATAGCCTTGGGCTGAGACTGGAAGCACCAGTGAGGCTGATTTTTGGGCTGCTCAGTGGAGCCACTGCCCTCTCTTTCATTTCCTTGTGATGTTCTAATAAATCCATCTCTCCCAAAATCTGATGCTGCTTAGAAGCTGCAGAATGATGGTATTACAGAAGGTGCTCTAGGACGCTGAATTTTTTGAAACATTTTCACTATTTAGGACAATAAAAGGGAAAAATAAATTGAGAACTCTTCAGAAACATCCCCTATCTCCTGAAGAGTTATTCTGGGGAAAAAAAACCCCTGAAAACAGCAGTCTCTTTCCTACTAATTTCCTAGTAATTCCTGCTACATTTCAAATTATTTTTGAGATACAGCAGTAATATCTATCTGTGATGTTAGAAGCTGAAAAATTACTTTATTCTTTGCATAAATTGTGTATTAGAATTCTAAAAGGGTCCCACATGTATCCGACACCTAGTTAAATTTAAGGAACAATATTTCTCGATTGCTTTTTATTCTGATATTTCTAAGATGTTTCGGAGGGTGGTTGAAGATTTCCATCCCAATAACCAGAATATATCTGATTTGTAAGATTAAGCTGTTAGTTGGTTATCTCAGAACATTATAATGATACTTATAAAAATGATCTCATACAGAAAGATTAGTGTGGCTGTCTATTCTGCATCACTTGTTCCATAAAAGTGACCTTAAAAACGTTTTGTGCTCACTTAAACAAGATTAACAGTTTCTTAATATGGTAATGTTGTCATTGTAGAGAAATTCTTTATGTTGCTAAAGATTCAGTCTTCATTAGTTGTACCAATTTTAGGAGAAAAAGATTATGAGGATGTATTATAAACTTAAATAATTACCATAATTCAAATGTTCTGAAGACAAATGTTAATGTCAGACTAGAGGAATGTAATGTAATTGAAATATTACTTGAATATTACATATTGAAATATGTATCTAATTCTTTATCCTCATTCTAGCTGGTCTTCCTTTTACATGAATCACAAATTGCAATGCTACTCTCGGAATGTAAAGTGACAAAAGAAGGGAAATAAAAAGCGTACGTCATTAACAGATTATAACTGCTGGACACAGAACACCTGTGCTTTCTGAAAGAACCAGACTTACTCACTGTCTCACCTGTTACTTATATAAAAAGATGAGACTGCTCTCCATTTCCACAACAAAATGTCCTTAAAGTTTTGCCTATGCTTTATATTAGAGTTATGGGACTCTGTGACTGATACTGCTAGTCTCTATTCAGAATTAAGAGGACAATATCTGGATGAGCATGTTAAGTGTCAGTAACTTTTAATGCACACTGTTTATTTAGGAAAAAGTTTATTTTTATTATTCTAAACCATCTCTCATTAAAATCCCTAGCTACAGTGAAACTTCAGCAATGAAAGCAGCACTCATTTTCTAGCAAGAGAAAAGAGACATTTCCCTAGAATAAGATGACATTTTAGAGCCCCATTTAAATAAAGCTACCTATGTTGCATACTTATCTCAGTAGGATTAAGGGGAAAATTTTCAGAATTTGTAACATGAGCTGTAAGCAAATAACTCTTAAGGAAAAGTGATACATACGTGTAGTTAGTCCAACATAAATTAAACACTGCAGTTATTTAACTTTCCTAGGAGTAATCTGTAGGATAAATTGCTTGACTTACTTCAGAGATTTATAACGGCATTACAGGTGACAGATCATGCCACACAAACAATCCAACAGAACTATGCAAGCAGTTTGCAATATGTGTAGTGTGTGTAGTAGTATAAGGATTTTGATATTAATCATTCTATGTCATTTAGAAACCATAAAGGAATGAAAAGAAAACCTTACATTTTTGCTGTGCTGTTTTCAGTGATAAGGGCAAAGCACTTCTTTCATACAGAGAGATAATAAAAGGCAGATTTTTAGAAAATGAAAATAAAAATCTGTGCAAAAATGGAAACAATGTTATGCATAAGCTACAAACTATTTCTTCAATGGATAAAACTTCAAAATAAAAATTGGCTAGCTGCTTTCTTTCCACCCATTGATGTTTATCTGTGTACATCAGTCCTTTAGTACACTTGGGATTTAAGAACAGCTCACTTGTAGTGACAATCTTTCAAGCAATGCATTTGAAGAAGCATATAAACCCCTCCACATTAATATCAAGTGCTCTCTATGTCTCATGCTTAGAACAAATACTTGTTTTCAAACAAACTTACTACCTCTGTTCCTACCAGAGGTATGGCTAGAAATCTCTTGTCTCCATGCATTCACAGGACATGAATTCACATACTTTTTTTTGCTGCTGGAAAATGGTAACGTAGATGCAAGTGTAGTCAGAATAGAGGATTTTCTCTAGGTTCACTGACAGTTTAAGTGGATTTTTATTTAAAGCTATCAAAACAATATGAAGCTTTTTAGATTTAGAGCCCTCAATACTTGCAACCTGTTATTTAGCCTCCATGGCATGTCTAGTTTGATAAATGTGGACCTAACAGCTGCAGACAATGACATCAGCACTATGCCTTCCTCTGTTGTTCCTGGCTGGGCTTCAGCAGGAAGAACAGTAGTAAGCTTTTATTCTATACACAACTTAGTGAAGATCACTGAAGTTTTAGCCTGTCAGGCCAAAGCAAAGACCTTTTGCTCTGGCCAGTCACACAAAGTTAGTCCAGATTTAGCTACTTAGATAACATACACAGCTATTTGAAGCAGTGTATTTGCATAATAATTAAAAACTTAGCTTTGTGAAAATTCAGTTGTAGCCTGTTGTGCTACTTGTTAGAGACTTTACATTGATGCCTAGGCACCCATTAAAATATTATTTTCATCACAGAACCACTGGGTTTACACTTTCTTTACTTAGAAGTGTTTGAAAACTATTGTCAACAGCTTCAGAAGTCCCTTCATGATTCTAATGGAATTAAGTTGTTTTATTTTCTCCAGGCCAAATGCATGTTGGCTGAACACACTCTCATATACTCTTTCAATATTATTCTGAATTGCAAGCTGCCTTCTTTTTCCTCCTGTATGCCATTCACCCAGATTAAGGAATGGGGATTTTTGATCTAGATACTGGATTTGATCATTCTGATGCCATCACAGTAAGACTGAAAAAACTTCCACAGCTTTCAACACCCAAGTTATAGGTAATGCATGCTTCAAAGAACATTTTAAGAGTAATTGAGTGTGAATTCATATTCTATAAACTAGGTCTTCCAGAAAGGCCCCACTTCTCTCTAGCTTAGTCTACCCTAATGACATTCCCTTCTATTGTCTCCTCTTGGTCACACTCAGGAAGGAAAAGAGTCTTTTCCATGTACGCTGACCAGGAGGCCTATCACCCTACATGGCAGCTTTAGAAACTGTATAACTCAAGCTCTGATGCCTCCCAAAGCTACTGAAGGATGGTGAAAATATCTAATGTTCACAGACTCTCCACAAACATATCCATGAATCAGAATTAAAAGCTGCCTGCCTCCTGATCCCAGTCATTTTACCTTTCCAGCTGCTCTCAGGGACACTGTGGCTCCCTATGCCCTCGTACTTTTAACACTCTGGAAAAGCAACTAGACTAAGGCTGTGGGAGCCCCTTGAAGGGTGAAAATACCATCTTAAAAAACTGTTAGGAGGGAGCAAGAACATGGATGAGCAATTCAGGACCGCAGCCTGGCTTGCTCATCCATGTTACAAAAAATGAGCATTAATAGAAAGGGATAGAAGTTGTTGCAGCATCTTTGCAAAATCTCAAACCCACTTAGATTTGTGAATGTTTGGTGTTTACAGCAGACCCTCCATGTTGTGTCAATAACATGAGATCTTCAGAGGCAACATAGGTTCTTACACTGAGATACAATGCAAAGCCCACAGCTCACACTCATATCACTAAAATACTGCTGTTGTAGTCATTTTCAACCTCAAAAAGGCAAATATTCTGCCAAAAGTGATGGCAAGAACAAAAAGTACTGTTATTATGAGCACTCATGAAAGGGCACACCATGCTGTTGCCCACAACATCCCTTGCAGATCACTGTTTGGACCAGTGCTTTGAAAAGTATCACTTTTCCATAGTCTAAGTAAAACTGTTCACGTCAGCTTATGGAATAGTAGGGGAGGGTTGAGTTTTGCAGCCAGCATTGTAAATAGGCCATGACTAACATTAGTTAAACTCTGCCTTCAGTTCATGTGGCATTTTATTCACCACCAGTTCTTGCTGTAGACTGCTGGGGCTGAAATAGAAAAGGGAGACAGTGTGGGAAATGTAAGATTTCATAGATGAGCTAGAATTTCAGCATACCATTTATCCTCTGCAGTCTATGTCTAGATTATTTTCAGAAGTCATCATGGCAATTTAAATATATGGGCCAAATCCTGATCTCAGCTGCATGAAAAAATAACTATAGAGGCATCTGCCCATATTGTATGCCTGATGTTTTACTACCAAATAGCCAACTGCTGAAAACATTACAGATGGCTGATTTACTGTTAGATGAACAAAATTCACATTCACAGGATATTTCTTCATGGTAATGATATTTGCACTGTCTGTTTCCTTACTGTGATTCATCTCCATAATATCTGCATGTAGTAAAAACACGAAACTGAGATTTGCAGCATCTTGATAATATTGTCCCTTATTTGGGGAATAAGGAGGGAAAGAAACTGAATAACATGCCACTTGTATCATAAGGTGTTTGTGGCAGAATTGGGAAATGTGTTTACTGTATACCAATCCACAGCATTAATGACAAAACTACCCCTTCTACTCAAAATGTAGTTTTGGTCAGGTCACAGGCCAATTAATGATACACAAAAGCTAAAGGAACTTGTTAGCAGATCAGCTTCATGGCACAACAAGTCAGTGTGCTTTGTCAGGGACTAAGCTCTAACATCTCTCTCCTTTAGGATTTAGAGATGACCATTTACAGCCCTTGATTTTTAATTCAATTTTTCCATTTAAGCTCAGTTTCTTTACAGGGCCTGAGCTACTCCCCACCTATAAACTTGGTTCTGCTGACCACCACTTTCTGCAGGCTGCAGGGAGCAGCCTGTGAGAGCCAGGCACTAAAGGTGTATACTGAATCCTAGGATTTGGAGAAAGCCCAGTCAGCCCCAGGATGAATGAGAACAACTGAACTTCTCCTGGAGTGTCCAGGATTCAGAAAAAAATTGCATTACCTCAGGGCTGGAGGGTAATAGGGAGGAACATTTCATGTTGAATTTTCTGGTTTATATTATTCAGGCATGGAATGCACACATAGTCTTCTGGATCCACACATTCCTGAATAATTCAAACATTTCTGAATGCATACTATCTGAAGAATGCAGAGATGTTTCCCTCCTCAGAACTGATTTGGAAATCCTATAGAAAAGAACATTTATTTAAACATAAATCAACTCTCAGGCTGGCTAAGAAGAAAAGTGTCCTAAAATGTACTAGTATGTGTTTTGATTAGGAATGAAGGAACATTCTAATACTATGCATATACAGACAATTCAAAACATATGCTCTGTACAAAGTGTTTTGGGGCAAAGTTTCACCAGTAAAGCAAACTTACTCAACACTTAGTGACTTATTAAGGTGACTGACCAAAGGTAACCCATATGTTTTTTTGTATAAATGTATAAGGAATGACTGAATATGGAAACCTTTTTTTGCTGGCAAATAAGAATCACTGGTTGGTCAAGTTACAGGATTAAGTTACTTATATAAAAATTTTCATTCATGATAAAACACAATTTGGAAGTAGTTATTTTCTGAGCACCCATGGATCCACAGGGGAATCATGTAGGATGGAAGAGAGCATGCTTCATAATACAATTGCTCATTCATATGATATGAACCCAAAAAATTTCTGTCCATAGAAATCAACCTAAAGTATCAGACCTACTTTAGTTTTGAAGAAGCATATATCTGAATAGGCCACCTGAGAAATATAGATTTTGAGAACTCTGATTAGAAACTGAGACTCATTTTTAAGCTATCAGTCTGGTTCATTTACTTGCAATACAAGAGAAAGAAAAGAAAAATGCTCGAAGTAAGTGGGAATTGTTGAAAAGTTCTTAAAAGTTCTTTTTAACATTGTTTAAATGCTTAAAGCCAATTTTATAGATCATTTTTACAGCTTAAACCAGTTTATATCTGTGACAACTTGGCAAAGCAGAGAAGTCATAAGGTCTGTTAGTCTCAGTTAAATGTGTAATAATTGGGCAGAGTGTACAAGCAAGTGACATCTTGGAGACATAGCTTAATAATTCACTTCTTCAGCTTCAGTGGAGGTTGTATTAGTCCAAACTGCTAAGAGAAATCAGAATTTTTTATGGCATTAATATTGCAACCATTTCCACTGAAATCATGGGGCAAGAAGTCTGGGTGAAGACTCTGATAGCTGTCTCTGTGTCTGTCTGAAATTTTCATGTAAGAAGTTGGGTTTGCTTCTTTACTTACTCTGTTGCTATTTGTCATAGTCCAGGAGGGATGTTAAGGTAAAAAGGGCAAGATATGTGCCTGACCTCATTTCAGACACTGATAGTATAAACCAAAATGATGCTACTTTTCACCTAGCTACCAGTTATTAACAACTCTGTTAGAAATCACTACCATGACTCAATCATTATCACATTCACAGTAAATAAAGACCTTGAGTAAAACCCTTCCCTTTCCACTGCCTTTAATTAAGCAATGTTTCAAACCATTTTCTCATCTTCTGAAGCAAATAAGAGGTGTAGTTCTGATGCCAGACTGACATGAGGGCCAAATCACACCTGAATGTTTTACAGTAAAATGTTGAACACAATATTGGTAAACATTAATAAGCCTGAAGCAGCAGCAATACTTGAAATTGTCAGCTTGGAAACAATAACAGAGAACTGATATGTGTGATAAGAATCTTTGATATGTTAAGCTACTTCCTGCAAAGAATAAACTCTTAGAAGATATTGTCCCTGACACTTAATTACATTCTCATATTGTTCTAGTGCAGCTATTTAAAAAGTAAAAAAAAAGAAGTTGAGTCACATTTTTATAGATTTCAATGGACTTGGAAAGAAGTTAGAATTGTGTTCTCTTACATCATTTTTGCTGCAATAAAGAAGTATTGCAAATTCATTCCTGAAGTCCTTAACTTCCAACAAATTTTTTATTTTATGGGAGTGACTTTTTTTGTTGTTCTATTGGAGAAGGTTAATTTTGATTTATGCTTCACAGCAGCCTTATTTTGATTAATTGTTTTAGAGGATAAATGTAAGGAGCTTGGTAGATAGGTGAGCTTTATATTGTACATTTGTAGCAAGCCTGGTCCATAGGGATTGTTATTGCATCTGCTGCACTCAATTCAAATACAGTCACTAACACACTGAGAATATCATTCTGGCACATGCCAATTAGCTGTCACACTCTTGCAGAGCCTATTGTTAACCCAGTGTAAATACACACCAGTACATCATGATTTAATATCACCCCAATTACTTCTTTAGTCTGTATTCTAAATAAGTTAGGGAAGCTACTCTTTAATATTAAACAGAACCTGAAGATGTTATTAGTATTTTTACTTAATATAAACAATAGACCATGTGAAATACACAAGACACCTTAGACACAAGCCAGTCAGTCAGGTCCTTTTAAATGTTTACTAACTCTCAACATCTGATTTTCTACCATTTCCTTGAATATGAAAACTGGAGAAAGAGTAGCTCAACTGTCACCATCTCACACCCAGTACTCAGCAGATTTTTCTCACCAGCTAACAAAATACATAGCTTTAAAAATGAAAGAAATGACTAACAGGAAAACTGAGAGGGCTGCTACCATGTAGGGATGGCACACTATTCTGCGTCATAAGGCACATCTGCAGGTTATACTACACTATAAGCTGTCAAATCGTACACGTGTAGTCAAATCATAATAAAATTGATCAAATGTAATTTTCAAATATTACAATACATTTTAGGAATAGTTTATTGGCCCTGCCAGCTTCTGTGCAGGCCTTCATGACTCTGAGTCTAAGCAGGGAGGAATGGGTGGTATGTGTGGAGTGCACTGAGGCTAACCCATCCAACCCAAAATAGCCAGGGGGAGGTTCACATCTATGCTAGGCTTGGGCAGAATATGTGATTCATAAACTACCTGTGACATTCCCTATTGAAACTGGCCACCACAAATAATTAAAAACTTCTCCAGCAGGCCTTTTTCTGGTCTGATCTGAGAAAAAACAGTACTTTCTGAATGTCGTGTATATTAGGAATCTCTGTGATATTACAATTCACAGCTTTATTTGTGTGCATGTTTTTGCTGAGCTTTTCACTGATTAGCTCTGCCTTCAGACCTTCCAGGTTCCTGAGCCTAATAGCAGAGCCTGTGGGAGTGAAGCATTACTCACAGCAGAGAAAATCAAGTCTTAGAATGGTGAGCCTACTGTAAAAACACAAGCCCATGCAACAAGATGCATTCAGTTGTGCTAAGGAAGCTGGACCATGTAATAGACTGGATTCTATGGCAATACTGGATTGTGGTGTAAGATGAATGTGATGTGAAACAGGATATTGCAAGAATGTAAAATTCATTTAGTTTAGATGGAAAGTCAGTGGGAGGTTGTTTAACGTGTTTGCATGTTAAGGACCAGGGAACATCTAAGCTGCTTGTGTTTCTCTACAGTGTAAAGGAACTCACCTTCCCTGTTTGGTGCCTTGACTCACAGGTCAAGAAAGCTAGAAATTACTTTGGCCATGTTTTTAAAGAATGGGCTTCTTTGAGTTAGATACTTTGCCTCAGGAGAGAGTCCTGGGCTCTGTCTCAAGGGAATAATGCGAGATCATGAGTAATCAAGTAAGACTCAAAGGAGAGAATTCAAATATAAAAATATAATTAGCTTTTCCCAACATCTGTCTCTGGATGTCTCCTCAATGAACATATGAGAAAACAGAATCATTTCATGGAGTCTTCTAATCAAACCTGCTGTTTTAGAATTTAAGTTCTTCTCCACAGGGTGTTGCAATATGATGCTGATGCCTATGCTTTGCAGGTGGTCAGCACAGAAGATCTGGCAGTCCTTCAGCAATTCATAGTATATGATCTATGTTTTGTATCCCATTACAAGCTTTTTCTCTCTGTAAGCTATCCATAAATCAATCAAGATGGTTATTAATTTTCTTGCTATGTGTGGTTGCTAAAGAGAGTGTATTTATAACCATTCTTTGGACTTCAGGGATTTGGCAGCTACTACTTTAAGAGCTCATTTGATTATCAACATTAAGGATTTGATAGGTAGAAATAATTGCTTAAATCCCACAGAGAAGCTTTTATTGCAACTGAATGAGAGAAATGGTCTAATGCTTATGTTGAATAAAATATTGATAGGGATTCCTCTCTTGGAGACAAGGGTGGGCCTGCAATATGCAGGCCAAAGATTTTGGGGATCAATCACAATAAATTATCCCAAATAATTGGCTACATTTATGGCTGTTCTTAATCAAAAAACCAGAAAAAAGCTAAGTTGGAGCATTACTCCAACATCAATGTTGTTGCCAGCATATCCGTTTATGTAGAGTTCGGTATATATATAAGTTTAAGCAGATGGATGTAATTCCCTTTGAAATGTACACACTGTGGGTGGAGTCATCTATCTTAGCTTAGACACATGAATTTCTCTTTATGGACAGTGGAGAAAAATAGGCAGCTCAGTAAATTGAGTCCTCCTCATAGACACTTCTTAAGACAGGTCACATAAATATGTTTTTGTATTTTCATTTTATCTTAGGTTGACTTAAAGGGTTAGGTGGTGCTAAAGCTTGCTCACACAAGCACACAATGGCAAATCAAACAATTGACCACGTTAAGTGACCAGCTTTCCAACACACTATCAATTTGAACTTCTCCATACAAGCTGAACATTCCAATCTCTCTTGGCATTTCACAGATCAAGTGAGAAGGAAATGTAGTCCAGGGAGCAGGGGTAGCCAGGAAATGCGCCAATTTCCAATATGTTATGAGGTCATGGGATACATGCCAGAAGCCCAAGTGCACCTAAGGTATTTGTCACAGTGAGGCAAAAAGATATTTCTATATCTTGATTTTTTAAAAGACAAGAGATTTCCAAATATTTGGGGTCTGGTTGAAGACAAGGGTTGTAGATGCATCAGAAGGACATTGAAGTGAGCTCCTGCAGTAGTACAAACCAAAACAGTAACAGAGGGAGATAAGCAAATATTTCAGATGACTGTTCCATCACTGGTTTTCCCAGACTTAGCCTGTAAAACTTACCCAGGAAGACCACATTTTCATGGCTCTGAATGTAAATAACATTAAAAAGGAGCAGCTCATAAAAACTTCTTTGAAAGGACACATTTCAGCACTAAGTTTTTACTTGACCATCTAGCATCTACAAGATACTATCTTCAGGCTTTCTGTCTTGGACTCATTTCTGAAACAGAAACAGGAACCTCAGCAATGCTGACAAACAGGAACAAAAGCAATGCTGACAGTTAAATTTGCTGTTTATCAGGTTATGTCTGTAAGAAAATATTACTAAAATCTTTCCAGTAAAAGAAATGTAAATGAAGGGGTGGAGAAGAGAGAAATGTTGTTTTCTGGTGAGAAGAGAGATGCATCTTGTTTGTAACTTAGAGAACACAGCATGGATCAAGGTTTATGCCTTTCACAATGCAGAAGCTTTGAGGATTTTTTCCCCCATATTATATCTGCCCCACATTTTATTCCCCCACAGTTATGTGCTCAAAACCCAGAATGATCACCACATCCTGGAAGGCATAAAATGCAGTATGGCCGGCAGGTCAAGGGAAGTATTCTGCCCCTCTGCTCTGATCTAGTAAGACACCACCTGGAGTTCTGCACCCAGATCTGAAGCCTCCAACACAAGAAGGACAGGTCTGCAGGAGGGTCACGAAGATGACCTGAGGGATGGAGCACCTTTCCTCTGAAAACAAGGGGCGAGAATTGGGGCTGTTCAGCCTGGAGAAGAGAAGGCTTTGGGAAGATCTTATTGTGGCCTTTCATTACTTTAAGGGGGCTTAAAAGAAAGATGGGGACTGATATTTTAATAGCATCTATAGCAACAGGACAAGGGGAAGTATTTTTAAAATGAAACTGGGCAAATTTAGACTAGAAAGAAGGAAGAAATTTTTTATTATTAGGATATTGAAACACTGGAACAGTTTGCTTAGAGAGCTGGTAGATGCCCCATCCCTAGAAACATTCAAGGAAAGGTTGGACATGAATTTGAGCAACCTGATGTAGTTGATGTTGGCCCTGCACATTGGAGGAAGGTTGTTGGACTAGATGGCCTTTAAAGGTCCCTTCCAATGCAATCTGTTCTATGATTGTATAATTTTTTTTTTAGAAGGTGTTTCCTACTCTCCTTTAAGGGCCAAATGTGAGACATCTATGATGGAGTAGTGGAAGTCGTTCCCTTGCAGACAGCTGAGTTGCTTTGTCTTTTATCAGTCCTTTCTGAAAAATCATTCTGCTTTATTGTGGTTATTTGCTTTCACTTTAATCATTACTGTGAGGGGTTTTAGTGCATAATAAGAAGACAGCGCAACTGTAAAATCCAGAGGTAGTTTTGTGGTATTTCTTAAGTGCTTAAGCATAAGCTGAACTGTATGTTTTAGCTATCCACCTTTTCACTATATTATTTTGAATTTTGTAATCAGCTCAGCATGTCAATAAGTCAACAGAATCAGAATGTAAGCTTCAGCAGTAGATCTAAAAAAAAATTGCAAGTAATAACTGAAAAGCTGCAATGGAAATCTTTCTAGGCTAGTATTTTAATATCTGTTAATGTGGCAAACCTTGCTGTAAAAAAAATCAAGCAACAATACTTTTTTATGCTGAATTAAAATATATATTTCAAAACATTTTCTTAAGGCTCTACATAGATTGTCTTGACACTTAAAGTGTGTAATCTTCATATTTTGTACATTTAAAAATGTCTTTACTTTTTAAATTATTCATATCACTGAAATCCAAAGTACAGTGTTTTCAATGGCTTCTCTGAATTGCAATATTGGATATGCAATCAGAAAAGGATTTTAGGTAAAACTGATCAAATTCATACTTTTCAACCAAATAGCAAATCTGTTCCTAAAACATCCCTATGAGCAGTGTAAACCTGTTTGCGTGCCTTTTTCACACAGACAGTAGTGCAAACACATCCAGGTTACCAAGGATTAGTGCCAAGGACTGATAAAAAATTTAAAAATTTATAAATGAGGCAGTTCTCAAGACAGTGCATAATTTTAACCTAAATCAGAACTGATTAAGGTCATGATACTGCTTACACATCCTAGATGGAAAACACATATCAGATGGAAAATATTTTTCTTAGGGAGGGTTCATTCCAATTTTAAGGAAGACTTGAATGATCTGAAATTTCCAGTGGATGAGTTACTGACATTGATAGAACAGCTGATGCAAATGTTAATTTTACACCAGGCTTCTGAGAACATTTGAGACCTATTATTTTGTGCATTTATGGTGACATCAATTGGTGCTCAGAACATAGGCCTGCTCTTTTCCTGGCTATTTTTAAAAAACATATATTTACATTAACTTTAGAATTTCCACTGATTTCAATGGTACAGGATGAGACATCTAGGCTGAAAAAAATCAATTGCAATTTTAAAAAAGTCAGTAAAGCAAGAAAAGGATCATAGGCAAATGGTCTGTCATAGCAAGATTCCTTTATAGAAATCTGCCTAAAATAGTATGGTGTATACATCTGAAAAATAACTAAGATATAATCTACTTGTAAATAACAAGGACTGAGCTAGAAGACTGTCAGAGTCCAAAACTGAGTGATGTATGAATATCCTACTCCTTCTTTAATGCTGAGAAATGCTGCAGCACAGGGATGGGAAGATCAAGAAAATGACCATCTAATCCATGTTTTCCCAGTTATTAAGTGCTTGATCCCTACAAACCGACTGATGTGGGCAAGAAAGGTAAGGTAAATCTTTCACTTCTCAGTGTCCAGAAGCCTCAGGCACTGGCAGTGCAGAACCGTCTGAGGGCTGAGGGAACTCCTTTCCACTGCCTCTGTCTGCCAGCTGTTTGCTATCCTTGCTGGAAGCTATCATTCCCACAGCAGGGTCAGTGGAAGGAATTGCCTCATTTGCTTCAGCTAGATACAGAGTCAACTACTTTATTTTACTGGGCCTTCAGAAGCAAGTTCAACTTAGGAAATGAGTTTTTCACTGACGTGGATGGGAATCACTCATAATGTCATCTCTGGGTTCATCTGCAAAGGGGCTTGCTTCCAGCAGAAATGTGATTTTAAAAAAATGCTTAAGGTTCAGAGCATGGGCATAACATAATGTAGCTTTTTCTGTAGTGACATTTGAGAGTGATCTTACTAACAGCATCAGTCTCAGCAGGCATGCGCTGTGAAAACCAGTGTAAAATGGCAATAAAAAAAAATCCTAAAAGTCAGAGCCTTTTCTTTGTGGCTTTTCCAAACCTTTCCAAATCTTATTTCTTTTGGCTTTATTCCCATTAGGAAAGGACAAATAATCTTTCAGAATATGTGAACTAAAAAAGGCACATAATGAAATAAAACCACTGCTTCACCCGAATAATATACAATCAGGCAACAAATAGTGCAGTGCTTTCACTAAGTTTATTACTTTCATGATTGTTTCTAGGAACATACTAGAACAATTATGAATTGCAACCTGTTTTTTTAGGATTTATTAACCATTGTGAGTTTCATGATATTGTGCTACCAATGTTCCTCCTGATAATAAATATATACAGCATAATAAATTCCTGATCTTTAAAACGATCATTCAAGAGAAGACACATGTCTAGAGTACTAGTATTTGCATAAGGAGAAATTCAATTTTATACCTACAAAGACTAGACAGGAGGAAAAAAAAAAAGCAAATGAGTTGCTAGCAAAAACACATTGTGTGTAAGAACCATGGGAGTGATGGGGCTCACCGTTCCTCGCTCCAATATTTCCATGCTTTAACAGGCCATTTGTTCCTGCCTTTTTGAGTAGGTTTGACCAATGTTGTTGCAACTGTTTGGCAGTAAAAACATTCCCAGTCTTGGAGGATTTTAATTTTTGTTTCTCTTCTCTGTTTTTAGAAGTCAACTAATTTTTCCCTTTTGCCGACCTGTAAAATAAGGATTAGAAATTCCAGACACTTCTTAACATTATTTAAAGCGTACAGCATGTTGAAAACATGGACATTTTCTTGGTTGTGCTCACTTTATTTCCAGAAAATCCCAGAATCCAAACCCCTCAATTATCAGGGTGCTGCTGCTAAAAAGACATAAAAGGGGGTACTTGAAACATGGTATATTTAAAGGGGTAGGAGAGGAGTTCAGGTGTGTAGTCTCTAACAGAGATTTCTATTTTTCTGAATGTTCCTTGAGAGCTGTTGCAAAGTAGTGGTCTTAATTCATGCAGTAATCTGTATGGGACCTAGAGGCCTGCAATAACAAGTTTTATTACTATATTTGCAAAGTTCATGATAATGTCTTTATTAAACAGTAAGATTTTCTCCTTAAGTTAAGGATTGGAAGCTTGTAAAAGTACTGAATTTGCCCTGTAATGAAATAATTTCTCCAAACTTCATAAATTTAGCAACAAAAATATACGATGTAACAGGAAGTACCAAACGCTAATTTTCAGTGCCATCTTAAGTTTCGCTATCTTTAAAAGTTCACATCAGTGGAAAATGTGAGTGACTAAGTGAAATTAGCATCAGAGTATGCCTAATTCATAATTACCTACTTTGTGCACAGCAACAATTTACAAGCCCTTCATTCACTGGCAGTTTGAAAAGAACTTTCAGATGGGATATTTGGTAAATTTCAATTACACTAGAAATGCCTTGGAGGGCCAGTTACATATTGTGGTATTTACGCAGACATCAAAGATTGAGTTGTTTAGACAAGGGAAACTAAGGCCATCTGACTATTCAGAGTATTTAGGAAGAGTTCTGTTTATTTCAACCTAGAATTTCGCCAAAAATAGATGTCCTGGTTACAAAAAGTGTTACCCCTTCTGATAATCCAAACTTCTACATTTGTTGTGTCCAAAAATTGCAGTCTTAAAATCTTCTTTCTTTTACTTTTCTTTTTTTTTTTTTTTGGTAACACACAATACATTACAGATAGAATAATATTGAAGAAAATCCTGCACTGTCATTTTTGATGTAGTTTACATGAACAGAAATTCATATGTATCAATGGAGTCCAGAACAAGTTTAGATAGTGTAAAATTTTGAATATAAATAGGCTTTTATTTTTTCTGAACTGTTTTCATAATGATCTGAGTAATCCATTTTCTAAACTACATGGATGAGTTGCATTTGAATTTCAGAAGAGTCAGCAGACTGATTTGCGTTTGCCACTAAATAAACTGCTAAGTTAATAAGCAGTTAAATCAATGAATTTTTGCCCCCCCCAAAAAAAAGAATGAAAAAAAATGAAAGAAAGCTGATTAAAAAGTTAGTCAGCCAGGTGTTAGTTAATAATACACAAACATTGCATTAAAAACAGAGCATTTTCACTGCAAAGTTTTCTGGCAGAAAACCATGTTTAGCCTTTATTAGAGGTCATATCTTTTATCATCAATGTGGCTCAGTAAAGTGAAAGATGGGTCATTACTGCTTTTATAGCGGTAGTCTGATCCTAAATCCTTAAAAATCGAGGAAAAAATAATCTGAACCATGGAATAATCAAACCTTAGTCTTTCACAGCCATCTGTTCTGTCCTTGTGATTGCATGTTAGATATGTGTGCCTGCTTTTCTAAGGAAAGCCTTCTTTCATAACTAATGTGAGCATATGTGACTTCAGTTGCATTGTCATAAAAATACTAATATAGAAATAAATAAGCCATATCCCATTGTAGGTTAAGGAAGGGGTGCTATGAATAGCATGATCTGTGATATCCAGGCATTTTGGACTGTATAAATTCTGAGTGAAGGTATTTTTTGATTCTTGGTAACCTGTATATTTACCCATGTGTTCTTTCCTGTGTAATGAAGTAGACCAATTATCCACGTGTCACACAGTACAGATTTTCTTCTTCAGCTGGAAGAATATCACTTAAGTTGATAAGTATATTTATTTTCTCAAAAATCAGATCAAGAAGATACTTAAAATAATTTGAAACTTGCTGTTTCCATTAATATTGCTTTCAGAATAAATGTTTGCTAATATCAGGGATTAAACATTGAAAAGAATATAGAGGAATCTGGTTCCCTGTGTTCCAGGAACCTGTACTCCTCTGTGAGGATTTCTTATCTTTGGCTGGTGCAGTGGGAGCTCCCCCTTCATAAATATAAAATTTCCCAGAAAAGGAGTGAGAAAGAGGGAGAAATACAGCCAAAATGAACTAATTTTATTTTAGCTAAGCATATTTGGAAAATATTTTGTGGTATTTGCTTGGCCCTATTAAATCATCCAATACATTTTATTGACACTGAATATTGTCCATAAGATCAGTATAGCTGCACTTTCAACAGAAATACTCTCAATTTTTGCAGCTGAGGATCAAGACCAGGGAATTTGCATGCTAATTAGTATATTAACAGATGCTCTCAGTAGTACTGCATTAAGGGTTCATAACAAAATAAAAGGATATGTAGATTGATGATGGTCTATATTGTCCCTTTGTTTCTTGTTTCTTTCACTCCCACTGATGTTTGTCCATAGCTGTGATGTCACCTGTAAAGCCTGGTATTTATCCATGTAATTGTCATGTCCTTATTTACCTAGTGTGACTATTCTGTTGTTTTGCTCTTCCATTTTAAATTCACTATATCTTCATGCACTTTCCTCTGAACAGTTTTCCTGTATATTCTTCTTGAGCAGCAATGAAAACACCACACATGAAAACACAAGGACAATGTTTTAATGCTTTTGATATGCACTCCACTTAGGAGTTTGCAACACTTAGGTTTGCAACACTGGCGGAGATTTGATCTTTTTTGTAGACCAATGAACAGAGAAAGGTGTCACTGGGAACCATATAGCACCAACAAGATTCTTGGATGGATGAAGACCATGAAAATTTACCAGAAATAAGTAGGTTATAGCTCCCTCTTCTGTCAGTGATATTTCTGGCAAGTATTTTCACTGTTCTGCACTGGTTTCTTCACAAATTCAATGAAATAAAGGCTTTGTCTTTGAAGAACTCTGTGGTCAATGGAGTTGGAAAATTAAATCTTCAGAAAGATTTAATTTCAATTTAATAAAAAATTTCTGAGATAACATTAGCACTACCTTTTCATGTTAATATTCAGAAATATTGGTATTTGAAATCACAAGGCAAATTCTATAACACTAACTCCAAAGAGGAAACAGCTTGTCATGAGGAGTTCCAGACTGCCTCAGTATTCTTTCTGTTCATCATTTTCTCACCTGTCCCATAGACGAATGAAGAAAGCAGATTTCAGAATCATAAAATCATTAAGGTTAGAAAAGAGCACCAAGATCATGGACACAAACACTGCCATGTCAACTAAACTATAGCATTAAGTGCCACATCCAGTCATTTCTTGAACATCTCCAGGGATGGGGACTCCACCACTTCCACGGTCAGTTCATTCCAAAGCTTGACCACCCTTCCAGTGAAGAAATTCCTCCTGATGTCCAGCCTCCCCCGGTGCAGCTTGAGGCCAGTTCCTCTTGTTCTGTTACTTCTTACCTGAGAGAAGAGGTTGACCCTCACTTGGTTACACCCTCCTGTCAGGCAGTCATAGAGAGCAATAAGGTGCCCCCTGAGCCTCCTTTTCTCCAGGCTGAACAACCGCAGCTGCCTCAGCCGGTCTTCATAAGACTTGTGTTCCAGACCTTTCCCCAGCTCCGTTGCCTTTCTCTGGACTCACTCCAGCACCTCAATGTCCTTCTTGTAGTGAATGTCTCAGAACTGTACACAGGATTTGAGGTGTGGCCTCACCAGTGCTGATTACAGAGGGACTATCCCTGCCCTGGTCCTGCTGGCCACACTACTGCTGATACAGGCCAGGATGCCATTGGCCTTCTTGGCCACCTGGGCACACGCTGGCTCATGTTCAGCTGCTGTCAACCAGCACCCCCAGGTCCTTTTCTGCCTGGCTACTGTCCAGCCACCCTTCTCCCAGCTGTAGCACTCCATGGACATGTTGCGACCAAAACAGGATCCAGCACTTGGCCTCGTTGAAGCTCATACAAAAGGCCTTGGCCCATGGATTCAGCCTGTCCAGATCCCTCTGCAGAGCTCTCCTGCCCTCCAGCAGATCAACACCCTCCCAGCTAGGTGTTGTCTGTGAACTTACTGAGGGTACACTTGGTCCCCTCATTCAGATCATCAATAAAGAAATTAAACAGGACTGGCCCCAGTGCTGAGTGCTGGGAAGCACCACTAGTGGCTGGCTGCCAGCTGGATGTAGCACCATTCACCACCATGAATTTTGTACCCATCTGTTCCAAAACTTATCCTAGGATCTGTAGATTTTAACCCTAAGATAAAGAAAAATGGCCTCTTTTAGATTAATAGATTTTCAAGGCAATAAAACAGATGAAAGAATTCTTCCTAGTGTTTCTGTATTAAGACCATAAATTCTGTTTGAACTAAAAGTGCAGCTTGCAGTTACTCTTGTAACTCTGTCTTTATTAAAACAGCTTACATAATAAAGAAATCCCTATATCCTGAAATAAATCTCACAAGTCAGAGTCCCAGAGTGGCAAGGACTCACGAAGGAGAAAGAAAGTTAAGAAACTTAAGAAACAAATATATGGGTAATATCTAATTGGAGACGTATTACAGTAATGAAGATAGTAACTTTTGTCTTCTGAGATAGGGCAGAGTTGAATTCATCTGTTAGTACTAACTGAGCTAAAAAAACGTGAAATTCTTCATGTCATAAATTTGTGAGGGTCTACACAATTTTGTTATCTCACCCACTTCTGGCCAGTCTATGTGCAATCTTTCTGATTTTCCCATTACACATCTTGGAAAATTTTTAGAACTTAGGATAAACATTTAAGAATCTTGAGGAATTAATATAAGGTCACTGATAAAAAATAGGATGAAATTCCAGCTTTCAGCATAATTGAATTCCACTGAAACTGCTCTGAGATTTTTAAAGTCTCTCATTATTCTGCTGTGTCATTTTTGCTTATTTTTCCTTTTCTGAGCTTTGGCCAGGTCCTGAAGCAGAACAAGCTTTTGTGGAACACAGCTTATGTTTATGACATATTTTATAAGGTGTAATGAAGTGCATTATAATTACATGATTTGTCAAGTGAAAACTTTCAAAGCATGTTATTCTTGATTGTTATTTCAAGTTTTGCAATTTAGACCATATGTGACCTAATAGCAGGAATTTGAGCATAAATATCCACTTACTGTAGCCTATTTCCAATTAGTTTTGAGATGTGTTGAAATATTAAAGAACATCACCATGCCCTTCAGAGATATTCATAAAAAAGGAAGCAGAGTTCACAAAGGAAAACACTCAGCTTGCCAAAAAAAAAAAAAGGAGATTCCACCTCTACCAACAACAACTCCCCTTTCAATATATAGATATAGTGAAGAATTTTCCAAAAGATGAGTCTTCCACGTCTGTAGGAATGGCATTTAAAAGCTAAAGGAAAAGAATCCTTTAAAAATAATGTTGATCAACAGTGCACAAAGAGTGCCAGGAAATTATTTTTAGGCCCATGAGTTTGTATAACTAGCGACATACTAAAGATACCAATACCCTGACCACAGATGAATATATGCTCTGAAAGAGAAGCCTTGCTCTGCAGTAAAACTTTTCTATTCTACTTTGGGGTTGGACTGCTCCGTATTAAGCAGATCTCTAGGGTATACATTAAAGTGTTTGGGTTTTTTCAGCTGAATTTGGGATAGAATACTAATTCTCAGATTGGCTCAAGCATCTTATTAGGCTGTAGCAATATCATGTTTCCTGGCAATCTTCTTGGATGACTCTGCACATCTATGAACACTTCAATATTTTTTTTTCCTTTCATCCTTTGAGATGGATATGCTTCCTATTAAAAACCTGAAGAACTGAAGATACAGCAAAATGGAAGTGTCACAATTTTACAATAAACCATTGGTGGATTTTGCTGTTGGAGGGAGATGGTAAATAGATATTAGAAGCTGTGGTTCTCAGAGGTGTCTCCAGACCTAATTCTGTAGTGGTGCACTAGTTTGTTTAGTATTTGATTTTCTCAGAGCTCCTGAAATCTTGGAGGTTTCCAGGCAAGCCAAATTTTTTGTAACATTCCCCTCCCAAACACAAGATTAAAATGACTTCTTCAAGACTGCTACAAGGCTTGAAGGAAAACCAAACCATAAATATCATAGTCATGCAGCCTAAGTCCTAGCATATTATAAAAGAAAGATAATCTGACTGATAACATGACAGTATTAATTATAAAAATGAGACTCACAAATTAGGCAAATTCATAGACAACAATTAGGGGCTCTGAGTACCAGAAAGTCCAGTGCACCACTGAATCAGATAGATAGGCTGTGCCAAAGAGCAGAGAGGTTCCTCTGTGCTCAGTATTTCTTACCAGGCGGCTCTAGGCACCTTGCAGTTTACAGTGAATTTGTCTTTTTGAGGAAGGTTTGTGGGATGGAGATGTCCCATTTTAGAGCCTTCCCTAGTGTTCTTTGGTCTGAGTTTCTGAAGTCAACTTGTGAAAAAGTTTTGAAGTGATCACAAGTATTAGTGATATAGATTATGATATTAGTGTTGCTTCATCTCTCTCTTGAGATGCTATCCAGAATTTTTAAAACAAATATGTAGGATAACTAGGTCAAAAGATGAAGCAAGAATATTTCCATTAAGTTTTTCTGAAACAATGGATTCAAGCAGGTGTTCTCAGCAGGAGACATTTGTATTTCTTTTATGTAATACTGTATCTTACAACTATTTTATAAAGTACGGTTCTATAAATGCAGTAGGAACTGGAAAACAAGAAGCAGCATCCTTTCTCACAATTTTTTAATATAATTCAACACTTGACTCAGAATATTTCTCATTAAGCTGTCTTTAATGACTAAATTTTCAGTATTCATTTCAGTGCTCCTTTGCATTTTCTGCACCTCCCTTTTTTTTAATTCCTACCTTTCTCAAAACCACATGGAACAGGAGAAGAGCAATTATATTCTGCTATAGTAATTTAGTTAACATTCATTCTTTTACCAAGCTACAGCAATAATAATGGATTTACTCTCTTACTGTTATTCAAATACATTTTATATTGCTAATCTGACAATCAAAGCCAGCTTTGTGTCTTAAGGTTAATAAGAATGACCATGCAAGAATGCAGCTCATGGGAGTCTGTGTAATGTCTTAATGATGGTATGTACTTTTTCTTGATTTATTTCTCGGTTTGCTGTCATTTGCCCCTGCAAAGCTGGCAGTAAATGTGGTGGTATTACAGTGCAACACAAAACTAGTGGTGGAGTGTGAAGCAACAGGTTTTCACATAAAGCAATTCTAGTTAAATTGGTAGAATTCTCAATGGAAAAATTTACATTTTTATCTTCACTTTTCAGTCAGTTTTTTGAGGTAAAAATAATTACATTGCATGACACGATTTACAGAAGAGTTAATGCAGTAAACAACACAGCAAAACAAGCCTTTCCAAAAACTCTTGACAAGGTCTTTTATTGGGCTATGGGTAGTAATAATTTTACTGTGGAAACAGCTGACTTAGCAGTTGCAAAATACATTCACACGTTCTTTTGCTTGAAATGAGCTAGGTGGCCAGAATGCTTTTTGTATGTTTCTCTTAAGCTTGCCCAATGTCTGGCCTCAGCCTCATAAAACAGGCAAAAACAATAGTGAAAACAGGAATGAAACGTTGAATTAATTGAATTAACAGATGGAGTGTGTCAGAACTTCCTCTATGTAGCATGAAGTAGGGACATAAAAAGTAAAATGCAAAATGGGAACAAAAGAGGACTGGAAAAAATTCTGCCCATTTAATGAAGGAATGAAGACTTTCCTTAAAAATATTGCACAAGACTTTTGAGCAGATGACTTGCTTTTGCTCTCTGGAGACTATTCTGAAATGGAATCTCATGAAATTTTAATTGGATGCATCGTTTTCTAAAAATGCAAAGGGTTTTTTGTTTTTAATTTCTAAACATTAAACGAAACTATGATCACAGTTCATAAGGCAATGGTCCTCTACTTTAAAAATGCTATGTTAAAATATTGAAGTGCTACTCTGGCTATTATTTGTAATTGTGTAGGCCACTGAAATATTTTGTAATAAAATTATGATGGTTATATCTGTTCAGTTAAATAAAGAGTGCCAGGAAACACTCACAGTTGCTGAAACTGGATTGTCTATATAACTAAATTATGAGAAAGGTTCATGGCGCATTTTTGATCCACAATAGCTAGTTCACTTTCTGACAGCTCCTGGTGAGGCTCAGGGACTAGACAGACCAGGGATCATTCCAAACAGGTTGTTTGTGTCCAGCTGCATAATTTCTCATAGGCAGTTTTGGACAAGGGCTATTGAATGCCAGCTGGCTTCATTGCCAAAAGAACAATCCAAAGCATCTTTAATTTACTGCTATTGACATAGTAATTCTGTCTATCCAATACTTTTTGCCTATGAGATGAGTCCAAGCCTAGCTGTTACCACAGGGATGATAGAAAGCGGCACTTTTACAGATTTGCCTTCTTGCCTTCATCCAGGTCCCACTAAGAAGTGGAATTTTCTGCCCCTACTCACACCAGTCTTGGGATTTCACAGCTTTCCCACTTCAGGACTGAAGTTTGATTAACAATGGTTAAAAATTGCTTATTTGTGCTTAGCAGTCAGTAGTACGCAGTGCTGTAACAATTTCCTTCTTGGAGAAGGGTTAGGGTTAGGGTTTAAATAAAAAACTCTGTTAAGAAATGGACAAAATGTTCAAACATGATATACCCTAAAAAAACAACAGTCTACATATTTGTTGACAATCAGTTAGTTTTGTGTGTTCAGACACAAGCTGAATGAAAAAACCTACATTATCTCTTCCCAGTTGCAGTAACATCAGAGGTTCTGGATATCTTCTTTTAGCTAGCAGCATTGGGACCAATTGTTGTTTCTAATTTGCCCGCCATGGAATCCTTCCTCCAGTCTGCAGCTCCTTGCTCAAGGAAAACTGCCTTTTTCATAACTCTGAGGCTGCTGAGTTTCCTTACCATGAACCTTCTACAAGCAGGGGTAGGTGTTCAGCAGTTACCTAGCCAGGACAGAATTACTTATTTGAGCAGCTTTTGTGGGTTGTAATCATGAGCCTTGTGCCTATAGAAGAACACTCCAAGACCTTCTTTCCCTGCTCCCAGGTAACCATGGAGAAAACACATTTGGGCATATGGATAGATATTTATCACCCAATATTCCTCTACTTCATGCTCCTAAGGATTTTTGCTGATATCTCCAAATATCTCTGCAAGCAGAACTTTTTGAAACAAAGAAAAACCCAAACATACTCAAATAGCATCAGTAACGCTTCCCTAAAGTATTTTGTAAATGGTTCACAAAGGCAAAGATTGGAGACTTTTGTATTATCTTCAGCAGTCAGTTGCCCAAAGGAAGAGGTGAAAACTATTATTCAGCATTTTTAAACTGGAAATGGATAAAGCGCTAAGAGATTAAGTGTAGAGAACAGTTTAACTTTGAGAGGAGGATGAAGTACATGAGCTTCTCCATTTCAAATATCTACAATTTTTGACACAATTACTACCAGAACTGAGTTTTTAGTAGAATATTAAAGCAATATTTTAAAAGATTCATTATGGCTTAGATACTCCTGGAAAGATGGGCAATCAGAAGTTTTGAAAAACATGAAAAATAAAATTTTGTTTAGAGCAAAAAAGAAAATCAATATATCTTACAGAAAGTTTAAAGTTGTTTTTTGTGGCCTTAAAGGTATTCACGTCTGCTAAGAACTGTATTTCCTTCAAATAAGTTTTGAGGGTATAGGATGAGAAGGATGACGGAAGGATGATTTCTCAGATGTTTTGCTGCTTATAATTCATTCTAGGCTAAAATAAGCTATTTTTAGTTTTAAGCTATTTTAGGTTTATGTGCAGGTTTTGTTATGAAAAAAACCAAAACATGTACCTACTTGTATATCTAAAAGGAATCTGGCTTGTGGCAGAAACCTTATACTGTGGTAGAAAGAAGTTAATTTACACCTCAAGATAGCAACTATGCCTAGGAAAAAATATAGACTGAAAACTAAAGAGAAATGCTGGAAGATCTGTAGCTATCAACAAGGAATACATTAAAAAACCCCCAAGCATCTCACAAAAATTAGTTCTAGAAGGGCTATAATGGAGTAATGTAGGATATGTGGTAAATTATGAAGTCTGTAAAAGGGAAGTTGTATTATTACTTTAAAAAAGCTTGGAATAAAGGCCATCTGGTTAGACTAGAGGTTTTCAAACAGCACCTTGTGTATATCATAGTTACAATTTCAGGCACTGAGGCTGCTTTCATCTGTAAATAGGATAACAAAAGCAAAACCCAGTAGGAAAAATTATAATATTATCTGTCACCACATCCCTAAAATGCCTTGGCTTGTATAATGATGATGGTGTTAAATCTGAATGTCAAAGATTATTTTAGCTGGGGTGCTTGCTGCTGTTTCATTATCATATTTGTGTGTGAGTATGCCCAGCTGTTTCCTTGACAGAAGACTTGCACAGCTGAAGTAAACAGGTGAGCCAGCTCAAGAGAACAACACCTTAGGAACTGTCCTTCTTCATATATTTCTGTTTGTACATGAGTGTAGCTCCTCACTCTGCCGTCATAAATCAACATAAACAATCAAAGACTGAAGTGTCTTTTGTATAAGGTACACTGAATCTAGTGTGAGGGCCTCTCTTGCTCCCAGTCTTCTTATTTCACTTGCAAACAGAAATTGAATACAATTTGAAGCACCTGTTTCTCTTCCTGCAAGCTGTGATGCATTATTTTTGCAAGGCAAATTAATGGTGGTAGTATAACTACTTGATCTATACTTAATGCAATATAGAAGAATGAACTGTGTTACCTGAAGGCCAGTGGATGTGACACAGAGGCCAAATATTGATTTACTAATAATTTTGTAAATTATGAAAAGACACAAAAGGAGATGAATGAGAATGTCACCAAACCAATTAAGTAATATAAAGTGATACTGATTGAATTACAAACTTTAAATAAACCTGCATATAGCTGCTCATGAGAAGAAGGTTCATTTCATATATTTTGTGGATATAGTCTACTTGGACTTCAGCAGAACTTATGACACTGTCTCCCATAGCATACTCCTGGAAAAGCTGGCAGCCCATGGCTTGGACAGGGGCACTCTTTGTTGGGTTAAGAAATGACTGGATGTCTGGGCCCAGAGACTGGTGTTGCATCCAGGTGGCCAGTCACTAGTCATGTCCCCCAGGGATCTGTGCTGCGCCCCATCCTGTTTAATGTCTTTATTGATGATGGATGAGGGGATTTAGTCTACCATCAGCAAATTTGGAGATGACACCAAGTTGGGGGAGAGCGTTGATCTGCTTGAGGGTAGGAGGGCTCTGCAGAGGGACCTGGACAGCCTGCATGGACAGGCCCAATCCAGCAACATGAGGTGTAATAAAAACAATTGCCAGGTCCTGCATTTTGGCCACAAAAACCTGCATTGCTACAAGCTGGGGACAGGCTGTTGGCTGGAAAACAGGCAAGCAGAAAGGGACCTGGGGGTGGTGGTTGACTGCGTGGTGGCCCGGCCCCGAGTAGTATCGGCACGGGAGCGGTGGCTGCACCAGGGGAAAGCCCCAGTCCCAGACCGTGCAACCCGGCCTGTCCCAGGAATATCAATGAGGAGCTGTGGCTCCGTGTGCCTCACAACGTGGGAACAGTGGTGTAGCCTCCCCCATTCACCACACTGCACAGACCAGAAGTGAAACAAGCAGCAACCAAAAAGATGCCATCCCAGCAGAAGAAAGAATGCAATACTGCGTGAGAACTCAACCAGCATCGATCTCCAAAGTCAACAACAACCAGCTGCCTCATCATTTTCTATTTTTGCATTATTTTAGCATTTTTCTATTGTATAAAATTAAGCCCTTCCCTTTTCAATTTAATATGAAACGGGGAGATGTGGTGCTGTATTTCCCACTGATTCATTTATTAAATGCCTTTCACATTGTTCCCCCCCTCACTTTCCCCTGCCCCTAGTCCTGGCCACTCCCTTGGGCTCTCCCTATTGGTTCCTGTACCCCAACTCTGCCCGTGTACCACCTCTGCAATCTGAGAAAATCACCCTGTTCCGGGATCACAAGGTCTCTCTGCCTCTGGGGGTTGCCAGGACAAGATATAACCATTAAAGGTCCTCTGAAACCCTCATGGAGGGACCCTTCTTTCCTCCTTTGCCGTCACTCTGTTGTAGAGCTGATAGCTGCTGGAGCAAGAGAGTGGAGCTGTCCGAAAAGGACTACGGGAAGGTGAAATGGTCGCACTGCCCTAAGCAGCTCCGCTGAGCTCTCAGGGAAAGCTGCAGCTTGCTGAACCAAACCTAGCACTGCAACAGTTGAGAGCAGCTGAACTTGAGCCAGTGTGTGCCCAGATGGCCAAGAAGGCCAATGGCATCCTGGCCTGTATCAGCAATAGTGCGGCCAGCAATAGTGTGACTGGGGCAGTGATTGTCCCTCTGTACTCAGCACTGGTGAGGCCATGCCTCAAATCCTGTGTCCAGTTCTGGGCCCTCAATTCAGGAAGGATGTGGAGATGCTGGAGTGAGTCCAGAGAAAGGCAACAAAGTTGGTGAAGGGTCTAGAACACAAGTCTTATGAGGAGCAGCTGAGTTAGCTGCGGGTGTTTATGCTGGAGGAAAGGAGGCTCAGGGGAGACATTATCTCTCTCTACAACTGCCTGAAAGGAGGCTGTGGTCAGGGTCGGTCTCTTCTCCCAGACAACCAGCAATAGAACAAGAGGACACAGTCTTAAGCTGTGCCAGAGAAGGTTTAGGTTGGACATAAGGAAGATGTTATTCACAGAAAGGGGGACTGGGCGTTGGAATAGGCTGCCCAGGGAGGTGGTGGAGGCACTGTCCCTGAAGGTATTTAAGAAAAAACTGAATGTGGCACTTGGTGACATGGTCTAGTTGACAAGGTGGTGTTAGGTCTTAGGTTGGATTTGATGATCTCAAAATTATTTTCCAACATAGTTGATTCTGTGATTCATCAATATGTACACTTACCATTGGAAAATGGAATTGAAAGTCTAAAACCTTGGCTGGGAAAGACAATAAAGCCAGACACGGATTTCTGCCTAGCACTGTAAGATTAGGGGAGGGGGCCAATACTTACAACAGCTGCTGAGGTTTTGATTAAATTAATGGAGAACAAATATGTCTGACACAGTAGTGATTGATGCCAGAAGAACTAGGACGTTGCTAACAAAAAAAGCAGAGGTAGGTAAAGCCAAATAAACACACACATCAATAAATATACCTGGAGGTCTGAACCACTGACCTCACTTCCAAATGACCATACCACTCTTCGTGTTTCTGATGGAACTGGTGACTGCAGACAAGGAAGGCCTCAGAGGCAGGGTTTTGTTTAAATTCTAAGTTTATTTTTTTATTCATGCTGTCATGCCCTATTTAATCCTTAATTTTCATTTCCTTAGCACAGAAACTGAGATCTGGGGGAGAGAGAGAATGGCCTCCCATAAACCAGCACCTTAGATGATCACAAAAGTAGGAGGTAGTTAGGACACACACCTGAACCCAAGTTTCCTAGATGGGAAGCATTATTGGGATATAGATGCAGGTACCTTACATTACAAACAAATGGACAAAGAATCGGATCATAGTCTGGACTACCCTGAGTCACCTCCCCTGTTTGAGTCCAGAAAAAAGTCCACTGCAAATACTTATGATCTTGGAAGGATTTAAACCTAGCAACAACAACTATTTTTGCAGTAGACCTGACTTTTTTCCTAGAATACACTGTTAGATTAAAATGGAAATTCCTATTGAAACTGAGTGCTCTTAACAGAGGACATACTGGCAGCTTCAGACTAAACAGTGATTATTTTAAGTCCCCAGAAAAAGATTCTAAAATTATTAATGCATGTGATCGCCAGGAAGAGAGAGAGTAAAATTCTGTTAGTGTGAACCTCCACTCATGCGTAACTTAGAAGATTGCCTTGCTTAGTATGTTTGGTTTTACTGCTTGTTTCAAAAAATTAATGAAAGGGCTGATTTCATTACTGTGGCTCTTTTAATTTGGCCACCTTGGTTGTGCTGAAATTCTGATGCAAACTGCTTAGGAAAGACTACCAGCTTGTTAAAGCTGGCTACACAGTCACATGGATCAGACTGCAAATAAAATAATCACTGAGGCTGTGCCTTGGTAAGCCTGTCTACTGCTGTTGAGTCAGGAAGCAAGGTTAGCACTAAATTCAGAGATTCCCTTCTTGCTTCTTGGGCCTTTCAGGACTGAAGAACTTTTTATTAGACTGTTTTTGCAATGAGAAGTCCAGGAGTGATCTAACAAAATGTTTAAGTATAGTTTTTTTTCTGACACCTGATTGTTGGTCCTTAGAAGTCATACTCACACATAAAAGGGCAAGTATGTGCTGAAGGGTTTTATTCAGGACTCTATCCATGCTGTCCATGATAAGGTTTAACTTGACACTGAGACTACTCCTCTCTACGGGAGAGGAGCCAGGAGCCAGGATGTGATACCCTGGAGAGGAGACACCCTGAATCCTCCTTTTCACTGCTTCTGTTGGACTCAGTGTAATTGAGTTGAGACTTTATAATAAATGGCATTTTAGTAGAATTGTTAACATATTACAGAAGTGTCTTGATCAACTCAGCAGGAGAGTTGATGCATTATAATCTGCCAGTGTAGAAGGAAAAGCTTTAAATATATTTGCAAACGTGTTTTAATTATGTGTCATATCTTCCATCTTTTCCCTTCAGGTTAGTTTGTGCCTGTTTGCATTGGCAATCCAATTGTGTAAATCCCATTACGTGGACTAAATTACTTCAACACTCTGAAGCTCAAGCTTGATATGTTCAAAGAGAAAAATTCTGGCAGCCAAGAGCAAAATGTCTCCTCTTTTCCATGGCAAAACCACACAGCACCTGCATTATCCAAGATCTTTTTCCTTCATGCTGGTAATTCTTCCCTGTCAGAGTTGCAAGTGGTGTCTCAGCACATATCAGAGCAGGCTGTTGCAGGTGCCTTTCAGACCATTTCTCCATCAGAGCATGTTCCAGCCTCTCCACGAAAGCAGCACCTTCAGTAACAAAAGGGCTGGGAGCCGACGCTGAGTTCTTACGTCAGTCTGGCTCCTGCACATCTGAAAATAAAATGGTCCAAGTCTACAGTGTCTGCCAGGCCTATTTACACGTTAAAGTGTACTGCTCATCTATCAGTTTCATCATACAACTGTGGATCCCTTGGGGTATACCAAAACAAAATCCCTGCTGGAGTGAGACTGGGATACTCTCAGTGCCCATGGCAACATACTCAGGTCAGAAACCACGTAAGAAGAATTTGTTGTCTTTCCTTCTTTTTTCTTTGCTTTTACTTACACATATGCTGGCTTCCTCTGCTTCCCTTTTTTATCTGCCTGCTGTTTCTCACAGAGTTATAACAAAGAGCAGGAGAAGGCATGACTCTCAGGAGCAGAGGACAATCAGCAGTCTGGAGGAAAGTCAGGGATGTGGAAATGGAGCCCTCGACAGGACAGCAAGAGCCCCCTAATGCAGTAAGATATTTTGGGCATAGCAGTGCCCTGTTAGGGTGTTTAAGCAGTACACAGCATTTATATCCAGTCTTGGCATTTACCTTTGCATGCATAGATTGGATCAGGAAACCTGTCTCAAAAGTAGAATCCCCTCCAAGTTTGAAAGGACTCAGGCTTGGGTTTTGGAAAAGCCTAAATGGAAGACTAAAATCCAGCTTTGATTTCCTGAATGCCCATACTCAGGGAGGTACCTGGATGCAGCAATATTTTTTCAGCTCAAGTGAAATATATTAGAATTGTGGCAGCTCCAGTCTCAAGCACATTTGGGTAGGGACTTCCCAGCACAAATAAAGAATCCTGTTCCATTTCAACATTGAAGACGGAACAAGAGCATTTATTATATTATCTTCTCTATTACACATCATATTCATAAATTTTTGAAAGCAATGGGAACATGAGAAAGTCCTCCAAGAAGGAATTTTTTGGATCATAGCTAAATGATGTGAGATGTTAGGGATGCCAATAGGCCCTTCTTTTCGTTCATATGAATGCTCAGTGGTAGACACATACTCTGCCAAACTAAATGACCTTTCAGTAAACTAAGAAAACAACTTTATCAAGGGAACAAAAGTCTTCCAGACACCTGAAATCTCCAAAGATACACACAGAAAAGTCTTTATTTTATTTTTTAAAAACACACTCTTTGACTGAGAAATGTCCACAAGGATCCGTGTGTCTAAAACATCAGAATAAGCTGAGCAGAAATGACTGTGAATTCTTTATTTATAAAAATGTTTCTGCTGAACATTACAATGTGAGAGGATTTTGTCCAAGTTCCTTTCTGCTTGAAAAAAGGTGTTGAAAAAGGTACCAAAGGTGGAACATTCTGAAGAAAGTACCTTGCCATTTAAAAAAGGTCTGTTACAGAGCACGTAATGGATCTGAATGAAAAGTGCAACAGGGTCTGAGCAGTGGGGATGGGGAAACATAATATAATCTTTGGCATTTGTAAATATGCAATCCATGATTGAAAATATTTATATATTTTCATTTGTGACAAGCATTATAGGAAAAAGCATATATATCTAAATGATTAATGGAGGCAGGGGAAAACTGAGAAATAGAGAAAAGCAAAAGCCACAACCTTGCAAAAAAATGTGGGAGAAAATATCTTGTATAATCTGAGGTTCCTGTAAGTCACACTGACCCCTTCACAAACTTCTAAATTCTGTCCGCCTTTAAAAATTGATTGCTTCACTTTCTAGGTAAGTCAGCGATATGCGAGTTCACTGAACACAATGCCTTTATAATAGCCATTAATTTTCATGGAAAAGAATACTCTATGTGCTCTGGAATGCACTGCACTCATTCTCCTCTAAAAACTCATCTTTTTCCCTAGTAATTGCCATCTGTTTCTAATTTCTGACATTCTTTGTCAGTGGCAAAGACTATTTGAGCTTCTGTACACAGTATGATCTAAGATGGTTAATATATATTTTATATAGTAAGGCCATTTTTCTAAAAGCAATAAATAAAATTTAACTTGTAAAGTAGATTATAATGTACTTCTGATGATGCCAGTTGAAACAAAAGTAGGAACTGGAGACCATTTACAGGTCTTGCTCAGAGCAGCCTGTACATTCTGCTTACATGTATGCCAAGATTACAAAAAGTCCTTACAGAGTCAACCTTTGTTGTAAGACCAAAAGAAAAAAAAATGCCTATATCAACACATTTTTCAAACACAGGCAATTTTTTTAAGTAAATAGCATCCTTGATTAAAGGGGTCAAGTTATATTTTACTCCTGCAAGAAAAGATTGGACACTTATTGAGAAAACTCCAAAGTTTTTTGCACTTTGGTCTTTGATTAGACTTAGGCACATTTGGAATCTCTAACATAAATCAGATTGTTAAAGAATCATGCTGTAGCAGTTTTGGGGTAGAGGCTTCTTTCTTTCCTGGCTTTGATTTAAACTGTTACAAAATTTACAAATTTCCAGGTTATTTAGAAGGATGAAATAGCTTGACCAGCAGGTGGTTTCATCCCAGGGTTCCTTGTCCCACTTCAAGGTCTACTTGGCTTATTTGATTTAACCCCAAACTGTAAAGGAATAATGTGCCTTTATAATCCACATACATCAACTTAGAAGTAATGGCATCTCTACTGACTGACATATTAAGTCAAACTTTGAGGAAAACAACCCCTCTCCCAAAGAGCTTCTTGTGTGTCTGCAGGTTCTATAAGAGATTCTAACAACTATGGGAAACACAACAAGCATATGAACACTGTTGTTTTGGGCGAGTAGGTGAAAGGATTTCTCCCTTGAAGTCAGGGAGTCAGGCCAATACTTCCAAAAAACCCTGCCTGTTCCTCTAGCAAATGAATCAAGAACTGTGTCGCTCTGGCTTGTCAGGTATTCAAAATGCACTGAAATAAATGGAAACAATCCAATGATGAATTTCCCAGCTGGCTCAGTTGAGCCTGTTTAATACAGGTATCTATCAACAGCTACAATCTGCTCTTCATACACACACATGAAAAGAAAAAAAGGGAAAAAGAAAGGCCAGGACAATGTCATGGCTTCAGCTGAAAAGAGTTTACTTGTTCTTACAGGTATATTCATTTTACACAGGCCTAGAATGCCACAGCCGCCCCATTTTGATGTGCTGATGGACCTGAATGCACCTCTGCCTCCCATGAAGTAAAGAGTTCCAGGGCCTTCTGCAGGATCCTCTCTGGCAGCACTTCCCAGTGTTCAGGAACACTAAAATATTGCTCTTTGGATGAGGGCAACAATGAGTAGGATGGATAATATCCATGGGTTGGGAGATAATAGGTGTTTGCCAGCACACATATTTCACTTATTTGTCCCAGCTTGACAATGAGAATATTTTCTTAACCTGATGCCAAGATATCAGCTTATCTTGGGTTTCCTTTGAATTGGGATCTGTAAAATATATCTTTGGAGAAATACAATTGTAGATAAAAGAGTTGTTTGTTTTGTCCTTTTAATTACTGACTATGAACACATCAAGAGATTAAATAATGTGGAAAGGCAAGGGATATCTAAGTTAAAGAACAATGTTGGCACAAGAACTATTATGCATAATCCAGCCAGGAATTTGGTCTGGAAACCATAATAATTCAAATAATCAAAACAATTCTATTCTGTAATTACTTTCCTGGGGCTGTAGCATGGACTAGTAATCTAACCAATTTTATGATACATTTATGAACGGTATTAGATGAAGTGGTTTAGGTAGCAGGGATCTTGAATCAATGACGCAAGAAGTACTTTCCAGTGCTGGATCATCTGATCGTAAATTAAACTGCTGTTGCTCTACCTCTCTCCTTCAAGTAGCAGCATGGAGCAAAGAATTTTCATGTCTCTATAGTCATTTTTCTGTTATCCAATATGCTATGAGATTGAGTTATCCCAGATAATGGTAGCGGAACATGCTGGCCAGACCAGATGAAGGTCTGACAGACCAGAGCTGAGCCCTGGAACTCCTGGCTGCTGGTGTTGAGCTCCTGAATATTCTAGGCTGCATGGAAACTTGATGTGGGCAAAAACCTTAATGGTGTGAAACCACTGCCCCATTTGATGTCATATTCGAAACCACTGGGGAGCTTGGTGCAGAGACACAGGCATCTCTGCAGGGCTGACCTTCTTAGCTTTGGTTTAATGCCCATCATGCCAGATCCTGATAACTTAATAAACAACAGTTGTGCCTGTCTTTCCCTCTTCCAGCTCTGAAATGCAGGAGCTGGTTTTGGCCTGGAGCAGAGCTGGAACTGACATGCTGTGTGCAGCTACCTGGCTGTAATAAACCCTCTCAAAACAGTCTGTTGCAAAAAGGGGGCACAGATCCCAGTGTTGTCCTTCAGGTGCTAGAAGACCCCTGGGTCCTTTGCAGATTTTCCTGGTGTCCAGTGAATCATGCTGGGAATAGATAATTTCATGGTCTACAGGTAATGATATAATTCCCACATTTGTGATATATTGATGATGCAGGATACATATATTATGCCCCATACTGCGCACAGTATTTTAAAGCTGATTTTAAAGACATTCAGCTCCTAGGAACATCTTACATTTTATTCTGATCAGTGACAGGGTCTTCCTTTCTCTGCTCCAGGTTGTTATTTTATTTTGATCTTTTCCATGTAGTATAACAGGATGGGTGGGTACAAATATGGGAGAAGTATAACCAGCATGCATAAACATCCAATATTTTTCTTCATTCTCTCTCCTGGGGAAATGAAAATTAGAGTTCTTTTAAATTTTTTTTTGCCCTGATTTTTTTATTAGTGATCAGTAAATCAGTATTTTCTCTATCTGTTTTTCAGCAGGAGCTGAAATATTTTATCTGATATTTTATAAACCTATTCAGCCAAAGGAAGACACCTGGCACAGAAAATTTCACATATGTGGTTTACATTTGTAAAATTTTAAATCTTTACCTATTAGAATGTGGAATGTACCAGAAAATCTGACAGTCCTCCCATACCCTTTTTTGCCTAGCTGCTCCTTCAGTTTATTTCCAGTTATTATTGATCAAAATTTCAAGAGAATGTCCTTCTCTCAGGAAACCATTTTTGTGTTTTAAAAGGTCTTCTCTATAAAACAGCAAGAAAACTTAATTTTAAAAGTATTTCCCTGGAAAGAACATTTCCTTTCCACAGTCAGTTCCTCCTCATGGATGAAGGTTCCTGGAAGCCTTGAGAGCCCTGGCCCTAGGACCAGGAGAGAGATACTGGAAGCCCAGGAATTCCCAGCTCTTCCATATGGCAGAACTGCTTGTGAAACCTGAATCCTGGAAATTCAGAGTTCCTGAACATGATTTGACAAAAGAAATACTTTTACTGGCAGAAATCCTAGCTGGCCCTATTTTTACTGGCAATTCAAGGCACTGGCCTGAACTGTCCAGGACAGCAGGTGACTGGAGATTATCTCTCCTGTCAAGACACACAAAGCTGGTTATTCATGAGATTCAAACTGAAGAGTAAGTCTGTGTTTCTCTGCCTGGGAAAGCAAGTGCTTAAAGGTATTTGACTAGAAATACTAGGCAAAGGTGGTAGATGGACACACTTCTTTCTCAGGCTGGGCATCCTTTTCTGAAGACATGAGTGCTAACTTCAGCAAATAGCCTCTTGGTCCTAGGTCACAGACCTAATTTCTCTCTGAGTCTCGAGGAATTCAGCCTCAGAGCTCCTAGTTTCCAGAGGAGTACCTCTAGGCTATACTCGTGAGTGCAGAACAAGGGCAGCCTCCATGAAAGGAATAAACAGTGAGGTGAGAAAGGATCAGGGTTACCTGCACAATGAATGGCTGTAACTCCCCAGTGCTGCTGTCCAGCATGAGTCTCCTGCCACTCCATAATTTCATGCAGTTGCTTTCAGCTGGGGCAGGTCAGAAAGCCCTGAGTGTGTCTCCAAGCTTGACTACTGCCTGATACAAACCAATGCCTGGTGCATTCTCACAGAGGTAAACTTTACAGAATCACAGAATCAATTAGGTTGGAAAAGACCTCTGAAATCAAGTAGCCTAACACCACCATGTCAAATACACCATGGCACTAAGTGTCATCATAACCAGTCTTTCCTTAAACACCTCCAGGGGCACTGACTACACCACATCCTGGAGCAGTCCTTCCAGTGTCTAATATCCCTATCATCTGAATATCTAATCACTCTGATCATCCAATGTCTAACCTTTCTAATATCCAACCTAAACCTCCCCTGTCACAGCTTCAGGCCATTCAGGTTGCTGCCTGCCTGGGAGAAGACCTCCTTTCAGGTAGTTGTAGAGTGGCAAGGTCACCCCTGAGCCTCCTCCAGAATAAACACCCAGAGCTCCCTCATAAGACTTGTGCTCCAGACCCTTACCAGCTTCATTGCCTTTCTCTGGACTCACTCAATGTCCTTCCTGAACTGAGGGGCCCAGAACTGGACACAGGACTCAAGGTGCCACCTCGCCAGTGCTGAGTACAGAGGGACTATCCCTGCCCTGGTCCTGCTGGCCACACTGTTGCTGATAGAGGCCAGGATGTCATTGGCCTTCTTGGCCACCTGGGCACACACTGGCTCATGCTCAGCCACTGTTGACCAGCACCTCCAGGTCCCTTTCTGCCAGGCAGTTTTCCAGCCACTCTGCCTCCAGCTTCTAATGCTGCAGGAAGTTCTTGTGACAAAAACCTTTAGCCAAATCAAGTCTCTAAAGCAGACTTCAGCGATGCAATACGAAAAGAGTTGCAAAAGATACCTCCAGTTTTTCATCTGGTTAGGGTTCTCTCTTAGGTAAACAATAGGTTAGTAAAGCTATAATTTTCTAAGCAAACCTGACAAGTTTTTATACATTTCCATTATACATTTTAACATGCGTGTCTAAGTGGCTTCATCTTTGGTCACTCATGAAAAATGATAGGTAGATGGTCAGCAGCTGGTGCCAGAATCAACATTTGTTCTTTTCCTAGAAGCTGAAGATTTAAAGATTTTCCCATCAGAAGGATTTATGCAAGGATTTATGGATCCTGAAAAAGTTGGCTTAACCTGTATTATTCCTCTGTCTTTTGGACATTTTATTTTTAACTAACTGTGGAGTTTTTTTAATATAAAAATAGTGAGCACTTCTCCATGAAGTCCATGAGACCACAGTGTAAGCCTTCTAGTTACCCTTTCCTCTATTTAACACTTCCATAACACTTTTTGGAATAATACTTATCACTGGAAAAGTTGCTAAATGACATGGGGAGGTAGCTTTTCAGCTTTTTACCAGCTAGTGCTTGTATTTCAATGCCTTAGAAAGCCTCGACTGGGGGCGGACCCAGGGTGACCGGCCAATCAGACACTGCTAAAGCGTTTGAGTTACATTTGGTTTTGTCCGCGCTTGGAACAAAGGAGTTCAGAGCACATGGCAGAGGCAAGTGTCTTGGGGAGGGGGAGGGGAAGCTCAGAACAGGGAGCAACAATGACACAAACTGTATACAGCAGTAACAATACTTTGCTCAGTGATGAAACCCAGTTGCACTAAATCCTACTTGTTAACTAGAAATGGTTAGTAACAACAAAGTAGTTTCCATTCTCTGGCAGCTGTTTCTGCTTTCCCTCACCTGAAGAACAATGACCAGCTCTCGGTCAATTTTGGTATAAATGACATCTGAATTACATCTTGATCTATTTCTTTGTAAAAGGATTAAGTTTTCTTATCTTTTCTGAAACATTTGAAAAAGAGAAAAAAGCTCTAAAAATCTTACAAATGGTGGCAATAAGAAAGTGTGGGTCCATGAGGGGAGTGATTTATTATGCAAAGATTAACTGTGATTAGAAGTTTAGCACAGTTAATATCAGTAATAGAAAGAGAGGAATTGCAGATAGACTAGGAAAACCTGCAAATTTTGATGAATAATCATCCAACTGGGATGTCAAATCAGCTGACCCTGTCGTAACTCACCTGATTAAAAAACTGACTGAAATAATTTCCAACCTACTAACAACTGTTTCTGAGTGTACATTAGGGAACAGTGAAGTTCAAGAGGCTGGAAAATAGCAAATATAGAGCCTATGTTCAGAAATGGGAAAAAAAGAAAGTGTTAGGGATTTGAAGAGGAATAATCTTAACTTCAGTTCCTGGAAAAGTACTGGAACAATAATCAGCTAAACTCTGTGTAAGCACTTGGAAGATAACAGGGAGGTAAGTAACAGCCAACATGGATTTGTTGAGAGTAAACCTCTCCCAACTAACTTTGCTTCTTATGATGGAGTAGTAGGCAAGACCAAAGAATAATGTGTGATAGAGAGTAAAATTATTATTTTTATGGATAGCACCAAGTTTGGATGACCCTCAATCACATTAAAAGGAGAGTAGCATAGAAATCCATACAAACTGGAAACATAGTCCAAAAACTAGGATGTAAGTGAATAAACATACTCAGGCATACAGAATAATGTGTGTAAATAATTTGATCAACAGATTGGGTGACAATTCTTCATGAACAGCTCAGAAGGTTATAATACATCACAAACTCTGCATGAAACAACAATTTCATATAGCTGGGGAAAAAGGAAAATATCATTCTGAAATGTATAAACATAGGTTTCATCTAGAAAGTATGTCTACTCAATATGTGGTAAGACCACAACAGGAGCCAATGCTATGTTTTCAAGGTCTTTATTAAAGGGATGTATAGAGTATTGGAAAAAGTACAAAGTGGAAGAATGATCAGAGGTCTAGAAAGTATGATCTATGGCAAAAAAATATGCTGAAGGAATTTGGAATGTTTAGACTGGAGAAGGAGTGGCTGGAGGGGGTGATAACACTCTTTAAATATGTAAAAAGGTAATAAATAGAACAAACTGTTCTGTCTTTAGCAGGCTGAGATTGTAGGCACTGCAGCTCAGTCCTGACTGGCAAAACACTATCCATGAGCAAAGGACTGGAACAGGCTGTCTGAGGACATTGTGGACACCCTGACACTGGATACTTAGGAGACCAGCATTAGACAATCACCTGCCAAGAAGACTTTGGATATAGTCAGTCTTGTGGAGAAAGATGTGGTGACTATGCGGTTTCTCTCACTCTCTTTTCCATGGGCTAAGAAAAATATAAGCTAACAATAAAACAGTGTATTTTTGCCCTTTAAATTCAGTATTTGGAAAGTTTTTCTGAAACTGGAGATTTTCATAGTATCTTGTTGCTAAAGAGACCACATTTCAGGCAAGGAAAATGGAGCAGTTTAAAACATCCAAAATGCCTTCAGCACCCGCTGTGTTACAGTAAGAAAGGAAACAAAATGTTCTCAAACTATGGAGTATAGTACATAGTTTGGTTAGTTCATTTGGATGTGGCTTTCAACAACCACATACTCAGTGGAAGTTTCCTATAAACTTCAGAGGCTTTATTAGCGATCATTGATAACTGGACTTTCTTATTGAAAGAGATGGGATCTAACTGACTAAGTGAAGCCACAGCCTGTCACTTTGGTGAGGAGAGCTCTAAATTAAGATTGGCGACTGAAGGAGAGGATGATCAACAATGAAGTCAGGAAGTGGGGGATTGCTAGACAAGCAAAGATTTTGGTGTGATATGAAGCAATCCAGGAGGGTCTGAAGTGCATTGATGACATGGGTTATCAAGGAACCAATACAGGTGCATGGTCTACTGTACTTGCAAACAAAGAGCTGCTTGGGAATGTGGAAACTGGGGGCAGCTTCAGCTGCAGCAAGCATGAAACATCAGACTTCAGGATACTGAGAGGAGGGAATAAGACAAAAAGGTCCTGAACTTCAGGAGAAAAAACTTTGACCTATTCAGGTACCTGCTGGGAAGAATTCGAAGAATCCTCTTCTTTGAAGAAATGAGGGCTACTGGTGAACTGGTAGATATTCAAGTATTACCTTCTTCAAGCTCAAGAAACTTCCATCCCCGTGTACTGGAATTTATGCAGACAGCAGGTGGCCTGCATGGCTGAGCAAGATGATCTTCATAAAACTCAAACACAGAACAGGAGATGTGGAAGCAAGTGCAGGAAGCAATATGGAGACACTTCAAGTGTGCAAGGAAAGAGCTAGAAAAACCAAAATCGACCAGAAGTTGTAAATGTAGAGCTTTTTAAAAAGTCCATTGTCCATTAGCCACAATAATTCAGCTCTGAAGAGACTTATTTCTAATCTCAAGGATAATGTCAACTAGTTTGTGAGAAATGTGAAAAAATCTCAAAATCTATGAATAACCACTTCAGAACAAGATGATACTGAGTTTTAACATCAAGCGTATGAGTACGTTCCCTTTGGATGTCTCCACAGAAATTTGTTATTCCAAAAACACCTTTCTTTTAATATATATGGGTACAATTGAGTACCATGGAGTCATGGTACTCATATTCAGTAGGAAATGCAGTTTATTTTCTCATGACCCATAAAATATTTCTTCTTTCTCTGCATCCCAATCCAGAACACACTAACCATTTTAGAGATTTCCTGGTATTAAATCACCTTTCAGCTACAAGTAGTAAGTTGACGGGTTTTTTTAAAGAATATTCTTTAAAAAGGTTCACGAAGACAAGAACCTATATTCTGTTTAGAAAAAGTATAGCTTTTTATGGTTTGAAAGAAACCCAACTAACAAGCATAACAAAGAAGTACAACAGCAGATGAAGTTTAGAACCTAAAGGCAGAATAACTGAGGCCGGAGTATGATGCTATTTTGACAGGGGAGTGCTACTGACAACTGAAACATGTTTTAGTGGTGAGAAAGATTTGCTACCATAAACACCTCTAAATTAAGACTGAGTGACTTTCTAGGGCAGGTTGCAGATATGATGAAGTAATCTGTAGGTGTATAAATTAGGGAATTAATATGCTGAAGAGTTTGTATTTTATGTGCATTTTCTTTTGGGCTCAGTCTCAAAAATTAGAGTTTTTGTCCTGGTGACAGGCATGCAACAGTGTTCCAACAAGGTCACCCCAAATGCAGTGTGAATACAAGGTCCTCCAGCACGTGTGGTACAGATCTAAGACCACAATTTTTCTTGTTGTAGTTCTAGGTTTAGGTTAGCAAGCTGCAGCTTTCCCTGAGAACTCAGCGGAGCTGCTTAGGGCAGTGCGACCATTTTTGCCCTCCCATAGTCCTTTTCGGACAGCTCCACACTTGCTCTGGTAGCTATCAGCTCTACAACAGAGTGACGGCAAAGGAGGCGAGAAGGGTCTCTCCAGAAGGGTTTCAGAGGATCTTTATTCTTACATCTTGTCCCAGCAATCCCCAGAGGCAGAGAGACCTCGTGGTCAGGGCACAGGGGGTTTTGTCAGATCACAGGGGCGGTACATGGGCAGAGTTGGGGTACAGGAACCAATAGGGAGAGCCCGAGGGAGTGGCCAGGGCTAAGGGCAAGGAATGGGGGGGGGGAACAATCTAGGATAGGAAAATCACTGGGTAAACAAATCACCACATTTTTTGACTACCAGAAAAGATAGTTGGCATAGGGTGTGGGAACTATAACAGAGCACAGTAAACCAAACACTTTTTTATTTTCTCTTTGTGTGTTAGAAGCACCTTGTAACTAAAATGCTATAATGTATTTGGTCCTGGAGCAAAAACCAGCCAGATTCACTATGTTCTAGGCTCTCTGATAACCTTCAGGAACAGATTTCCTAAAGGAGGAGTATAACATTTTTCTGTCTTCCTTTGACAATTAATATGTTTGTGAACTAGAATGTCGTGCAAGATCTGTAATTTATTTCTCATGGTGCCTTGTAGTGATTTCTGTACATCAGCAGCAGTAAATTGTATTATGTCATCAGTAAGTAATTGTTCTATTACTTATTTTGTTCAGTTTGCTAAATATGATTCACTGAATCATCAGTGACAACTCAGGATTTGCAAAGTGTTTCTTATGAGATCAGAATGCATTTTCTGTGCATTATTTTAAACTCATTGGTGGTTGTAAACACCTTAAGACTTTCCAGTCATTTGTAAAGCAGATTTTCTGAAGATTTTAAAGTTTGAAATCTTATAAGAGTACATGAATAATAATTTAAAAGTTTTTGTTTCTTTTCTCGAATTTGAAGTCATTCCTACACAAACAAAGTCAACAAAGCATTTTTCAATGATCTTTCTCATAAGATATCAAATGATTTAAAAAACCTGTTTGGAGCCAGATTATGCAGAATAGATGTTTTGTGCACACTTCTCCATGGTGCTACAACATGTCACTTTTCTTAGTCACCTTCACTGTTCTGAAGTGACTCTTTAGACAACACAGTTACTGAAGACATGTGTGAGTGGAATATGGAAAAGCATGTAAACTTTTCCAGGAATCTCTCTAGTTTTGGTAGCACTGTTTCTGAAGTACTGTTATTTGTGTTAGTCCCTACATTGTCATTTACTCAGATGAAGACGTTCTTCAGTTCATTTGTGCTATGTTATTCGCAGAGAATGTTACTTGCAGTCTTGCCAGAACAACACCTTTCTTTTTGGTTTTCTTGCCATAGTTTGAGAACTGTTTAATATGCTCCTCCTGTCACTCAGGGGCATAGTCCAAGTCTGTCATTTCTCTGTGGAACAGTTCTGATTCATGTGAGATACCACCAGCAATGAAGGTTTTATCCAATAATAGCCAACCTTCCTTAGCTCATTTGGTTAAAGCATTGTGCTGATAATACTGAGGTCCCGATTAGATCCCCGTCGGGCCATCACTTAAGAGTTGGACTTAGTGATCCTTGTGGGTCCCTTCCAACTCAGAAAATTCTGTGATTCTATTAATATATCACATTTACTCATTAGTGATGTGTAAATACATAAATGCAAAAAATTTGAAACACATTGATTCAAAAAGAATAAGGGTAAGATACTGACACCAGGTGAAAAGAAGATAACAAACTGAGGCACATAAGCAGAATGTTCTCCCTAGTGAGTGGAAAACATTTATTAGTTATATGAGTCCCTGGTTGATAAACACAAAGACTAGCTTCCTCTGTTCCGTAGAAGGGCTATGAAGGGATATGTGGCGAAGACAGACCACAGATTCTGCGCAAACACAGATATCTTTTGGCAAGGGCTAAAAAAGTCCCACAAGAATGTGCTTTGATACACATTTAAGTAGGAGAGCAGTCAGCAAGTGCAGAGGACCCAGAAGATATGGTCACTGAAGAAAATATGAAAGCAATTGATAAGAAAACTGCCTGAGATGCAATGTACTAACACCATATGTGGCAGTCATCAGGAAGACTTGCACTGTAGTAGAATATTTAAGAATTAAGCCACTTAAACTTGGTATCAAAGTCAGAACTTAAATCTTGACCTGTATTATTCAAAATCTTGTGCCTACGCAGCAAGATCTACAGCAATATTTGTTTTCTTGCAGTTTCTACTGTGTTCAGTATTAAAACCAGATCCTCATCTGCTGAAACTACTTTAAAATGAATCACCACACCTCATTAAATTACAAATGAGAATCTAGCCAATAACATTAAAGAAAATAAAACAGTTATCACATTTTTCACACACACATGCCTGAGAGGACATAGCGTCCCTTTCCTTCCTACTTAAAAAAATTTTTAAAGACATTAATATTATTAAAACATCTTTTACAATTCTTCCTCTTAATTAACTAGTTTATTTGTCACTATGTGCCATTGAAATTATGGTTTGACTGGTGACCTCACCATTGACTGGCATCATCTTTTATTTTAATGCACTAGAGAACCATACATGTCCTCACCAGTACTATTGTCATGCGGATGCACTGGTGGGATTTCTGGGGACATTTGCTATATTGATATGCTGAACCACTCTGCTGCTTTCCCAGGGCAGAGTGGGGAGTTGCTCTGTTCGGGAAGTTCTGGGGAAATGCTGGAGATGTAGCATTTTCTTGTTTTAATGCATTCACATTAAAATGGGGAAGTATTACCAGTCTTACCGGAACAGCAGCACTCAGCTTGGACATTTAGCCTGATCTGAAGGATCACTTGATTGAGAGATTTTTTTGCACAGCAAGAGCAAATCTGAGGAGTAGCACTAGACAAAGAGTCGGGCCACTTCTGCTACAGAGGCAGAAGGGAATATCCGAGGGAATAGAAGCCTGTAAAACAATTGCAGACAGACTTTTATATCCAAACTCTAGAAAAAATTTCATTTCAGCCTAGAAAACACAACATGCCATTGATTAAGCTGTGTTGGATCTGTTTGGGCTACCATAGCTACATATATTTACAAGTAGTATAGCCAGGAGGTTTCTTTCTACCTTTACCTACCATTGGGATGTCACTTTGAAAACAAGTTGTTTGTGAGGCTAAGTCTGTGATGATGTTTTTCTTTCTCCTGTCTTTGAACATGAACTACTGATATACAGCTGGCTAGATGCACACACACGGTACAAGTGGAAAAAAAGTTTTGCCAGCCTGAATTAACTATATAGTTATCTAGAGAATGAGAAGGTAAACTCTAGCCAGTAATAACTAATTGACCTTAATTCATTAACCACTGCATAGACTAATGCATGCACAATCACTGTGGTTGCTTTTCTTTGTCTCCTAGACACAGAAATCCAGACAGCGACAGAGTCAGTGAAATGCTTAGGAATTTGTCCATTTGCATCACTCCTGACTGCCTAAGACTAGAAGGATAACCTTGTACCTAGCCCATGAGGATCAGAGCAAGAAGGTAAGCAAAGGAAATGCTTGGCAATTATTTCAAACTAACAATATTTTGGGAAATAGCATGTCTGGATAAGTAGGTTGTTCTCATGGAGGAATCTACATATAACATTTTTGCTGCTGACCTGCTGGTTAGTTTTCAGGAGGTCCTTTCAGTTCTCTGTGATATATTTGCACCATCTGTACATGGGGATTAAAATGTCTCTCCAGAGTGCTTTAAGATTGATGAGAGCTGTAAAGATGACTTTCACAGTGCTTACCCTCAAAAGAGACATTTCAGGCAAAGAAAGATGTCTCAAGCCTCCAGTGATTCCATGCTAATCAAGGGTCTATTCCAGGCACAACTTGTTCCATGGGTTTGTAAAAAAATTCAGTCTACCAGACAGCTGAATGTATTAACCCTGTCCAAATAGGCACCTTTTTTACCCTTGTGATGTCATTGCTTGGGATTTCTTTAATACTAGTTATAGTAATAGTTACACTATTATAAAACCATATCCTCGCAATTTGTCTCAACAAGACCACCAGCTAGGGCTAAGATGACTGTTTGTAGCACCATCTTAATTTCAAATTAAGACTTGGACGTCATCATCAAAAGACAGATGCACATAACTTAGCAGGTGAATAGGTTTTAATAACATCTGGTACGTACCATGAGTTTTCAAAACTTAACTAGGCAGAAACTTGGTGGGTATCAACTTGAAAACACAATATTTCACAAACAAGAAATACCTTGATACTTTTTAAAAATGTTCCTTGAACAGAAAGAAACTTTATTTAGGAGTCACAAAAAACCTATTTGTTAATACCTCAAAGATGGCCCAAAAACAATAAGGTACTTAAATGTGGTACTGGGGGCCAGGCACAGATTTATGCTAAGCACTAAGAGAAACTCTCATCCATTAATGTCAGCCAGTGCACTCACAGACTGGATCACTGGACAGGAGAGCAGCTGCAGAGTTTTCCTGTTTATGCACAGCTGCATCCAACCTTTCTGGATAACTGCTCTGATTTATATGGGGTAGCTCTTTCCTATTAATTTAATGCTAGGTTGTGTTGTTTCGGTCAGTTTGCTTTTTCAGTTCTACCAACGTACTAGTGCAGAAGTGACACAATGCACTTAAAATGCCAGTAGTAACTGGGTAACTGAACAGGTTTTGCCTTAGACTAATAAAAACATGAAGCATTTAGGATGTCACTGGTTAAGTGAACACAGGATATTTTTCTAAAGCAGTCATTCATGATAAGAGAAGACTAAACTCAATGCCCTAGCAAGCTCCATCCTATTCAAGGTTATTATGAGACAAGAATCTAGGCCAAAAGTTTTACCAAATAGGTAAAATGAATGTTCTCAAAATTCTCAAAATGTTTCTCAAACCAAGCATTTCACATACCCTTTTTTCATGAATAATTCCAAACAAAATAAACATTTATGACTTAAGTCTTGCCAATTATTGTTCATGCATGAAACCCTGGCCCAGTTGTCTGTAATTTCAATAGGGGTGAGGTTTACCCCATACTCTTCATACGCTGTAGCTAAATCCAAGGTATATCAGAGATCTGTCACTTAAAAAAAAAAAAAGAGACCTGTCTACTTTTCTGCATTAATGTGTTTCTATTTTTTAATTTTTCCCATGTTAAGTAGTATATTTCTGCCCGTATTTGCTGAAATACACATAAAACTGATTAATAGAAAGAGTGGTCTTTAAAAAAAATCTAGCTCTGATTGGAAGATACCACTTTATATTGTCTGACTGACATTTTTGCAGCAAACAGTGAGGTTCCTGTAAAGGAGAAAGATTGTCAAATGTGTGCTTTGTAGACCTGTCAACAAAAATTATTTTGGTAATAATAAAATGATCAGACAATAATACTACATTTGGGCATAATGTTTGCAAGTGTCCAGTTTCTTGGTCTCTCACATAGGACCTCCAGACCTTTAGAAAGCCATGCAAAACTTGAGAGCAGTCAGAGCTAGATAAAGAAAGCTCAAACTGAAGGCATTTTCCAGGTATACAAGGCCATTTGTAGGACACTGGTGTGGAGCAATAAAGATCTTAACAGAAAGAGGTGATAGCTCTGAATGCTCTAATGCAAGTAGCATAAAGAGGCACCAGCTTGAGTGTCAGAATTTGTTAAATGTGTTAGGTGGCACTGAAAAAACCTAGTCTGGCTGAGCACAGCACCCCACCAGCTCAGCCTGGCTGATTTGTCCTAGAGCTGACGTATCACTGCTTGCTTACAGACAGCAGAACCACAGTTTGAGACTGGACAAAACCTTTGGAAACATCTAGTTCAATCTGGGGTTTGCAGAGGGTTATATCCAACTGGGTTTTAAATATGTCCAAGCATGGAGACTCCACAACCTTTCAGGGAAGCCCGTTCCTATGCTCAGTCAGTTTCACATTAAAAAGGAAAGGCATTTTCTATACTTAAATGGAATTTCGTCCATTTTAATTAGCTCACAGTGTCTCTTGTCCTGTCACTGGAAATCCCTGAGGAGATCCTGACTCCATCTTCTTTACTGCTCTTCAACATCCCATTCAGAAGATGCACCTGAGCATCTGTTCTCCTCTCCAGGCAGAACAACCACAGCTCACTACTCCTCTCCTTGTATGAAACATTACTGCACAGCACTGGCCTGTACTCTGCAGTATAGCTGTGCCCTGAAGCAGATTTTTTTAAATTGCATCTTACAAGAATCTTAATTTTGCAGCCATATACACCCTGATTGCTAGGATCCATGTACAAGAGTATTATAAATCCATTTTCTTAAAATATCAGGAGAATATTATGTGAAGAGGAAATGCAAGTTCAGGGCTCTTCTATCTAACAGATCAATATCAGGGGCTGCACTGGAAGTTAGTGATTTCCTGAGAAATGTATGCCTGAAGCTGAGGAAGTTTCATCCTGTGCACATCTGTAGACTCCTTAGTCCCATATGTAAGCAAGACTATTTTTTTTCTTAACCGATGTCCTGAAAACTCCTTTTCTCTGCATCTTCTTCTTTCATTCTCTGGATTATGGGCTCTTTCTTCAAGCCATGTCTGGCTGTGTCTTCTGGATAGAGTTCAGAGACTGGGAAATGAACCAGCTATGCTGGTTGGTTAAATCTTTATTGTTCTCTCTTTTGGTTTCAAGTCCATGTTACAGAGGCTTCAAAATGCATTATAAACATATGTACTGTATGTGAATGAATGAGGCTGGGCAGGCAGTTATCCAACAATGACTGTGCCTAAATGCAATTCTGACCCTAACCACTTCACTGCAATGCTGTAACAGAGCCGTATCCTGTTGGCAAAGTGCTGTGACTTAAAAAAAATGAGTGTGGTTTCAACTCTTTGGGGATTTACAGGTCCTAGTCGCTAGATGTCAGGGCTTTCTCTGGTAGTACCCATCCTAGCCAAAATGTACTTCTGTAATTCAGTATACTGCAGGCATTTCTTATCAGCTCTGGGTGCCAAATGAATGCACGGGGTATGTTGATAAACATTACCAAAGTAAAGCTAAAGTAATGATTTTTGAGAATGTGAAAAAAGGTCACACAAAAAAAATGCATCACTTTCAAGCACAGTGCTTAATGAAATGACTAAAGAAAATAATTGAAAATATTGATCTCTTTGCAGCAGCATGCCCCAGTAATTGTAGTGGCTCCAGTACTAATCTGAAGAGCGCAGTGTGCACTCGGAGCCAAACATCCAGAATCTGACATGTTACAAGACCTGCCTTCTGAAGCACTGAATTCCTTCAAAATTTAGAAAGACAACAGCTACCTTGTGGAGAGTGTACTTTGATGAGATGAGTAAAGGTAGAAAGAAAGAGAGCAAGGAACATTCTCCAGCAATTAGAGCAATAGCCAACCTGTTACCTGTGCCCAAATCATAGCCTTTTCCCTCTCCTGGACCAGGGAGTCCACATAGCCTGGAAATGGAACCTGGCCAGGGAGATACCTCTGGCTGGCAGCAGTCTGAGAGAGGGATGGTGACAATGAGCAGGCATCATGCAGGGTGTTGTGCTGTAGGGCCAGCCATGTTCTGGGATGTGAGCCTGTGCCTTGAGTTTACCCAGTTAGCTACTAACAGGGGCCACGACATGCCTGAGTTAGCAGCCTGGCCATGACAGTCTGGTGGCTGATGTGAGGGATGTATCATGGTGGCCTAGCCAAATTCAGGCTACCCTTAAAGACAGGTGTGCCCACTGGGTGCACTCACAGCCCACCTGGTAAGTGCAGGAGGGACTGGAAATGCCTCTTAAGTTGTGAATCATGGAACTGGGTGTTCTCCTGGTCTCTGCATTGATAGCATGTATTTATGCCTCCATCCTGGCTCAAGTCTGTTCCATGGTACCTCCGCCATTGTGCCATCCCTCAGTAATCCTGTTTCCTTGTGTGTCTGCTGTCGCTGAGCAAGGTTGAGCTGTTCTCTGAAAAATATGTATTTCATCTGTTAAGGTCAGTGAACTCTCTGTCTGTATGTCAGTAACCTTTAATCCTATTTTGGGATGTTGATCCTTCTGTCCCTTGATTGCTGCTATCACTTTATTACAGTTTGCTGTTGGATTTACGTTTTAATCAGAGCCACAAACTACATATATTATTTACCATTAATAGATTTTAATTGCTCAAATTACTAATAAACTTTATAGCAGTAGTATAGTTTGAGTTCCATATCTATCCAGGCTTACAATCCCTTTTGCAAAACACATTATTAAGATCCAATTACTCTAGCATTATTTATACATTTGTTGAGAAGAGAGCATAACCCCAAATTAATTTCATGCAGGCTGTTAAACAAGTGACAAAAAATCCTGCATGAAGCAAATTCCTTGACTGAGGTGTATAGGCTTGTGCCAGCCCCAGAAGTCATTCACAGTCTAAGTACTTGTAGTTTAATATTCTTGTATATTTTTAACATACACACACATGTACACATATTCCTATCTATATGGATATGACCATGTAGACAGTTCAACATCGAATATCTATTACTTGTTCTTGCTTTAAATAATTTAAAAACTGCCTCTTTTCCTGACGTAATAAGGTATAAGTACAATAGTCAAAGAAGAGATGAATAATACTATAGATAGAAGTATTGTGGATTTTAAAAACTCAATCCAAAACCTTTCTAATAGGCAGATATGTTTTTAAAAGCCTCTGAAATTTGGGACTGGAAAGGCAGCCATCAGTCCTTATGGGACTGTCATCACTATGCATAGGCTTCCCTTCCCTCTCTAGCACATGTGGTCCTAATTGCTGTGCTGGCGAGACCGTGGAGCTGGATTCTTCATGAACTGGCTGTAACATTGGCAGACATTTACTCATCCACTGCTAACAGTTTTTAATGGAAAATCTGTATCCATTCATGCTAGAAAAATGCTTATGTTAAAACAGAAGAAAACTAAACAGAGAAAACCAGATATCAGTAGCTTTTCTAGCTGCCAATAGTGGGTATTCTACTACTTCATTAACATTTACTGTGTTAAATTTGAGGACAAACCAGTGAATGTGATCAAACATTAAGAAATATTTTGCAGAAATTTTTTACCATATTTCTGATTCTGCCCATGCCACAAATTGAAAATTATACAGCATGTGATAATAAATTGACAACTTGTTTATACCTGACTCAAACTTATCAGCAAGACTCACGGAAAGTTGCAAAATTGCATCTGCCACATAGGCTGATTAAGGCACATCTCCTTAGAGAGAAATAAGCACTTCATTTGCAGTTGTTGTACATAACATACAGCTGTTTGACCAGTGGAATAATAATTCTCAGTTAGAGGGCCCCCTTTCCTCCAATTTTTCAGGAGTTTCTCTTCACTTTCTAGGAGTCTTCCCGCACTTCACAGCTCCAAACACTCTCTTGGTATTAAACAATCCTTACATTGACTCTGCTCATAAAGATATTTATTCAACCATAAGAAAATGGGAATTTTGAAGTCAATAATATTCCAGGTCTGTCCCTCACCGTGGTGTGGGAGATCACATTAAAATCTCTGATACATTAAGTTGGAGCAGAAGCTCAAGTCTTGTAACAAGAGCAGAGGTTGAGTCTAGAGCTGAAAATAACAGTAAGTAAAACAGATATAAAATAAAAAAGAGTAATTAAACTGGTGCAGAAAACTGTGTGGGTGTCAGGAAACATGAGTAGCATGTGTTAAAAGGGCAGATTGGGCTGAAAAGGATTTGCAGCTGGAGACCCTCAAGAATCAGTCTCCAGGACAATTCATTATTTCAATATTTTTTCACATTTTCAATACTGAACTTGGCACAAGTCGTAGAAATCATCCAACAAAATTTGTTGATGACACAAGCATCATCAAATACAGATACATCTATATATCTGTATAGATATATAGATATCTGTATATATCTTTATCTATCTATATCTATATCTATGTAATTTTCCCTGTTGGGAAAAGCTGAGGGATCCTGGAATCTATACAGCAAAGTATTACCACAAAAAGATGGGGAAATATGTATGTGATGAAGAAGATTCACATTGGAAGGTGTCCAAAGAAGGGCAATGAATCTGATAAATGGTCTGGAGCAGTAGTTTTATAAGGAGCAACTGAGGCAACTGGGGTTGTTTAGCCTGGAAAAAAAGGAGGGTCAGGTGAGACCTTATTGCTCTTCTACAACTACCTGAAAGGAGGTTGTTGCCAGGTGGGAGTTGGTCTCTTCTCCTGGGTGAGAAGCCACACAGCAAGAGGAAATGGCTTCAAGTTGCACCAGGGGAGGTTTAGATTAGATATTAGGAAAGATGTCTTCACTGAAAGGGTGGTCAGGCTTTGGAACAGGCTGCCCGGGGAAGTGGTGGAATCTCTATCCTTGGAATTCTTCAAAAGGTGTGTGGATGTGGCACTTGGGCATATGGTTTAACGGTGAACATGGTGGTGCTGGGTTAGCAGTTGAACTTGCTGATCTTGAAGTTCTTCTCCATAATAAATGATTCTAAGATTCTTTGTGTGGAGGAGGACTATCAGATTTTGCAACTTTATTTACAAAGGGCTAGTAAAAAAGATTTGTTGTCTAACCTAGAAAAACCAGAATTTAGAATGGCTATGATTGTTAGCTCTAGATACACCAGGTACACACATTCCAGTGAAGAAAGAAACCATTTAAGTCAAAGGGCATCATTGCAAATGAGTGTAAAATGGTAAATTATTATTTTTCAATTAATATTGAAACAAAGCTGCTTGGCAATCAAAGCAGTGAGGTTTTGAGACTTTTCCCAGTCAGATAATCTCTTGGATAAAATGTAGTTTGATTGATCTGTAAAACAGATCAGAAGAAAGAGATTCCAGCTCTGACAAGGTGCTCAATTCAATGTTCTAAATTCTGCAGCTTTGGGAGAAGAGCGTGAACTTTAAACTTGACTGCCCACATCTTTTTCAACATCCTTTGCCACCAGTACTCAATCACAGTGCATTTGTTCCCACCACCACTAAATGTCAAGCTGTTATCTTATCCATTGATGGTCTGTAGTTGGTGTTCCCATTTCTTGTTCCAACATGTACTCTGGCCTTTTTGTAAGATTAGACCATGCAGTTAAACTGGAAAAAAAGTGCATACATAGGGGTTTAGACATTCAATTCCTTTAAACAATCTGGACCAAAGCAACTTGTCCAAGATAACATGGGAAGTCTGTCTCAGAATAGGAAGACAAGTCTAAACCTAATGGCCATTTTTCTGTGAGAAATCACTGGGGACTTGGAAGAATTAAGTTCAAATCCCTTTGCAAGTCCATTCTTAACAGCTTGAATGAGAAATGTTGCTTTAGGTCTAAAAATTCTTTTAACAACGTAGTGATAAACAGATTTGTTTCCTATTTTAACAAACTGCTGTTTTTCAACAAAATACAATTTATTGAAAATCTTCCAAACATTTTACTCCAACATCCTAACCACTGGGGTGTAAGCTGTTTTGTATTTTAAGTTAAATATTTGAAAGGATGTCATTTTTATTCTATTTTAAAATGAAACAAAATGTTCAAACTTTAACATTTTTATTAAAACAGTGTTCTACTTTTCCATCCAGGAACATTCCAGCTGACATTTGACTCACTAGGCTGTGCTTCTTATGAGTAGATGAAATGAAGTAAATTACGAAATTCTCGACAAAGCTTGTATCAGTATTTCTACAGCATCTTTATGACCAAGGCTCAGCAGTAGCTTCTCAGTAAAAATGAATTGGTCGTTTGAGGTAAATGGAATGCAGTATTTGGTACTGACATTTCTCTTTAAATTCTGTTATTCCTTTTAGGCACAATCATTTCAAATGATAAAATATGCATATATAAAAAGGGAAGCATAATAGAAATCTTCAGAACAAACAGAAATACAGACTTTCTGACTTTCCTGTGTCTCTTCATTTTGTCTCCTTATAAATTTATTGCTAATCATCAATTCTTCTTTTGCCAAAGGTGAAATGAAAACATATTAAGTAATGAAAGAAGTCTAACAATACTTCAGCGGAAAGTTGAAGCTCTCTTCTTGTACAAATTGAATATCTATGTCTGCTAAGTTGCCAGCAGGTAAAACTCCACTGGGACAAAGGGAAACAAGAAAACTATATTCTGCTTTTGCATTAGCAGTTTTTGTATTGAGTCCTGGGATACTGAATGCTCATTTTCAGGACTAATTTCTTGAATCATGAGGATTTAATCCTTAATTTCTAATGGTAGATCTAGCCTTCATAGGAAATAGGTAATTCTTGTTGTTCAGTGCTTTCCTAGATATTAAATTAAACTTCATTAAAGGTTGTGGCTTTTTCTCTTTAAGATAATGTACCCGTCTTTCAACTGATCCCTTTAAAATTACACACTCACAATAATGCCTTTGTGCTGCCTGCAACACACCTTTTTTGCCTTAACCACAATCACATAATACATGATCTCTATATGGAAGCTGTCTATACAATAATTAATTTCCGTGATTTTGAAATATCAAAATTGATTACCATGGTTAAATTTCTTTTCAATTTTTTCTTCTCGTTCTTAAGGCTCTGCAATAGTATGCTTTATTTTTGCATTTTTCCCTGTGCATCTTGCCCTCTAATATTTGTGTAGTGGGCTGGCTGTAGCTGGACACTGGCTTCCCATCAGCACCAACCTCACTCCCCTCCTTAGCTGAACAGTGAAGAGAAGACATAACAAAAGGCTCAAGGGTCAAGATAAGGGCAGGGAGAGATCACTGACTAATTGCAGTCAATTTGACAATATTAGTTTGATTTGTAATCAGTCAAGTCAGAGTAGAGTAATAAGAAATAAAACCAAATCTTAAAACACATTCCTCCACCCCTCCTGTTTTCCCCAGGCTCAAGTTAACTTCCCATTTCTCTACCTCCTCCCACCAAGTGGTGCGGGGTAACTGGGAAGGGTGGTTGTGGTCAGTCTATCATGTTGTCTCTGTTGCTCCTTCATCCTCAGGGGTAGGACTCTTCACACTCTTCCCCTGCTCCAGTGTGTGTCCCTCTGGGGGCTGTAGGTGGATCTTTGTTCCCCCTTGGTTCTCCATTGCCTGCAGGGGCACAGCTGCCTCACCATGGTCTGCACTATGGGCTGCAGGGGAATCTCTGCTCTGGCACCTGGAGCACCTCCTCCTTGTACTTTTTCACTGGCCTTGATGTCTACAGAATGCTTCCTCTTGCATATTCTCAATCCTCTCTTCTCTGTCTGCAATTCACTCCTGCACAGTAAATTTGAGGTGCTATGACTGCCACTTACGGTCTCAGCATTTGTCAGTGGCCGGTCTGTCCTGGAGCTGGCTGGCATTGGCTCTGTTGGACAGAGAGGACGCTTCTAGCATCTTCTCACAGAAGCCAACCCTGTAGGCCTCTTGCTCTGAAAACCATTTATGTGCAAACCTAATACAATTGGATGTATGTTTTCACCCTCAGCTCTTCTTTTTGGGCAGCTGGCTGGGACATAGCACAGCAGTGCTAGATAAGAGGTGGTATCCCCTCTAGGAAGGGATGTTGTACTAGTGAAATTATGACCACTTTCAGTTCAAGAGGGGTCTGCCACCTTCTTCCTCCCGCAATAATTCCTTTAAGTGGGCCTGGTGACAGTGGTGGGTCATAGTTATGCGTTCGCTCCCTCTGTTTTGGAAGCTTAATGCTTCAACAGAAGCAGCAAGAAAGCAGTTCTTGTACTTCAAGTCCATGACTGAGTTTGAAAAGTTTGAAAGAATTACCTTAGTCATAAAAGCTTTGATGAAAACTGTGCAAGCCATCTTTCTCTTCTTTTCATCTTAGTTGAAATCATCATGAATGTCAAACTTAGTAAAGAACTTTCAAAAATATGGTGTAGCTGTAGAATGTAAACAGCTATGCTGCACAAAATGGGCAAAGGTTGTGGTTAAAAGAGAATAGTCAACACTTGTCAGCATTAACTGGGAGCTACGGCTCATTCCTTCCAAGTTCACAGCTTGGCCTTGCGAGGTGCTGAATATCTTTGTCAATGCATAAGGGTGGTGCTGAGTAAATTATATGCTGAATTGGTAGCACTGCTTAGTATTAAGGCTGCAAACATTTCCTGTTATAAGACCTAGTTGCTTATACTTTTGCCAAACTAACTGTTTAGGTTGAAATTTTCCATGTGCGGCATTTGCCTTGTGAAGAAATCTTTGGGAAAATTTCAGCCAAAATGTTTCTGCTGTGAAGCAAGAGAAAAACATGCTATTTTTTGCAGTTAAGAAAACAGTCCCGTAACCTTTACTTTGGCGGCTCCTGTGCCCTCCTCATTTGTTGAGCAGGAAATTGACATCTGGCAAAAGGGTGGTCTGTGTGTCACTGATGCGCTGTTTGCTATCCATACAAGAAACCACTTCTAGTGTAAATCTTTCAAAAGTCCATTTGTATGAACTCACTAGCAGTTTGCTAAAACTTGACCACAAAACTCCCAGAAACTTCTGTTCTTATGGAGCATACTGACATTTCAGGCCTGTTTAATTTCTTGATTGATGATCTGGATGAGGGGATTGAGTGCACCCTCAGTAAGTTCACAGATGACAATAAGCTGGGTGGGAGCGGTGATCTGCTGGAGCATTGGAAGGCTCTGTAGAGGGATCTGGACAGGCTGCATCAATGGGTCAAGGCCAATAGTGTGAGGTTCAACAAGGCCAAGTGCCTAGTCGTGCCCTTGGGTCACAACAACCCCAGGCCATGCTATGGGCTGTGGAAAGAGTGCCTGGAAAGCTGTCTGGGAAAAAAGACCTGGAGGTGCTGGTCAACAGCAGCTGAACATGAGCCAGTGTGTGCCCAGGTGGCCAAGAAGGCCAATGGCATCCTGGCCTGTATCAGCAACAGTGTGGCCAGCAGGACCAGGGCAGGGATTGTCCCTCTGTAATCAGCACTGGTGAGGCCTTGAGTACTATGTCTAGTTCTGGGCCTTCAATTCAGGAAGGACCTTGAGGTGCTGGAGCGAGTCCAGAGAAGAGCACTAGAGCTGAAGGGTCTGGAACACAAATCCTGTGGAGGAGCAGCTGAGGGATTTGAGGGTGTTTATGCTGGAGAAAAGAAGGCTCAAGGGACACCTTATCACTCTCTACAACTGCCTGACAGGACGTTGCAGCTGGATGGGGGTTGGCCTCTACTCCCGGTAACAAGTGACAAGATGAAAGGAAACGCTCTCATGTTGCACCCGGGGTGGTTTGGGCTGGACATCAGGAATAATTTCTTCAATGAAAGGGTGATTTACCATTGGAACTTGCTTCCCAGGGAGATGGTGGAGTCATCATCCCTGGAAGTGTTTAAGAAATGCCTGGACATGGCACTTAGTGCTAAGATTTATTTGACATGGCAGTATTCAGTCCAAGGCTGGCTTCAGTGATCTTGGAGGTCTTTTCAACCTTAATGATTCTATGATTCTATTCTTAACAAGATTATTTCCAGGCTGGGCTGAGACCATACATCAAAAGAAAGAGAAAGAAGTTCTTCTATTCTGCACTGTGAAGTCAAGTGTCAAAGTAAACATGCCCTATGCAAAGACACACAGGACAGGCGGTGAACATAGTGTGCCACAGAACTGAAAGTGGAACAAGCAAGAGAAGTGAATGCTACTGCAGGGCAGAGACTAGTAGTAAAGATGGAAACTGAGATTGATCAAAAATCTATGGCTTGAAACAAAGGAAGGGAATACAGAGTCAAACAAAATCCATATGAAATGTAGATTAAAAGAGACTGGATGACAGGATTGCATTTCTTGTAACTAAAAATCAGCAAGAAAAATCAAAGGATGTTTGGGTTATAAATGAAAAGCCTATGAAAGTGAAGTCTAGATGAAAATCTTATAAAAGATTCAGACTTCTGAGGAAATTAAGGTTTCTGATAAGAAAACAACTTTAGTACGAAGTCTCCTTTTCAGTATGGAGTAAGAGGTTCTACAGCGATCTGTCAAGGCCACTGCCATTGCATGTCATGTTTCGATAGTGCTGGTCTACATATTCATATATTTCTAAGAACACTGAAATTCATTGTTTAAAGGTGCAACAAAACTTCTATCACAGATTTAGTTGGATGTACCTTTTCTTGCACTGTAATATCATAGTTTTTTGTATTTGTAAACTGGATTTTTTCTGCAACCTTTGAAGATTAAAGAACTGTCAGAGTAGTGAGGGAAAAATGAAACATCACTTCTGAATGTTATCCAAATCCTATATGAAATTTATGTTAACAAGTATAGCATTAAATATTGTGATGATAATGAACCCTTCTGAAAAGTATTATGAAAAAGTTAGGGGGATTTATAGCACTGATAAGAATAGGGATTTTTGAAGTGGTTTCTAATAAGAAATTTCACTGTCTGTTGCCAATAAATGTTACATTTGACTCATTTAAAATTCAAAAAAAATCCTGCTGTAAATATGGAACATTATAGATGACTGTAGTGTACAAATCTGTAATATACCTTCTTAGACTGCTTGTGACTGAATATTTATCATAGAGCCACAGAATGGTTTTGAAGGGGCCTCTGGAGGTCATCTCGTCCAAATGTCCTGCTCAATCATAGCCACCTAAAGCCAATTATTCAAGCTGGTATTCAGACAACTTTTGAATATGTCCATGACCTCTCTGGGCAGCCTGTACGAGTGCTCAGACAACGTCACAGAGAAAAAGTGTTTCCAGATGTTCAGAGGGGATCTCCTGTGTTTCAGTTTCTGCACATTGACTGCAGTCCTGTTGCTGGCCACCACTGAAAAGAGGCTGGCTCCATCTTTTGTACACCCTTCCATCCCATAACATATTTATATACATTAATAAGGTCCCCTTGATGCATATGGAAGGAATTGTTCTCACGTGTGAATTAAACCATAAAGGAAAAGTGTGTATATATATATATAGATATATTTAACATGCCTTATATAATATCCCCTTCAAATGCTTTCACCATTTAAGCCATTTAAGTGAATGAATTCCAAATGATAATAACAATATGATATTTCTGGTAGCTTTTGTAAAGCAAAAAATAACCAAACCAAAACCCCAAACCTAGTTATACATTTTCTTCTTAAAATTTTTCAGTTTACTTCTGCATTTTAAAAAAAAATGTATTGCAAACTAGCTTTCTGCCTACTTTTTTTTTGAATGGCCAAGCAAGCAAAGTTTTGAAGTACGAAGTATGAAGCTGGAAGAAAATATTACTGCATCCAAAAAAATTGTGTTGTGCTGGATGTCTGCTTTCTAGAAGAACACGAGTTGCCACATAAGAACTTAAATATGATTTTCCTAAATTATATACTGAAATGTTTTAAATTGCACTTGCATGTGACCACTCCTATGTAGACCCAGAAAACCATTTCTGACTGAAATGGAAATACTTTAACACTTTATTTTTCTCATGAAATGGACTTTAAACAGGTGAGATCACAAAGCATCCTAAACAAAAAAGGCACTGCTCCAGCATCTGCTGCCATCCTCAGATGTGTTTTCTGCAATACCTTAAAATAACATCTGTAAATCATACCTGGTAACCTCAATTTTCCTATGAACTTCTCTTTTTTCTCTTTCCTATTAACCTCTTTTTTCCTGAGAATGTTGTGCAATGCTCTTTAAACATGACCTTGTTTTCCATTTCTTCCAAGAGACAATAAATTCTGCTACTTTCCAGAATCAAACCTTATATAATTTTTCTGGTCTGTATGACAGTGAGTCACACCACAAATTTAGCTGTTCTATGGCAGTTCCTGGGCCGTGATTGGATTTGCCATTGAGCAGACAAAGAAACTCAATCCTAGTACAAGTTATGAGTTTTTCTCACATGGATACGGAGACTAAGAATCTGCATCTTATATAATCACCACCAGGCTCATAGTGGAGAGTAGAGCTGACAGTGGACTGGAAACCATTCATACACAATAGCACAGGACTGTCTTTGTTGACCAAGCTCTCCCTCTTGAGGGGAAGCATGTATGAGTACAATCACCAGTCACAGGTCAATGTGTCTGAACAGCTTCTGGACCAAAGCTGGCTTGGATGCACCACTCCATATTCGTAGAGCCTGGTCGATCCCTCTCTGCACCTCAGTGTAGATGCACCTTAACTTCATCTTCAATAAAGTTGGATTTTGAATAACTGGAGAAATAGTAATGTTTTCTCCAGTAAATTTCCTGTTATTGTATGCTGCTGAGTGGAACAGGCTTACTTGCTGTTCCAAGCCTCCGCCTCAATAGGCACCAGCAACCAGATGTAGAATACGTATCTTTGAGTCAATAGAAAAAGATGTTTCAGCTGTCAACAAGCAGTCATAACAATAATTGAACTTCAAACCCTTTTATTGAAGTTTTATGCTAAGAGTAATCCAACACATGTTCTTCATAGTGGCTTTGGAATTTTATTTTTCTTAGCCACCCAAAGTTTCAAATTAAATTTATTTATACTTAATTTACATGTGGCATTTGATGGCAAAGCCGTTGTAAATCTCTTTGAGTTCATATGTGACTGAAGCGCAAAACAATCCCCACTCTAAGGAAATGAAGGGCAGCATGTTAGCTTAGCTAGAGAAAAGGCCGCTCTGAATGCCAGGGTGGTGCCTGGTATTAGCCAGGACAGCATAATAATTCATGTACCCTGTACTTACTGCCCCTTTTGATTTCTAAAACATCTGTTTCCAGGTGTGAGCACACTTGATGTTCAAGGACATCATTAGATGTGTCAGTAAATCAGATATAGCATCATACAATGGACTGGAGGTTGGACACTCAAAAAGGGAACATTATCCCTCCTCCAGTCTGCTAAATGGGAAAAGGATCATGATAAAAAATTAGCATGTGATCACAGTATCAAAAGCTGCATCCATAAGGAAGCATAATTCTGCTTTTTATAACTTCTAACTGCTTGGCTTTGCAATAATATTCCTTTGAAGTTTGAATATGTGAGTAGTGCACAGGCGGGATATGCATATTTACCACGAGTCATCACAAACACATACCTTTTAAACCATTAAAATAATTATGAGGAAATACGTGTACTGTGTTATGTTCAGTATAGATACCAATGAGTACATATGGTTTTGCAATATTTACAAAGCAGATGCCTTTGGTGTTACATAAACAAGAAACAGTTTGCATCTGTAATGTCACTTGTATACATTTAATGCAACCTGGGGCTTACTGAGGCTGTCTGTGGAAACAACCCTGTATTAAATCCATCTTTTTACATTCTGGAAAGTATTAAAATTATTTAAACAGAAGAATGGAGTGAAACTGCTCTGTGGCTTATGAGGAACGAATACTGCCAGCTGAAATGTTTGGCAACCCAGCTAAATTTGGAATACCAATACCAACCACAGGCATGCATTTCATCTTCCACAGTACACTTTGCTGAAGAGGAAAGATTGAGAAGTTCTATTGAGACTAACTTTATATAATATTTCTTTTAAAAAAGAAATCAATATCAAGCTATGTTATTGTCACAACCTGAATGATTTATGATTAATAATTTGGGATTGTCATGGTCTTCACTACAGCTTTTGAAGTGACAGTATAAAACTATAGAAGCAAAATGATTAAATACTGTGAGAATTTTGTTTAGTCTATGGGGTAGTGGCTGGCATTAAGATTTTTTCACTGTTTACAAGTAGAAAGAATTTAAATTGTAAGACCATCGCCGTAATACTACATAGACATTTTTTGCTATAGAAAACCTATTTATTCCTTCAGGCATGGGTATTATATTGTCCTATCTATATGAACAAAAGATAAACAGCACTGATGATGAGAATAATAATTACTGCAGTGACATCCTTCAGACAAGGAATTAGTTACCCAGAGCTGTTACTTCTTTAGTAACGCTTAAGTCATGAGGAAAACTCCCTTTATCCTCTGCTTCCTCTGAAGAGGGGAAGATGAAGATATAACCTGACTAAAACACAAATGGATGTGGTACAACGTCATTTTCCCAGGTGTAGGATGAATTTGGTTTAGCACACCTGAAAGAAAGCACTTTACTCTTCATATTATTTAATTTAATATGCTCTTTTCTGTTAGAACTGGATTAGGGACTGATTGCCTATGCTGTCGCACTGAAAGATTTGGTGTGGCATCTGTAGTGGGAAAATTGCGATCAGCAGGAAAGAATAGTCTAGAAGCAGCATCAAACGTCAAACATCAGCCCAAATGCAGACAAAAGAGCACATCTGACTGGCATCTGATACCAATCATTGTCCATACACTTTTCTCACTCTTCCCCCTTACAATGTGACTCATACAGCTGGCAAATATAGGCTACCTCATTTGATAATTTTACTTACTCTTGTAATTGCAATATTTGTTGTTCAAGGAAATATACTGTTTTCTTTCTATAATGATTTCTTTAAACAAAGATAACAATACTGTTTTCTCCAACTTTCTGACATTTGCAGTAGATTATGGCTAATTATTCTTTCAACCCCACAGAAAATGAAAATCACAGACATATTCCTGTGCCTTCTGAGCTGTGATTCCTTGCAATCATCCTACAGTGCCTAGAACAGAAAATGGCAACACTTCCTTAAAAATTGGTATATTATTCTGTGGAGGCAAATTACTTTTGACCAGAGAGGTTCTTATGGCAGAGAGTTGACAACACTTTTCCATTATCCTTGTCTTCCACCAGGAAATGTAGCATGCCAAGGCAGACTTTCAATCTTTTGAATGGTGAATGTGGCACTAAATATACAAAAATTATAAGGCTCATCTCAGTGGATATGTGTGTATTACTTTTTTTCCATTACACTCTAAAATTAGAAGTCGGTAAAAACTTCTACATTTTTCAAAGAGAATGTATATTTTTAAAGAAAAACATGACCAATGTATAATTAGAACTGCCAGAAAATGCATAAAAGCATAGTTTTTATGTTTATGTTTTTGGCAAACTGTTCAATGAAAAAGAGGTTAAATTTCATTTTAATGAGCATGCTGACAGCAAACTATGTGACTCATCTGCATAGGTATCTATGAGAAAAAATATAATTTTATACTTCTCAGTACCTTTAAAAGTAGAAAAGGTTTTTCTGAAGTGGCACAAAAGTTCAATCTACAATAAATATGAAGACTAATTATTTTCTTTATTTTCCTAATTGTACTGGAAGGGTGAATAAATACATGAATGATTGATACTCATGTGCTCTGCTCTGTACAGTACTGAGTAACAGAAGAACCTTGTTATGAGAAGATTATGCTTTGAATAGGTTTGACAGACACAACAGTAGGAAGGGGAAGGTGCATATATCTAAGACATGCTGTGTGATGATGGAAAACATCTCATTAGTCTCAAGACATATGTTGCACTAGTGGATTTCAACAAGAGTGAGTATGGGGAAGAAGATAAAGCAGTTTCTGTAAGCAAATTCTGCAAAATGAAGAAAAAAGAGGCATTTGTGGTAATGCCACATTAATCAGGCTTCATTTGAGCCTCAAGGTTTGTCTAGCCTAGCTAAATGGGCTGGAAGCCTCTTGCCTTCAATGGCATAGGCAGGAATGATAAAGTTAGGATTCACAGTTGTTTCTTTCCTCTCAGACCAGCCACTGAGTAATGACAATGGTTCAGCTGATGGCAGAGAAGATCTGGCCTGAGTCTAGAGTACAATTCAAATCCATGTTATGGACCTGTGGGAAATTGTTATAACCATTCTATTACCGTATTTTATAAGTTTCTGGCTAACAGTTCATGGTTGATAGCCCTTGCCCTTGGGGGAGACTTCAATTTGTCAGATGTCTGCTGGAAACGCAACACAGTGAAGAAGAGGGAGTCTAGGAGGCTACTGGGTTGTATGGAAGACGAATGCCTGACACAGAGGGTAAGTGAGCCTGCCAGGAGTGGTGCCCTGCTAGACCTGCTGTTTACAAACAGAAGTAGGACATGTGGTGGTTGGAGGTCATCTTGGGCATAATGAGGCTCAGTATTGGGCCAGTCTTGTTTAATAACTTTATCAATGATCTGGATGAGGGGATCAAGCGCACCCTCAGTAAGTTCGCAGACAACATTAAGTTGGGTGGGAGTGTTGATCTGCTGGAGGGTTGGAAGGCTCTGGAGGAGTATCTGGACAGGCTTCATCGATGGGTCAAGGCCAATTGTATGACGTTCAGCAAAGCCAAGAGCTGGGTCCTGCCCTTGGATCACAACAACCCCAGGCTGTGCAACAGGCTGTTGAAAGAGTGCCTAGAAAAGCTGCACAGTGGAAAAGGACCTGGTCGACAGCAGCTGAACATGAGCCAGCATGTGCCCAGGTAGCCAAGAAGGCCAATGGCATCCTGGCCTGTATCAGCAATAATGTGACCAGCAGGATCAGGGCAGTGATTGTCCCTCTGCACTCAGCACTGGTGAGGCCACACTTCAAATCCTGTGTCCAGTTCTGAGACATTCACTACAAGAAGGACATTGAGGTGCTGGAGTGAGTCCAGAGAAGGGCAATGGAGCTGGTGAAGGGTCTGGAGCACAAGTCCTGTGAGGAGCAGCTGAGGGAGCTGGGGTTGTTTATGCTGGAGAAAAGGAGGCTTGAGGGAGACCTGATTGCTCTCTACAACTCTCTGAAAGAAGGGTGTAGCCAGGTGGGGGTCAGTCTCTTCTCCCAGTCAGGCAATGACAGGACAGGTGGAAATGGCCTCATGTTGCACCAGAGGATGTTCAGATTGGACATCAGGATAAATTTCTTCACTGAAAGGGTGGTTAAGAATTGGAAGGAACTGCCCAGGGAAGTGGTGGAGTGACCATCCTTGGAAGTGTTCAAGAAATGACAGGACATTTCCATGAGGCACTTAGTACTGCAGTTTAACTGACGTGGTGGTGTTCAGTCAAAAGTTGGACTCAAAGATCTTGGAGGTCTTTTCCAACCTTAATGATTCCATGATTCTATGGTAATTCAATGTATACATGCTTTTCCCTATCTTTAGGCTTGTTTCATGTGGCAAATGTAAAACCATCTCTAGAGAAAGATTATATAATAGATTGTTTCTCTAGAGTTGCTACATATAGAGAGAGCAAAAATGAGAACTGGAAAAGTAGTAAAAGCAGAATGATGTCATTAGTCCTCTTCTCAGGAGCAACCCAAAATCTTAGTTACCTATTTAAGCATGGTTTTCTCTAGTTGTTGCCATATTATTTTTCAACCATGCTCTTTGGAAAATGCAGCCATAGGATATTCAGAAATGAAGCTGGTGTTATTCAAGTTAAATTAAAAGCATATGCGTGAGTCACACCCTGACTAAGGAGTTAATTTAATCAGTAACAATATGTTAAAAATATTTTAGTGATTAGTTAGCTCAGTTCCTTCTTTGCATACCCTTATGTTAAATTAAAATACTGGCAGCATTTAATCTTTTAATCTTTGTGATTTATGGGGTTGTTGCTGTCCGATATGGAAACTATGTTCCAAAATCTTGAGAAATGTGCATTTCCTCAAATTCTCCATCTTTTATTTAGACAAGACTCGGATGATGTCAGTGGAACTGTTCATTAGGGTAGTTCATTCTATTCCTCAAGGCTTTGTAAAACCTGGACTTGGTTAGCATACTGATGAAAGTAATCCCTTCCAAGAACAAATGGAGACCTCCGACATAAGTAAAGCAAGTAGAATTTTACTCTTGGAATTCGTACATATATATCTGGTGGATTTGCTACCAAGAAATTTGCTAGGTATTAAACATCAGATTCAATTACTTTAAAAGTCTGACAGTTGCTCTCAGGAATTAACATGTGTTTTAACCTAGCACAAATTAATTCTTTAAAAAGAAGTTAAAAGGAGAACATATTTCATTTTACAAGCATGTTGTATTATCAATTATTACTTTTCAGAAACCAAAAATATTGCTATTTTTGTTAAATAGGGCAATATTTCAGAGTAATTTTTTCATTCTGTACTTCAGCCATGACCTCTTCTTGCATTTCATCAGGGACTCACACCTTTATAAACAATAGCATTTTTAAAGGATGTTTTCACAACATCATGCCTGGTTTAGTTTTAACACCTTCCCTGTTTTATTTGCCTACAGATATTAACTTATATCCTCTCCTATGGAGTTGAAGACTTTTGCTTTCTTTACCTCAAAATGAACATTTTATTATTTATATAAAGTAGAACTATTTCTAAGATGCAGAAGAGGTGACAAAGAACTGTAATCCAATAATTAAACATAAATTTGGAAGAAAAATAGAACTTCAGATCCCTGCTCCAAAATATACACAACAGGGATCTTAGCCTGCTCCTCATATTTGAAGTCCCTTGTCATTACACTGCTTTTTATTTATGATTTTGACAAAAAAAAATTGACACACCTTTGGAGGAAATCTTACTGATGTCTACAACTACCTGGTAAGATGATGCAAAGAGGATGGACCCAGACTCTTCTTATGGGTGCACAGACAGGATGAGAGAAAAAACACAGAAGATGGAAATTTTGCATTGAATACAAGGGGGGAAAAAAATCTCCCTGAGAATTTTTTCAGACTCTGGACCAGGCTGCCCAGAGACAATTTTGTTCCTTGGAGATACTCAAAACCCAAATGGACATGGCCCTCAGAAGCCTGATCTGGCTGAACCTGCCTTGAGCAGGTTGTTAGACAAGATGATCTTTATAGATCCCTTCCAATCTAGGTGATTTTATGCTTCTCTGGAAAAGAAAGTACAATAGAATTGAGAAAAAAAATCTGATGAAAAAACGTTTCGCTGAAGTATCCCTGCTCCTCCTATTGAGATTGTAAAAAATATGGAAGAGAGAGATATGTTTTATAAATTGACTAAACCCTTCTTTCCACAATATTAATTCAGTCAAGATATTTTAAAAAATTTAAATAAAGTGAAGTTATTCTTCCTGGAAACACTATCTTATTTGCTTTTTCAGATGGACATGAAATTAAGTCATGAAATATACAGTTCTTAACAAAAAATTCTTAAATAATTGCACTTTAATTTGGCATTTCAGATCAGGTTTATGCCTTAACATATTAAGTCTGGTTTAGTATGTTTACATACTTGCTATGTCATAGAACTCTGTCATTCCTTGATATATACCACACGTGTGTGAATTTTTTTTGTTCAGGTTTTAATGTATTTTTCTCCATATGAAGCACAAAATAATGAAATATAGATAAAAATAATGAAAATGAAATGCCGAAGCCAAAGCTTTCATCAAGTGTCAGCAATTTATGGAGATCAAGTTGAAAGTGAACATAGACAGAATTATGAAAAAGTAGCATTTTTATTGGAATATTTAGAACTATTGAAGCCAACATTCCTCCACTCTGGTGGAAGTGGATTCATTCCCAACTCTTATTTTAGTAACAGATTTTTCATCCAGTAATATTAAAATAACTCCACACCTCACAAATCCTCTGCATCAGAATTTTTGCCCTCCTCCTCTTTCCTGGCATCAGTAATGTACTGTTTTCTCTACTGAGATTGCGATCTACTTAGAGAAAAAGAAAGGGAGACTTCATTCACTCCCTGAATTTTCATTTGAGTGATCCCAAATTCTTATTCAAGTAGTGATTTATAGAAGCTGAGATGGGGAAAAGAGATACAACAATTTATAGAATTAGATAATGCCTTTAAAATACATGCACAGCATATGAAATCAGCACTATGTTACACAGCAGACCTTCCCCCGTTGCCAGATAACTGAAGCAGGGGGACACTTATATTCTTGCTGGGGTCATGGATGTGATCATTATCTAATATAGAGCTATCTAATCTACCTGTAAATCCTGTAGGGATTTAAGAGTAATGCAGAGGACAGCAGTTTTGTGCATAATTTTTGAGAGCTTCTGAGTGCATCTCAGACTAATTGTGCTTAGAGTTGAAGCTATATTTTCGAGAGCTGGATGTCTTTAAATCTAAATATATTTTCATTCTTGCAAAATTTCCAAATTTAATCTGAATTTACTGATTGGTTGTGAATAAATTTGTTTTGCATGTCTACATCCATATAATTTTCTCACTTTTGTCTCTCAAAACCACCTGCAGTTTTCTATGTTAAAAGTTATGAGTTACTGACTTCAATAACATTTTATTTGTCCTGGCTTAAGTCTGACTGGAAAGCATTCCTCAAACAAAAGTGTGAGAAATATATAAACTTGATATCCTGGACACTCGAAAAAATATCCATACCTGGCCGGCTCAGCATCCCTTGGTTTTACACAGTAACAGTGTCTGTATGATCTGTGTACCTCATGAGAGCTGGCATTGTAGAGGACAGTGCAGGCAGAAGTGTCCTCTGTGACATTCAAGGTTGTCTGGCATGCAGTAAGAGAGCCTGGTGGCATAAGGCAGGAATGCACATTTACAACTTGAAGGTCAAAGAAAAATGTCATGCTTATTTTAGCTCTTAAGGTAATAAAACCTCAAAGTACTTATTTCTTGCTATTATTTAAAGGAAGTTGGGGATATCTAGAGGTAGACATCTGAATTTGATCAGATGAATTTGACTTATGTGCAATGATGACTGCTATTTAAAGTGGGTGTAAAAATATCACAGAAAAGGAGGTCACTTTTTGTCTTAGATGGCATATAGCCTGGCTGTAAAGGTATTGTCTTGAAATGAGTTCAAAAATGCAGTATCTGGACCTATTTTTCCAAGTATGAGTGAAAAGTCTAACCTTGAACTAGTGAGTAAAAGGGAGAGGAAGAGAACAGCAGAAGCTTAAGGAATTTTTATTTTGTGAATCCTCCCTTTTTTGTTTTACTTAGAGTATATGAAACCTTTCATCTCAGGCCAATGTGTTGCATTGTATTAAACTATTTTTACTACATTTTCATTTCAGCAAGGATGAGAAGTAAAAATATTCATAGTTTGATCCAAACATTTTTTCATCTTGGCTATTAAACAGAGAAAGCATCTATTCAAACAACCTTAAAGCCCTGATACTGATCTCATACCAGACTAAATCAGGAATCTCTCCAATAAGGTTATTTGGGTATGCTGGTATAAAATGGTGCTATATAAATGAAATCAGAATCAGGCCTTGATAGCAGCCCCATGTAGAAGAAACATGCTGAAATCTCATCTAGTCAGAAGGAAATGAGCAGCAAACCTTGTACGAAGAAGGTGTTCCAACAGAATTTAACTGTTCCAGACAAATTCCCATGTGAAAACATTCTTTAAAAAAAAAAAAAAAAAAAGCAGCTTTATTTCAGGTTAAAGCTAAATCAGCTAAACTGATTCTAGTTTTATTTGCACATCAATTCTTTGGGGTTGAAGTATTTCTCAAATAGTGTCACAGAATCATCAAATCACAGACTGGTTTGGGGACAAAGGGACCTTAAAAGTCATCTAGTTCCAACTTCCCTGCTGTGGGCAGGGACACCTTCCACTAGATCAGATTGCTCAAAGCCCCATCCAACCTGGTCTGGGACACTTCCAGGAATGGGAGAGTCTCTGGACTACTTGTTCCAGTGCTTCACCACCCTCACAGGCAAGAAATTCTTTTTAATATCTAATATGCAATCTACCAAAGTTTAAAGCCATTACCCCTTGTCTCATCACTATATGCCCTCTCTAGCTTGCTTGTCGGCCCCCTTTAGGTACTGAAGGCTTCTAGGTCTCCTTGGAGCCCTCTCTGCTTCAGGCTGCACAACCCCAACTCTCTCAGTCATCACATCTCTGTGATGTGACAGAGATCACATCTCTGACCATCTTCACAACCCTCCTCTGGACCTGCTCCAACAGGTCCATGTCTTTCTTGTGTTGGGAGCCCAAGAGATGGACACATTCCTAGTGGGGTCTCATGAGAACAGAGGGGCAGAATCACCTCCCTTGACCTGGTAGCCACACTGCTTTTGATGTAACCAGGATATGTCTGGGCTACAAGGACATGTTGCTGGGTCATGTTGAGCTTCTCCACCAACAGTGAGGACTCCTTTTCTTCAGGGCTACTCTCAATCCACTAATTTTCCAGCCTATATTTTTGCTTGGGCCATAAGGTTCAGTTGCCCTTCTCCTATGCACCAATTCTGTAACCATGTCATGGAAGGCCACCAAGTTTGTTAGGCACAATTTGCCCTCAGTGAAACCACACTGGCTGTCATCAATCATCTTCTTATTTTCCATGTATCTTAGAATAGTTTCCAGGAAGAGCTGCTCCATAGTCTTGTCAAGCACCAAGATCAAACTGACTGGCCTTTAGATACTTTTTCCCTTTTTAAAAAATGAAGGTTATGTTACCACTTTTCCAGATTGTGAGAACTTCACCAGTCTGCCAAGACTTCTCAAATATCATGGATAGTGGCTTAGTCACATCATCAGCCATTTCCCTTGGGACACACTGTTGCATTTCATCAGGTCTCATGGACTTGTGCATCTTCAAGTTCCTTAGACAGTCCTCTGTCTTCTCCTGCACTGGGTGGTGCTTCATTCTCCCGGGTCCTGCCTTGCCTTCTGCAACCTGGGTGGTGTGGCTGGAGCATTCATCTGTGAAGACTAAGGGAGAAAAGTCATTCAGTACCTCAGGCTTCTCCACCTGGGTAACCAGGCCTCCTGTTTCCTTCTGGAGGGAGACCACATTTTCCCTAGTCTTCCTTTTATCACTGACATACCTACAGAAATTTTCCTTATTGTCATTGACATCCCTGGTGAGATCTAATTTTCTCAGGGCTTTAGCTTTCCTAACATGATCCCTGGCTGCTTTGAGCAATTTTTTCTGCATTCCTCTCAGGCTACCTGTCCCTGCTTCCACCCTATGTAGGCTTCCTTTGTGTGCCGAGTTTGTCACAGACTTCTTGTTTGTCCATGTTAGGCCTCTTGTCCTTTTTGCTTGACTTCCTCTTCATTGGGATTCAGTTACTGAGCTTGGAAGAAGAGATCCTTGAACATTGACCAGATTTCTTGGGCCTCTCTTCCCCTGGGGTCCCATGGTAATTTACCAAACAGATTCCTGAAGAGGCCAAGGTCTGTTATCTTCAAGTCCAGAGCAGTGAGCGTGCTGTGCACCTTCCTTACTGCCCTAAGGACCTTGAACTTCTCCATTTCATGTCATCACAGGAACCATTAAGTAATGGTTACTGTGAAGTAGTTATTTCAGACAGCTACCAGTCTGACAGCTACCAAAGCACCCCTTTCCCCCCTCCCTTACTTATTTTAGATTATTTTTTCCTCATCGCCTTCTTCTAAATCTTAATTATAGAAATAATTCTACAAGATTTTTGTTTCGCATTCAAGGCAACTTGCAAAACCAAAAGAAACAAAATCTGTGAGAATAGACAAATAGAAGGACAAAGACATTCCTTAGCTAGCTTAATGATCTGTGATGTGAGTGTCAAAAATATAAGGAGCAGTGACATAGCTAGATAAAGCAATGTTCTGTTTTGAAGATTTGGTCTGATATATGATCCTTCAGAAAAAAAAAAAGGATTTACACAGAAAATAGAGTTCAGATGACACAGATGGTGTATAAACAACAATACATTGTTTACTTCTATTTTGGGCAATTGATCTAAAAGCAACATCTTCCCAATAGCAGGGAAAGCATGGAAAATTACCATGATCATGTATTTCTCATTGACGAAGGCTTCAAACCCATTTTGGAAGGAGTCGTGGGAATACAGAACTGGAAGAGTCTGAAAAACAAGACATGAATGAATGACTAGCAGCTGAATAGAAACATGAGACAAGCTATATGAATTCATATTAAAGGTCTGCTTTTCTTAGTAGCCTTTCTCCACTAGTGGCCTTTTGAATGGGCTTTCTCTCTCCTTAAGGTCTCTGTTCATGTTACACAGCTACCTCTGCCTGTTTCTTTTGATCCCAACCAATGACAGACCATTACCTCTTTTACTGGAAGAATAGAAGTCAGTTTGCCCTCAATGCCACTCATGATCACGTGGACCTTTGTCATATCACTAGTGACTTGTAACCACAGACTGGCAGTCTGTGTTGCAAAACCAACCAGCGGCAGGAACCCCATATAGCTACAAAGATAATGTTTCCTTCTTTATGTTTATGTTGGCCTCAGACATCACTTCGGGGGCAGGAGGGAAAGCAGATGTCATAGTGTGAAGTCAGACAATGAAGAAGAAATCACTCTTTAGAACCTGAAGTTCCCTGAGATTTTTTAGTATTTCTTGCACCTGGAGTGTTTCACACCCTTGCTTCTTTTGCCTTTCGTGTGGTCTCATGTCATGTAATGCACCTTTCCTGGTCAATAATAATCACTAGAAGACACTTCTTTCTCACAGCCTCTTTTGTTACTGACTCCGAAATAATACATCTGGGGCAGGGAATGCTCCTCATTACTTTTTACAATACGATTTGGGACACTGGCCACCCTATACTTTCTGATCACAGCCCTAAAGGACAAAGTTAATACACAAATAATATTCATTTACAAGAAATAGATTTTATATAACAAAGCAGAGCAAATAAAAATAGTGAAATAAAACAGCACTGGGGGCCTCTTTCACAAAAAGAGCTTAAGAACTAAAACGTTACAAGATAAGGAAAAAACCCACTGATTCAACTCTAATTGTAAACAACTAGAATGGTATATATACTAAACCTTTCTATCTTCCTTAAGTTTGTAATGGTGTAAGAACAGTTCAATGTCTCAGCACTCAACCTCTACACAAGTTTATAATTTGCTAAAGAGTAGTTACTATATTAAATTACCCACTTTCTAACACACTTTTTAATTTTCACTAAAATATAAAAAATGTAATGAACTTTTGGAAAGGTTTTGACATTGATACAGCTTTCTTTGTTATAGAAATAAAGAAAATCAGAAATGTTTTCAGGTACATCAATTAAGATTTCTTGAGACACAGAAAGGAGAATCTCAGAAAACCTCTTTTGCACATTTTAATTTTAACCTAAAAAGAAACAGTTAAAAACATTTTTATAGGTTTGGGTTGTTTTTTTAAATTATTATTTCACAGGGCTGTCAGATGATGCTAGCATACATTCTTGAAGTATGCTCAAATCATACTAATTTACACCAGCTGACAAGATGATCCAGTGTTCTGGAAATCTCATTCAACTTTTTCATGTCCACAGCACAGATTTTTCCACAAAAATACATTTTCTTGACATTTTCTAGGCCTTCAATATACCTAAAAATAGAAGCAAAATCACACATTCAGGCTTTATGATAATATCTGTTCTGGTAATTTTAAGAAAAATAAGTATGTATTAATTGTTCCCTTCAGTTGCCAACTTGAGATTTCATGAACAAATTACAAATAAATATACCTTATTTAGCGCCTCATTCTTTCCCTGGTATGAAGATTTATGGATGTCATCAGAGCTAGGATTGTTGTGGTCACATTGTTCTGAAACTGACTATATACAACAATTTCACATTTTGGAGTTCTCCCATATTAGCTGGGCCTCAAAACTTCAATGCAAAGAGTAATCAGTGGAAAAGAAGTTAAAGATATATTTTGACTTCTCCTAGCTTGTATGAATGTGGTATTTATAAAGCCCTTTGTTATTCAGCAGAGATGCCTTCCCAGCAGTCAATCTATCCTCATACTGGAAAAGAAAAAACCACAATCCAAATGCATTGGCACTGTTATCTCTCTTCAACTATTAAATAGGGTGTGTTACTTAAAAATTCTATTAAATTGATAGAATTGATAAAGACCAGTGCTTTCTTAACAAACATCATCAGTTTCTGTTTCAGGCTGTCAGCAGGTAGCTAAGTAAAAGTTCTCTCATGCTGGTAGCAATGGTGTTTGGTAGGGGCAAGTGGCTGGGTCAGCTACATGATCTTTGGCACAGAGAAGTGGAACAGAGAAGTGAATAACAAAAGCTTATTTAAGGGCTACATTTGTCACTTCAGTGCTCAGCAGCCTCTGCTATCATCGACAACAATTTCTTATCCAATTTATGGTCCTCTGTGCCTCAAAGTGCTTTTTAAAAACCTATGGGCATTTTGGTGTGAGTATGTCTGTATCACAGGAAAATTAGTGTCAGTAGTGCTGGAAAACTGGAAATTAATTGAACTCTCATATGAATGGATGCAGGGTTTCTCAGTGAAATGAAGCAACCTATTTTCCTTATTCATAATGAATGTAAATCAATTCTCTTTGTATTGTACAATTTCTATTATGTCGAGTGCATGTTAATGAACAGTGTAGTATTTATTGTGTCATGAACTGGAAGAGTGCTTTTCTTCACTTTAAAATTTTCTTTTCTGAGTCAGTCACAGGCTAGTTTCTGTTTGAACTTTCTCTAGAGTTTACCAGATGTTCTGTTTGGATTCCATGTTACTGTGTTGTGTTCATTGGAGTTCACAGATGGGCTTTTCACTGAACTAATGAAAACTTAATGAAACCCATATATATATTTAGCGTTCGAGAATACAGTATAATATAATGCTTTCTGTTGCTGTTTGTCATTCATGCTTAAACTGGCAGGACAAATGAAAGCCTCTAAGAGACACTGTGAGTTTGTAAGCAGCCAGAAGACTTTGCTTCTCTTCTTTCCTATGTGCCCCTTGCTATCTTGTGGCAGCAGATAACTCCACTTTCAATGGTGCCTAGGTTTTGGTTCTGTTTCAGCTAGTAAAATAGGAAAGCAAAGGGTCAGATAAGAGGTGTCTTCAAAAGCATGTGTCAACAGAGTTGGTTAAACTAGAGGGTGCCTGATTTCCGGAACAGAAATCAGTGAGGAACTGAAAAAAACCCCCAACAAACCCCAAACATTTTAATCAGTTTCTGTTAAATAGCAGTCATGGGCAGATAACCCCAAACACTATACTTCCTGCTGTCGGATGTGTGAGTATGTGACAGGCACAGAGGGTTTTGCAACATGAAGTCTAACCAGAAGCCAGTTCCAAATGGTGTTCCCCAGAGGCTGATAGTGTTCAATGCATGCAAGGATGGAATACACCCTCTGCAAGTTTGTGGGCAATACTATATCATGGGGAGCAGCCAGCATGGAGGAGCTGAAGACAGACAGATCTGGACAGGCTAAAGAAATGGGCAGAGAAGAACCTCATGTAGTTAAAAAGAAATTAATACCAGTCCTGTGCCTGGGATAATAACCCCAGCAGTGAAAGCTGGGATCTGCCTTGGGAAAAAAAGCAGTTTTGTACAAGATGTCCTGAGTTCCCAGCAGTCAGCAAGTCAAGCACTGATCAGCAGTCAACATTTACAACAACAAAGCCTAATGTAATACTGAGCTATGTTAGCAAGAGTGTAGCGAGCATGTGGGAAAAATGATTTGTTTATCTCCCTCTAGTCAGCTCTTGTGAGCTACTTCTAGAAGTGTCCAGGTTGGGACTCCCTAGTGCAAAAAAAGACATTGACAAACTGGACGGTCCAGGGCAAGGCAACAGTGCAGATTAGGTGTGTGACACATACAGAGAGATTGAAACAGCTGGGTTTGTGCTTCTTTGGAGAAGACAAGGTCAAAGGGGAAATCTTAGCACTGACCTCATCTGTCTAAGAGGACATTTATAGAGAAGATAAAGCCAGATTCTTCTTGAAAGTGCATAGAAAAATAATGAAGGACAATGGCCAAAAATTGCAAATTCCAGTTAACTATTGGTAAATAATTTTTTACAATATAGTCAAGAGCTGACATGGATCACCTATAGACGTTGTAGAACCTCCATCCTTAAAGATAATTGCAATGCAATTGGAGGTGACTGAGCAACCTGGTCCAAATGGTGGATCCAGGTTCAAATCTGGACCTGTTTCAGAACTCCTTTCTGGATCCTATCATAATGACTCTGTGGTTAAGTTTAGGTCTTTTGGGCCTCTTAGTGACACTCTCCTTTTTAAAAGAAAATATTTATACTGAGAAATTAATGATTAAGGTCAGTACTAGTAATTTTGCTCTCCTCTATCTCCAAAGGTACTTTGAATCCTCCTTACAGAGGAAGGTAGTGTTTTGAAAGCAGACTAATGACTTTAAGTTCAAAAAGGAAGATTCTTTCAAGATGAAAGTCCTTGGAAAATTCTGGAACAGAATATTCACAAAGTATCCAAGCAATGAAAATGGTGGATACAGTAATCATACTGAACAGAACACATCACTTAGCTTCTAAAATACTCACATTTCAATTGCATTACCATTTTGCTAATGGTAATAGATATTTCTGCGTGTAATCTTGGGATTATGACTCTGTAACATAAAGCTGCACTTGTTTTCCTTTATTACTGAAGATGGACTTTAGGCAGGAAAAAACCAACTGTATCACTTTCTTGCCTCAGTATAAAAAAAAAGGAATTTTTTTTTCTAGGAAGATATACTTGAGGAAATTTTGTAACAGATAGTTTCCCCACAGGAAAATGGGGATTTATGAGCCCCTGGCATCCTAGCTTCCTGGCAGCTCACAAGACAGAGTCTTAGAGTGCAGCTCTTTGTAGTTCCCTGGTCCTATGACATCCTCAGGTAGATACAGGCAGCCATGGCCCAGGGTGCTTCCCCGCTCCCAGGCTCCAGCACACTGTCATAGAGGGAGGGAGCCTGGAGGGCACAATGGATTTCAGAAACATGGACATGTTCCTGTAGTGGAGAGTTTCACTTTTCACCCCCCTCCTCTCACCAAACTTTTCAAATAATAAAATCTTTTGCAGAAATTAAGTTAAGCTTCCCAGCCAGGTGGGTGTCTGGGCTGAAGATCCATCCAGTCTTGACTAAGCTTTTCAGTCTGGTCACAGGGAATGTAGTAGTGGCTGTGTAACCTAGGAACACTCTCCTAAGGCAGAGCTGTCTTCATATTTTCCAAAGAAATGGGAAGTGAGCATCCCAAAAGATGGTACAGGTGTCAGAAAACTGCTTTCTCTTATTTTTTAAAAAAATAATGACTTCATAATACATTCATCCAGCATGGACTCATGGAAAGACAAGACAACCTGAGAAAAATCATGAAAGTAAATGAGTATTACAGGTATGTTGCATTCCCTGAAGAAAACACATGTTCTCTGTGTTCTCTGCTCGTGGAAGTGTGTCTGGGGGAAGTGAGCACATTTGACTCCATCCATATATCAGTGTCTGAACCCATTCTTTAAAATGTTTGTTACTTTACATTATACCAAGGTCAGTTTTTGGAAATTATTGGGCAGTATAATATATAGTGCAGATGATACTAAATATGATTAACATTTGAATCATTGCGGTCTGACAAGAAGAATTGCCATAATGAAGAGATAAAGATGGGCAATATATAAATCAAGTTCAAACATCAAAATTTTTAGATCTTGGCCCGGTCTAAAGAGAACATGTGTTATTCATACATCTTTGAATTACAGACATGTGTTTGCACACCTCTGAGAAAACAGATGACATTCCCATATCCAGTTTGAATAATGGTATATATTTTTGCCTTTGAGCAGGGCTTTACTTCAATTTACCTGCAGCATTTTTCCTCTTTCTTTGCATTTGTTTTCCATGTTTGGTGTGTAAGTTATTAGGGCCAATGTGGGAAAAGGACCCAGACAGGTACTAGACAAGTGGAGATAAGAGCTTCTTCCCTGAAAAGCTAATTCTCTAAAAAGATGAAATTAAAAAATCCCTCATAAGATAAAGATATGGCTGATCAACAGAACATGACCAGATCAAACACCCAATTTCAATGCATTAACTGATTTTCTCTTGATTTTGTGTTTTACACTGGAAAACAAGGTTCACTGGAATCCCTTCCAGGGTGCTTTGTTAGCTGGAAGATGGTGGAAGGTGTTGGAGATGAAGAAAGATAGGAAACAGAAAAGGGCACAAGGGCTGGCATGTTGAGCGGGAAACCTAGATGGGGTAGCAGTGCCTGAAGCTCCCTGCTGATGACTGCCTCATTCCCTATTCCAGTTTATTTCCTGAAAGTTGTCTGATTGGAGAGGAGGGGAACTCTATGAGACATAGCCCAGTAGAATTTGTCCTCTGAATCTGCATTCAGGCCAGAGAAGGTATGTTTAACTATTTGGGAACTGCTAATGCAGCGACAGTGGATGGTCTGGCTTCCAGGGAGTACAACACCCAATAGCCAAGTTTATGTGCTCCCTTGCTGCCTGAAACGGAGTGGTTCCTTCACGGGCCACTGATTTGTCCCTGTCAGGCATTTGTTGGATTCCTAAGAAGATACAGAGGGATAGTGTATCCACTCCAGAAACCCCTACAAATCTGGAAGAACACTATGTCAAAGCAGCTGATGGCTGAGGTCTCACCTGTGTCACTTGGCTCTGTGGATTCAGGACTGCCTGCTGCCTGCCATTAGTCCACCATTGCCTCAGTGTTGAAGAACTTCAGTGTCAACAGCTCCATGGCTTTATGTTGGCTTCTTTATCCAGATATGCTGAGTAATCCACAGCAGCCTCAGACCCCGAGCTCTGACATGTCAGTGAACTGCCCAATTAGCAAAGAGTAAATGCACGGCTCTCTTTGGTGCTTCTTCTGAGAGCAGAAGCAGGTGATGCCTCATGGGAAGAGGCACTCTGATTGCTGTACCTCTACACCTCATGCTGATATCATTCCTGGAGAAGTGCATCACAATGGGCCCCTGGCCTGAACAGGACCATGGCATTCCCTTAATCTCCCCGCTGACATTAGTGCTGGCTCTGCCTTTCTCTTTACCATGCAAACTATAAGCCTCAAGGACCAGAAAAAGAAAATCCTCCATTACTGTATTTCTTTTCCTTTCAGAAAAGAAACAAAACCTAAGCGCTATGGGGTGTGCTTACATACATTTTCTGCCAATCAAAAGCATTTCAGAGAACCCTATAAATCATTAAGTTACACGGACAATGTGGCCAGTTTGATGCTATCTGTCCACTTAAACTGCAAAATTTTTTCTGTATGTATAATTTGTTTATGGCAATTACATGAACATGAAAACAGAGACAATCATCATTAGATAAGATTCAAAATTTTACCATTAATCAGCTCCTATTTCTGGCCCTTTAAAAGCATTTGGACAGCCTTCTCTTTTTTGATTTATTTTTATTTCCTTAAAAAAAATCAGCTGTGATACTTTCCACATAAAGCAGTGGAAGTGCTGCCCATGGTTAATCTCCTGTTCTTGGTCACCATGTTTGCTGGCTCCCAGCTCACTTGGAGCCAGCTTACTGGCTGGCCTAATGGGATTTCCAGACCTGCGCTCTCTTCTTATGGTGGCTGTCCCTCACACACCCTCAGAGCTCCCAGAAAGCATGCCAGAGAAGGGCTTGCCCTTCAGAAAAGCTTATCAGAAATGGATTTTAAGGAGGAAAATGAATCTGTACTTCCCTGGTCTTTAAAGGAAGGCAGTGACCTCTCTGTTTCTCAGCTCAAGTACAAATCAGTGGTCTCAATTTCAGCACTGAAGCTGTCATTTGAGAGGGGCTTGGGCAGTACAATCAAATGAACCGTAAAACAGATTTTCCTATGCCAGATTTGGACTTTGAAAATATGCATATTGAGAAATTAGACTATGTGCCAATTCACCATTATACAGAGATACATCCAGAAACTCAGTTATGAGTCTGTGAGGATTTGTGACATTATGAGAAACAGGCAGCAGCAAAGGAGGTACTGATTTTCCATAGTGCCTTCAAAACCTTTCATAAAGAGATTTGAAAGGAATTATACATTCTTAAATTGATGTACCTTTTACCAAACTAAATAACCTATTCCTGGATTTAAAGACACACATCATTTGTCATTAAATGATAATTAAAATAAACTTTAAAATCTGAAAAGCTATCACCAAACTCAAAAGGCACTTCAGATTTCTACCAGGAACACAAATACATGTCTTAGGTTTTATTGCTTTATCTCTCCTGAAGATTTTATGTTGATTTAACATACTTCATTCACCATGCAGCCTTACAAAAGGTGACATCTTAATGTCTGGTGATTTACTTCAACAACTATGAAATCTTAAATCACAGCTGAATGTGACCTGGCACAAAGGAAACAAATCTCTGCAGCCATTTTAGTCAACATTAATAATATTAATTCATGATTGTCTAGAAACGCAAACTACATATTTCCAGAAATAGTAAGCTGAGACTCAAACTCATGAATTGTCTAGTCAATGAGTCAATGAAAGAGTCACAAAAGACCCAGCACATCAAGAACATGTTACTTTTGTGCACATATAGCAAAACAGTCATGTAGCCAAAAGTGTATATTCTTAACCTGCAAAGGCCCTTGGTAACTTGCTAAAATTCTATTTGCATATTCATGTTAACAGCACCACAAATTAGAGCTGACACTTTTGCTGCAGCCTGTGCTGTTTTTTCCTATATGCACGAAATAGTGACAAAATATCATAAAGACCCACATTTTCTTTCTGATGGCTGTGCTCAACTGCAGCTTTCCAATAAATTGTTACCTCTACAGGGTTTCTTCTCTCTAATTTTCCAGTGAGTAATTCAAATAGAAAAATCTTCTCCCAGTTCTCATTGTTACTTGCTTAGATTATTAGAACTAAAATATTGACATATTTCAAAAAAAAGTTTGTGAGAAAAATTGATAACAGAGTATCCATTAGTAACATTAAATAAAAGAAGGCAGTGATGGGAGACATCTTATGGAATTAAAATTTACTTGCCTATTTAGAGCTTTTTGGTCTTTTAAGGATTATTTCCCATTCTAAAAGCTATAGATACCTGATAACAGCTCCTCAGCTCTATAATATTAAATAGCTTGTCCGAAGAATGATAGGCTCCTAGAAGCAAATGAGGGAACATTTTTGCCCATGAACAAATTCACACAAAGGATTTTCCACTGCATAAACTGTGGCCATAGCAAAGTTTTTAAAGAAAGTAGGAAAAATACTTCACAAAGTTTTTCTAGAAGGTCTTGGAAATCTTATGAGTCTTACAGTCATTCAGGGGGACTTCATTTTCAGTGGCTGCTCCACAGTGTTATATATAGGCTTATACATGAATTTCCAACTTTTGTAAAGAAAGACATATTTTTTAATCTTCTCTGTACTCCTTTCACATATCTGCATCTCTTCTGAAGTCTCAGTCTCTAAAACTGAAAATTGTTTTCCAATCAATGTCATACAACCCTGACGATAGCAAAATATTAATTTCTTTATCTTATATATGATAGTCTTACATTTGCCCTGTTTTGAGATAAACCACATTTTAGATATGTTGAAGCCAAATATATGTGTGTGTACCTATATATGTGTGTGTGTGTGTGTGTGTGTGTGTTTGTAGGCAGGTGTCAAATTACATTTATTAACCTCATGTTAGACAGGAAAGTTAAATTTCCTTTTGTGTGGTGCTGCTGACAGCATTGCTCCAGCAAGAAGGGCTGTACTTTGTAGAGTACAGATAGTCTTGTTAGTCTGGACATTTTTATCTGCAGACTCAGTGGGCAGGCAAGTAGGTGGATCAGAGTATAAGTGATGTTTCCTTCAACAGACGCTTTTCAGAGTGAGCACATCAGGATCAAACTGGCTGTGTTTGACACCACCCCAGAGAATGAGACTGGAACTGACAAACACTGACCTTTCTTCATTTGTCTTTTGTGATTTGGCCACAAAGGATCTATAATTCAGATTTGTCACTTCTCACTCTTTTCATACTAAGAATTTACCTTTTATAATGTAACTGGGGCCACATGGCCTCCTTATTACTTTAAAGGAGATTAAGTTTACAGAACCAAAACTGACTTGCAAAGAAAAGAAGGGCACAAGCCTCTACAAGGCAACATAGCACAGTGATGAAATGCAATGCCATGTTGAAATGACTCTTGGAGTCTTTCTTAAAAATATACTTTAAATGTTAAAGCCATGAGGGTAGCATTGACTGAACAGATACAATTTAGTTTTGTAGGTGTAGCTGATTTCAGCTGCGAATCTCCAGCGCCTTCAGAAAGGGTGTCAAAATATAGTCCATCATCTACCACATGAGCTACTTTGATTTTGGCCTTTTACATATATAATAAAAATAAATCTAACTGCTATATTTACAACATCTGTTTAGAGAGCATGATGTTCTGCTAAATCTTTTCGGTGCAGGGAAGCTGGACCACCTGAGACACTTGTAACCTGAGAATCAAGGGACAGATTGAAATGACCTCGAGTATAATTGCAGTTCTAAGGGCAAGATGTAGGCATCTAGCTCCCCATAGAATCAATGGAAAGCAGCAAGCACCTCTACATTATTTTGTGAGTCTTTGGCTCAGTATCTACCATAATTACAATTGAGGGCATGAACATCCCTTCTGAAAAGAATACAAATATGTAGTATGACAAAAGCTCATTCTGGAAGGATTTTGGAAGCTAAACTGAATCAACAGAACAATTCAAAAGATGGTTTCATAGAAGCTCACAGAAACATTCACCATTCCATTAAAATAGCTAATTTAGAAAGAACATATTTGTACCCTTGCAATAAATTTCCCACGTCCTGCTAAGAATGCCATTCCTTTGAGGAAGGAGCCCTCCAGCCCATATCATCAGAATCAAACATTCAAGAAATGTGATGGGGGGAAGTAGAGGCGTCAGTGGATGGCAGCTTGCTTAATCCAACTGCTAGATGAAAAGCAAATGTATTAAGAGCTCTGACGTCAAATCACAGGCATCTTTCCAAGAGAAATTTTGTCAGAACTTCATATAAATCAAAAGACAGATTGCGAAGCTTTTTATTGGCAATTGCACTTGTTCACGAAGTAAGATAAATTAATAGGGAGCAGAAAGGTAAGCCAAAAGGCATCTTCATTTTGCAGACCTTGCCTTGCAGCTCTGGAATTTCCTTAACTGACAATTGTTAAGAAAATCCAGAGATGGTGTGTTCTCATCCACCACTAGTTGCAAAGTAAAATAAATTGCAATCAAAAGAAGGGCTTCCTAACTGGATATTTAGATGGAATTCAAGACAAAGAAAAGCAATGGAGAAAGTTTTAGCCAGGATTTTTGCCAACTTTGCTCTTTGCCAGCCAAGACCTTAAAGCCAAGGAAATTTAGTTGTTCTAGACTACTTGTGTCTTCGGATATATTACTCTGAGTTTTATAGTGGCATATAGTTCAGCCAGGAATTGTGATCTTGGGTTCAAAAACTCTCTGGAGAGTTTTCCAAACTGTTGCTGCTATGACAGTTCGAAAACAGACAAATGTTTCAGTAATAGTCCAAGGGACAATCTGTCCTCAAAATCACTGCTGGCAATGCAACTTCATTTGCCCAAGCCTAGATTTCTTCTCCAAGAGAGAGATAACAGAACTCAAAGACAGCAGATAAACACTACAGTCTATACATCAACAATTATCTTGAAGATCACAAAATTTTTTTGCTTTTTGAATATCTAGTCAAGCCTGACAGTTTTAAAATACTGAAAAAAATTTTTTACACAGTACACTGGATAAATATTCTCAAGTCCATATTTTTCTATTCAAAATTATATCAGTAAACAAAATCTAGTCAAGACCTAGTAGACAGACACTGCCAAAGAGTGATTTATCTTTTCGTCACAGAGATAGCCACTCAAGGTGCCTATGTTTCTCCTTTCACTAAAAGAAATCTATAAACAAAACCTGAATTTAGGCAATGAACTTCAGGTCTCAGGTGCATCTTTCCACTATGCCTGAAGGTTCTGATGTAAAAAGATCATAACACTGCCTTCATGCTTACATGTCATGCATATATATGTGTTTTCACATTTGAGTTGTCAGTGTCTTTATTGCTTCTGTCAGGTTCTGTGAAAGAAATTGGTGTTCTTCATCTATTCTAAACAAACAGAAGCAATTGCATAATTTTTTTACCTTTACCTGGTTTTCCCAGTTATTTTTTTTTTCATCCCAAATCGCTTACTTTGTTTTAGAGAAATTAAGCCTCAGATTTGGAAAAATGCATAATGCTTGTAATTAAAAATTGTTAGTTTTAGGAGATTCTTGCTCTTCAGGAAAACCATAAACTCAGCAACTAAATCCTGAGTATGGAGACATAAACCAATAGTCTTATCCAAATAATGAATGTTTATGAAAAAATCCCAAAAGTAGAGAAAAGTGAAGAAAAACTTTATATAACCATTCATTAAATATTTTATGAGCTAGAAATTATCTTTTTTATTATTATATTATAATTATATTTGCTCTTATCTTATTCTTATGAGCAATATATCTGCCTTAGAGTTAACTTCTCAAAGAATTTGCATCAGTTGGGAGAATTATGATTTATTTAATATAATTTTAAATAATAAGTTTGCTGGATGGACTCTGTAAAAATCTCTGGTGTAAGGTGTTTTCTACAAAATAGTCTCTGTGTCCATGGCATGCTTCTTGTACAAGATCATCTGGAGTCCTTGATGTAGATATGAAAACTTCCTAGGTCCTACCAACCTCTCCAACAACATGAGAAATTGGAATCAATGACATTGACTTAGCTGGCCCAATAATACAAGACTAACCACAGCAAGTGGTGTAGGTTTTGGACTTGCTTGTTGAGGAATGATGAAGTTCACAGTATCAGCATTCAGCATCTGAACTATGATCAAGGACCCTTGCTGAGAAGAACAAGCAATTTGTATTTTTTGGAACTCTTCCCTGGAGCATTTACATTTGTCGGTTTCTTAGACAGTTTTACATTAGTTGTGAAATATTCACCACATATGTTTGGTAGCTTTGTACATTTTAACTTTAGCACCTGTGATTGTAATCTGGTCTGAGAACAGAAGACAGGATTTTCTGGTGCAGATAATTTCCACCAGGAAGCGTCAGATATTTCTATTCAACCACAAAGCTCCTGTGTGTCAATGCTGAGACAGAGAGAGCCACTGGGAAGAAAGCTTTGACTTGGATGGCATACTGGATGATGGGGAAGATTCAGTCTCCAGGATGTAGGATGCAGGTTGATTAATTCTTTTGCATTTCTGTTTGTTTGATATTAAGCACATAGAGAAAAGAGATACAGCTGTTTAAAAAACAAACAAACAAAAAAAAGAGAGACAGAGAAAGAAGCAGATCAAGTAAAAGACAGTAGAGCTTTCTCCATAATGGAGAACGTCCTACTCACTACCAGCCTCAGCAATATAAAAATGAATGATTAGTGAAATGCAGCAATGCTGCTCTTCTCTATGGTTTATATACACTTCTCTTGTTTTAAATTTCACTTCATCTTTCCAAGCCGCTATATAGACATTGCAAAACTAATAATTCTCACCTATACAGTTACTGGTGTTACAAAAGTTATACACAGAACACAATGCCACAGGATACTCACATATTTACACACTTACTTACACACTTACTTACACATTTGAATTGTATTCAGGAGGTGTTTAAATTGACATGGTACTGCAGACGCCATCTCTTGGCTCTTCAGAATATGCGGAATTGCATGATGATTTCTTTCCAGTCTACTCAGCGTAATGCAAGCATGCAATGGGGCATAAACAGAAGCCCAGGAGTCACAGCACACAAAAGGCATAAACTAGTTTTCCTTGGGTCTAGATATCAATTTCTAGATCTGAACTCTTTTCCAGACCTCCAGACATTGACTACAACCATGCTGACACACTTATTTCCATTTGAGGCCACAGCCTGAGATTTGCAAAAAGTAGAGTTAATGTTCCAATTTCACAGATAGGAAAGTGAGGTAAAAAACTAAGACTGTTCTCTAAATCTTTCAGGTATTAACTTTCCACTGTCATCCATGAGCAAAATTGACAGATTATTATATCCTAACTACATGCCATGTTATAGCCTGCCCCCCCCATTTCTTTTGCCTATAGCATGTTTTCTCAGGCATGAGAGATTGGTTTTGGCCCTTTTGTGGCCATTGACTTTGAATTAGGTTTATGAATGCAAAGAATCTGTCTGAAATCTCTCAAAACTTACAGAAGATTCTGCTCTGAATTGAATACCTTGATGCTGAGATGCAAATACAGCTTTCTACAGTGATTAGTGCAGTTCATTTTGAAGTTGTTGGTGTAATTAGTTGGATGTGACAGAGCATTGTTTACTATTTCTTACAAAATTAGATTTTCACATTTACCACCTCAATGCAACCAACATGCTACAAATATAAAAATGCTTCAGCATTTTTATCATATTTATCTATTGTAAATACTCACTCCATACTAACTATATTCTCCTATTATCTGAAATCTTTTTTTTTTTTTTCACAGACAAGGAGTAAACGCTGCTGGAATGTAAAATTATCAGAAAAAATTAATTCAAACCAAGTGAAGCATGAGAAAAACTAGATAAATTGGCCTTTGCTTCATAATGAAAGCCCAGGTCATTGAGATGAGTTAAGAAAGATAGAAGGATCAAGGTTGATGTAATATTCTTATCTTGGAAGTACTGACAACCACCCATGAGAAAATTTATGCCGTGAAGAGCCATAACTATGTGCAGCATCTGAGTGTAAGAAACTGTACAGTGGATTAGAAACCTCCCAGGCTCCTTTCCTGTCTGAATTACCCTACAATCCTTCATCCTAGTAATTAAGTAAATTTAAAAGAGTAGCATAAAGGAAATGTGATCATCTGACAGTTAGGCTAGTATGACTCACATTGTGCATGCACGCAGTGATAAGTCCCGTTCCCACTGACATCAGTGGGAATCCTGCTTGATTTCCAATAGTCTTTTACTCAGCAGAAAAATGAGGAAAAGCAAAATGTTGATCCCTGAAAAATGTAGAAAGGGAAAAATATGTGGCACAGCAGATTAAACAATGATAAAATATGTTCAGTCCAAAACATCTTTAGGGTCTTATAAAAATCTTTTACATGATTACAAAATGTAACATTATTTCCCAAATAAAGGAATATACTTAAAACATTTATCTCAATTACCAACAGCTTTGTCTTTTCTGAATATTGTCTTGTCTTTTTTGAGCTGTATCTCTGAAGAATCAGAGATTCTACCTTTGGAAGAAACACTGAAATCTTGTAACAGAAATGGTGTGTATATACCAAATATTCTGTCTGTATACTCCTGCTACATATTTTTTCTGCAAATGAAATTAAATCACCCATTTTATTTTTTCCTCCTGTGAATAATTTTAAGTTTAGAGTGATTTTTAAGACAGATTCAGCTATAGTACTTCCAGGTTGTTCTTAGGTATGCTGCAATGTCTCTGAAGTTATTTGTTCCCTTATTCTTGGTCTGAATGTTGAAATCTTATGATGAGATATGAAATGTGGATATAAACATTTGCATACCAGTACCAAAGGCCTTCCTTTTCCTTATATGGTTCATCACAGTTTGAACTGCATAGAAGCTTTGAGAAACCAGATTTTTTTCTCTCTTGGACTTACACAGTATAGTCCATAATGCAGAAAGAGCTGGAAGTGGCAACATTGCCAAGTGTTACTTTGAAATTACACATCATGTTCTATCTCAGAGTGTGATCTATTTTGAGAGGAAATGGGACTTTTATCCCTATTGCATGCCATTAACTGGCAATTGCCAGAGCCATCCTTTGCTAGTATAGAAATAGGAGTACCAGAATAAAGACACTCCCACACTCCTGCTCCTTCGTGCCTGGGTATAAATATGTGGTCATCTGCAAGTGTCTCGTGGTATGTCCTAGGAAGTCTGTGCTCTCAACACCTGTAAGCAGTCAAATACCACTGTATAAAAGGATTACTTTTCAATAATGTGTGTGTCATATTATTTATGATGTAGAAATTGGATTTAAATATACCCTAAGATTTATGAATAGTTGTAAAAGCAAGAATGTTGCTGAGGTGTTTTTATGACTGTAACACTCACTGTTCACATATTAAAGGTAACTACAATAAAAAGATACAATGAAGAATTTATTTCTCAAGATGCAGCAGTTCATTGTGGTTTCCATTTCTACTCCCAGAAATACTTGAGGCTAACAAATGTTCCATTCTTGGCATTTGTGAAGATAATCTACTTCAGAAAAAGTCAGCATGGTTTTTCAGCATGTCTTGTGCTCTGGCACAAAGAATACACTTTCCTACTGCAGGATTTCCAGTTTTAAGAATACAAGGAATGCTTGTGGTTCTGACAGAATTATTATGTTTGCAACAGTGCATCTGTCTTAGAGACATTAACAGCATGTGAGTTCTCTAAAATGGGATTCACTGAGTTTTGTGATCATTTACAAAATCTTTTGCCTTTCAAACTCCCTGGTAAAGGATTCTCAATTTTTTTCACAGAAATATGTTTCTGAATACATCAAGATTCCTACAGATATCATACATAAGGTCCATTTAGGATAAACTGCATTGTCTTTCAGGAACACTGATGTTGGAAGCTATATAAGCTCTTCATTTGACAGGCCTGTCATTGTTTGAAAGTTGTTTTAATTGGTCTCACTTCAGACGAATACTTTAAGTAAGAAATTGCACATCTGGATAGAGTCAATACGCCTGGGAGATACTACCAAACAGCTGAAGCAAATTTGAAGTAAATTTGAAGTAAATTTGAATTTGTCTATTTTTTGATAGACAGTGTGCAAATGAAATCTGAAATATCACTTACTTCATCCATGTCACAGAAAATGTAAAGTTCACCGTTGTTTAGCCATGATGACCAAGACAAACCTTTTCTCTGCTCCAGTTCTTCTTTCTGGAAACATTTTTGTTCCTACTGGAAACTTTTTAAAAAATTTTCTTTTTACATGTCACTCTTCTTTGTGTCCAATTGTCCTACTTTCCTAAAGGATGGAAGTAGCCACTGTAACTCCCCGACAAAAGCCTCTCCTTAAGCTTTTCCTCTCCAGAATATTTGCAGCCATCTTGAACCTACTGGGGTAAACTAATTTAATAAATGGTCTTTGGCTAAGAAACAACAACAAAGATAAAATGGATCTCTTTTTGCAAAATGATGCTATAAAAAGATGGAAAAATAAAGCAACGGTACCTCAACCAGACTGAAGGTCAGGTTTTCCTTTGCTGCTTGACTTTTCTATCACTGAACACAAACAGCAGTGTTGGACACCTAAGTATTTTCCACAAAGAACATATGCATTTTTAAGTACATTTGAAAGAAAGAGTATATGCTGGCTCAAAGAAAGCACAGCACTGCCAGCATTCTTTTTTCCTCTCTGAGGCAAGTCATGCTCCTGGAAGCACAGAAGTGTCAGTTTAGCAAAGGTCACCATGATACACATTTTTGACATCTCCAGTGATATTCTTGCTCATCATCATGAAGTCTTTGTCATCATAAAAAAGCTAAAAGATCAGTCTTAGAACAAGGTAACAAACTTAAGAAAGACCTTGACCTGAAAAAGATTTCTGCTTTTTCACTTTATCCAAAAAGTAAGAATGTGCAAAATCTATCAAAGCTAAATACATTTCAACCAAATATTTGTTTTGGGCTTAAATTTCATTTCTCATATTTATTACATTATTATTTACAATTTCTTTTAAACATTCCCAGCTAGTAATGTATTTAATACCCTCCATCATTCTGTGACTAATTATTCTTTTTCCTGGCAATTTTCCTTTTTTCATTTGTTTCACTTTCCCTGATGTACACATGGCCAAAATATTCAAACCAGTTTCCTATAGTCTGCTAAGCATTCAGTGAAATGAGAATATTTAGTTAATTCTATGTGCTTTTTCAAATTGTCAGTGTTTATTTTCTTTGGATACTGACATGGAAAGGTCATAAGCAGGAGTTAAACATTAACCAGAATAATAAAAAAAAAATACACAGCCTTATAGAAAATAGAAAATTGGTTGCATGGGGTCTTTCAATCCATGTCTCAACTGCAGTCAATAGCATTTATACCTTCATCAGTCCTGGTAAAAGTTGGTTTCTATTACTCTTTAGGAACACCACAACTGCAGGAATTCCAGAGTTTCCCAAGCTCTCCAAGGTGTACTTCTACTCCCTATGGTAAGAAAATACCCTGATGTTTAAACTGATTCTCCCTCTTGCAGTGTATTTCATCCACTGGGCAAATTTATACATGCAAATAGGCTTTTTCAAAATTTTGTATTTATAAAATTGTTATTAAATTCTTCCTCCTCTCCTTCATCTTTCACCCCTTGCATGTCAAGTTCTCTAGATATTTTTGCCTTTTTTTCTACACTGTTTCTAGTTGGTCTACACTGATGCACACTGAAAGACCTACTAAAAATTAGATCTAGCTGAGGCCTTACTAATGGTAATAAAGAAGTTTATTTCATGCCTCTTGAAAGCTATGCTATAAAATATCCTAGAACATTCTTATCTGACATAGTTCATTCATGTTCAGATGGAGATCTCTTCCAGCTGTCAAATTTGCTGAAGAACAACTACTTAAGTAATTGTTCCCCTGTCATATTGGTATTTTTTTTGCCTAAGTTATTGCCTTGCACTTTTCATAGAGAATTTCATTCCTAATAAATCTCATTCTGTTATTTTAGACTCCTCATTTTGCCTTTTCTTTTTAAGGGCATATGTGAGACTAAAGCAAGTATGACTGAGTTATTAATGACAGAGTTACTTCCTATGACTGGTTGAGAAGACCTCAAGGACTGAAGTATTTATTACTAAGTCTTAGAGTTTCAGATGTTAATTAGATTTTAGCTTATCCTCAAGTGACAGAGTAATAACTTGCCCTAATTTATGTCTTTTTGCCTATAGTTAAGAGCAGTGCTCTACTCTCAGAGTTGGATGATGCCCTTCTAACCCTTGTCACTGATTACTCTATAATAAAATACTGTTGTGAGCTCTCTGAATGGTTACACTTAATTTCTGTTTATAATATAAATCTAGGCCAAACTTTTGTTAAGTAGAGTCTCTCATCTTGGGGCCTTGGCATCAGGACCTCTGACTTCCACTAACTGTTTTTTTGGCTTCTAACTGAGAGAATTATGATAGATGGGGAAAATTACTAGACATTAACAGCAAGACAAAAATGGATCTTTTCCCCAAAAATACTTTATTTCCAATACACTTCAATGTTTCACTAAAAAAAGTGAGGAGGCATCCTTCTTTTCATAATTTCAATAAAATATTTTGATACTTCACTAATTTGTTCCTAGGTTTCCAAGATTACTCATTTTTTCTATTATGGGAAATACCCAGATAAAACGCTGTCTTGTAAAAGAGAAACCTGTTTTCAGATGATCTTATTCCAGAGACTCCAATTTAAATTCACTTCCTCCCCTTGGTTTCTTTGGACTAAACATTTATACCAGTCTGAATGCTTCCTCTTTTGTGGTGGAGAGAGTTCACCTTTAGGAGCTATCCTGAACATTAAGTAACTGTCAATTCCCACAGCTGCCAGAAGAGACCAGAACAAATTTTGGTCAGCAAACTGTGTGCTGGCGCCTGATAAGAACACAAGTTCTCAGCTTTCAAGCACAGTTTTCCCCTCATTTGCCCTTATCCTTGAGTAATCATTGAGATGCAAAGCTTACAGTGGAATGAGGACAGCTAAGGCACTAGAGCTGGAATACGCACGGAAATCTTCAGGGTCAGGTCCAATTTTGGATGACAGCACCATACATCTTGTTAGTAAAGGGGTTTTTATAGCATCATTATGATGAAGAGTTGCAGTTCATTTTCCCCACACATCTGAGCATGTCTAACACATTTGAACTATTTAGTTCAAGCAGCTTCCTCAGAAAAGGATGGAGAGAGGACTGTAATCTGGCTGAGTCTCAACATGACCAAGACCACGTAGAAGAAAAGTTAGGATATTCAAGGAATACTTTAGCCTTGTGAACAAGTTCTTATGAGTTCAATTGTGGAGCTCCTCTCATTCTCTTGCATCTGGAAAAATAAATTTGGGGGAAACATTAGGGATGGAAATCCTAAAAATAAGGCTGAATTTCAAAGATAAGAAGTGTTATCTGAAAAAGTTGGCTTCTCAAATGGTCCTCTTCCATGAGAATAGTATCTGTGATTTCTTGCTGAGTCTTGGGAAATTATGTGAGAGTTTACCAAAAAAGTCCAGAAGAAAATAAATATTTTCCCCCACTTTTTTTTAAAAGTACACACAAAAAATTCTACAGCCTGTGAGTTAGGATATGGATTTCTGTCCCAGTTTTTTTCCCAGTTCCTCATCTCTAGTCAAAGGCTAGACATTGGTGAAATGAGTATGTCCCACCACAAGCTATTGAAAAAATGCAATAACTACTTTCTCCTAGAATTGGGATGGAGTTCAAAATCTTAAAGGTCCTTCATCAGAACTAATTTTGATCAAGCTTGTATTTCTTTGTTCTGGTTTTATTATTTATTATTTGTTCACAATATAAATATGCCCACATAGCCCTCCAAGTCAATCTAGAATTAACCTAACATACTTGATATTCTCTTTGCTGTCAAATACTTAAGATTCTCATGAATACTACAACAAAGAAAAAATAAATCAGTTACAAAGAGATAATCTTGCTTCCATATTGTTACAAGGACCAGCAAAGGGAACTGCAAACCCATATGGCTACAAGGCAACTGCAACAAAAGTTAGTCTGTGTGTTGTGTGTTTATGTGAAATTCATCAGGAATGGGACACAGAGGCAATAGCAGCTACAGCCCTGTCCTAGCTAGACTGAACTGCACACAAAACCTCACTTCCAGTTTTCCTAACAAAATGCAATGTCTCATGTTCTCTACAATGAACAAAATCAATAAAGGGTCTCCTCTGCAGCTGGTAAGAGCATTCTTTTCACCAAATAACGAGCAAGTGCACAGCAGATTTTCTTCCAAAAGGAACATATTTGCCTTTTCCAGAAAATACTTTGTGAGATTCATAATGTGATTTTCTGTATGAAAGGTCAATCTGCTGAACAAATGTGTTCTGCTTATTTGACCAAAAATTAACTGAGATCCTAAAGAAGAAATAGCAGGAAAAAAAAATCTCAGTTTTAGGGAAAGGGGGGAAGAGACTTCCCATTTTCCCCTCTTTTGCTCTGCCGTGAGGGAAACCATCAGCTGCTAAGTGCTGAACTGCAGAATATATGTGTACAGGTTGGCAAAGAAGTGGGCAGTGAGGAGGTTTTCAATGTGTCCACATGATGTTGACTCCATCACAGGAACAAGCTTGTAAGAGTGGAACCATATCAAAGGGAAAACTACAAGTACAGCTGATGCTGCCTGTGCCTAGTGAAGAGCCAAGATGAGATTTCATATGGTTTGTTTATCTCCACCTAACAGGGAGTCTCTAACATTTGAACAGATATTTTCCACTATGACAGGGATGTTAGAGGCCATTCCATGTGTGTGTGGTTTTTCAGCATAACTCTTCTTCTCGTGTCTATTTCAGTATAACCTTTTCTTCATGTACACAAAACATTCTCCTAGGTGCTGGTTAAATGGGAATTGTTCATCATTGCATAGAAGGGGGAACAAAACCAGAGAACAAAATATAAAATTCTGATTTTCAGTCCAAGCACATGTCAAAGTTGGACCAGCTACTGGGAGTGTTAATAAACTGGAATGAGATGAAATTCCTATAAACAGTGCATGTACTTCCTATATGTTTCAAGGCCTGTGAAAGAAACATATTAATGCAGGTCTTTCCATTCAGTACAAGACCTTTTGAGAATTTCTCTTTCTATATGGCCAATTTAATATGCTTTTACTCATTAAAAGGTTGGAAATTTCTATTGCTTGCCAGACAAAACTTTTGGAGAAGGTACTGGAAATTAGTTTGGAAGGTATTTTGTGGCCTGGAAATAACTACTGATGCTAATTGCCAGGTATATATATTTTTTAAAAAATTAAAATAGGAAGAAAATACCTACCTCCAAACTATCCTGGATGCATTAATAAAAGAACAGTTTGAGGAGGTTATTTACATCTTTCCTTAGGCATCTAGAGGACAGAAACCCAGGTAAGGAGACGGGGTTCCATCTGTGGTCAACATAATGAAATATACCTCTTCAGTGATGACTGCTAGAGTCAGTTATAGCCCAAATTTGCTGCTCTGATTTGTCCTCTTCAGGAACCATTCTTTCTCCATTAACTATGGAGATAGATACTTTTGGGTATCTAGCAGTTTCTTCCCCACCTCTGTTGGGCTGCAGCAAAGAGCAGTGTTGTCCTGAACAGAACATCTGCTGCGTGGTGGCCATGAGACACCTTATCGCAGTGTCTCCATCAGGAATAAATACATCACCTCATATCTCTATCCCTTTGTTTCTTGCCCTCCATGACTGCGCCATTCACCATATGTAAAGATCCTGTAAAGGAGCTAGGGAAGAATCAAACATGTCCCATACTTTGTTTCTTCTCTAAAAATCTGTGTATTTGAAAAACAAGTCGGCTTGATAGTGTTTCCAGATATTTTCTGATTCATATTATTACCGCTTCTTTTTGAAATTTAATCACATTACCTAGAGAAATTACAGAAAACAAATGTCTAAGAATCCAACTGCATGTTAAGTAGGCTGATGAACATTAATTTTGATGGCAGAAGCAAGTAAAGAATGATTTCCAGTTGGGGGCGGGGGGGAGGAAATGTATCATTAAGAAGTCCCAACAAGATCTATTGCCATAGATGGTGGATAGTGGCTGTACCACACGAGATACTTGAGCTAAGGTCCTGTTTCAGCTTTGCACTTGGAAATGTAGCTCTGGACTTCATTACAGAGCAGTGAAATTATTGTACAGTTATCTGTAATACTACTTTGACACAGGCCTGAAACACAAATTCTTTAATCTCTTAAACGTACGATCAGAAAGTTGTATCACACTTGTAGGAAAGGACATAGATATCATCCTTGTGTGCCCCATTTTTATTAAGAGAATCATAAGCCATCTTGACACATTGTGCTGATGGCACCCTGGTGCCCAGACTGATCATGGAATTTGGACTTTAAACCACTAAGGTAAAAAAAGGAGGTCAATTTTCTAAAGATTATATCTCTCATTTCAAAAAATTAAGCAACTGCATTACAGCTTGATCCCACAGATCTTTCTGTCCCTAATTATTTTTCCTGACCTGTATTCTGACCATTTTAAGCCTTGGTTTAATATCTCAATGGATTCCACAAGGACTTCCTAAGATAAAGGAGCACTTAAAAGCAATAAAGCAATAAAGTGATAAAGATGACAAAATGTGACCCGGTAGTTTGCAAAACTATTCTGTTATGGAAACTGTTTTTTCTGAGTAAAATATGAGGGAATAAAACCATTGCTAAAAATCCTTTTGCTCCATATTTTCTCATGAGAAACTCAGGACAACTAAAACTAGAAGCACAAATACGAATTCAAGGTTATTGACTACAGCTTACTAAATTTGGAGGATTTAGTATATGAATATAGCATTTCTGTTATACTTGCCTATTCCTGAGTTAAGAAAGAAAAAAAAAAACCTCTTAAACATTGCAAGGCAATCTTTATCTGGAACCAAAATGGGTTACATAGCAGAGTAAAAATGTGTACAGACACCAGAGGTCAGTGAAACCTATCTTGTCAGCAGGGACTGAGTCGAAGAGTAGGACAAAGGTGCAACTTCATCCAGCATCTGAAATTCATTAGACTTCCAAATGTAAATTCCAACACACATAGGGAATTTGAGCTCTGAGTCTCTATGATATTCCGTGCTTATATCACCCCCCTGCCAAACCATCTATTATTTTTGAATGCTTTCTCTGCTTTATTTTGACTTTTTCAATCATAGTGATGGTCATCTGAACTACATATGTGTTACATAGGAATTAACAACATATCTTCTAATTAAACTGTAAAGAAACACAACGTTGCATCTTAGCCCAAACCTGCAAACACCATTAAAAGAAGATAATGAAACACAGTATGTGCATTTTTCTTGTTTAGTATAGGAGGTGATTTACAAATGTTGTAGTGTTCTTTTTCACACAGCCATGTTTCCTAAAGAATTATACCCCATCTGGTTGAAAGTGACCACAAAACAGATCAAAGCCACAGAGAGATCAGGGCTGGAATGTCACTCTGGCTCAGAATAGCAAAGAATAGCTTTCCTGAAGTATTATGAAAAATTCTTAATGCCCTGTTCTTTCTTCCCCAGCCGTCATCCCCCTTTTTACTGGATTTTCCCCCCCTCTATTTCTTCCCTACTCCTCTTTTTACAGGTTTTCTAATGGGAAAAACAAATCAAAGAGCTCTTAATTTGAATTTAGCTTTAAAAGCTCCAAAGCATAAGTGAATCTGAGATCAGATACAGTTAATAAACCCCAGCTCTAACAGGAATCATCTATGATAGTCCGCATTTAAATTCCTCCATGATTTTCTGCTTAGGATTACAGCTGTCATCTTTCATCTTCTCCTTTTATCTAGACTGTTCTTTCACTTATCTTTGATGATACAAATCACTGTAGCTCCAATGAAACCAACTCAATTGTACTAACTTAGAGCAGCTGAGATATTTTTCTGTCTTCTACTTCTGTACTTTTTTGGCAACAAGAAGTCCTTACGTTACCACTTTATACTTTTGGTGCTTAGACAATTGCTCTATATTAATTCTGCCAAATTGATTTTATTTTTCATTCAAGATTGCTTATAAATTTCTTACAGTTTGAAGACATATATACTCCCATTCCTCTTCAGCTTTTCTCTGATTAACATTTTCTCTTGGAACATCCTGTAACTCTATAATGCAACCTCTTCCTTTGGGAAGAACCAGGCCTCTGTAATAACTATTATGACCTAACTTCCATTTGTCATGCTTGTGTCCACCACTGAGCTTTTTTCTTGGTTTGCATTTAGTTAGAAGCACTTAATTTATTTTCCAGTTTTGTCAAAAACTAATAATGACTTTCTATGTTTTTCCTTTTTTTAACTCTGCATACCTTTATGTGGTCTATGTAATTGAAATATTAGAAACATTTACTCGAAACAACCATATCCATCTCTCTTCATGTTAAAATAGAATTTTTTTCCTCTCTCTTCACCAAAAAGAATTAATTCTTCCTTAATTTGTTTAATTTTCTTTATCATTCTTGATATGTTGTTCGGCTAGAGAAGTGGATCTGTGGGAACCCGATGAAGTTCAACAAGGCCAAAGGCAAGGTCCTGCATGTAGGGCAGGACAGTCCCAAGCACAAAAAAAAATCTGGGCAGAGAATAGACTCAGGGCAGCCCTGAGGAGAAGGACTCGAGCAGCTCAACATGAGCTGGCAATGTGCACTTGCAGTCCAGAAAGCCAAACACATCCTGGGCTGTGTCAAATGCAGACTGGCCAGCAGGGCAAGGGAGGTGGTTCTCCCCTTCTGCTTCACTCTCACAAGCACCTGAAGTGCTGCATCCAGCTCTTGGACCCCATCATAAGAAGGATGTGGACTTCTTGGAGCAAGTCCAGTGGAGGGCCACAATGATGATTAGGAGGCTGGAGCACCTGTCCTATGAAGACAGGCTGAGAGTCTTGGGGTTGTTGAGATGAGAAGAGAAGGTTCCAGTGAGACCTCACTGCAGCCTTCCAGTAGGTAAGGCCTCCCAAGAAGAGAGCTGGAGAGGGACTTTTTCAAGGGCATGTAATGATAGGACAAGGAGTGATGACTTCAAACTAAAAAAGGGTAATTTTAGATTAGATATTAAGAAGAAATTCTTTACTGTGAGGGTGGTGAGTCTTTGGAACAGGTTGGCCAGAGAAGTTGTGGATGCCCCATCCCCGGAAGTATTTAAGGCCAGGTTGGGAGGGGACCTGAGCAACTTGGTCTATTGGGAGGTTTCCCTGCCCATGGTAGAAGGGTTGGAATTAGACAATCTTTAAGGGTCCATTCCAATCTAAAGCTTTCTGTGATCCTTTTCTCGCACTCTCCCATGTTTAAGCAGGTATATTAAGTTGAATATCTGCTGCTTTCCTCAATGATAGTATTCTTACTTTTGTTATGAGCAAAATGAAACATAGCCTATATGAAAAGCTATGAATTTATTACAAGTCCAACTAATTCTACAGTCAGATAATCAAAATTCTTAATTAATATGAAAAGCTTTTTAATAAAGTATTTTAAATTGCTGCCCAAAACCATCCCAAAATCTACCCTTTTCTTAGGATATTATATTCAGCCTGCCAGGATGCCTCTGGGTCCTAAGCTTGACAAATTCTTGACAAATTCTTGAAAAAAAGAAAAAAAATGGTGAAAAGGTCTGGTGCTTACATAAGTTGTCAGCATCTCAGAATCTTCACCAGAAGGAGCGTGGTTCTTGTGAGGGTTTCTTTCTTCTCAGGAGGTGCATGATGTCCATAGTGATCCTTTTTTCCTCCTTTCTCTTGGGGTTCACTTCTGTTTATTTTCTTGTTTTTAAGACAGTCTGCTCACATGTTCTTTCTTTTTATTGGATCCCAATTAAACAGTACTTGTGTTCTCATTATTTCTACCATCTCTACCACTTTTCCAACTCCCAAGTTTGCACTCCTGCCTATTGATGGATAAGTCTGATTTGTGCTACTAGTCTGAGAGATCTGCTACCATCTTGAGCCTGTGTTTTCTACACTGCATTTTGTGCTGGTCTTATAGAATTCGTTTTATACAGAATAGCTACTTGTAATTAGTATAAACTGAATCTGAACTACAACAATCTTAGGTAATGGTTAACTGACTGCTAGAGAGTTGCTGCCACAACTGAAACCAGATAACATAAGCTCAGCCCAAGAAAATCCTAGGTAAATCTGGAGACCTGTATTGTTAGCTAGTACAAAAGCAGGAAGAAGGACACTGAGTTTTGACTTCTAACAAAAACAAAACAAAACAAAACAAAACAAAACAAAACAATCATTGTTTAAAAAGAATAAGATATTTTATTCAGCAATTGTCTGAAATTGTAAGCCAAAATTAATACTTCTACAGTGATATCACTACCTAATGAAAGGCAGCCATAGAAAAAAATTAAATAAATGCTGCTTCTTTGCATCATCATTGTACAGGAACTTCTCCTTAGACTGTGTTTTTTTCCCCTGAGGAACAAAACTACATGAGCAAAAGCCTCTTTGTGATAGAGTATATTAGAAGATGGAAAAAAACCCAGTACTTTCCCCTTATAAAACCAGAATTTAGCCATTCTGACATGCCAGGAAAATGGCTCATGAAACCCGAAAACTTTGAAAAGGGTACTAAGGACCTGAATAGCTCCAGTGCATTTGGTATACTGGCAGCAAAATGCCGTTTCCACCAGAACTTCTGCCACAGATCACCACACTTCTTAAGAAATATGGACCACTTGAAGCCACATTAAAGCAGGTTTGAATTCCAGTGGAGAACTTTAAGCAGAGAACAAACTAAACAACAATAAATTATTATTATCATATGCAAAAAGGCAGGAAGTATGGGTGAAGGGAACCACTTTCGTCTCTGTTGTAATGGCCACAAATCAATTTCCTGGCACTACTCAATGAATAATCATAATTACACTCTCCAGAAATGGTTGTCCTGGTCTGCAACCTATTACCACACTCATTTCAAGTGAGATTTATATTCTTTACTGGCGACTCTTTCTACACCTCACAACAATGAGGCAGTTCTGGAAGTCCTGCAAGATACCAGAGCCACCTTTGCAACAGATCCATATCTTCCTTTGATGACACAAAGTTACCCAGAAGTTACAAATAGATTTAAAATAAAAATGCTGTGTTAAAGGAAATCATCTCCACATCCTCAGAAATCCATTAAGGGAATCAATCTAAGTTTAGCTGCTGAAGCAGTGAATCTCAGTAAATCATCCTTACTGTTTGTTTCTCGTTCCCTGCAGAGCTATTAGTGGCAAAATGAAGGTCTGATTTCAACGCCACTTTGGCTGCACTAGCATTCTTGATCTGAAACCTATATGGAGTCTATAGAAAAACAAAGGCAATCAGAACACTGGGATTAGATTTTATGTTTATATTACTATACAGAAGGAGGTTTGGTTTCAACTTCAAGAAAACAGCTACCTTATTAAGGATGACGTTTCCATACATCGGCTTAAATGGGTTTGAATGTCTGGGATATTAAATCATCTATTTCCTTGAAGAAACCCACAGAAGACAGGCTGGAAAAATAATTTCTGACTGATATTTCTGTAGTGATACTGCCACAGGACTGCAAAAGCGGTAAGCAAAAGGGGTCAAATATGTCCAGGTTTCACTTCTGCTGCTGTCTAGGAAAAAAGGTAAAAACTCCAAGGTGGGGGAGCAGAGGGGAAGCAGCAGCAGATGGAAGGAAGATGATGTTATCCCACTTATTTTGGGTTAGTTTGTCTGGTCATTTTTTGATTTGGTTCAGAGACTGTAAGGAGGATACATGCAACTTGAAAGTGAAAAGGAATTTTTAATTGATTATCACACACAAAAAAATATTTAGACTTTGAAGAACTGTTAGACTATGCATCCATGTGCTCAGCACCTCCATACAGCACACAGAAAGTTTGCTGGCTATATGGGAGTGGAAAGTTGGCCCTTGTGGCTTCTGAGGACAGGGTCTCAGTCCTGTTGAGTTGCCCTTGTCCTGCAGTCTTGTTGACACTGGTAACTTTAACAAGTTGACCCAAAACTCCCTAACCAACCACAAGAAAAGTCTCTTGTTTTTTTCCACTAGCATTGTATCTTTTCAAGTTGGTATTTCTCTTCTAGTCTTTACCTGGGATCCTGGGCTGGCAAAGGGGAAAGTTTGCAGTAGGACTTATAGAGACACTAAGGAGAGATGAAGGTGTAGGAACAGAATGTGTATCAGGCCTCAAATATGTCTTGTCAGGTCTGTGTGGATTCAGTGAGAATTTGAGAACATCATGCTCAAAAGCAAATTAAAACAAAAAAAATAGGTAAATAAAAATGTTAATCAATTGGTTCTGCTAAGAAGTCACATTAAGTGCTTCACTTTACACTGAAAAAGTAAGTAGTTTGCAACCAAGATATACTCAATAGGATTTATTTCAGTTGTAGCATTTCACAAGTATTACAAACTTACATATTTTGCATATCTTCTTGATTAAAGATATAAATGAAAATCTTCATTGCAATAACCTCAGGTTAGCACATATATACTTTAAATACAACAGTTTGAAAATGTTTGGTACATCAGGCAGGAAGTATTCTTGTTAATTTATTTAGGAAATTCTGAGTGCCCTGATTGTGACTTGGGTGTTGCCTGTCAGATAGCAAGCCTGAGAATAGTTTGACTGATGTGTCTGCTCTTTTCCAACTCAAGTAGATGGATGTTTGAGAGAGTCATGTTCTCTCTTTTTTTTCTTTTCCTGTTCAAAATTATTTGCAAGAAACCCCTTAACATATTTCATTTTATTTGTAAGATGTTTATCTGTACATTTATGCTTTCAGGTTGTTGTAGGATGGGGATGCCTTAGATTTGGATAGCTTTAGATAGCTGTTTGCTGCTATGTGAAGCTCTCTGCTATATGACACATTTCCCAAAAAACAGAAAGATTTTGACAGATGGGTAATCTAGATATTCATGCAAGGTTTTAATTTCTTATGAAAAGAAAGAAGTAAGAGGATTTTTTTATGTTCTGTGAAACTCTTTCTCTTCCTAAGAGTCAAAATTAGTATTTAAATTGTTTTATTATCTTTCACGTAAGAAAGCAATTATCCTGCTTCACAGAGATGCATATCCTACACCAGAAAATACCAAGACTTACTGATTGAAGGACCATGACATCCATGAGGCTGTAGCCTTGCTAAGCAGAATTTACATTCAATTTTATGATGCCAAATTCCATGAAGCCCATGTACCTGTAGGGAAATTCAGTCCCTTTTGCAGAGCCATAAGTAGCTTTTTCTGTGTCTTATTTAATTGTGCAGTACCTTAAACCCCTTTGAAATCAATAGCTTCCATTTTGGCATACTGCTGTGTTCACTAGTGTCTATATTTCTCTACCATGTCATTTACAAAAAAAGGAGAGAGTATCACTTCCCTCCAGTTCTCCCCAACAGCATTTTGAAATAGGAAAAGAATAAGTAGTTCATAAGAAAATTGTTCTCATTCCGGTAGAATCATACATACATTGCCCAAAAATACTGTAGTCATTGCAATGACTTAAATTAGACAAAGATGCTCTCTAAAAATACCTTTGAACAGTACTTCATTTTTTATTTGCTGAACAAAACAAAATTGTTTCTAACCGAGTCCCAGACTCAAGGAATTAAGTCCATATTATTTCTGTTTATAAATATTTAGTCATAATGATTTTCAGCCAGTAAACCTCTTGATGTTAAGGGGCAGAAATTTGTACACATTAGTCTGCTCCAGATACCACTGCTCTCTATTAGCTCAACAGCTTCTGACTACTGAATACACAATTTTATTGCAAAATTTGAAGTGCTTTGTATTGAAAAATGAATAAAGGATCATGAATATGTAATTTTTCTGATTATGTTAATAATCTGTATCAGAATTAGTATCTGTTCTTTTCTCAGTAGCTTTCCTTCTCTTCACATATTGTGAAATAAAACCATGCTTTCTTAATATTCTTTAAAATTACAGAAATATTGATGGCATGGTTGTAAAATTTAAGCTTACATTACTTTCCAGATAAATCCAAGATTTTCAATCAGTCATAATTCAGAGATATCAAAAATTTATAATTATGTGGTAACCTTTCCAGAAAGTTTATGAACCCATTGCAATTTCTACAGTCTGTATCTCAGCATTGCACAATAGTTTGCTTTACTCCTTAAAGCATTATGTTGCTTGCTTTAGGTCTTGCTTGGAGTGAGCTTTATCATTCTCTCTAGGGTAGCACTAAAAAAAGTTTGATCCTGGTAAGTTGAACAAGTTGTTAAACTCACAACCAATTCCCATATCGCCTGCTAAAAATGCACTTCCCATCTGCTCTGCTTCCTGCTGCTGCTGTTTCCTCTCTTGTTGGACAAGGCAGGTATTCTTAGCTGAGAAGGCAGTGCCGTTTGAGAAGTTCACAACCTTGAAGGATGGGAAGAGGAGATTCCTCCCTGCCAGCTTCTCACCACAACCCTTACCACTTTTTTTCAATGTCACCATTATCACCCACATTTAGTAAAAACTGGTATCCAGATAAGAGTGTGTCTGGCTTTCTACTGCTGATTTGCATAACAAATAAAAGCACACAAAAATCTTGTAGGGATCTTTTTGGACTGTGAACCATTTGCATTACTGTACTCATTCCATACAGTAAAACTCCAATAATAATAATTAATTTTAATTCTAGAAATCTGAAAAACACTATTAAATCTCAATTAAGGAAGACTGTAAATAGACAACTGTTCTTTCACATGGATGGTAGGTAATGTGGCTCCTACCCAGAGGCTGTGTCCAAGGCAGGGAGTACTACCAGGGAACCGTCTGGGACTTAGAATGCCTGTATTCAAATTTCTGTGGCCAATACATTTCAGGATGTTTACTTTTATTTTAACTATGGTATTACTTATATTTTCTACATCCATTGCAGTCCTTGTGTAATCAATATAGAATCATAGAATCATAGGATGGCTTAGTTTGGAAGGGACCTTAAAAATCACCTCATTCCAACACCCCTGTGATGGACAGGGACACCTTCCACTAGACCAGGTTGCTCCGGGCCCCATCCAGCTTGGCCTCAAACACTTTCAGGAATGGGCATCCACAACTTCTCTGGGCCAACTGTTCCAGTGTCTCACCACCCTAACAGTAATGAATTTCTTCCTAATGTCTAATTTCCACCTACTCTTCTCCAGTTTGAAGCCATTTTTATCGTGTGTATAATAAGTGTAAAGGTGCTTAGAATCACTTAAGTAGAATTCATTATATGCTATTATAGTCTATTAGTACTATGTAGTCAGGTTTTGTTGCTACAATAATTTCTTCATCTCTGATTCCAAGTATGATAGCTGAAAACGGCATATTTCTCATATAAATCATTTCAGTCACTGATGAGGTCTCTTGAATCTGTGTATTTAAATAGTTCAAATAGGGAAAAACAGTAATGTTTCGACGTTTTAGTTTTTTGTACATACTTTGGTATTAACTAGTAGCAGAAAGCTTCCTGTGTTAGGCAATAAAACAAAGAATTTTTTCCATAAGCAGAATGTCATGTATTATCAAACTGAGTCCTCTCTGCTTCTAATAGTTTTCCCATGTGTTTATTTAAAGCGCCTTACTGAATCACAGCTCTAATATTTTGGTCCCAATTTATTTTGGGCCTTTTATTAGATTTGGGTGAGCTGTCAATTTGTATAATTGTTATTTATTATTATGCTGCTCCATTGGTATGCATGTGGAAGAGAATATTAAATTTTTTAATTGTTTAGATGACATTTACTAGAATATTCATCACAATTTAGTTAATATTTTGCTAATAAAGACATGGAATAAATCTCTCAGATGCAAAACCTTGACATTTATTTTTATTCTTTGTTTATATTCTGTAATTTAACTTTCAGATGTCTTCTTCATATATTATGGAATAGTTGCATTAAAATCCATATTCAAGTTACATGTTACACAAATACAGCTTAAGACACAACATTTAAACTCTGTACTCTTTGGGAAGGGTTTACTTGTTCTCAGTGTAAACAGTGTTATACAACAGGCTCAGGACTTATGTCCCAGACTTTGATGTTTTATAATGGAGACATCTTTTTCAAAATGCTAGGGATTTGTGTGTTTTCCAGTAAATCCTTAGAAATCTTTTACTCAAAACAGGAGTTTTAAATATTTTTTTTATACAGTTAAGAGTTCCTCTGTATTAAAGTTTCTAATCACATTTAGTCTTTGTTGACCACTACAGTATCACTCCAATTCCATAACATATTTGGAAGGGTTATCTCCTAGTTTGGAAACAGTGTGGGCACATATTTTGGAGGCTGCTCCCTTGAAAGCTTCTATATACATTTTGCACATAGTTTTAGTAGAGCCTTGGATAAAAATGGAGAAAACCTTCAGAAAATACACAATTACACATCTGTGTCAAAACTTGTAGGGATCCTTGAAAAACTGCTACATCTAAATGATTTTTCAAACTTAATAAAATTAAAATAAATTGGAAGTGGGAGAGAAATTAAAAGACAAGAAGTTTGACAGACATTTAGACAGAACAACATAGACACTGTAATTCTCTGTCCTACTTAAAGGACTGAAATGTCCCAGCCGTATCCTATCTTGTGAATTGTCTTCAAAGGTCACTACTCTTTTTCAGTTTATTTGAAATCTTTTTTACTAGGGTGCCTTTTCCTTTTGTTTCAGATACAAGTATTCAGTTTGTCAGGAAAAACAGGAATTAGTAACAGAGAGAATATTCATGAGGGCTAATCTCTTTCCCAGCTTCTTTAGGCAAACAGAGTACAGATGAGACAAAAAGACAGACAGGCAGATTCTCCTTTGGAGAATGACTCAAAAGAGGAGTTTAATTTAGATCTGTATTTAAAAATAGCCATTGTGAATAAGCCTTCTTTATTCACCCCTACTAATGCTGAGATAACATGGACAAAATTTAAGGTTCCTTTAGATGAACTTTAAAGACTCCTTCCAACCCAAGCCATTCAATGGTTCTATTAAAGAAATAAAACATCCCATCTCAAAGAAAGGAACCAAATACAAGCCCAAAAGAGGCACACTGAACAATGTACTTAATAGTAATGTAAGCATGGATATAGGAAACAAACATGTAAAATGAAATAATTTCTCATAAAATAAGAATTTAGTTTTTACTATGATTCCTGCTTTAAACAAACCAGGGCTGATCATCGTCTGCAGGATTCATCAGCTCTGAAACTTCAGTCAGACAGATAAATATATAGCCAAATATATATGTTTTCTGTAAACCCCATTGCCTCATGGAGCTAAATCCCTACCTCACTCTTTGTTCAGTTTACAGCAGTATACCTGCTTATTACTATGTGACAAAGACTGTTTTAATAGTGACAATAATTAATCCAATATGTTCCCAATTAACATGAAAACCTAAGAAATATTTTTTCAATAGTTAAGGTTTTACAAAGAGATAAATTTATGAAATTCAACAAATAAATCCACAAAAATAAAGAACTGAGGACTGGCCAACAGTTTGTCGTTCAATAATCATGGTAAGTTCTTTTATTATAGTATCCTTAGCTCATGAGAGGGTTACATGTCTTCATTTTCCTTTCTTTTAATTTCCCACCAGCAAGAAACATGGCTAATTTTCCCATTGGCAGTCGCGTTTCATTCTAAAAGTGCTAACTGGTGATTGTAGGATAAAAATAAGTCTTTGATCATTTACTTTTACTTCTCATTGACTTTCACCTACTTTCTCTGACATTTACACAACTCAAACTTGTACTTCATGATGTCACTTCTCCATACCAGTTATCTAGTTAGTAGAAGCATAACTGGACAGATAATCCTCGTTAGATACCAAAGTTGACTATCCTCCATTCCTTTTGTTGATTTTTGAGGATGTGTATTTGACCCATCCTGATGTCTTTAGGATGAGTCCTGTTCAAGCTTGTGACATCGCCCATTGTTTTACTGGGAGAACTAAGCACCCATAAGGAAGCACCTTTGCTCAGCAATTGGCCTAATGGAACCTCCTGAAATAATAAAATTATTATTTGTACTGGATTTCTCTTAATTGTCTATTTCAGGCTTCCTGTGTTTCCTTCTGATACACTCAGCACCACTCACTACCCTGGGGTTGGGACATAAGGGTGCAGTGGATATTTATTTTAACCTGAAACTCTTGCTGCAGAGAAAATGCAGCCCACATCTGTCATGGCTCAGATGCTGATACACTGGGATGAGGTTATAACTTTGTTAAAGAGGTTATCACAAAGAGGTGTTTCAGGAGAGAAGTTAGATTCAGAGGGATGTTTTCTGGAAGCCATGACAGGCAGTAATCAGCTAGCAGAAGGGAACCTAAAGTTATAACTAGGAACTAAGTCTCGCAATAGGGTGGTGCTGTTGCAGCCAACAGAGCTTTATGGAGTTCTTGCAAAACACAACAGGGACAAAGCACCAGGGCACAGATGAAAGACAAAAAAGAAAAAAGGTGCAGTACTTAAAAGAACAGTTGGTCAAACCCAGTGTAGACAGGTATGTCATCAGGGAGTAAAATATTAAAAATAATCTCTGTATATTTTCCTCTTTTTCATGATGAATTCATAATACATTTTTAAAAGCTATTTTACACAATGTTTCAAAGAGAGGCTGTGCTCAGGTCAGCCCTATTTCTCTTGCATGCAATCATTTGATAATCATCTGCTACAAATGCTTCACAGCATATGGTATTCCCAAAAATATTGTTTCAGATCCAATAAAGAAAGCCACTTGCTGTTCTCAAAATGCCATTCCGGACAAAGCAGCTACAACTCAGCAGTTCATTAGGCATCAAAGACTGATTATTTGCAAAAAATCACTAGGAGTTAGTATTTACTTCCTTGCCTGCAATCCTTGTGAAAGTTGTACTAGTATTATCCCAGTTTGCAAAAGGACTGCACTGAGATGATTCTGAAGGCTATGTATCTTCCCATACTAGGAATGTCAATGGATCCCAGGACTAGTACTGGGACTAGTCACTTTAATGCTTTCATTCCTGTTCTGATACCTCTGGGATTGTTCAGTAATCAAATACTTTTTTGACTGGAGGGACACTGGGTATCTATTCTAATTTTGTGTTTCAAACATGAGACGTTTGTCGATTTTACAATGTGCAGAAGATTGCACAGATTCCTGCTGTATTTAGAGAAAGGAGTATAACATCTGTTTGTGTTGTGAAGTCCAACAACCAAAGCGACTACCAAATGCTAAGCTAAACTCTACAGTTTCCACAAGTCATTAATTTCCAGTAAGCATCCTCATCTTTGTGGCACTTATTTTTTCAGGAAAGGGGATCTTCTTACTGGCTTTCTTCAGAAATCTAGGTTTTGAAAATGTGAGAGGCAGTTTGAAAGCTTAAACAGATTTTTCCTTGTTTATGTTACGTTTAAGTAAACTTGGATTAAAAACCACAACCCAGTCAGGTCATTACTCTCCAGTGAGTTATATTCCTGTGAAAGCAGCTATTTTTATGTGAGTCAGAAACACAAACTGTGGCGGTGCAAGTGGCTGCAGCCACTCTGACCCCTGAAGATCCAACAGACACCGAGCTGTGATGGTCAGGCCCTGAAGTTTAATGCCTCACTCTCAGTTAGGGTGAGAGCCCATAATCCCCCAGTTCTGCAGTTTACATATTTTGTATGATTGGTTCATGTTTTCCCCTCCCTGTTTTATGTATAAGTTTGTTAATATTTATTTCCCCTTATTTAATATGTATAAGTTCTAGAAAATTCTGTGGAACTCGACACCCCCATTGGCTACTTCCCTAAGCCCCTCCTTGGTGTTATTTCCATTGGTTCCCTCAGCCTCAACCCCACCTTCTGTCAAATATCCCATTGGCTGTGTCCCTTATCCCCGCCTTTCCTTCCCCACTATAAAATCCCTGGACACTCTCCGATCCTTGGCTTTCCGTTTCATCCCCCCATTGTTTCATCTTAATAAACCTTCTGTGTGGAACTTACACGGAGAGTCCCCTCTCTCTCGCTTCTTTGCCCCTGCCTGCGTGCCTTCACACCAGGTCAGGGACGGCTCCCTCGGGTGAGGAGCGCACTCCCGTCCGCATGCGCTTTTGTGTGTGTGTGTTTGTGCCGCCGTAGTGCAGTCGGGTTGTGGCTGGACCTCTGGGCTTCTCTTGGAGCCAGCACGCATGCATATTACAACAATTTTACAACAATATTACAACAATGGATATTACTGTTTTGTTTAATGTATGCTATTTTTCAAACAATGTTTCACATTAGAAAATTCTGCCAACTTGACAAGCATAGAGGAAGGGAGGTGTGGGATATTCAGAAGACACCTAGAGCATCAGGATGATGAGTTTCCATTATTTTTAACAGAAATTGGCACCCTCGGCCTTCAGGCATGTTTGAACACTTTGTCCTAACAACACACACTGCAGACATCTTGTGGGTTATTTTTCTTAAATTGGAATAATTTTGTTATTTCTCACTTTACTGATGTCACTTAGAAAGCAAAGAAAATCTTTGTTCAGACTGCAGATTTCAGATAAAATTGCTCAGAGAAGCATACTTATTGGAAATTACTGTGATCATAGGCTTTTGAAAAAATATGGAGGCTTCCTAGACATGCTTTCCTTGCTTTGGAAGTGTCTTTATTCTTGGAGCAGAAGACGACAGATCTGTAAAAGCACTCCAGGATACCCCACTGTTGTCTCATCCATGTGTTTCTACATGACCTATGAGCACTGTACTCTTCACAATGGAAGAGTTCAATTGAGAGCAGGATCCACTGCTATCCCAGATCCCAAATTTGTATCTCATCTTTTCTCTTTTCAGTATTTGACTTTTTTCACTGATAAAAATTTGTTCTCTGAGCAAGTTTAACTGGTTGAAGTTAACATTATTGAAATAAACATTTTTGGTTGTGATTAATCAATTTTTTTTAGAGATATAAAAATGTCACAGCAATTCTTGTCACTCTGGTGAAGTTTCTTAGAATCTCCTGCATGCTTCATAAAGAAAGGAGGAAGTATATTAAGGGCAGGAAAACTTGCTCAGCTGACAGACATAGAGATGCCCATGATAAACATGCGTTGCAGTGGGCTTGGTCCTTCCTTGGTTCTTTTGCAGAGGACTATGAGTCCTCTGGATGGAAAATGAAGTGTGGAATAGGCCTTCTACCAACCAAAATGAACCTTTACTCATGCCTGGATTTAAGGGCAGCTACTCTGGTTTTGCTCTGTTTTAGGTAAGTGTACCATATAGGTCAGATCTTAAAAAGGCTGAAGTAAAAGCTTGGAAAGCTGTCAATAAAATGAAGTGAACTTTTCTCAGATGGATGCTGCTGGTCTGACCTACTCTCTTGGTCTGATTTCAGTATTGCACCTTGATGGACCAAATTTAGTGTTTCCTGTCACTGCATTCCCACACTTCAGTAAACACTTTGGATGAATATTGGATTTCTGGTTTTCATACCATAAATGGCTCTTAGTTCATTACCAGTGATTACACAACATACTGCTCTGCTGAGTCAGTGTACTTATTGGAAACATTTGAATGTCTCTTTCAAGATGACACATGCAAGATGGGAACATTTTCACCTCACAGATTTAAGGGAGGAAAAAGCTTCATCAGCCAGAAACCTGTGCGATAGAAGCACTGCCCAGCTGGCCATTTGGCCATCAGTCTTCATTCAGTTAAAATTCTTGGCCACACCCGGGGCCTTAGAAATAAAGCTGTATACATTCTTTTGATTCAGTGAAAACTTCTGTCAAACATTCTGTTACACCACAGCCATGTTCTTGCTTGCTACCTCACACATGATCCCATATAATGTCAGCCTGATGCTCACATGCTTCGGACATGAAAATGTCTTACATTCTTTCTAATCTCTCTTACCATGTATCACTGGTCATTGTGTTAATTCTCCATTGGCATCTGCAACTTTCATCAAATACCTTTAGGAAGAGATTGCAACAAACCAGAAGACCAGTGGCTGGGGGAAGCTGTCTGCACAGTGTTACCAATTTACTGGCTACAATTGCAGCTCAAATCTAAAGGATCTTGGGTTAGGCCCATGTTCCAGTTAAGAATGGAAAGTCTATAGAATGATTCCCTTTGATTTGAAAGTGAACTTTCAATCAAACCCATTAACCACAAAATAAAATGTTCCTTTTACACAGGCACAACAAGGACTTATAGGTTGCTTGGCTGGTTGGTTTCTTATGTCTCATATTTCTTATGTCCAACCTTAATGAGGTTTTCTAATACTGCAGGCATGAAAACATTGCTTCAAAACATTTCTACTGCTGAAAATGTATCCTTCCATGTATCCATGATATGGGTCCACACTGCTCGTTTTAAAAAGATCTATAAGGCATACTGCCTAAGACTTAAGAGTATCTGCAAGAGACACCAATGTGCAGATCTTCCAGTTGCCATCCTCCTTTGTTCAGAGTTATTTCCTTGAAAATATATACAAGCCTGAATATTGACTATTCTTATCAAACAATGAGAACTAGACCTGCAAAAGATGGAGAGGAAAACTTGTTTTCCTGCAGATGCTGATCCATGCCTTTTACCTGCAATTCAGAAGTGAAATAAACTTCTCAGTGTGTTTTCTTCCTTTTGTTTGCTCAGATGATGCAATTCCTCAACTTGTATCAAAACCATTTAAATCCTTCAGATAGCCTCTGACTGTCCCTGACCACTTCTTTGTGCCAGAATAAGTGTTATCCACTAAGTGTAACTAATGAACACCTCCAAAAAAATTCAATGGCTTTGAAGCTGAGCTTAAAAGAAGGCTAGCTAATTGCAGAATTAAAAGGAAATAAAAAATAAAAAATCACACCATCTGAATGAGTCCATGCTCCTGGGTACTGCAAGATTCTCATGGTATCCTTTACGTTGATGACATTGTATGTAATGTGTGTTTATCAGCAAACTTATGAGAAGTGCAGGAGTAGTAGGTATCAGGATACATTCTTTAGTAGAAAGCAAAATAATAAATTGAAACTGATTTCTGGTAAGCTGCAAGAGGATGAAACAGATGGGTTAAAAGTTGCGGAGACAGAAATAAACTGATGAGAAAGTACAAATTAAGATCCCTGCAAATAATCTCTTTGATCAAAATGATAACAAACTTGCTTTCAGTATGACCTTTCTCTCCTCTCTCTGTACTGAAACTTCATTGTTCTTTTTCTCCCCAGAGCATAATTCTCCTGGAGAAGTCTAAACTCAGCAAATGAGAATGTTCCCTGACTGCCAGGCGTGGGTGAGCACTTGAGCAGTGCCCTGGATGGATGCATGTCAGGGAGCAGTGTGGGCGTAGAGCATCCACCCTGTACATGCCAGATTCTGCTAGAAACAAGTTCATAGCAAGGGGCCTGCGATGCACTTCTACAGGTCTGCCAGGTGGGATAAGAAGGAATTGCAGACAACACTGTATTTTACCCAGAATAAGAGAATAAGGTTGAAATTAAAGTAGGAATACTTATCATGAAGTACTGTATCTTCAAAGGTGAGAAATTATGTTATCAATTGGTTGAATAATTCCTCATTTTTTTGTTTGTTGACTGCTTTTTTAGTCCTCTAGTGAAAATGCTGAATGAAAGGGCAGCAAGTTGTGAGAAACTAAAATGCGAAGAGATTGTGGCCTAGGAACAGTCACTGAATGAGAGGGGCAGATGTGGCTGGTCATTGTTGTCATGGCTTCACTGAACTTCCTGGAGGTATCACAGCATTACATGAGGAGTTGCTCAAGCCATTAATTAAATGAGTGAAAAAAAGTCTAGTATTTATTGGTATATAGAGTAATCTTACAGGAAAGTGTAAATCCAGTACAATGGTTACTACTGATAAAAAGGTGAAAATTTTAAAGTGTCTGATTTATTAACATAATGATGACAACTGTTACCGTCCATGGAAAGTAAGACTTGTGAGATAAAATATGCTGAATCAAAAGGGACATAGAAAGAAAATGTCTATCTGTAGCATAAGCAGACTGAAAATGAATCTGAAATTAAAGTGAAGAGGTTGCACGTCAGAATGACAGAAGACTGATGCAAAGTCATATGCAGAAGTTAGAAATATGCACAGAAAATTTTTTATGTATTTCCCGTTTTACATGAACACAATGTGAAAAATATGCAATTAAGTAAAGGAGAAATGCATTAAACACCTCATTCCAACTCAATATGCTTTTGCTTGCTTTTAAAACTGCCCCAAATACTGTTCCTCAACCTGTTTTCGATTAGATCTAAGTCAGTTTGAATTGGAAATGAAATGTAACAAGATATAGAACTATTTCTACAAATATTCAGCCTCAGACACAGGCAAATATTGAGTTTATTCTCCCAATTCAAAATTCTGTTTTTAAACTAGGAAGTACCATCAGCTGTGCCACTTCTTTGTATTTTGTTCATTTCTCAGGGCTTTGGTTTTCTGGAAGTTAAAAACAGGTAGTGCTTCTGACTATTGTATTTTCCTTGTTCAAGACATTTCCCAGAAGATGTCTCTTCAGTGTAATCCCTGGCTTGCACTCTGTCTTCCCTCTCAAAAGCTAACACAGCAGGCCCTACGCCCCTTCCATATCTGGCCAGGGACTAAAAAGAAAAACAGCTTCTCTGAAACTAATGCCTTCTTGATGTATTCAAAGGATTTCCACAATCAGAGAAAACTTTTTAAATAAAATGTACTACATATATCAGCATACCCTAAACATTTTCTTCTCTTACAAATTAGGACAGGCTCCATTCAAAATTGCTGTCCTTCACTGGACAGCAAAGTACTTACAGACACACTGCAGTTTCCACTTCTGCTAACATCTTCCTCTCAAAGGTTAGTATACATAGCTAAGAATAAGATTTTTTTTTCTTACCTCAGTATTCTGAACTGTATCAAAAAGTTGCTGGGCTTCACTTGGAAGTGAACCCACTATGACTTACCCAGAGAAGCTATGGATGTTCTATCCCTGGAAATGTTGAAGGCCAGGTTTGAGATGGGGCTTTGAGCAGCCTGGTCTAGTGGAAGGCGTCCTGCCATGACAGGGGGTTGGAACTAAATGATCTTAAAGGTCCATTCCAACTCAAGCCATTCTATGATTCTATGATAATTCTATGGCTTCAGGGTGTACCCCCTGAAGCATTTTCTGGACTATGCCTCATGTATATAGTGTGATGCTTTTCTGCTTATTTCCCTAGAGATTATTATTAAAAGGCATACTAATATTCTTATTTTTATGGAAATTAACATAAGTAGGCATACCTTAGAATGTCCATCTTTATAAACAATTCATCTATTTACAAAGAAAGCTACACTTTAAACCTGCACTCTCGTAATTTTTGCTTCTATAGCCCTGAACTTTGTAAACATTTAGCCACATATTTAACACCAGGAATTAGGAGTCAGAATGTACTATAATGTACTTACTTCTACACCATTTTAAAAAATAGCAAAAATATTAAAACACTTTCCAAGGTTTTTGTTGTATGCTACACACTACTTGGAAATAAAGCTATTAAACTTCTGTTGGCTCTGAGGGAAGCCACAGAAAATGGGTTCAGGTGCCACTGCAGTATCGTGCATAGAATTCCTTTTTTTAATACTTGTGCCAATTTTTAGTGTTGAAATTAGTTAGTGATTAGCAGTGGTAGTTAAGGGGACCTGAGAAATCCTCTTCAGCAAATAGATTTAAAAAAAAAAAATCTCTCAGCTGAATCGCTGAGCTCAGGGGCTCCTCGGCACAGACTAGAAAACATTGATCAACTGAGTCTCAGATTCCATCTGATGAGCTATGCTGAATTAACTACCAGAAATTTTGAAAAGTTGGATGAAGTCTATGGAGAAATGATTTCTCTTTCCAAATAAGTTTCCTGTATCCACCAATGGCTTGAATCCATTGAAAATCACTCCAAATGCCAGATTGTTGACATCCCTCCTCTGCCAAAACCTCATAAAGTATTTTTGGCTTGATATAGAGTCATATACACTAAGGAAGGCTTTGATGTAGAAAACTACTGCCTTGAGGTGAACTAAAAATATAAAAGTTCTTCAAACTGTCCTCATCTTGCAGCAACCTCACCTGAGAAGTGCTGCAGAAATCCTTAATAACAGGAGAGGGAAAAAAGTTAGGAAACCTGAAATATAAGAATAATTTCTTCGGTAAAATATTGCCTTGGAATCTCAGTCTAAGATCCAACTTTCTATAAATATACAGCATACAGAAACATGCACATGTTAAATATTAATTTGAATTCTTAGCAGAATTCTCATTAGAATTTATTAGTTCTATCCAAACTTTCCTAAACAGCTAAACATATTTGCATTTCCATGGCAAATGTTGCAAGAATTTCAGGAAGCTTGACGTGTCACAAGAAGTTGTAGAAATGATGCAGACATCCTTTCCTCTGAAAAAATATATAAATTCACTGCCTCAGTGTGTTCTCTACAGCACCTTCAGCTTCCAATATGTGTACAAAAAGTTAACAATAAGTTGTAGTTCCCAAAGTATTTATGGAATTTTCTATATGAGAAGGCATAAGAGACATAGGATGAGAAGTAGTGCAGAGCTAACTAGTTCCTAATGAGAACTCCAATAATGTTTTGGAAGTTTATGTGTAGATGTGCTTTAAAAATTAAATAAAGCCTTAAAGATACTCTCACGGGAGTACAGTTTGACATACCACCAATATGAACAAATGAATAACAGGAGTTTAAAATTTAGAGCCTCTCCTTCACTTGATCAACAGGTAAAAGTCAAAGGGTGCTTAACCAGGCAAGGTATGAAGAGAATCCAAGTCTAAGCTGGAAGCACCTTGTGAGAAGTACAGGTGGTCAGAACACCACGTTACATTAACACAGATCTGCCAAATTCACCAGCTCTCCAGATTTAGTCCAGTGTTTCATGGCAATATCAAAATTCTCCTGTCTCAAGACAACAAAAGTATTTAAAACATTGCTTTCTGATTTTAACTGGTTTTATTTCTTAATTACGTAACTTAATACATGTGAAATTTTACTGTTAATTTTTTTCCAGTTTTGAATATCATTATGAGACTAGTTGCAGACTGTCGTAACAGTTAATGTTGTTTGTGAAACCTACTATGTATTTTTATTATTTGCTTCCCACTTGTGTTTTATATAATGCTAAAATTTGAAATTGTTATTAAAGAGACAAACTTTAAAAAATGACAGACATATTCCTTGAAAATCCAGAAGAAACCAGTAATTTGATTTTTAGACAGTAAAACTATCTAATAAATTCAGTAAATCTAGCATCAAGTATCAAGAGATCGGTATCTTTTATTGTAGTAGAGCCACAAAGAATTTTTGCTCAGTTAAAAACCAATTGAGCAGCTTCTGTCTTCAAACTTCTATTCTGAATGTAACATGCAGTCAGTTTTAATCCAGCACAATATTTCACAGCAATGAACAAACAAATGTCTTTTCTCTTGCTAACTGAGGATACCTTTCCATGTAATTTTTTTTTGGTTGTCATATGGAGGTCTGATACTGTTTAAAACATCACATGAACCAAAGTAATCAAAAAAGACTTTATGGTATCTGTCAGCTCATTATCATTTCATTCCCATCATGACACAGCTTACGCTTACTTTTCTTTCTCTCTCCATAGTGATGAAACTGTAGACACAATAAGAATGAATTGGTGCAATATGTATAGTAACTTTTTGAGACAGGGAAAAGCATTCAGACAAATGTAGCACATGTTCAGGAAAAGAAAGAGAGACCTTTTTATTGTGCCACAATGTTAGCAAAGGACATTTTCATGTAGATGCAAAATCGATTTACAAGCCAGAAAAGTTTCAGCACAAATTTACCAAATGTTCCAGTAAGCAGATTCAAGAGGCATGCCTAATGTTCTTGAAATTTAGCTTCCTGGAAATTTCCTCCTTCATTGCTCAGGCATATTGCTTTTTGTCCATCTTCACATGAATGTAAAATTTGTTAAAAAGAAAATATTTCTGCTAATTCATGTTACCAGGAAACAGACAGAACTTTCCTGTGCTAGACTTGCATATTTTTGGTCCATATCACCGTGTGTAACATTGAGAATTCTGAGGACCTTTTTGAAACCTGAGATACACTAATGGTATTGAATGGGTGCAAGTGGCATAATAATTATGGGCTTAATACTTCTCGCCCACTTGTATGCAAGATTTTTTCTATATTAATGGCAATATTCCTTTAACCTAGAAAAAGTCTTGCTATGCAGCAATTTCTCTGTTCCTGGGTTGCCCAGCAGATCTGAGGAGCTGATTTAGAAAAGAAAGACACCTATAATTTATACTTGTATTTGTAAAAATAAGGGAGCCTCTTGATAGTTGTGCCTTTCTTCAGTCAGGTAGAGTTGACTACAAGAATGGCAAGTGATTTTATGAGCTTCTGGCTACTCCAGGGACTGGGGAGACCTCATGAATCTGCAGGGTCTCAGGAAATATTCTGAGAACTGTTCATTGGCCCAGAGGGGAAATGAATGAGGAAACTTCATGATGGAAGCCTGTGAGGACCTCCTTTCTCTTGACCTTGTCTGCACTTTCTCCCCAGAGAAGGGTATTGATTTTGTCCCTGATTTAGGGCATAAGGGTTTGGCTCTCCAACAAGTGACTGAATAGAACCTACATTGTTAAAGATGGAACTGTATTAAAAAGATGCCAAGTAGTCAGAAGTACACATATGAAACAGTCAGCTTCTTATTTGCTATTTGCTTTCTCTCCCCAAAAAGGTTTCTTTGTAATATGCTCATCTGTGAAATCAAAGCTTTCTGCTCCTCAGACTTTGGAAACATCAGATTGTTAGGTCATGTTTTAGTGAAGTGTCCTCTAAAAAGGCACATGCAGGCTCTAACCAAAAATAAGACAAGTTTGATTCAAAAGCACCGGAATTAACCCCACTTTTGCTGAGCACCGGGGGAATTTAAGTGTTAAGTACTCCCCTAGCATCAGAGATACAGCTTCGTTGAGGGTGTGAATGGCCACTGATCATGCCAAAGACTGCCTTAAGTCAGCAGGATATTAGTATGATTTATTTAATCATGCACACTTTCAACTTAAAGTAAACCTGTCTAAAATTTACCCAGGATAGTAATCTTGTACACAGGTTTTGAAGGGTCCTGAATGTCAGAAAAAGATATTTTAAGGTCTCTGTAAGGGTTCTGGTGCACTCTGATATAACATAATTTTCATATTTTCAAAGAAAAATTTTAAATCCAAGAAAAAACAAATGTTTCACAAAATATGCTGGAAATATGTCCCCTTTCTAAACTGACCTTATTTTTAGTAACATTTTTATGAATGAAGTAACAAATAATCTCATGAAAATATCTTCACTGTCACACAAAAAGGATTTCTCTGACATACCCCCATAAATTTTCTGTAAATTTAAATTTTTTTTGTTCAACTTTGCAAAGAGAACTTGTTCTGTCTAGAATAAAATTATAGAATAAGAATTAGAATAACAAAAACCCCTATTTTTTTCACTCTGCTGAGCAATTGCTGCTTTTGAGAAGTTTTTCTCATTGGAAAATACTTCTAATGCTGCCCAAGGTCAAAAAGAGACTTCCATTTGCTGGCTGTTTTGTAGGCTGTGTGAAAGGGATCTGCAAGCCCAGTTTAGTTCTCAGTTAAAAAATGTCCAACACAGCTGTCATTAATTGTCATTCCTGCTGGCAGCCTCTGCAAAGAGGGCAAAGGGTAATGTACATGGAAGATGACCTATTTTATGAGTTTATTAGCAATTCTTCAGAACAGGCTTCTCAGTGTGAGGAAGTGAACACTGGTTCTTAACTGCTGTTGCTTGGGCTGTAGGCTTCCTTTGGATAAATAAACTTGGTTTCCAAAGCTCCCACTCTGGCATCTTTCATGCATGCTAAAACCCACTAAAAAAGAAATATTCATACAAGTTGCACTGTTTGAAATAAAGCATATTAGCACTCATGCTGAGAAGGCTGTATCTGTTAAGTTTCTTTCCAGAAAGCTATTTGCTAATTAACTATTTCTGTTTCTTTTTCCAATAATGTTGTCACGCAGATATGGAGATCTTCTGCCAGAACTAATTCTCATTCTGTTACTTAGCCATCTTTAATTTCTAACAGTCTTAACCAAGCTAATTTTCCAGGCAACATTTATTGAGCTTGATGAGCACCAGGCAACATCTTTGTGGGCTAACCCATAATAAAGTACTGCTTCCTATCTACAATACCACATATGCCCATTCATTTTCTGCCTTCACTTTTCTGTAACAAGCAAAGCTTTCACTATCACTGATGACCTTGTTTATAGAAAAAAACCTGCTCCTACAACAAGCACTTTGCTAGCTATGTCCCAACAGCATAACATTTAGGGGAGGGTACAAGAGAGGGAAGAGATGTTAATTTTGGTGTTGTAAATACAGTTTGCAATCATGGTATTACAGAAAATTGATCTTTGGTCTTACAAACTGAGCTAGCTTAATATGGAAAAAAGAGGATTATGGAAACAGAGAAATTAATTACAAAACAGGGTGATGTAATTCCTTCTGTGCATAGTTGCACTTCAAACTGTGATGCCATTGTTTTGCTTATAAATCCTAAACTGAGCACAAACCATTACTTATTTACCAAGCAGATACTGATATTGTAGTCTAGAAATAAAAATTATTGAATTCAAAGAACTATAGTTTTTTGCTATATTTCTATCTGTTTGACTAAACTGAGGGACTCACATTCCTTGACCAGGAAGCATAAAAAGCAATGAAAAAGATAGACATCGTGCAAAAGAATGTTTCATGTTTTTTCTAATCCAATTTTCTCACTTTAAAAATACATTTTGAACTTAAAGCAATTTGTTTCCATTTCCTTTTACAAATGTTTATTCCTAGCTTTATAAGCTTTAATTTTATAAGAATCTTTTGCCTTAAATCAGCTTCTGAATTGGACATATTCCTTTTCCTTTTGCTCACCAAGCAGACAAGTATAAAATGTTCCAAGTTTTTATTAAAAGCATTTTTTTCTGTTTATAGCATAGTTGTACAGCTTTTAACATTCATGTATGCTTTGGGCCATCAAGACTGTTTTTTCATTGCTCTAAATGTACTTGTTTATTTACCCTTCAAATAGTTCGACATTTGATGTGTTGAATTTTCTCTATGGAAAAACATTAAAGGGAAATTACTCATAGTACATTGCTCTTGCATATTTTTCCCTCATAAAGCAGATTTTCATACATAGCAGATCTCTTGACAAGAGGAGGTCCATTAAGTGTAGCACACAGATCTTTTTAACCGTTTCCATACCACATGGCAATATTCCAGGGTGGAGTCAGTGGTCACTGGTCACCTAATCCAATCTCTCATAAATTTGTCATTTAGGACTGTTTTATTTGAATGGCACATAAGCACATATTTTTGACTTACAGTGAATCACCAGTCAGGACAACATATCAAACCAGCTGAAATAAGCTTGATAACCTTTTCCATCTGTAATTAATGAGTGACATATATGCCAAATCACAGCACTTGTGATTTTTCCTCCTTGGTAAACACAGAAGTTTTAGAGCTATTTTATCAGGTTGTATGAAAGTTGTGCAAACAACCAAACAGTAAGTGAGCCATTCTTTATTGTATAAATAGATATGAAACAACAAACATCACACAAGAACACTCTCAACCCAAAAGATTTTATGTGCGTGTCCATTATAAGACCTTACATGTGACAAATTTCTCATCTTTCCCATAATGTATCTATTAAGAGAGGTTCACAAATGTATCATTCAGTATCACCGAGCATTTGTGTACATGACCCCTGTCTTTCTGTCTCTGTGTCTCACTTTTTCCTTCAAAACTTGGAGGTTATGTAGGCCTCCATGGCAACACCAAGTTGCCATAATTATAGACAAATGTTTCACAGGAGACAGTGAGACTATCAGAGAGGAAAAGGGATGGCACCAACATTTTCAAAGAATAAATTCCATGTACCTCATCTAAGTCTGTCGCTTACTCTTCATATTGGAATTGCTTGAGGTTTTCTCTTATAGTTTTCTCAAGCTTTCTAGTTGCTTTAATTTCACTGGTTGCAGCTTCAGCAGCATGCTTTTGTCACATCCATACTTCTGCTCCAAATACGGTGTTCAAGGAAGAAAACAGGCTCTAACCTGTTCTCTCAAATTAGTGTTTTCCAGGGATGATCAGTGCAAAATCTCTTCCCATTGCAGAGGTGCAGAGTAGGACCCTCTTCCTTTCTACTGTTAATATACCTACTGAAATATCCTTACTCCTGTTGCACTCAATACCTGTCATTTTCTTCTGCTGACCACAGTTCTCCGGTATTTTAAATGCATAATCACTGATATCTTCTTAACAATTTAACCTGTATTTGAAGCTGTCAGTGGCCTTGTCTACACATTAAGTTTCACAGCCTAATCTGCAGTATCATTTCAAATAGTTTTACTCATATCCATGTACTTGCAAGCGAGACTCAGATTCCTTCTGCATATCTCTCCAATTCTTGCATATGCTGAATCACTCTCTGGTGATGTTGATTTCTCCCCAGTGCTTGAAGATGAAAATTAGACATTTATCTATCTAGATATTTCTATTAACTCACAAAAGCAAGACAAGATGAACTCAAACATCTTATTAGTTTGAGACCAGATTATTTCCATTGAATTTACATCAGCTTCTAAAATTAATTTTGGACCCCTTACCAAGGGATTAGTACCAGATTTGTAAAAACACTATTAAAAAATAATGCACATTGCTGTTGCTTTATAGACCAACAAAGCCAACCTTAAAATACTTCCTACCACATTTAAGAGAAAAAAATTAGGGAATAAGGACAAAGTTATTTCTGTCATTCTGTCACAACACATTGATTGCACTCTAACACTATCAATTTGAATCCTATAGTAGAAAAACCAAGTCTTTTTCTAAGGTGTTGAAATATGTCCTCACTGAAAGAACAATACATGATTTGACAAAATCTGCCTATTTTCAACATCATTCTCATTTAAAAGCAAACCTACCCCACTCTTCTTAAAGAATAGGTTTTTTAAGGGTTACAGAGGGAAATACCCAAGTCTCACACAGATATTGCCAGAGCTGATGAAATGACTGATCGTAGGACCATGTGAACTTGAGGTCTAGCCATTCTTTGCGAGTCACCAGCAGTGGAGTTATCCCACATGCATGGTTCAGTGGACCAGCTAAGCCAAGATGAATTTTATGAATTTTATAAATTTTATGAAAAGGAAGTCATAAGATTCTTCACCTCCGTGAGAATTCAGACAGTAATTCAACATCTTGTTATAAATAAGTAGTTACTTAGCATCATAACACTGAAGATTGATGGTGATCCAACACATTCAAAACCCCAGAGGCAGGTAGAGCGTGGCACCATGATCTGAATGGACTTTGGTGAGGATTAATAAAACAGTTTTTATTTCAGGTTTAGGAGCAAAACATCCATATGACTTACTGGAAACAGAATGAAATAGGTAATACAGTGAAATAAGTGGAAATTAGACACATTAATTTCCTGCAATTTATAGTAATAACTTGCACGTATGCCACTCAGACTACATTTCTGTCAGATCTCATAAGTTCAGAACGGTTGGGTCTGGCTAGCAACATCATCAGAAATCTCAAAGGAATATCATGCATACAGCTGAAGCAATGCTGACAAGTCAGACAATGATTCCTTTCCCTTTGGCTCTACAATGACACAAGCTCTATCAGTGTGAAATGTGCCATCATGCTGAGTTGGTAACATCTGAAGGAAACAGATTCAAATAAGTAATCTCTTTTTTCTTGGCTCAGTTTCAACTGGATATAACATTTTTCTTTGCATCCTGCTCTCTGAAGAACTCCTGTAAAGTGCTGGAGCATATTCTGAAGGGGTTACAGTGCTTCACCCCAGAGGTGGCCTGAACGTCTGCAAGCACTCTGCATTTGGTAGATTGACTACATTTTTACAAAAATGAACCAGATAAAACTGCACACCATTTTACTGATACAATTTTATACTGAGTCTAGACATGAATATTTTCTATTAAATTTGTTACCTACACAGTGTTCTTTCAACAATTGCATTGTTCACATTAAATTTTTTCTCCACTGCTACCTTAGCAAAACTTGTTTGATATACATACTATTTTGTAGTATAACCTATTGGTCACAAAATTCCTTAAAAAATATGGCTGTGCTTTGAAAGACAGGATCTCCTTTTCTGTAGACAAATGTAAATTGTAAGGTTTTTGGTGGGCAGGCCACAAACTCAAAACATGACACTATGCTTCACATTTCCATATCAGAAAAAGTCAACCATATCCTACAAAACAGTAACAGAATATTTTATTAAAAGAACCTTTTTTTTAATTCAATAAGAAGGAAGCAGACTATGTCAGAAAGTTAAGGGGAAGTACATGAAGAGCCAGAACTGGTATATAATATCTTTTTGTCCTTCACAAAATTGCTGCATCAGAGTTGTCATTTCAGGTCTCAGTGGTGTTTCAGCAGAATGGCTACCTTGCATTGGCATCTGGCACAGGTATTTGTCCAGTTGAAATATTATGGACAGTTGGATATCCACATTGTTGTTTTTTAACCCCTATGGGCAGCTAAACCACACATAACCACTCACTTACTCCCTCTTCAATGGAGTGGGGGAGAGAATAGAAAGGTAAATAAAAGTATGAAAACTTGTGCTTTGAGATAAAGACAGTTTGATAAAGCAAAAGTAGCACATGAAAGCAAAGCAAAATAAGGAGTTAATTCACTACTTCCCATGGGCAGGCGGGTGTTCATCTCCAGGAGAGCAGGGCCCCACCACTTGTGACAGTTTCTTGGGAGGACAAATGTCAGAACTCCAAATACCCCCTTTCCTCCTCATTCCCTTCCTGAACTTTTATTGTTGAACACAACATCATACGGTATGGAATATCCCTTTGGTCAGTTGGTGTGGCCCCTCACAACTCTTTGTTGACCCCAGCCTATTCACTGGTGGGTGTGGTGAGAAGTAGGAAAGTCTTCTGTATAAGCCTTGCTCAGCAATAATGAAATTATCTCTATATCATCATCACTGTTTTCAGCACAAATCTGCAACGTAGCCCAGTACCAGCTATTATGTAGAAAATTGTCTCAGCCAAAATCAGTACACACATTTAAGGAAAGATGTTGATATGCAAAAGTATTCAGGGAAAAGCCAGAAGACTGCCTGGAGGATTGGAAACAATATTTTACAATTAAAAATTTGAAGAGACCAATATAAATATTTCAGAAGAAATTTAGCATCCCAGCTACAACCATAAAAGTATTGACATGGAACAACAGTTTTCAACACAGAATTATTTGTCTGAGAAATCTGCAGCACCAGAACACTCCTTGGATGGTAAAGTTGGACAAATTCAGCTTAGGGAAGAATTGAAGGCTTGCTTGGTGGTGATTTTTCCTTTGAAACTAATTTATCAGAGTAATATTTTGCTAACAATTGTAAGAACCCTTGTGAAGAAGATATAACTCTGAGAGCCATGTTCTAGTTCAAAGTAGAGAACGCCTATGGCTTAAGTGATGTTGGAGGTCAAATTAAATTATCAAAGTGATCCCTTCTGGCATTCTGGAAATGGCATCTTAGATTAAATCTTTCTGCAATTGATGTTTCCAAAGTGTCTAATATAAACATTCAGAAGAAAATGTGGAAATCTAAGCTTTACTTATCTGTAACTTTACAATCCAGAGCCAAAGAACACCTCTGTGACTTTCCTATGCCTTCTTCATGAGCCAGAGGCAGACATGAACACTAGCAAAGCACTTATTTTTAGGAGTTTATTTATTTATTAGTGTGTGATAATCTAAAAAGACCTTCATGTAGACACTATTACCTATCAGGAAATCAACTGTATTTCTGCTTATTTTGAAAGGAATTCAAAATAGCGACCACAAGTTACAATGCCAAACCAGATCTTTTTGAGAAAGCCTATTTCCAGCCTATTTTTGCACACAGATTTGTCTATCATTTCCCTTATGATGGTAACCCAAGATGGAAAGAAAACAGAAAGGAAATAACATGTTCTAAATGTAATAACAAAAGCCATGTTCCACTTTTTCTGATTTGCTTAGTCTGCACGGCAAAACCAAAAGGGATATGAAGCTTCCAAAGCCATTATATTCTGTATTGGAGGTTTATATCTAAAACATGCAGCTTTTTATAACAGAAGTGTCAGCAGTAAAAATGGATAATTAAATAATAGTTTAAATGCCCTTATTTTTAAGGTGGTATAAATTATATTCCATCTCAAGACATAAATATAATCCCAAACCTATCTCTGAACCAAAGAATATTCAGTGGTAGCTTCTTTTCTATGATTCACCTTAAAGATGTCAGTCTGAACGCCAAACCTTCTACATGTAGGTGTCTTCATGCACATTAGAGATGTTCCAGGACTCTAGAAATTCCCAAGATGCTGAAGTTACTGATTGATATCCGGCTGCTCCACATAACTCATAGATTTGCATCTGGCATCATGAACATATCAGACATGCATAGCTCTCATGGCTTCTAGCCAGCAGGCTGGATGGACTCAGTTGTACTATGGGTCCTCTATCTTATCTCACAAAATCAGGTGGACAACATAAACAGAAAAAGGCTTTGGGTTTTGTGTAGCTGAACCAGACACAGGTGTTTCTTCTGAAATGATCTGAATCAGCTGATGCTTGAATCCCAACAGATATGGAATTTGTATCTTCTTGAGTACCTGAATCTCAAAAGGATGAAAGAAATTCCAGAATGCAGTGTTTCCTGCATAATTTACAAGTTCAGGACACAATGATTCCCTAGGTTTATTTGATTTCAGTAAAATTCTGACTGGAACCAGATCAAATTCAGATTAAATTCTTCTCAATTTTCTATCACCAGGCTACACTTCAAGGATCCATCATGCACTCTCACAGCATAAGGTGAGGAGCCTCCTGTTTTCACAAGAGTGTTGATATCTTTTGCTTTCATGAAAAAAAACCAAACTGAAACCAAGCTTAAAGTTATGGAACACCCTCAGGGAAAACAATTACCTTTCTCCATGCAGTTCTCCTCACCACCCTGTAGGAATGTGATCCAGTAACAGATAGAGCGTGTGTGAATTCTGCTATTTACTGACCATCTTGGGTTACAGTAATAAAATAAATGATAGACGAATCTGTCTGCAAAAGTAGGCTGGAAATAGGGTTTCTCAAGGGATTTCTAACATCTTTGGCTTCCCTTCAGTCTGGAAATACCACAAAAGCAAGCTTTTCGTGCTGTTTGTATTTTAGCACATCTGTTTTTATGGCCCACTGAAACCAGGAAGTTTAGAGCACATACAAATGAAAAATCACCTCAAGAAAGCTAAGCAAAGAGTCACAGGTCCAAGTTTAAAGAAATATTCAATTACATTGTTATTTTAGCTTATGTGCTTGCCTACCCCTAACTGTTGAAACAGTTGTTTTAAACCTCTGTTAAATAAGTATGTAAAGGCATAGTACAGAAATGAAAGTGCCAAAAAAATTCTCATATTCTATTTTTCATTAATGTTAGATAGGTCATCTTCACCTTCTATTTACATTTGGCAGAAGTTATCAGAAATAATGGATGGCATTCCTAAATCAGTGATGGGATCAACAGCAGAGATGGTATTAAAGCCCAGAGGGCTTTTTTTCTAAACCATATCTATTGCCCTACTAATCCTTAACTATATTCTTTCTGCTATCAGCCATTATTCAGCTTCTCTTCTGTCATATTCTCTTTCCCCTTCATTTTCTACTCACATTTTTCACTAACAAAAAGTTTCCTGAGGATTGTAATGTAAACAAAATTGTAGAAAGGAGCAAAAGTCCTTTAAGGAAATCTTACACTCTTACAAGATGCCTGGCATAAGAAAAAGTTCATTTTACAATTATCTCCAATCATTTAATAGAGCTTTTAATTGACACAGATATGTAGAAAGTTTAACCACATGTATGAGTGTTTATTATCTTCTAATTGAGATAATTTCTTAGAAAATTCTGCATTTTTGGTTGCTTGTAGGAAGATCTATATAGTATATGAAACAGTCATTTGTATTAATAGACGTAGGAAAGGGCCTCAGAAAACTTGAAAGGAGCAAAGTTTCTCTGGTAGGTTTGTACCATTTGTAATGATACTTATGTTTTCTCAAAGGATTTTGTCGCATTTTTCAGACATGTATGGCCACCTTTGGAACAAGATTTTACAGACCAGAGGACCCCAAAAACCTTTGATAACTCCTTTTTAGATGTATTGTCTAGCAGTTTTAAGGCATGGCCAAAAGTCCTTTAAGATATTACAGTGGCTAAATGAGTTCTTCTCCCATGACCAAGAAGCCAAAAGATATAAGCCAAATCAATTCTTCTTCTGTTTTCCCTTGAATAATAGAGAATGCACAAAATTGTTTTTACTTTCTTTGAAAAAGTAAGTATTTTAAAATGGCAGCAGTAATTTCTCTCCACTTTGTTCTAGCTATGCCAGATGCTATAAGGAAAGCTTTTTTCTTCCATTTTGAAGAACAATGTTATCTGCAGTCTGTTAGATGTGCTTATGCTTAATCACAAAATAATCCAACTTTCTCAGTGAAGGAATCTTTAAATATAAACTTCCGTGTTAGTTTTATAGATATTTTTACTGTTTATTTTCAGATTCACTTTCTTCATCACTGTCACAGGTATTTTTGCATGGAAATATATTCAAACACCGAAGCTTGGGTTTTGCCTGTACATCACATAAAATATGCCTGACTGGCACCCAGAGATGAAATTATGTCAAGCTGGAATATTCACCTATGCTAAAATCATAAATTGGGAAATTTTCTAGTGCCAGAGCAAAATATGCCTCCTTGGCATGCAGACAAATTCTACTATCTCATCCTGACTTCTTCCACCTAACAGACATTTTGCAAGACACTGAAATATCAACTTGATGTATGTGAATCAAAATATGACTCCTTTCATTGCCATGTCAATCGGCAGCTGCTGTACTGTGAGGCTGAAGCTGTACTTTTGCAGGCAGACTTAGTCTAATTCACTTCAGGCATTGCAAGCTCTCTCTGTCACCAAAGAAATGTGACATATTCCAACTTCTGTGGGACAGTTCTTGGTAGTGTTTACCCAGTACATATGCAATTTATTCTGTTTGTGGGATCAGAAAGGTCAAAGGCCACAGAAATCTTCAAGGTCAGTGAAGGTTGACAGAGGACAGGAAAAAAGCTGGCAGAGGAGAAGGATATGTGCTGTAGTCGAACTGGGGGTATTCTTCATGCCCTCCCCCAGAAGCTCAGGGACAAACTGCTCCTCCTTTTAAGACAGCTGGTGGCAGTGTGTGGAGTTACAGTCCAGGAAGCAGCTCATAAATACTGGCTGAGGGATAACATTGTCAAATTGCATAAGTATCTGAGAAGCCACAGACATCTGAATTCATTAACAGTTCGTTTTCAAGAGCAAAAAATTTGAGGTTTATTTTCAATGTTGTTTTGAAAAATGATAAACTTTCTGTTAGGAGAAAGACTTTAAAACACAAATGTTTTAATTTGTACAGCACTAAATTTTATACCGCACTAAATGTCTAAGCCTTTATTTGTATCTTGCCTTCTTTCTCCACTTTTCTCCAGCCCCCTTCCTTTCTTTCCATTCTTCTTCTCTCCCATAATTAGAAAGGTAATGGATAGAAAAAATTAAAACAACAATGTTCATGGAATGATTCCTTTTCCGTTGAAGACAGAAGGGTACCATAACCATACCCACCGTATTAGCACAGTTTCAGCAAGTGTTTGAAGAGATTAACATAGATGATCTCTTAATGTTGTTTTAATGAAATATTCTGGATAAAAATTCACAGAATTTCTACTGTTTCAGGAGAAGAATTAGTGCTAGCTCCCCATAAAGAGTTGTAGCAAAAGGATAACTTAAAAGGTAAGGAATATTTAATCTCTCACGTAAAAATAAGGGAAATACAATCCGTTTACACAGACATCTTCCTCAGCTCTGTCTCCTTCCTGCTAAAAGTCCTGAAGAGGGTGGTTGTAAAGCAATACTGGGGTTCTTCAGCAGAGATGACCATTTTCTGATTTGGACTTAGATTTAAGGACAAAATTACCTTATTTACAACAGTCACTGTTTTTGTCTTGATTAACAGTACTATTTTACTATTTCTGTTTTGAAATACATGGATTTAGAGGTAAACCTGCGGATGCCAAACAAGGTTAAAGGAACTGTTTTGAAGAAAGTCCTGTCTATCTTCACAAATTTTTTGGAGTTCAATGCTTAGAAATGGTTGGTGTGTGCACAAAGAGCAAGTTTCTCTCCTCTCTTTTTTTCATAAGTTGAGAAAGACAGGTGGGGTATGCCTTCATTGGGTTGTATCCCTACCTCATTTTACCCAATGATGGTAGATAATTCATTTTTAGACAGAGAACAAGCTTCATTAAATTTGGGTTTATATCAGTGTTTCTGAAAGAGAATGTGCTTAGATACTCACATTTTGGAATTGAAGTTAGTGTAGGTGAAGCTGTACCTACCAACAGCGCACTAAAGGATTCTTATACTGGAGTGTGAGGGAGACACAACAAAGGAGCTGTGGTTTTTTCCCAAGAACACTCTACATAGTTTGCACCTGAATGCTTAAAGGTAACAAGTTTCCTAGATTTACTGGACGAAGATAAATTGTCTGTAATAGTCTCCACCTCTGTCCCACCCTTCCTTGGAAAGATGAGTGCAGAGTAGGCCTAAGGAGCAGATAAGTTAGCGATTTGAATAAACAGTAATAAACTGGCATAAGAAAGCCTTGCAATTTGCATGTTGCTACGTGCCAAGTAGCAAGGCAAGTCTCTGCTTTTTAGTCTCTTCTCAAGAGAATGAAGCAGTCACAAGCAATTTCCGTTTCACACATGAAATTCAGTGCAAATTTGCAACTTTAATTTACAAATTCTACGCACCACTTACAAGATCTGTTCATTTAGTCTGCCCCCACACAGTGGACTTTTCCCTGAATTTTCTTTCTTTTAATATTTTGATGCTTCTACTTGTCTTCCTCTTAAGCATGCAAATTACAAAAACTATAACTGAAAAAGCTAAAATATTAATTTTGCTTTTAAAGCTAGTTACTGCTTTTCATTTTAAAAATTCTCTTCCCTGTCTGTTTCTAAACATTGGAAGGAATAGCCAAAGAGAAACTTGCAAAGGTCAAAATATTAAAGAAAATAAATTGCATTTTTGAGAGTCAATGATTCATTCCAACTTGGCCTGCAGAATTGTAATATAAGTACATTAACACAAAAGAATTAGAATTTCCCTTTAGCCTTTCCCATGTACATGAAGAAGGAAAATGTGGATTTTTGGTGATAGTAATATGGGAAATAAAAGAAAATAATATAAGTAACATAATATAAATTAGAGCAGAGTATTAAATGGACTGGTTCTTTTTTGTTCACCTGTAATATAAGTGAAATTGCTTCAAGCAGTGTCAATTAAGGCCTGAATAGCTAAATCGTATATTGTCTGAGGGCAAAAGCAAGCAAGAATGGAAAACCTATCCCAAATCTTGATGTAATGAGATAGAATGCTCTCCACCACTTTGTTACTTTTCCACCTATAGGTTAGAGTAATGCCTAGGAGGTGATCAAAAAGCTGAAAATTGGCAGTAGAACTGTAGCTTTCTGATATCCTTAGCTCAACTAGTCTTGGCATTCTGTGCCAATTTCACACAGGCATAATACTTCTGTGGAACTTGTAATGAGTCTCTGCTCAATGACATTCATCTTTTATCTCAGTAGCTAAAAGCACAGCTGTGTGCAATCCATCACCAAGTACCATGTTTCTGGGTGAAACCCGGTCATGGCACTAGATTAGTTTTGCAGAGAACTTTGTGCTTTTCTACTGATTTAGCAATCATCTGAACCTGGTTTGATACTTCAGGTTTTAGCAAGCTTTTTGGCCCCTCTTGAACTATCTGTAAAGAGTTTAAGAGGAAATATCTTGAGCAAGTCCAAGCAGCCAAAAACATAACCTTACATCTGCTGGTGATGCAACAGAGCAAAGCACAAACATTCCAGGAGGTTTCTGGAAAACATTGGTGACAACTTTCTGCACAGGTAGTGGAGGATCTGATGCCTTTTCCCTGGTCCTAGAATTAAACAGACAAGGTTAAGGGACAAAAGGGGTTTTACCTTGGTATTTCATAAGGATTCTTATGGTGCAACCGTTCGTCAAGGTGGAATACACTGAAATGCGCACGCATGGTATATCACGTATACAATTTTATAGACCTTGCAAATTAACATATCTGACAAAGATTCCCCAATAAGAGGCTTAAATGAATGGCATTCTCTGTTCTGAATGTCTGAATACTCTGTTCTAAAGTATTGCCCCCCAGATGGGCTTAATCCCACTTTACAGAATATGTTCTAGAGAGGGCCTTGGTTTCTCAAGATAGCGTAAGGCTTTTCAGCCTCCAGTTGTGAGGCCTTTGAGATGTTTGGTCTTCTGGCCTAGCAGAATACTAGGACTATGCTAAAATATCAGGCTTAAAGAATTATAAGTATGAATGCTAAGAATACTGAGAATACATAAAGGTATATAAAAATAAAATGCAAAAAACCATCATGGCATCAGATCTTACAAGGAATGGTGTGCTGTTACCGTACTAACAGGAAAGGCCTCGTTGGACATGTGAATGTTGGATGCAGCCTTGGCTGCAGTGCCAGTGAGATTGTGGAGTTCAGTATCAGTCAAGGAGGGAGCAGAACAACAAGTAAGATGACAAACATGGAATTCAGAGGGATCACTTTAGCCTCTTCAGGGATATTCTTGGAAGAATCCTGCAGAAATAGGCCCCACAGGGAACAGGGGTCCAAGACAGCTGGTTGATATTCACAGATCACTTCCTCCAGGCTCAAGAAAGATGCATCTGGATGAGCAAAAAATTGAGCAAAGAGAGCAAGAGACCTTCATATATGAATAAAGAATTCCTGTCTTTACTGCAGTGTAAGTGGGAAATACACAGGAGATGGAAGCAGGGTCAGGACACTTGGAATGAATATAAGGAGGTTGTCAGAGTAAGCAGAAATGAGACAAGGAAGGCCAAGGCCCATTTGGAATTAAAACTGGCCAAAAATGTTGAGGACAACAAGAAAGGCTTCTTCAAATACATCAATAACAAGGAAAACTAAGGATAATGTGACCTTATTATGTGGAGGGGGCACCCTGGCAACAGAGGATGCAGAGAAGGCATAGCTATTGAATACCCTCTTTGCACTGGTCTTCACTGACAGGACCAGCCCTCGGGAGTATCTGACCCAGGAGACCATGGTAAATGAGTGTTGGAAGGAAGACTTCCCCTTGGTCAAGGAGAATTAGTTTAGAGGACACTTAGGCAAAATTGACATCCACAAGTCCATGGGCCCTGAGGAGCACATGAGCATCCACCAGTGCTGAGAGACCTGGTGGACACCATAGCAAGACCACTCACACTCATCTTTGAAAGGTCTTAGAGAAGAGGAGAGGTGCCTGAGGGTTGGAAGATGGCAAATGCCACCCTGGTCTCCAAAAGGACAACTTAAACAATGTTTGATCTACAAAGTGATGTACCCTGTCTACATGTTCCTTTCTACTGTAATCTGGCTCATTATAACCTGATCTAGTGGTAGCATCCCTGTCCATGGCACTGTGTGAGGGGTTGGAATTAGATGATCTTTAAGAGCTAATCCAACTCAAGGCATTCTATGATTCTATTAATGATGCTATCTTTCTTCTCATGAGTCCCTTTTACTGTTCCAACTGCAATGGTCAAGATAAATGTTAATACTTAAACTGTTGGTTCATTTTCTCAGCAAAAGGCCCACTGCACTGCAATAAATACTTAGGGGCAGGGTTTAGTATTGGACTTGGCAGCTGGACTGAATGATCTTAAAGGTTTTTTCCAATCTAAATAATTCTATAATTCTATATATCCCCTGGGGCCATAGTAAAAAAAAAATATTTTTTTTTCAAGATGATTAGAATGGAGTGATGAAGCTTTGAGGTATATGAATTTCCTTCTTAGAAAATAGAATGAAAATGGAAATGTGTATCTCTGACAATTAAGGCATTTATTCTGAAATATAAATAATGAGCATATTGTAAATGTGAAATTACAGTCCAATATTTTCAAGTCAAAAACTGTAGATGTTTGTTTGCTGTAAATAGAAATTCAGTGCATTGTATCAGACAAAAATCTCAACCAACCTCACAATAAAAACGATAACAACAACTTGGGCAATCAAAAGTTTTACGTACCATTTTATTTATTTAAGCTGTTACTACAGTTACCGTGGTTTCAGAAGACAATGCCAGGTCAAATGACAGAAAGAACATCATTTGTCAAAAGTTCAATCAAAATATTGATACATTTAAAACATTTTTGGTTTTAGTTAAGGAATTTGGTGACACTCAGTTTCTTCAGAAACACATTTTTGACAAATTAGATCTTTCAGACACCAAAGCTTCTTGAAAATGCCTCAGCTGACTGAATAATCTATGAAGGCATAAAAACCAGTTCTTCTACAAACTTGAGATAAAACTTTTCCATGCTGTCAGTATAGACTAATTTGAGCTTTCTCCTACTCCTGCCTTTTATAAGTAGTGATTTTAATTAGATATTCAATACTTTCTGGTCTTCTTTCTCACATAATGAGAAAAGAAAGAGCTGATAGCTGTTTTCTATTACCGGCTTCCACATGCCATGCGTGGCAAAGTATTAATGTTTTTTATTTCAGGATAGTTCACCATTTTCCAGTTCTCTTAGTCCTATTTACATCAAATACAGCATGGATACGTTTTCATTATTTGATTAAAGTCTGGTTTTCTTCTGTCCTGAAATGACATAAATTATAAACAAATGATCTTCCAAGCCCAGCTGTGTAGCTCTGTCTCATTTTCCATAAATAAATGTGTTTAGGCTTTTATATACTTTTTCTGAAACATTTATAAGTGTTTTGATTAAATCTCTACAGTTAAGTATGCTAAGAGGGGTTTTTTTCTGAGGCCATACTCCTTTATTAATGATAACAAGTAGCTGCCTTTGCATATATTCAATATTTTCCATTAATTATCAAAAAGTCTAAATTTGAAAAAATAATGGATAATCATAGACAGACTGATGCACAAAAATATACAAAAAATGAAAAAAGGAAGTGAACAAACCTGTCTTTTGTACTGTTCCTTTTCTGCAGACGTAACAAAAAGCAGACAGATTCCTAATTTAAAATAGAATACATTCCAAACCTGCCTAAAATTTTGTAGAGGAGCTGTGTCCTTCTCAGGAAAATCAATAGTTACAAAAAATGTGTTTGCAGTTATGAAAACACACAAAGATTTTTAATAGAGAAAAACTATTAATATTATTTATTTATATTGACATTTAATATTATGAATAAAATGGGCCTTGTCTGACTTCCAGATTCCAGTCCAGTGAATCTAACAGGTGCATGGTGGAAAAATGTCATTAGTCAACAGAAAAATAACACTTTGGTTTATTCCTTGCTGATATATATGTACATCCTTTCTCCCGTGCTGTGCTTTCAGAGTTTTTGTGCTGAAGATCTCCTTTTAATCCTATCAGACACTTGAGCTCCCCACTAGGCATTTCCAGAGATGTCCTGGAAGATCCATGGACTAGGGTGAAATCCATTGTGATAAGTCTACTCAAGAAGTTCTCTGTTTCGTCTCGCTGCCTACTGGCACACATACCCAAACATGGCATTCATGGGCTCCTCAGTACGGGAGAAACATGGAGCTCCTGGAGCAGGTACAGTGGACAGTGAAAAAGATGATTAAGGGACTGGAGCATCTCTCTTACAAGGAAAAGCTCAAGGAGCTGGGCCTGTTCAGTCTGGAGAAGAGATGACTGAGAGGGGAACTCATCACTGTCAGTATCTGAAGGGAGGGTGCCAAGAGGATGTTTCTGAGCTCTTCTCGGTAGTGCCAAGCAATAAGACAAGAGGCAATGGAGCAAAAACTGATGCACAGGAAGTCCTGCCTGAACATGAGGAAGAACTTCTTTACTGTGCAGGTGACTGAGCATTGGAACAGATTGCCCAGAGACACTGTGGAGTCTCCCTCACTGGAGACATTCAAGAACTGTCTAGATGCAATCCTGTGCCATGTGCTCTGGGATGACTCTGAGCAGGCAGGTTGGACCAGATGACCCACTGTGGTCCCTTCCATCTTACCCATTCTGTGATTATTGGTGCAGAAGAGAATAATTATTAGGCTTATTAAGGCACGTTTTATGGGAAGAACTAAGGATGGGAAAACGGAAGGATCAAGGCAGTTTGTGGAGAAACAAACAAGGATGGAAAAATAAATAAGGGGCTTAAGGGGGACAGTCACATGTAAACAGGACCTGATCAGGACACTTGCCTGGCCATGTGTTTGAGCACATGTGGCTGATCAGGGCAGCCTACTCTGTGTTATCAAACTCTTTATTTTCCTGGGTAGAAGGACTCAGTATTCTGCATGCATGCATGATATTTGGGAGACAGCTGCTGAAGCAGCCATAAGTCTGTGCTGGATACTGGAGAGACCAGAGGACTCAAGAGCTGGCTACTGCAGGGACCTAGGGATCCAAGCCAAGGACTGATGAAATGGTGAGTCTGAATTGTTTGGTTGAAGAACCACCCATTTTCTTGAGTATGTCTATGTGTGAGGCAGGTGGGCCGTGAGGTCCCAAGGGCCAGGACCTGAGTAAACTGAATCTAAGGCTGCTTATGCTCAAGACTGCTGCTATGTTTTATTACATGGTTTCTGTGCAATAGCAAATTTCCTTCTATTTGCCACTGCATTTTTGCTATGTGTGAAAGATGTTCCACCCGCAGTCTGACCACTCTGCCATTGACAGAAATACTGCTAAAGCTATGACACAGAAAACTTGCTTCCTCAGTTTTTTTTCATACTCTTACATCTTAATGCCAGTTTTTACTTTTATGGAAATTTCTAAATTTATAGAAATAAAGTGGCCACTTTTCTTTCCTTTCCTGTATCTCTATTAGAGTTGAATAAAATTTTGCTCTCACAACAGGTATTTCTCAGTTGCTCTGTACTTTTCTGCTCTGTACTCATTCTCCCTTCTCCCAGGCACTTTATTTTCCTAATAGCTGCAAATCTGAGGTTGCTACACACCTCCATTTAAAAGCTCTGTAAGGCTGGTCTTTTGCTGCTGCATTCAATCCTCCAATCAACCTAATTCTTGATCACACCTCTTTTTTTTGTCATCTGCCTAGTGCAACTTTCATCTGCTCTTCAGCTGTCACATACACCCTACCAAATAGTTTTCCTAAAGTCAAATTGCCCGTAGTTGGTCATTTTTCTTGTAGCTATTTTGAGCTTAATCATATAGAGAACCGTTCCCTCAGCTTGCCAACCCCATCAATGAATGTAGTGTTCGCTTATGAACTGCACTTAGAGGTAAGCTATTCCTCAGAAGTTTCATCTAAGTGTGTCTTTCTATGAAGTTATTTTTTCCACATCCTGACATCAAAATTGTCAAGTAAACTGTCTAGAATTTGTTTTCTATGGGTTTCCTCAAATATTTCTTCTTTGGTACTTTGCAACTGTTTCAAGCTCTGCAAGGAGGAATTTTTTAAACTTTATTTACCAATCTCATTCTTTGCATTGTTTCCAGTATTTAATTCCATAGGCTGACCACTTCTGGTGTCAGTCCGAGTATCAGACATGCCACAATTGCCTGTCTTGTACTAGACTGATGGCAGGAATGGGGACTCACAGAGGAAAAAGTAAACAAAACAGAATCTGATTAAGATCCTTTTAAAGCATGTGTTAATCTCAGAACTTCAGCTAAGCAAGGAACTATCTTAGATTTAACTCCTTCATTGTTTTTTAAAGGCATAGATCATTACTTACCTCACCCTTCATGACACTATACAAATAGTACATAGTTGACAGTTTGGACACATTTAACAGATAATTATAATCTAAATATTTATTCCCAAGTCATACTCACTTTCCAGTATGGTTGAAAATGTCATGCTTTTTGATCTCGTTATATGATGCAGTTAGGGAAAATCAACTTCCACCTCTTACATCTCAACATATATGTTCCAGTCATACTGTTTCATTTACATGAAATTTAAAGCTCCATAAACTGTGCAGACATTCCCGTTCTAGAAAGATATTTGGGAAATTGAATTTTATATGGTTAGAGGTTTTGAGTGATTAACAGGCCATGACTATCTCCTTTCATGATCTTTCAAGAATATTCTAGTGAAAATTCAAAAGGCAATATATCTGTACATTACAAGAGATTAATACTTTTATTTTCTTTTTGATTTCTTGGCTGTTTGAATTTTAATTGCACATGCTCACATTTAAATTAAAAGTACTCTGATATCTTTGTGAGGATAAAATAGTTTTACATTTAGTTAACAGAAATGTAATTCAGACTCCAAAGCAACATAATTGCTGTCAGTTCAGTATTAAATGAAGTCAAATGTTTCATCTGTTCACGTCTTACCCGGTTATCACCTCAGAACTTCCTCAAGCAACACTTTTATACATACTTCAGGTAAATTCTGTGAACTGAATCCAATTCTGTACCATGAACTCTGGTCAGCTGTTGAAAATTAAAGATTTCTTTGTCCCCAGGTGAAATATCAATTTCCCTGATTTAAACTCATTTCTTTTTGGAAAATTGCACATTTACTCTGCCAAAACTCTACTGGAAAAGGGAAAATAAAAAGAGACATGAAAATTTTGGACATAACAAACATGAAACTGACATTTGCAGACGTGAGCAAGACATGAGGAGGGATACACTTTTTTGGCAGTTTAGATAAACTTAAGGATTTTCACTGGAGAAATTACACAAGGAATTCTAGGACCTTTAGTAGGTCTGAGAAGGCATGAGTACACTGACAGAATTGCAAATCACACTTATCAGCTCACTTCAGTTAATATTCTCTCAGTAAGGATATTGCTCACCTCCCTTTGGCCTTGTTCAAGCAATCTTTATTGTTCTAGTCTCCAGTTTCCATCTGGCAAGCTCTCCCTCATGAATAATTATTCCTTTTGTCATTCTATGACTGTGCTCGATTCAGTCTCCCTTATATTTTACCTTTACTTCAGTGCCTCCCCTTGCTGCCCTCTTTCACCCTCACCCTCACCTTTCTGTACTATGTCATTTGCTCCTGTTCTAGTCTCATCATCCTGTTATCTTCATGAGTCTTTGCTGGGGACATAAATAACAAGATTTTTTTTTTTTTAGAGTCTGATAGAATATCCCATCATTCTGTCATGGAGTTCAGGTGGAAGAGGGTATACAAGTGAGATGTAAAAAAAATTATAAAGAAAGGCTCTTTCAAGAGAGCTGTGAGCCATGTCCTCTAAATTACTATGTGTGTGGCCTGGTGCTGCTGAAGCAACAGTGACTCTGGTTGTAAATGGGAATAGTCAGCCTCATTACTGATGTCAATTACTGCATTGATAACATCAGATCAGAATGTTACTTGCAGGATAGCCTTGTGTGCTTTTCATTCACTGATAATATGGTTTGTCTAGCAAAGGAGGAGGGGGAACAAAAACTGCCATTAATTTTCCCTTTAAGAACATTTTTCAAGTTCATTCGAAATATTTGTGGCTTGAAATCAGTAAAAACTAGAAAGTAATGTTACCTTTACAGAAATCTTTTTTTCAGTCAAGCCAGTCAAAATTGCCTTGAAACTGAAAATTGAATTATACTTCTTCATACCATTTTTTAAACATTTTGAAAGTCTGTATTACTTTGAAGGAAAACTGAACACCTTCAGTTTTACACAGTTTTTCCATCTCATGATGGAAAGACTAGTTCAGGTTACGAAATGAACAAGCTATATGGTTTGATTAATTCATGTTTCCTTGTGATGACTCTAAAAACCTACCACACTCTTCATAATATTCAATCAATGAGAACTACGTGTCTGAATTAACTGTCTGGATATTGTTTATTGGATTACATTGATAAATCACTGTATTGGGTTGACCCTGAGTTGATGGACAGTCTTTAAGACCAATTACGCTTCTCACAATTTACATATTTAAACCGCACAGAAAGGCGGGACTTCCCTTTTGGTCGGAGCTCGCTTGCTGGGAGGTGGGGGCTCCGGAGCCTCCCGGCCCCGCCGGGCCGGGCCGGGGCCACTGCCCCTTTCCCCCTTTCCCCACGCTGTGGCACGGACCCTGGGTGGCTGGGGGGGGCTGCCCCAGAGCCGCAGGCAGCTAAACCCAGCCATGGACTGCTCACAGCTAAACCAGCCATGGACTGCTCACAGCTAAACCCATCCAGCGCGGCTTCTGGGGACCGGCGGGTCCCTCTCCTCTCCACGCGGGGCCGGCGGAGTCAACGGGAGCCGGCAGAGCCTCCTGTCTGCAGCCAGCACACTTCGTGCTGAACTGAAGAAGACACCACGCAGCCAGCAGCACAGAGGGAGCGAGGCTTTCCCCACCGTAAAGCCCGAACAAAAACACTCTTCAGCATGGCGGTGTCAGTCAGAGAGAAAGAGAAGTGAGTCCCGTGGGACAGAGCTGAGCATGGCGGCGGGAGAAAAGAGGGCGGTGCCGCGATTCTGGTGCGCAGCTTAAAAGAAACCTTCTTGCATGCCGTGGTAAGAAACTGTAATACCACAAACTGTTTGTCTCTTTAATCCATTTGAAGAACATGGGGGGGATGGAGTATCTTCGTGTGCCTGTGAAGATTGTGAAGAATGCCGATGCCAGGCTTTATAGTAGTAAAAGGCTGCTAGAGACTTGTGGTGAAGAAGAGCCTTTGTGTGCAGGCCAAAAGAACTTATCCTTAAAAAGATGAATAACCCCATGTGATGGCCCATGTTTTGCAGTGTGAAGGAACTGTGAGATTTTTCATGGGAGAGATGTTCTACACACAGCAGATTGTTTGTTTCCGGGCGGATCTGCTGTTGGTGGCAGTTTGGGAACCACGTGCAACTGAAGGAAAAACCCTTTTTTCCCTTAAGCATAAGAGAGAGACTTTTCAAGAACTGGAACACTGACTAACATCCCATGTTCTGTTATCCCTTGTGTGAGCTAGGTAAAAGGAGAGAAGTGCTGGCTGGGGGGGGGGGGGGGGGGGGGATTTGCTTTAATTTTGTTTTGTTATTGTCTTTTTACTTTTAATTCTATTAGTAATAAAACTCTTTCATTGTACTGCAACTGTTTAAGGTTTGTGCCTGCTTTGCTTTTCTCCTAATTCTTATCTCACAGAAAGAAAATGAGTAAGTAATGAATATTTTGAACCAAAACCACTACATTTAATTGGTGTTTTCTGCCCGGTTTCGAACTTAACCCGCTACAATCACCCTGCACTTTACCTTATCTGCTTAGTGGTATCAGGAGCCCACATTCACATCCATTAGGAAAAATTAAAATTATAATTTGCTAGTTATTCATCAAAAATGCACTATTTATTTGTCAAAACAGTTGTCTGTGTTTGGTTTAACGGGCTGCATTTTTCTGTCTAGTTTACTTATAGACATAAGTCAAAGACACCTTTTACTGCCTTAAAGGAAAACTGTACGTGAATTAATAAGAAATCATCTGCACCACTGAACAGAGCCAGTAGCATGTATGGTACATAGCATTTCAACAGAGAATTACCAACAACTCCCATTTATGCAATAACATTTCCAGATTCTCATACAAGATAGCCTAAAACAAATGCCTGGATTCTGCTTCTTCCAGATGCCTCCCTGGTACACAGAACCCTATCCAAGCATGTGTGAAAAGTGACACGTTGGATCTCAGTCACAAAAGGCCCTCCACACTTGTGCTGGAACACCTCACTGAGCATGGGTTTTCATTTCTAACACTCAGTCTCCCCAGAGAATCCTGCTGTTATATTTCAGGCCTGGTTTATATCAATACAGTCATAATTATAAAATATTGCTTAAGTCTGAGAGTTTAAAGCATTTGTTAAATATAGCTGTTGGTGCACAGAAAGGTGAATTCTTAATGTTCTATTTCAGGTGGAGAATCTGAAAACCTATTTCAGTAACAGTCCTAAAGCCAGCACACACATCATAAAATCTTTCTACTTACTGCTAACAGCAGTGGTTTTAGAGAGCAATCTTTCTCCCACTGAATTAATGAATAAAAATATTTTTGGCTTCAGTGATCATGGTGATTCCAGTTCCTAAATAAAAATGTCCTTCTCTGGACTTAAATAGGAGGGAGAGAGTGAAAACAAATTCTGAATTCGCATCCCCCAGTGTGCTTCTGGGAAGGTAAGTTCCCCTGAGAATGGACAAGACCATGTGGGAACCCGTGAGGAGAAGGTTCACCCTAGAAATACAATCACACTTGAAATAAATTAATTCTAAACAATCAATCCCTGGCAAAAAATCACAAATGCAAACTATGGGAATTTTTTTTTTCCCCAAAATCCATCATAAAAATAAGTGGCAAGTACCTCTTAGTGTATAAATAACCACTTTCAGGTTTAGAAGTCTTTATGAGCATGTACAAAGATTTGTAGCCAAGTCAAGGAACTTACAGAAAAGAACAGTGTACTGAGCAGATGATGGGTCCAAGGACTTGCCTAAATTCTTGTTTCTTCCCTAAAGTACAGTCCTCTGTTTACACTGGTTGCTTGGTATTCCTGTTCAGTGGATAGACACAGTCATCTTCAAATGGCAATGTGCCCTGTCTTGAGACAGAAGCCAAGATTCTGCACGCTGTGCTATCCTGGGCAGGCTTTTCTCTGCATTCACAACAGGCAGACCTTAGGCAGCCATTTAAAAGTGCCTGCTTTAGCTTTTGGGTAGCTCATGTTTAATGAGCTGAACCTCAACCCAAGTCACAAGTTTGCGAGACTCCAAAAGAACAAAACCTTGCTGAGTTATTTATCTAAAGTCTAATTTGAACCCTTTACTAACAAGATCTTGTTCAGTACTTGACTTTCAAATTGTAAAGCTTCACCACGCATGTCAACCAGAGAAGGTTATGACTTTAAGATCACTGCAGCTGATGTTAATCAGATATTTTATGATTATATGTTGGATATTTGACTAGTACAGGGGATAAAACACATGGTATGGCACAAAAAAGAAGGTGCAATACTCAGCTTAAAGGTTTGTTGAAACTTTGAAATTCTTCTCATAAACTTTCTCAAGCAAACATGGACAAAGAGATGGCTAAGGTTTAAGAAACACACAGCCGATACTGTAAGTGGAAACCAAATGTTGCACAACAACATGGAAGATGATATGGTATGCACCACACCTTTTGAGTAAGAATTCTATTTAACTTCAAGTTTGAACAGTTTATTAATATCAATGTCTGACAACAAAGAGAAACAGAATACTCCTAAGCAAAACTTTCCCATCCTTATCTCCTCTAAGAGGAAGATTCAGAGAAGCAAAAATTAAAATATAAGTCAAGAATCATTTGGGCTTTATCTTCATATAAATACTAAGAAAAATTTCTCTTTCTGTTGATATTATTGCAAAGAAAATTCATAAAATTGTCTTTCTACCCATGAAGCTAAATTTATTTTAAGTTGAAATAGCAGATATAAAATGACAAAAAAACCCATAAAGGTACACTTTACTTATACCTGTCATAAGAACACAGTAAAGAGGAAAAAGTATTACAATAATTTTATAATGATCACAAATCAGAATAAAGGTAAAAGAAAAAAATGTGGATCTTTTTTATCTTCCCACTTAATTTTCAGTTTCATTTTACCAAGGACACAGCCAACAACAAGTTGTCTCTCCTGACACATTGGAGTGTTTTGTGCAGCCATCCATTTGGTCTCTGAGGAAAAACAGCTTTACTTAATTTTTCCATATTGGATAAGGCTATTTGTGATAACCTAGTTAGGAATCGGAGTTGCCTAGCACTGTTTCTGCTATTCGGAGAAATTATATTCAGTTCCAGATTTCATACTGAAGAAATAGAAGAATCAGTTGTTGTTTTGCTGTATTGCTCAGGTCCAGACTGTACCACAGATCTGAGTCAACTTCACGTCCAGGATGCATGGAATGAACATTATTGGAGTACTAGGAATGTGCAACATGGGCAACTTCATGCTCTAACTTAATTCTAACCTATTTCAACATCACCCATTATTATTTACTCGATGGTAAATTATTAGACTTTTTATTAACATAGTTACACATGAAAATGTGATACAAAAATTTCCAGATGTTAACTATGTATTCTGCATAAAGGACTACTTTTACAGAAAAACAACAATGAAATTCAAAGTTACACATACTGTTTTTCACATTATTTGTGTTTTCAAAAAGATGTCTTACAGTCTATTTTTTTATTCTCTCTTGCATATAGTCCTGATTTTGATATGTAAAAAAATTTGGAAACACTCATTAACACGTGTAATGAGGAAATGAGATTTATTTCCAAACATTGTATTTTATTCTTTGCCCAACTTTTTCAAATAAAAACTGGTTTGTGTTATTTTAACTGCATGCATAATTAGCCATTTGCCCAATTTTAAATGAAGTTTGCTTACAGGAAGTTTTCTGCAAGCAAAGTCTGAAAAAGGAATTGGTGGAAACTAAAGATGAGGTACTAATTTTTCATGTGTACTGAAGTAATGGAATTATCATATTAACACCAGTGTGTTCTTTATGGTGTTTAAAGAACACAACATTGGAGAGATTCCCTGTCCCACGTTATTGCAGGGAGTTAGACCACCTAATCCCTTCCAAAGGCTGATGAAGCTATTGACTAAGGCCATCACTCTGCTTGTGCTTTCTCAGCTTTTATTCTTACTCCAGCGGGCACAGGAATACAGTGAATGTATAACAAAAGGAATGAAATAAGCATCACTTATTTCAGCTGGCCTTAAAAAAAAGAGCATAATCTGCAGTTCCTAGGGTTTAGGAGATACCTTTACTTCTGCAAAATGCAGACTCATATAAAAATTTACATTAAAATGTGGCTTTGCTTTAAAGTTTTTCCTCTGTAAGATGGCTTTTTTGACTCTGAATCACTGCATCCCAGTCACCTTCCAGCGCAAACGTGGACACTGCAAGTAAAAATATTTTTTCCAGTTGCTGGGATGGCAAAGAGTGCAGGAACTGAAAAAGGCTATTGCAGACATACTGTGGCTAGCATGATGAAAAGATCCATTTTATTTCCTTTTTCCAAAATTTTTTACCTCCTGCTTAAGAGTTCAGTTGTGGTCACTGAACACCAGATCTTATAGTTTTGAAAAGGTCGTTATGATAAAACCTGCATCAAAACATACATTAATGAAGAACATATAACAGGACAAAATATCAGTACAAAATAAATACAAATGGTCATGTAAAGAATAGGAAGAGTTGCCTCTGACAAAAAATCCATTCTGTTCTCTTCATACAGGCAGCAGCCAGTCTTCCGAGATCTCTTGAATTAGCAAAGTCTCATGCAATCCTTTAGGAATGCAAGAAGTTCTCTTTAGCTTACGTTCTACAGAGGGAGAATCTCATGGAAACACCAGTATTTTTTACATTCACATTTTTGTTTCTGATTAATAATAGAACTTATTTAAGGCCCATCCATTTATATAATAGTTTATAGCTGGGGTTAAACCACGAGACACAATAAAGCTCATTCTAAGAGGGATTTCCTGATCTTTTATCAGTTTTGAAGGTTTCTGGCCCAAATATCAGTCTGTGTCTTCTGGTATCACCTGGATGAGAGGAAGCACTTGAGGTAACAGACTTTGTCTTATTTACAGCCCAATGATGGGGAAATTCAGGCTAGTTTTTGAGGAATTCAACAATGTACCAATAAAAAAATGCATGGCTATAAGCATTTAGGAGGAAAAAAATAATGTTATTATCTTTGTCACACATAGTATTTACCACATGTCTTGCTTGTATAAGCACAATTTTGTCTCCTCAAAATCACCCTAGACTTCTGACATATCTATGTAGTTACTTTTTAACACTAAAGAAGTGATTAATCTGAAAAGATACTGAATGGGGATAATGCCTTCACAAGATCTGTTGTACAGATTTTGTTAATAGTGTTTTTACCCCTAACCACTGCTCTCATCAGAAATCTGCTCATACCACATAAAAGATGCTGGAAAGAAGATCCTGCTGAGTGATCAGACAGAGCTATTTCAGCTGTTTTGCCTCTGATGCTTCCCACACCTTAGTCCACATAAGATTTTTCTTGTCTTTATGGCAAATATAGCCCTTCAGGTAAACAAAATATTGCTGCCACGGACTTAAACTGAGTTTCTTTATGCCTTATACTAATGAAATATCTTCAAATTTGTTCTGCTCCTGAATTTCCTCAGTGCTTCTCTTTGGGGCAGTTGTGTTCTGAAATCAGGCTTTGCATTATTTTGCTGCTTGGTCTGACCAAGTTCCTTCATTTCTCTAGCAGGGTCAAATGGCTTTCTTGTCTGCTTGTCCTTCTCCTTTTAAACTTTTGCAAGTATTATTTCTGTTTATTGGATTTTTATTCAAATGAAATTTGTAAATACCTGAGATTACAGAATCTCTTGGCTGAGACAAAATCTAGCACCAGCTCAGATGAAATATCCAAAAACATTTTAAAAGGGATAGGTAAGTGTAGCCAGGCTCAAAGTAATATGATTTTATGACACTCTTCCTATGAGATTGCATGTCCTATCTCATTATACATACTGTCACATTAAAAAACTACTCTGAGCTGTCACGCCTACTATCTCCAAAACAAAGGTGTTCCTCACTTCAGTTTTATTAAACCAGGGCAAAGATCCAGCAGGATGTATTATATCAGTAGGCTTTATGAACCAGTTATTATTTTCAAATTATGTCTTTTCTCAGGATTTTGTGACACTTGGTTCCAAATGAGCTCCACAAGAAGAATGTGGCCCTCTGGGGGCTTAGTAGGTTTTTTGGTGCAGTAAACATTATAAAGGAACCATTTCTGAATACTTATATGAGTAAGTATTAAACGTTGGGTTTTGCCATTCAGAAAAAAAAAGCAAGCTACATATAACAGGTAAACTTCTCATACTGACACTTTTTAATAAAGCAGGTTTTCTGTGGAAGGCTTTAATTTTCCTAATATACTTCCTAATACAAACTTATACTTTGTGTGATTCATAATGTAAATGTTTGTGTTCCACACCAGCAATATCAGTGTGAAATATGTACCGCAAAGAAAATACTTAGTTTCTCACAGTTGTCCCGTTGACAGCTTTTGTAAGCAAAACCATGGTTTTTTTCTTATATGTACAACACCAGTAAATATCCTCATATAAAAACAAACTGCATAATTTTTAACAGAATAAACTTTGAGTTACATTTTATTTCTTTTACCTTCAAAATTATACAAACCATAAATATCTCCAGTCTCTTCCAGAGGCTAATAAAACTCTGAAATTCCTTCTCACATTTGTTTCTTCCTCTTTTTCTTCTGGTTTATTGGAGATCAGTGCTTCTCAGCATGAGATACGTAATAGGTGTTGAAGGAGGAGCACCCCGATTTGCAAACAGCAAATGTTCCTTGTCCTCAGAACCATAAAATTTCAATTGGAGAAATGTGGTGACAAAAACATTTCCTATTCACTCTGACAGCAAATATTTCTAGCTCACAAGTTGCAAAACAAAGAGAAAATTTCATAATTGGATGAAGCATCAGAAAATATGGCATGTGCTCCCAAGAGATACTCTCTCTTTTTCGTGATGTATCTTAAAAGAAAATACAGAAATCATATGGGATTTGAAACATTTTCCTGGAAACAGTCATATCAGAAGAGCAGAGCAGTGGTGGAGACATATTATCAGGAGTAGACAGTGGAACATTGCACCACTTTCAACCACACTTTTCAGCAAGACCCATAGACTGATAGGGGATAATTGGTCCACTTCCTAAAATGTCTCTGTTTTCTGCATGGGTCTTTCCTGTTAAGGCTGGCATTAAGAAACAACATGGTTTTCACAGTCAACAAAAATGTGGTGAAAGGCAGGTTTGTATTTTACTTTTTTCCAGATGCAGCCAGTACCACCAAAAAGATACCCCAGTGTCAGCTAGATATCTATACCTAAATAAACAACTCCCTGTTCCATGTGAAACCAGAGAAGACTGAAGATACTCTCTACTAATAAAACACATGATATTCAAGAAGGTTGCCAAGAAACCTCTTTTTCCAGCTTAAAACATCAATAGGTTATTGCCAATGCAGAGAACGGAATTGCTTTTAATTGGATACCATAAAAATCCCACAGATGTATCTTATAAGGTCATTTTAGAAGAGAATATTTTTTTTCTGTTCAAGCAAATACAAAATGAAACTTGAAATTTCAATAGCACTGATCATGAAATATATCCTATTTCATAAGTACCTACTCATCTTCAAATGATTCAAGATTTATTCAGTCTTACATGAAGGGCAAATTCATCTATCTGTTCTTTCTTAGACTCATTAGGAAAAGGAAGTAAAAATGAATTCATTTTACTGAAGTAAGAAAAATTGACTTCAAGTAATAGAACAAACTTCTTTTAGGAATGACCTGAGAAATTTACATGGTGATGTGAAAATATTTGTTTAACCTCCTTTTGAATCTGTTTTCTCTTAACCTCTAAACCACACTGTGCATGGCATTCCCATCAGAAAATCAGCATATTCTTTTTAAAAGACAAAGGAATGTGAAACAAATACGCAAATAACAGAAAGCAGAACATGGCTTGATATATTGTTTTATTAACAAGACATTCCACTTATGAGAAGGAAGAAACAATGACTAATTGATAGTTCTATTTTCATTTGCTATGTTCAACAAAGGAGTTGAGATGTGGAAAAGAAGCAACAGTCAAAGTGCAGAAGAAAACAAGAAATTTCACCACATAAATAAGCAACAGAGGTGGCTCTGGAATTCAGATCTTCTAGGAGAAGGGCTTATGCACATCCAAGGAGGGCATTTGTTCTTTAAAAATACCTCAGATCCATAAGTTATAATTTTTATTATGCATTATTTATTGAAATTTTTTCCTCTGGTTTATGCTTTGGAAGCCACTATTAGTGGGCAAGCCAGAATATTTAAAATATAAATACTCCAAGAACACCAATGACAGGAAAGAGAATACAGTTTGTAGAGAGAGGACATTAGGTCTGTGTGCAACAGAATTCTAATCTTCAGTAACACTGAAAACATAGTTACATTTTTTAATAAATGAAAATCAAAGCTAGCACTTCTCTGATTTAGGATCTAAATGCTCAGCTATGCCCTAAAAAGGAATCCTGATGTCTATTTTACAGTACTTCTTGCCTCTCAGACCAGCTAATATTTTTTATCTGAGTCAGAAGACTGCTTCCCAGGTTAAACCTCTTGCCTTTCTCATCTTCAGGAAGACTTTGTTTTATGGGATAAATGACTGGGTGTCCCTGCAGTCTAAGTTTAGGTATCTCTCTAATTGAGCTCTAGGAACCTGAAAAGTTGGTTCTGATCACAGCCAACACTTGTTTTCTGCTCAATTATTAAGCTAAATAAAGCACTTAAAATAAGACATATTAGCTTCTTCTCAGCCTGAGGAACTTCAAAAATTTTCCACAGGGTAGTATAGAAACAGTCTTCTCTGCTTGTATTAAAAGAAGGCAATTCTCCAATCAAACACACGCAAGGTGACAAAGATCCTCGGTTTAACAAAGGCATCAGTGTGCTGGGCAATACTCTGTTTTTCTCCAAACAATGTTTAAGAGGAGAGCTAGTGTTCTGAAATGAAAGTAAATGTGCAAATAGTTAAAGACTATTACATCCACTGGGGGCTTGTTCAATGTTTTACAACTTGGGCTCCCAGCACTTACAGGGAAGTAAGATTTCTTCATTGTATTATCTCTAACAAATAGCATTTTAAATGGTGCTTCACAGAACCCGAACACCTTTCCAATTGAGGTGATAACAAATCAGCATGTCCTGGTGCAAAACAGCTAACATGGAAGTGTGGTGTAATGGAGCTTCGGAAAAGGGAGAAGGGATAGGTGAATAGAGATGCTGGTGAAGTAACTGTGAAAGGAGGAAAATCAACAATGAGATGAGAAGGTGAGCAGGAGATGGGAAGGGTTAAAAAGACAAAAGCTCAGCAAATCTGCTGCAGCCACTACAGACATAAAGTAATGGGTAAATGTAATAGGGTTAAACTAGTTGAATTATGCGGGACTTACAGTCTGATGCAATAACAAGCATGTTATGAACTAGTTTATCAAACACGTAGTTTTAGGAAATTGTTTTAAAATTTGAATCATAAATTCAAATATACTTTCAAAATGTCCAGTGTTAATGCCAAGAAGGAGATTACTTTCTACTAGGTGTCTAAAATCCAGACAGGAAGGCAAAATACCTTCCAGAAGATTTCCAGGCTGAAAGGCAAAGTGCCAACCTGAAAGTCAAATCAATACTAGTTCTTCACATAGCTCCTCATCATTCCCACTCCCACTCCTCCCTCTGATGTGCTCATATCTTCCCAGAAAGGAATACAATTTAAAAATCCAGTGTAAAACTGCAAATAGACAAATACCTGTTTCTGTCCTGAACATTAACTAGATCACATACCATTGGTATGGTATCAGTTGCCTTTAGAGTTCCAGTGTTAAAATATCCTGTTCAGATAATCAAGACAAACATAAACAAGCAGAGTAGCTCAAGAATGTTGTTAAAAAAGATGATAATGTTTGTATGCAATGTGAAAAAATGACTATTTAGAATTCTGGACAAGATTCTCAGCTAGGTAAAAACAGTAAAGATTTTAGTTCCAGAAAACTGCTAGAATGCCTCAGGCCTTTCCTGAGGCAACATGTGCTTCCACGATACTATTCCCCCATCCTTCTCACTCCCCTGCCCTAGTGAGGTCACGGACTTTCTACCATACAGAGCAATCAAGGACCAGTAAGCTCTAATACAGCCCTCTGTTTAAAGTGAAAGTTTGTGTGGTAGGGTGTACTGATGAGGGAATTAAGGTCCTTTGCTGGAGAAAGTTGCTGGTAGATTGGCCAAGATCACTGGTGCCAGAAGAAGTCAACAGAGGTTATCCCATCAGGGTGGGAGACAGTCATGGGAGGTATTTTACACTCTGATGCCAGATCTTATCCTTGTGGGTTACACCTGTGGGACTGGTGACATTTATACTGGCACACGTGAGCAGCATCAAAATTGATTTCTCAGTCTTTTTGCCTGTGCTGGAAGCCTGATAAGGCTGCTGGCTGCTGCAGCAACAGCTGTCAGTAGGCAAACTGGTGTGTATATAGCAGTCTTGGAATAGCAACAACATTGGTCTCCCTTCACACTTGGCTATCATTTACCCTTCTTCACCATCCCCTCAGCCAACACATGATGGTAGAATTTAAATTTTGTTTCCAGGGCTGAGGAGCTCTGAGCTGCTCTGAGCTGCTCTGCTGGCAAGACAGATTTCTGTGGGACTGCCTGGTGACTACAGGCTAAATGATGCTATCTCTTTTATTATATTTGCCAAATGCGAAATGAAAACTGAAAGAATTCTTTTTGAGGGGATTTACTACAATTATATCACCACAATGAATTTGGTTGGGAAATGACATTTAATACTGCAGAAAGGCTTTAAACTCTGTAAAACCATGGTAATAATGGAAACACTGAAGACTTTGAGCAAAGTGGTCTAATGGAAGGTGTTCCTGCCCATGGCAGGTTGGAACTAGATTATTCTTAAGGTCCCTTCCAACCCAAACCGTTATGATTCTATGAATATTCCCTTTCTCTTTGGAACTGACACTTACTCCCAAACAGTCTCAGAATTCAGCCATAGTGACCTTGACTTGGATAGGTCATTCCAGTCAGGACTCCTGTAAGATGTGTGGCTTCTAGGTGTCTGTTTCAAATTTATTTTTATTTTCTGAGTAGTCTGAACCAGTGTCTTTTCATATTAAAATATCAACTAAAGCAGATTTTACCTATATTTGACTTATATTTCTGACAGCTTAATCCCCTACAGTTCTGGACGCTGTTTTAAATTTCTTGATTTACTTTGGAGGACTGAGAAAAGGTAACCTATCTGGAATCAGGAAATGATTATCTGGAATTGTTACAGGAAGCATACTTGTAAAACTACGTCCTCTTAATTGACAAAAAAAAACCCCAACACCTAAATATTAATTACTTTATTCTGTAAAAATTGATTCAAGTACACAAATTTCCACTGTCTGTTCCTGTAACTTGGTGTCTCATTGATTGTGCAATGATTTGAAGGCAGTTTTTTATTTTCGCTTTGCATAAACCACACTTTATTTTACACAGCAGGAAAAGAACTCTTCAAAAGAAAGAGTTATAGTTGCAAACTTGAACATCAAATTTTTTTAAATGCTGAAGTCAATTTTACTCAATCATCCTTAATTTATTCCTCTCATATATGTATGCACTGTCTTCTCTCAAGTCCCCATTACCAACAACTTACCCAAAGTCTCCTGAAAGCTTTGCAGCAGTAAGTTTGTGAGAGGAAGCCAGCAGGGTCAAGAAGCCACTGTGACAATGGAAGCAATGTGAGGAATCCGTTACCTGATCTTCTGGAGGTCAGCACATGGACAGCATTGCCCTGAAAAAAGTTGTTGTGGTTGAGTCAAAAAGACTTTCTGATTCTTATTGTCCCTTTCAGGCCTCATTATATCCTACATATTTGTGACGCCTGTTATAGTCCAAGAGCTGCTTTCCTTAAGAAGGGTAGAAACAACATGGACCCTTTTGCAAGGTAGGCACATGTTATATTTTCAATGGCTTACCTTTGGATTTACGTCTGGCTGTGAATGCAAACCGACTAGAAACAGCTCTTTTTTCTGTTTACTGGGACGCACACTGCCCTAGACACAGCCTCCAAGTGAGACTGGGATTAGGAGCTATGGTCCTTTACATGCCACATATCTTTCCTGAATCTGCTTGCTTGTTTGAAGCGAATCTATATCAGCATGCTTAAGGGTTTTAATTAAATATTCAGAAATAATTTTAATTGATAAAAACACAGAATAATAAGAGATATGAAATCCAAGGATGTTCCAGAATATGTTTCCAGCTTCCCAGTGAGCAGAGAAGAATTGCTTCTGAGAAGTAGGCGCCATCCTGTCCCATATATTAATGCAGCACTCCAGAATTAAACTAGTGGTTGTTTTCAGTGGATGTATTGTACCATCCCCAGTTTGACTTTATCCCTAGGCTACAGTTTCTGTATTCTTTGTCTGACACCTGATTCAAACTTAATCCGTTAGTATCCATCAATTTTCCCCAGTAACCATATACACATTGTTTATTTTTCCAAACATTTGTCCACAGTGTTTAAATTGCTTTCAGGCTCTCAGCCTTTGTTTTCAGAGCTGGAATATTGGGGTTTTTTCTACATGAACTAAGAAACACCAAGCACACAATTTTTCTCCTTCCCTCCATTTCTCTGCTCCTGGCTAGAAATGGAAGCACATGACAGGTCTTTCTACAAAGCGCTACCTGAAGATTTAGAAGGTGAGAGACCATTCAGCTCAGCTCCTTACACTGTGGCTTAACAGGTTAAGTATCCCTTTCTCGATTAATTATGGTGGAAGCCATAAATAAATAGCAAGAAATAAAGAGAGAGTTTCTGAACCAGTTGTTTAATCCCTGAAAATAAGTCCAGCATTCTGTTGGCCTGTGGGCTATATTTATTAGGAGCCCCTGTGCTTACAACAACTGGCAACTGTCCTTCCATCTAAATGACTTCTGTCTAAGCTCCACTTTTCTCCAAAGATGGGATGTCTTCACTGCCACGAGCAACTCCCATCCCATAGAAGTTCTGTGTTCTCACAGGACTACTTTAACTCCCTTATTTTTCCACATGCTATAGACAAGGTGCCAGAGGTACAGTCCTGAAGGTAGAATTCACTTTCAAGAGAACATCCACTTAACAGGCTTGTAGTCTTGGATAAAGTCTGATGTGGAAAAAGAAACTGTTCAGGGTTTTGTATACATTTTCCCCATTGGGCTTGGTGTTTTAAAGCTTGCCACAATCAGTAACACGCCAGAAGCAATCACAGGATCTCATAACAAAAGGAAAAGAAAAAATCCCCTGAATGTTCTCAGATTCTGACAATTTCTTCTATGTCATCAGAAACCCCAACTATTCTTTTCTTTGTATTAGATCAGTTCTTTCCATTCTTTCCTTACCTGTTTCTAACACAGACCACAATCCAGATTTTTCCTAAGGAGCATCCAGTCTAGCCTTTTTCTATAAAATCGGTCTGTAATTTATTTATTCCTCTCCTAAGTTCTCATTTCCTCCCTTTTCCCACTACTGCATTGTGCAAAAGATGATGTAACATGTCTATTCTTAACCTCAGCTATGTCTGTGACACAGTTCTTTTTCATGCTAAGGGACTAAGCTATGTATATTAGCTTTTTCCAGACATAAGTCTATTTCTTTTCCTTCTTCTGCCTCTCCGTATTTTCTCAGAAATTAGGAATGTGACCTAAATGCCATTTTTTTTCTTGTCCTTACTGAACTGTTGCCACATTAAACTATTTGGTATTATAGGTCTTACAGTAAGCCACAGGAGCTCACTGAAAAATAGCTTTGTTCAGTACAAAAGCAGCTCTTTCTCCAAGGGGCTTTAACAGCTGAATAGACAAGATACAGAGGGCAAGAAAAAGGACAAAACATGCAGAAGACTGAGCCCAGTGATGGTGTTCAAAAGACTGTGTTAGCTCCTTTTGTTTGCTAAATCCAGATGTGTCTTCATTAGAAGGGGAACTAGTTAACAAAAAATCGGAAGACAAGGCAAGGCAAGGAGGAGATCTTCAGGTGAAAATTGTATGTTGGGAATTCCATTCCAAGGAATTTGAAGGGATTATACAGATGCTGACTCTCGGAATAGGTACAACAGTTCCTTTCAAGACTAAAAATAACTTCTGAGTTGCAGTTTGCAGTTTCAGACATATGTTTACACTGCTTCCATGCTGATGTAATGGTGGTAATCTTTCCTCAAGAAGGAGTTGATCCATGAGGGATACAAAGTTCAGATGAACTTTTCATTAGGAACTTTACATGCTTATAAATTGCAGCCTGCCTTCTAGCAGCGGTGTTGATGTCCAGTACAGGGTGGTAACAGAAGTTGTTTAGAAGATGTTAATGGCTGCAAAGGGGTTGTGAAGTAGCCATAACAGCACTGTTTGCTAGTAAATCAAGCGTACTGGTCTCGCACACTTACTGAATTTTCTACAGGTAGTTTCTGTGCACTGCTATAAATCTTTGTCAAATTTACCAAACCAAAATTAACAACTGACTTTATAAAAGTGCATAACAAATTGCTATTGAAGTGTTCATCACTGACTGCAAGTCAGCATTACCTGTATTCTTTCTTCTCCAAGGTTCCCTGTAAATGCCTGATCACTCCTGCCATGTGGACATCTCAGAGCACCTAATGGAAGGGAAAAGCACAGATTCCCTCCTTAGCCAAGCACACCCCTCCCATCATGGTTACAGACTCAAGAGAAGTGCAGAAGGACATGCTTCTTAAAAGCGTGTTATCAGTCCCATGAAAAGCAATGGTGCTTACAGCTAATCACAGTTTCAGGTTCTTTGCTTGAACAAGTGTTAAGCCAAGGATTTGTCAGTTGAAATATTGAAGCTGATCACTGATACCACAGTGTCTCAGGAAATAAGAAATTTCTTCTCAGGAAAGACAGTGATTGACCACACAAAATTAAATTTCAAGTGTAGTCAACAGAGTGCAAGAAGGCAACCCACAGAAGAATGTGACCTGATATAGATGAAGTTAAAACAAGTTTTGAACTCATACATGAACAAAAATATAGTTTCATTTTTTCTAAAGCTCTGTTCTAATACTATATTTGTAATACAAAATTCACTGGTCTTTTATAAGATTGCTATAACTTTTAGAGTGAAATGCTATTTTTGCTAGTTTATAACTTTGTGTGTGCCAAAACCAAAGTATATAATCAATGACATAGAAGTCCTCTGCAACAGAAAATGAACAAAAATAAGTAAATAAAAATAATTAATCAACAATGACAGTTAAATGAGCAATCTGAAGCCATTCCAACTATTAATCATACTAACATTTTCACCAAATAAAAATGTTTAAAGCGTAGACCCATTTTATAAAGGGAACCAACTGCCAAAGCTGACAACATGAATGAAGCAAATCAAGTTAGAATGGAATAGTGTTCATTTAATCTTTCCAAGAGAAAAATCATCTTATGTACAGTTGGCATTTCCCCAGCCATTAAGTTTCTATGCTCTCCTCAGGCCAGTAGAGTAATTTTCCCAAAAATAAATACAGTATCTAAGTAAACATATTCTTATAAACTGCACCTTCAACTTCAGTGTCTCTTTATCAGTAACAGGAAAGTTCAAGATGACTATGATTACTATGGAATAGTTTAACTCAGCCAGCGTATCAAGATGAGGGTCTGCTGTTGAGAATACGTGGAGAGAAGATGAGACAAAAGTTGAGTCATCCATGACACTTCTATGAGGTTTACCCTGTAGACAATTAGATATACTCCAGTGTAACATGCCTATTTGCCACAAGCCAGACAATGAAAACATAAATAGGACATGGAACTAAAGAAGGAATAGGGGATGTATTTTTAAATTTAGATATGGATCTGAAACAAAGTTCTTCAAGATTAAGCCAACAGTTCTGTTGGGATTTCAATGCCTGGACATGGCTTCCTGGAGGACTTTCTCCATGACTTGTTACAGGGTTAAGCTGACTGGTCTACATCCCTGATTTGTCCTTCTTTGAGGCTGTTTCAGCCATGTTGGAAGGTGGGTGCAACACTTGCCCTGCTGTTGTTCTGTGGCAATGGAGACCAGCTTTGTAAGTACCTCAGCCAGTTCACCACGCTGCGCACCACCTGGTCCCACAGACTTACACATGTTCAATTTATTCAAGCTGTGCCAACACTAATCACCTTTACGATGGGTAGTGTTTCTCTCCCCCCAGATTTGCTGCCAGCCACAGAGGTCTGGCAGGTCCGAGATTAGCTCCAGTGTCTATCATTCATTTCTGTAGCTGTGTTGCCTTTCCAGTCCTCCGTGGCAGAGCAACCTTTGTCAGCGTATATAAATAACATGTCTTCCTGTCTAAAGGTCATAGGATTCTCTCTTCCCTTTGTCCACTATGTATCTTCTCTCTCTCCTATTGTGTCTTTAGATTATGGGAGCTGTTCTGCCAAACGAGCTAGTTTGTGTTAGATGTGATCTATGAGTATGACCTTCAGTGTCAGTAATTGGAAAGCTATTCAAAACACCATAAATACCTCACAGTGGGGATGTCTCATGCATTGCTGCTGATGCCATGAAGATTTTTGCCTTTTCTTTTTTACCCCTGTTATACCTTTTTTGTAACTTCTGTATTCCTAGTGCTTTTTGCCTACGTTCTTGGACTTGTTTGTCAAGCTGAGAGACTAAACATTTTAGAAGCTTCGTAGTTAGGGATCAGTGTGCCCCAGACCCCAAGGTCCTCTCCAGAACACATTCTGTAAACTAAGATAGAACCATCCAGGAGAAGGTTCCTTGGGGAGGGGGGCTCACTCGAGCCTCTCATTGGGGAATCTTTGATAGATATGCTAATTAGTAAAACCTATAATGTTATACCAGATCTTTTGGGGTGGCCATTTTGCTGTGTGCGTTTCGGTGTATTTGACCTGGACGTGTGTTGCAGCGGGGATTACTGCAACAAGCATATTTCAAACCAGGAGTCCCGTGGAAACGAAGTATATATGGACAGATTCGTGGTAGATGTTTCAGAGATGTTTATTCCTCCAGCCACATGGCCGGGGCTCAGCTCAGGAACTCCCCAGTCACGGGACCCCAGGGTCCTTCCCACCCCAGGGAACACAAACCAACCAATGGGGAATGAGGCTGAGCAGGGGCAGGGAAACCCCGTGCCTCCCCCCCAGGGCCCATCTCCCAGGGCTCCATGGCAGGGGAGGGGACCCCAATAGATGTGTGCACCTAAGGATCCTTAAAAGAAATACCAAGGTATAATCCCTTTTCCCCTTCTAACCATGTATGACTCTTGATTTTAAGACCAGGAAAAGGCATCACTGCTAGACAGTCATTTACTTTGAATGTTCTATTCTGACCCATTTAAATTAATATTCAGGTGTTAAAATTGCATCTTGTATTCATTCTCTAACTAGTACTCTGCCTATTCATTTTCAAGAAGTTAATTTTCAGTGCTTTTGAGAACAAAATTTGTAGTTCAATATGGAAAACCAAGGGGGAAAAAATCTTGCTTATTTATTTTATAGAGCAATTAAATAAAATATTTTCTTTTCAATAATCATTAATAAATTTCTGCTGCTCATTACACAGCAGAAAGCTATCTGTAACTAGAGAGAAAAATCCTTCATAAAGAGATTCTAAATGGCATAGAGAAGAAATTGACCTGAAATCTCTCTCCTAACTTCTTTTAATATGGATTGTACCACAGTGCATATACTATTGCACACACCTGCAATATCTGCCTCAAAAAAAAAAAAAAAAAAATACAGTTTATACCACATGCAGCAGGTCTTCCTTTTACAGGGCTCCATATATTTCCTCCTTGCAGTTAAATTACTCTTTGTATGGAGCCAGACTATCAATACACTTTTGTTTGTGTCTGTGATTATGTCAAACTGCCTATTCTGAAGATGGTCATTTTGTGAGTTTCAGGATATTATGATACTAAATAAAATATTTCTGACAAGTGATTTTAAAAAAAAAAATCAGTCCCCATCACACCCCAAATCAAATTTTGCTTCAGTTGGAAGCAAAAACAAAAACAAAGAAAAAACAAACAACAACAAGAGTTTGCATTTCTGCTAACTATGTCATGTGTGGTTACATACCTGAATGTAGATTTAGTTCACGTTCTTCATGATCTTCATGTGTGCACAATTACAGCAAACTCCTGGATGTAAAGGGACAAACTTTTACCATACCTTTCTTCATATTTTTCATGCAATGAGAAGCACTATTCATGCTTAAAATGAGTTTAATGAGTCAGGAGTTATAAAAAGCAGAGTTTTTTGCCTGCACCTCCATTGAACTTGCTGGGCTGCAGAGGTCCTTCCTTTATATTGGACAATGTCCTAAAATGAACTAACACACATACACAAGTTCTACGCTTAAAGCAGTTTTGTTGCTTTAGAAAATCTTTACTTACTTACACAGGCAAAGTGAGATCGTAGAAGCCTGACACTTTAGAAGCTATCTGTGGTAAGTTTTTTGAATCATACATTCAACATGTACCAGAGTCATCATCCAAATTTGAAAATGACCTGGGCTAACTCCTGGCCAAGAAACTGGGCAGGAATCTGAGGAAAAAAGGTAATATCTACTACAAATGAAAACCTGTTTTATGTAAGTGGAGAGAAAAACTTATAACTCGGGTAGGATGATATCATTTGCCATAAGAGGACACTGTATAAATGAGATGTTTCTTTGCTTTGCAGCAAAGATTAGCCAGAAAGGTTTTACAGCTATTGAATAGAGAACAATATCATCATCCTTATAGGAGATACACACTAAGATATGTACACAAAATTTGTGGCCTCATAATAGTCTAAGCACAGAAGGAAGACGTCATTCTTTAATGTCCATATAACAGCACTGGGAGTCTGGGCTGTTGCCATGACGAGTGGCATGGAGACACCCACGTGTGAGAAGAACTACAGAGCAGGTAGTGCTGCAAAGTGGCAAGATGAGTCTTACTGCATGAATATTGCAACTAATCCTGTAATTTGCCTTTAGAAAAATAGAACAATCAGGAGAGGATGAGGGAGAGGAAGAAATAGTTCACATAAAAAACACTACAGCCACAGAAGGATCCAAATACTGTACTATGAATGGTTATGGACAGAAGTTCTGGTTAATGAAACTAAGGAGAGTACCTTTCTTTTGCAGTCTTCATCTTCCATACATAGTGAAAACTGTTCCTTAACCACAGCTGAGATGTAAAAGCAGGAAAACCAGTGTTGTCAAGAGTGACTTCAAGTCAAGGGGTCTTTGCTGGATGTGTTAAGTAGCCAAGAGCAGACAGCATGAGATAACTCTCTACCTGGGCATTATTACTCCTGGATGAAATGCAGCAATGGCTTACCTAAAAAGATGCCAGTGTTCTTAATTTAGTTAGATCTCAATTATGAGAACAGAACACAGCACTAACCCATTATCAGCATACCTGAACCCTGAAGTAGTCACTTTTAGCCATTGCGAAGCAACTGTTGATAACTGACAAAGCACATGTGTTTAATGAGGAGTGTTCTAAAAAAAGGCAGGAATGGTTCATGAATGTCCCATGGGGTAACCCATAAACCACAATTCAAAGGACAGGAAAAAGGGTTATTCTGGGTAGGAGGCCAGTGTAGTTTAAAGGAGATTTTGAAGGCCTATTGAAACAGAGTGAAAGCTAGTATTGAGGGGACTGGAGTACAGGTACATCTCCATCTAGATAGCTCTGGCAAAAAAAAAAAAAAAAAAAGAAAAAAAAAGAAAAAAAAGAAAAAACAAAACATAATGCCAACATGTTTTACAGACATTTGTACACTGTATGTGGAAAGAAGCATGAGGTTGTATGTATCCCAGATGCTTTTGCTGCTGTAACAGCAAGTTTGCCATGTGTAGCAAGGAAAGATGTAAAGGAACATCTGTTGAGATTATACATTTGCAAATCAACAGGCCCAGATATCTGACACCCAAGAGCCCCAAGAAAACCAGCTGGGAGCTTTCTGAACCATGTATAGGAAACTGAAGAAATTCCAAGTGATTGGATAACTACAAATGTAGTTCCAATATTTAAACAGAAAAAATTAATAATCCTGGGAACTGCAAATCAGTTAGCCTAACTTGTAGAAGGGCTAAAATAAATTTAAATAGATTCATGGATACATGCAAATAAAGATAATTCTGGAATTTAAGTAAGCCAGCTTTGTCCAAAGACAAAGGTCTTGTCAGAAATAAATTTGTGGTCTTTATTGACAGCAATACAAATCTGGTCTCCAAAAGAACTGACATAGTACATTTGAAAGACAGTACATTCCAATGGTTCTCAGTCAGTACTTGACTTATTACTTTATGACATTTTCAATGTTGCATTATACACTAACAGCAGGATAAAAATTAAATTACTTGAAAACTGTCTTGTTGACAGAGCTCAACATACAATTTTGAAGGCTAATATGTAAAAGAGAAAGGATTAATAATATGAAAGTTCTTGGACCAGTGCTAGCAAGTATTTTTAGCTTCTAAAATCTTTCTGGTAAAAATAAAATTTAGAAAAAAACTTCATGACAGTAAGTACTGAGAACAAGGAACTGACATAAAGCATTCTGGATCATTTTCTGAAATTATTAGAATACAACCAGATGTGTTCAATGAAAGTAAACAAAAAGTATTACCTCTGGGAACATACTATGTGAGCTATGGAGTGGGGTGCATTGATTTCAGAGCAGGAAACAATGATGTAAAATCAGATGTATGGGACTGCTGCATGGGAAGTGCTCAGCTCACCTCCTGTAAATAAATCAGGATGGGAGCAGTTTGTTGATTTCCTAATCATACATAAATAACCAGTCATCAGTGAACCATATATCAGTGTCAGTTATGCAGCACAAACCACAGAGCCTCATGTGGAGATGCCCATGCTCTGGCTGTGCTGGAACCCTTGCAGCTGCCAGCACCCACTGAGGCAGCACTGTGGGCAGGTGCCCCGTATACACCCCAAGGAGGGGTTCCCCCTTGCCACCCCCATGTCACCACCCCTGTGAGGTCTCAGCTGGATGAAGGCTGTCTCTGCCCCACGGGCCACAGGCAAGACATCATCCTCAGATGCTGTGGGACAACACTTGGCTATGCTAACCATCATTGCTCCTCCTCTCACGCCAAAGCCTCTGCCAGCACCCCCTTCCAGGCTTTAATGTTCCTGTGGCATTGGTTCATGATGCCTTAATTTCTTTTCAAAGTCGCTAGAATTCACTGAATGCTCTCTCATTTGCTTATTTTCATCCTGCTCTTTAACATAATCAGTTTAATGTGTATTTCCTGTCAGTTTGGGTGTCCCATCACAGATACTGTTACCCCCCCCCCCATACTAGGCAGTGTTATCAGGGCATTTTGACACAGATTTTTTCAGGGATTTCAAGAATAGCGTAAAAATAACTTAGAACTGTAAACGATATTTTGTCAGTTGTGCTTAAGGCAGCCGGATGGCAGATGTGGATTAAACATTGAGAGAGTTGTCCAAAGGTCTTAGCGAATGGACACTTCATTGGAATTTTTGGGGAAAAATGAGCATAATGTTTTAAAATACTTAGTTTGTTTTGTGTCTGTGTCAGGGAAGGCAGAGTTGAGATAGGTGGCTAGGAGAATCTAGCTAGCTCTACAATATAGCATTCATGACTATAGAACCCAATAATACTTGTTAATAAATTAAGCTCAGAGAGGCAGTAGTAATTGCATAGGATGACTTATAAACGAGGAGAATTTTGATTAAAAATTTTTGTCTCACCGTACAGCATCAGACATTGATCACAGCATGCTAATCCTAAATCTGAGGACTGCAGAATCTTTCGAAAGTTGGATCAATGTCCATCTGTGGATATCAAAGCCTCCCAGGTGCCTGACTGAAGTATGCTGCACAAAATTTACATTGATCACTGCTTCTATTTTTTTTGGAGAGAAGTTTTTTCCTTCACAAACTTTCTCCTCCTTCTGTAGCCTAATTTACCATTCACTGGTGATCTGAAATCTTGCATGTGACTCACTGGTATCATTTGTATTGGTCTCACCTTTTTGTCACTATTAATGAAATATCGGTCTCTTTCAGTTTTTGCAAATTTCTACCAAAACTTTGCCAAAGAGTGCTGCATTTTTGTCAAATTACCTAGTCTTTTAAACAGAAATTAAATTTAAGAAGCTTTGGAGCTTTTCTTGATATCAATTTTTGGAAAAATTTCTACAAAACCATTAAAAAGGCTTAAAATCAGAAAATAATTAAAAAATCTTAATGAAAAAATAGGCTCTATTTCTTATGTCATGAAAAAAATATTAGGAAGCTTGAAATCTAAATCAGAAGAAGAAACTGCTTGATTTCACTTAAATAAGTACAGATGGTCAGAGTGAGCATTGTTTTGTAAGAAAATCTTTGCCAAAAAATAGTGATAAAATACTGTTTACATTATGATAGTGGGTGGCTTTTTATGTTAATTATGTGAGAGCATATCCTCATTTGAGAAATGACCAACAGCCCATTAAAAATTAGAAGCCTTGCATCAGTCTCAAAATCATTTGACATAAATGGCAATAATCATTATTAACTCTGCAATATTATTTTGTATTATGAGTAACAAGGTTTGAACAGGGAAATGCCAAGAAGAAACCAGAGATCTCATGAGCTGTATGAATATAGTGAATTGTAACAGGGAGGGCAATTGCAGCAGATAGCAGACAACAAAGAACAGGATAACTGTTGCTGCCTGTTCCGAGCTTCCCTTCCCCCTCCCCAAGACAAGCCAGGACTTGCCTCTGCCACATGCTCTGAACTCCTTTGTTCCAAGTGCGGGCAAAACCAAATGTAACTCAAACTCTTTAACAGAGTGTCTGATTGGCCGGTCACCCCAGGTCTGCCCCCAGTCCGCCCCTTTCCCCTTCTCCGAATAAAAGAAGGGCCCAAGAGGGGCCCCACTCTCTGTGGCTTTGCAATCCTTCTCTGAGCATCTGTGTGTTTCTGTTGCTGTTTGAAAGCTTCTAATTGCGGGATTTAGGCAAGCTGAAGACTATATTTCTCCCTCTTTGCTTCTACTGGTGATATCAGCTTTGCAGCTACTATTTGCCGCTTTTACAGCTACTGAAGTGCTGGATTGCCCATGCTACCTCTCTAGGCTGCCCGAGGCTTTCTAAGGCATTGAACTACAAGCCTAGCCGGTAAAAGCTGTGAGTATTTTTCCACAGATAACTACTCAGCAGGGTAAACAAACCATTTGAAAGCAGAAGGAAGAAAATAGATTTTTGCAAATCAATAAACAATGCTGGAGTGAAATTGTATAAATTTCTGATTTTTAGTCTTACACTTTTAGCCAAGTTTAGATAGATCATACCTTAAAATATTTCTTTTAAATTTTGCTCTAGAGAAAAAGAATTTACATGAGTAGCAATTCTGTATTAACTAAAACTATATGTGAAGTTGTATGATTAGTCTGCAGCTTCCTAGTGAATTGAGAACTTTTAATCTTAGCAAATAGAGCTTCAGAGCCATCATTGAAATATTTCACATCAGAATTATCATCTATTGAATTCCTCTCCCTAAATCCCAAAACCATAGATAAGCAACCGATAGTGCATTTCTTCCTATTCACTTACATTTACTGTAAATTATTGAGGTTTTCCCTTATTCCAAATTTATGTTTAAGATTCACTTTACTATCTTTTGCTCAATCAATCATCTGTATGCCATCACATTCCTTATTAATTACCCTATAAATGCACCTTTAATTCAAATTCTTTGAAATTTACATCTCTCTTTCTCATTCTTCAGATATTCATTCTTTGTATTCTCCTGTCTCTTTTTAGAGGGTTAGCTTCTCACCCAAAATAAATTTTTGCAGTTCTAGTTTTCTGGTATTTTGTAAGATAAAATGGAAAAGACTTCAGGTTTCTGTGCTTTTTCCTGTTCTAATTTTAAGAACTCAGTTGTTCGTGCTATATGCTGTGCTATAATCTATAAGCAGCCCACACAGAGTTCCTGAAAACTTTACTCTTCATCACTGCTAGGATTTTTAGATCCTTTCTCTGCAATGAACATAACAGCTAAACTAAGTCTGCCTCTACACTGCTGTGGAGTCCCAACACTGGATCGTATTAGCTGACATTAACAATTGGGAATCTAAGGGATATTGGAGGTAGAATTCCTGCATCCATTCAATCTCCCCAGAAGATCTCAAAGCCACTTAATAACTATTCCAGATGGTTTTCCTCCTCTGTAGTACTCTTTGTTTCAATTTAGGTGACAATATAACTACAATTCAAATTCAACCAAATTCATCAGCAGCCCTGATCTCCTGTTCTATGTGATCTGAAGAGACTTGCTGTGGGTGGCTCACGTGGAGAGCATGAATAGCCTTGGACTTTGTGCCTCTGCAGTGGTTTAAAAAAATGGCTGAGAATTAAACCCCAAATAAGCTGCTCCTCCTTCCCCCCAGCCCCCTTCAGAGAGGCAGAGACTATGGGATGAGAAAATAATTTACTGAAAACAAACAGCAATGGAATGAGAAACAGGCAGTAACAGCAACAATATTAATAACAAAAGTATACAAAAGAGAAGGTGGTTTACACCAAAAAGGTGTTCACCACCTCAGCTCAGTTCTGTGTGGCCACCAAGACAAAGACAAAATGGTGGATGCTCTCCCCAGCTTCCCTGCCCTAGAGCCCAAGACAAAGAGTGATGGACAAACACCCAAAAAACTGTAATTTTCTGAGTAGCATTGCCTGATTTCCAGACCCACTGGGCTCGGCTGTGGTCAGCAGGATTTGGCTTGGCTCACCTCCACCACTCCATTCCCTGCAGTTTCTTCCCACCGCAGTGCTGCAGCACACACGCACACCACTGGGCTTGACTGTGTTTGCCGCTGGGGTTGCGTTATTCCTGAGGACAGGAAGGGATGGGCAGTGGTGGGAGAGGTCCACACCGTTGGTCCCAGCAAGGTCCCCAAGAGAGAAATGGAACAAAATGGCACCTCTCCCAGGGTGTGTTCACCTTTTCTTCAGCCCAAAGCCATGCCACCAATGATGATTTTAGTGGTATAGAATAGCAACCTACAATCACTACCACACAGATAGAGGCTCTGCCCCCTACTTGGCACTCACCAGCAAAACTAGGACAGTCACTTCTCAGGTCACTTCTACTCAATGGAAGCAGCCAATCAAGCCATTTTTGAGGAAGCAGGCTCAGGTTGCACAAGGGGACATTTAGATTGGATGAAAATTTCTCCACTGAAAGGTTTGCCAAACATTGAAACAGGCTGCCTAGGGAAGTGTCAGAATCACCATCACAGGAAGTGTTAGAAAAGTGTGTCAATGTGGTGCTTAGGGACATGGTTCAGTGGTGGACCTGGCAGTGTTAGGTTAATTGTTGGACTCAATGGTCCTAGAGGTCTTTTCCAACCTTAATGATTCTAAGATTCTATAAATATACTAAGAAAAGGCCGGGATATCTAAACAGCAACATTTCACCTTCCCACCCAGATAGTGGTTGCAATTTTGTGTCAAAGAGAGAGAAGTATTCCAGGCAGGATTACATCATCCTGTGGAAATGAGATGACCGGGAATAGGTCCAAAACATCTGTCTATCCTCAACAGTATCCCCAAGGTCATAAAAGAGTTCACTAACTGTAGCAGGGCAATAGGCAGGATATGTGTTTTCTGGCACACAGCACATATTACTGCTTGTATCGCAACGATACTCATTCATACTCCAAGTCTCTGTTAAATATCAAAAGAATTTCTTACATCACAATAGATTGGACTGGCTGAGTAGCTGATACCAGTTTCTGGAACCTAGGTGGCTTCAGTACCACCAATGTAACTTTATTTCATTGTGAACACTTATATACATGTATGTTCCATTTTTAAGTTCTTAGTTAAAATATTCCTGGCTGATACCTGTCTAAATAATCTTTAAAAGCCTGTAACAAAGTAGACAAGTATTACACAACCTTTTTAGGCAATCTGTCTTGGTATTTCACTATTCTTAGAAAGTTTTTCCAAATGTCTAGCCTAAGTCTCTTTTGCTGTATTGTAAGGCAATTATTTTTTACACAATAATGTTGTTCCACTGCTAGTATCTTCCCTTTTCCCTTTCATTGTGCAATAGCTTTTTTAGTATTTGAAGTCTGTTATCATATCCCAGATCAATCTTCCCTTTTCTAGACCAATCAACCAAAATATTCACATCTTTCCTCCTCCACTATATTTTCTAGCCTCCACCTATGTTCACTGATCTTCTCTTTAAGACCAATATACACCTTAAAATATAGCCCCCTAACTGGAGACAGTGCTCCAGCTAAAGTGGTGCTAATGAGCAGATGAACAGAAGAATTTCTTCAGATGTCCTTCAAAAGACATGAATTATTATACAGTCTGGTGGGATTCAGTTTGTCTTTCTTACTACATGCAGTGATGCTGCTTTTTCATGTCCAGCTATGATCCACTACAACCTTGGGATCCTTCTCTGCAGAATCACAAGGCAACCAGTTGTTTCATATCTTGCATTTACATAGTGGACATTCCTGGCTAAATATAGAGCTCTTTGCTTATTCTTACTGAATCACATCCTATTTTTCTCATATCTCCTCTCCAATTTGTCAGGGTCCTGGCTAAATACTGGCCTTGTCCTCTATTGCATTGTTCCAGCTTGGTATTGCCTGCAAATGTAATAAGGATATTCTTTCTTCCATAGCTCATGTCATCAATGAAAATGTTAACTAATGCCAGAAATATTGCATAGTCCTGGACACAGAGCAAAAATTCCTTCTTTATTTGAGTGGATTGACAGTCAGCTTCTTCTGCCTTCTGTCAAGGAAAAATCACCAGGATAAAATAAGCTAAATATTGCCTGTATTGACTGCTATTAGCAGTGAACCATACAAAATCTCCTAGGCAGGACTTTTGTTTTACACTTGCCTAGCACTTGCACTATATCTCAGCACCAAGGGCCCTGAATTAAAACTTCTACCTTTCTTAAACCCATTATCAAGATTTGCATACCACACCAGCTGGACATCTTTTCCATTCCTGAGATCTGAATGCCTGTGTGGCTGGTTTGGATATCTAGACTAGACACTGAGATTTTTTCTGCCTGTGCTTCAAGGAAATATTTTCTCTGCTTCTTTTCTACCTAGGCATACCTCAGCATGTCTAAACCTTCAGTTAAACAGTTGTGGATTTTTATATATTAGCTTTTGCTCTCCAAGTTCACTGGCTTCTTCAAATTGTGGCTCAACAGGTCAAACTACCTTTAAAAACTAATCAAAGCAGACAAAGCTGCTTTGCAATTGGTCTGCTTTTCTTCTCTAGACTAAAATACCATCTATTCAGACATTACAACCCACTATATAATTAGAAAAGTATTTTGTATTTTCGATTTAAAGAATCCAGGGGCAAAGGAATTCCAGAAGGATTTTCAGGAAAGAGTGAATTCCAGTTTTCTAAGAATAGATCTCAGAAAGCTCAGGTAAAAATATTTGACGTAGAGCAGATTCTGCTTTCTCTACTGCATAGATTTCCATTCTTTATATTTTTTCTGGTATTTTGAAGTGAATGTATGTGTATGTATAACTATATAACCAAAGGCTTCTGTCTTTTGCTTAAATAATGCCCACCAAGTTTACTGACTCTGTGGATCTTGCTTATGCTTCTCTCTGGCATCTAGATCAAGATAAGCTTTCCTCCTTGAATTAGTTGAAATTTCATAACATTTGTTGTCATTTACATATTTGATAACATCCTAAAACTTTTCTACTCATCCTAGTCCTTCCTCACCACTTCTTTTCCCACTCTGCCAATGAGTCACAATTTAACTTAAACAGTAAATACCTGTTCTACCAATACTGCAATAAATTTGTTATTTATCATTTTTCATCCCCAACCTGTTTAGCTGATAGAAGCTGAGACAATTCCAGTGTTGTGAGATGCTGGCATTCATGTGAGGATTTATGCAGCTCTGAAAAACACATGGAGATTCAAAAAGTACACATAGGGACAATGGTTGGTGAAAAACTCAAAATGAGCTGGCAGTGTTTGCTCACAGCTCAGAAAGACAACCAGATCCTGGGCTCCATTAAAAGGAATGTGGCCAGCAGGTTGGACAAGGTGATTATGCCCCTTTACTCTGCACCTGGAGTGCTGAGTCCAATTCTGGTACAGTTTTGGTACCCCCCCACATAAGAAGGACATGGAACTGTTGGAGCAAGTCCAGAGGAGAGAGACATGAAATTGATAAGAGGGTGGAAGCACTTCCCTACAAAGACAAGCTGGGAAAGTTGCAGCTGTATCTGAAGGGGGCTATCAGGAAGCCCAAGAAGGACTCTTTGTCAGGAACTGGAGTGATAGGACAAGAAGTAATAGGTACACATTGAAAGAGGAGAAATTTAGGTTAGATATTACAAAGAAGTTCTTTGCTGTGAGGGTGGTGAGACACTGGAACAGGTTGCCCAGGGAGGTTCTGGATGCCCCTACCCTGAAAGTGTTCAAGGTCAGTGGATAAGGCCTGGAGCAACCTGGCATAGTGGGAGGTGTTCCTGCACATGGAAGGGGAGGTTGGGACTAGATGATCTTTGAGGTCCCTTCCAATCCTTAACATTTTATAATTCTATGATTCTGTATCAAACTACCAGAGGATAATCCCAAACCATAATCAGCAGTTCAGACTACAGCAAAAGCCTACTTTGTGATGAAACAGGATATTAAAATTTTCACCTGAAAGTTTATGGCCCGGGAGACCAAATGTCCAAGATGTTCGTCCTATTGAAAGAAGGACTTTACCTGCATCTGATAAGCAAATAGTATAAATGACTTGATATTCAGAACCTGGCTGTGGACCAAATCATGATAAGAATATTGACAAGATATATGATATTCAGCAGAACAGAAAAGTGCAATCAGAATTTTTCACAGCAGATGGGTTTGGTGCTGAAAGATTCAGAAAAGAAAGGAAGTTTTAAACAACTAATGACTCCTTCCACTCCTCACAACTTAACGTGACAAGGGATTCATAATGAGATGAACCACACAGGATTGCAAAGAAACCTGGAGGTGGCTGCAGATTTATTGGCCTCGAGCAGCATGAGCAAAAGAGAGGAAATGTCAGACAAGTGAGAATGGATTCAGAAGAAAGTCTAAAACTGAGATGGCTGCCAAGCAATTTCCACAAGAGAGAGCAAAAGTGGAATTACTGGAGGGGTTCATACAGGTGGGAAAATCCCACAGGTGATAGCTAGCACACAAAAAGGAAAATTCTTTTCTTGATTCAACTTTACAGACTTAGATGGAGGATTCTGAAACTCAAACAGCATGCTTTACATTTATGGGAATAAAAGGATAGCATGTTCTGAAATGATACCCCTGCGACTTTTCGTGCATATTCGCTGGTTCCTAGCACAAGGTCCAAGACAGCTGTGATAGACATACATGCTGGATACCAGAAAAGAAGGGCTGATTTACATAAAGCACTCTGCACCTAAAATGGAGTGTGTGGTTTGAATTTAAATTCAAGTGAGTGTTACAGGTCTGACAGACCCTGTATTTCAGACTGAGAAATTTTCCAGTGTCTGAAACACAAAAATCAGGAGTTGTCAGTCTTAAGCCCTTCTCATAGAATCATAGAATCATCAAGACTGGGGAAGACCTCCAAGATCATTGAGTCCAGCCTTCGACCAAACATCACCATGCCTAATAAAACATAGCTCTAGGTGCCATGCCCAGTTGTTTCTTGAACACCTCTAGGGATGATGATTCCAGCACTTCCTTGGTAGGCCATTCCAATGCTTAACCACATTTTCAGTGTAGAAATTCTTCGTTGTGTCAAATCTGAACCTCCCCTGTCACAGCTTGAAGCCATGTCCTCTTATCCTGACACTACTTGCCTGGGAGAAGAGGTCAACACCCACCTGGGAACAGCCTCCTTCCAGACAGTTGTAGAGAGTGATAAGGTTTCTCCTGAGCCTCCTTTTCCTCAGGCTAGACAACTCTAGGCCCCTCAGACACTCCCCATAAGAATTGTGCTCCAGACCCTTCACCAGCTTTGTTGCCTTTCTCTAGACCCACTCCAGCATCTTACTGTTCTTCTTGTAGGGAAAGACCCAGTACTGAACACAAGATTAAATGTGCAGCCTCACCCGTACTGAGTACAGGGGGACAATCACTGGTCCTGCTGGCCACACTATTGCTGATACAGGCCAGGATGCTGTTGGCCTTCTTGGCCAACTAGGCACACATTGGCTCATGTTCAGCTGCTGTCACCAGCATCCCCAGGTCCTTTTCCACTGGGCAGCTTTCCAACCACCAGCCTGTGGCACTGCAGGGACTTGTGGCCAAAGTGCAGGTCCTGGCAGTTGACATTGTTGAACCTCATACAGTTGGCCTTGGCCCATGGATCCAGCCTGTCCAGCTCCCTCTATAGAGCCTTCCTGTCCTCCAGAAGATCAACACTCCAGCCCAGCTTGGTGCCACATGTGAACTTACTGAGGGTGCACTCGATCCTCTCATCCAGATCATCAGCAAAGACATTAAAAAGAGCTGGCCCCAATAATGAGACCTGGGGAACCCCATTAGTGACCAGCTGACAGCTGGATGTGAATCCATTCATCTCCAGTTTCTGATAGCTTTTTACCCAGCAAAGAGTGCATCTGTTCAAGCTGTGGGCTTCCAGCTTCTCCAGGAGAATGCCATGGTATCAAAGGCTTCACTGAAGTCCAGGTAGACTACATTCACAGTCTTTCCCTCATCTACCAGGCAGGCCACCTGGTCATACAAATAGATAGGTCGGTCAGGCAGGACCTGCCTTTCCTAAACCTAGGCTGGCTGGGCCTGATCCCCTGGTTGTTCCCTGCAGGAAAAGATGTTTAAAAGCATTATATTGCATTTAATTCTAAGTAAAGGCACAGTTGATCAGAATATTCTGTAGAACAGCTAGCGGAGACTTTCCATCTCCCTTGCAGAAACTGTGTAGCTCTGCAGAAATAAATAAGAAACAGAGATACAAAGTGGAAATAGAAGAGTACTCAGTGATGAGAATACTCTCTGGGAATTCTTAAGTTTTTATGGCATGATCTTTGCATCAAAGTCAGTAAATAAAAGTCAGTAAATAAAAAAAACCCAGAAGAATATCACTTTGCAAAGTTTTACTGTACTTAAGGCACATACTAAACTCTTACACTTTAGTATGGCAGAGCAGAAGCATTAATTAACACAAATACTGGCACAGCTGCTCCTCTTTCTTATATCTTGTCAACATCCAGAAAATTCAAAGGGAACTTGAGGTTAGTTTCTTGCAGATTTTTTGCTCTGGGATAAATTACAGTTAGCTGCTTGCAGAAAGTATCTGTGCCAAGCGGAACAGTGTTGTGGAATAGCAGGAAGTCAACAGAAAGACAGTTAAGCTATTGTGGTTTTATGGAAGGGTTTTATATAGATAAAATATGGCCAACCTATAAGCGTTTTTGTGAAATGCATGTTGCATTTTAGCTCTTTGTTTATAGTACTATGACTGATTTCAATTAATTCTGGCAACATGAAGACAATTTATTCAGACTTATATAGAGTTTCAAGCTGGCTGCCAACTTCTCTTCTTTTTCTTCTTAAAAAAGAATTTACCTTGAATTTCATACCCTAAAACTTTCCTTTAGAGAGCTACATAAGCAAAAAGACATACTGATTTTTCTAAGACTATCGCAACAGATACCTTTAAACAAGGTCTTTTTCTTTGTGAGTTCCTGCATACCAGTGGTTTTTTTTTACTTTGGTAAGTATCTTTTCCAGGCTTAAATACACTTCAACTAACTGTGTTGTAGTAAGAGACTGATAAGTAAAAAATTCAGCAAGGTTGACTTTGTATAGCTTACAAGTTGGATTTAGTATTCAAAAAATATTTGACCTATTCCAGGTCAAGTGCATTACACAGGTGTTAGTTTAAAAAAGAAAAATCCAAAACCAGCAACAAAAGAAACAAGCAAACAAAAAACCAAAGCAAAAGAAAACCCCGAAACCCAGCCCCCCTAAGCTTTAAAAAGCAAAACCACAGAAAATCAGGGTTCTTCATGTTATAATAGTGTATTTCCATCCACTACTTTTACATGAGTTCAAGTTTACCCAGGTGCACTAAACTTCACTAACAAAGTTTGATTTTCTTTATGGTGGTAATGATACCCAGAACAACATCACTGATGAGAAAATCAGCAGAAATCAATCCCTGATCTAACTGCTTAAGACCTCCACTGTGATTTCTGTGCTCCCTAATTTTCCTCCTGACAACACAACTCCTTGAGAGTTCTCCTGAAGATATTTCTTTTCAAACTCTGGCTCAGTGCCCACATTCATCTTTGCAGAACTGTATTATGTGTGTTAATGAAGTCCAGAGAATTTATATTAATAGCTGGATGGGAGCATCTGGAATGTTTGTTATCATGTCAAAGATGCTTTTGGATTAGTTCCACATAAATCCATGTGGCTTTAAAGCCCATTTCCCTGTGGTCTTCATCCTTTCTTTCAAAAAATATTCTACTACACAAAATACAGTTTCCTCTTAAATATAGATATTTGAACTAATTTCTTTCCTAAACAGTTAGCTAAAGTGTCTATTAAGCACAGATGCAGATATTTCTTATATTTTACAAGATCTTGAGAATCTGGTGATAGCATTCATACTTCTCATGAGTAAATTCTTACTGTAAAGACAAAAATTGTAGGGAATAAAAGTAGTTTCATTTAAGTTCTGCAAAAGGTAATAGGAACCCTATAGTTACAGATTTCATTATGTTTGAAACAGTAAATTTGAGATCATGTGAGCTTAAGAAAAGCTCTCAACCAAACCTCCTAAGACATGTAATAAAATCACAAGAGTTGGCAACAATCTTGGTCTATCTCATAAACTCTAGATAAATATGAACAGATGTCAATAGTGTAATTAATTTTTAAAGTTAATTTCCCAGTGAATAACTCTGAGAATCAGAATTAGACACATACCCCTCAAAATCTAATTGATTTTTAAAGCGACTCAAAAATACTTTGAAGGATTTCCCCTCTGAAGTTTTTCTAATTATGCTTTCATGTTCAGAAATTCTTCTTTTTTTTAATACAGTCACCATATGACTATATGAAATATTCACTTTATCAATAATAAAGGAGAAGAGCTCTCCTAAGGAGAAAACTGTGAAGATAAGTGTAAACAGACTCCTATCTAATATATAGTGGAAAATTCCCTAAAAGTAAGGGAAATAAAATTCTGCTTTAATCACAGCAATTTTAAGTGTAACTTAGAGATGTGGTTAAAAATCCAGAACTTTTTAAGGAAGAGAAGCTAGAGATACAATAAAGAATTAAAATAGAAGAGAACCAGAAGAAATCAGGAACACACTACAGAAGCCACTGGAGCCATTTTCTGAAACCTGTTGTGCCATTGAGGTTTTCTTCACTGGGATCTGGAGGGCATTCATTTTTAGGAACAGGCAATAATCCAAAGACAAGCTATTGTAGCATTATGTAATAATTTTACAATATTGTAGATAGATATTGTAGCATTATGTAATATCAAAAGTAGGGAATATTCTTTGATTTAACTGTCCCAGCATTTCAATCATCATTACATAAAAAAATGCTTTCACTATTTTCCATATGCTTACCTCTATCATATGTTTTTAATAGTTTTTTCCCATCATGGTGCTTCTCCCAAAGCAAGGAGCTACACAACTAGAAAAAAAATCATCATTTCAAATTTAATGAAAATATGAATTTTAAAATATGTGTCTGAATGTCATCTTTTTATGAGACTGAAAGGATAATCTTGGGTCAACAAAGAAAATCAAAGGGTGGAAAAACTATTAAGATTTAATTTCCTCCAATATTTGTCTGATAGATCAGACCAACATGGGATCTGACCTCAGTTAGGCTGGATTTTATCAGATAAATGACTACCAAATAAAAAAAAGAGAACGTGCCCATCCACTGGGGCATCTCTGAGACCTAAAAGAAACATTCAGAGCAACTACATAAAATAACTCATAACTGGCAAAGTTTCTGTCAGCATTATTTGAAGCCAAAGAAATTTAGGAAGGGCTGTGTGTTCAGTAGAGCATTTATGTGCTTGAGATACCCTGAACACCTGTAGTTTCTAGCCTTATCTAGTTATCATGTATTACCATCTTTTGCAATGATATAAACTCCCTCTCCAACCTGAATTTGCAGAACAGAAAATCACTAATGCAATCGTGTCTCTTGTGCTGTCTCATATGTGAGGTGTGTTCACAGCGTATTACTCTGAGATCAACTGAAAAACCCATGAAACATTTCCACCTTTCAGGCAGCATGGAGAGTTGATCTTCTTACAAGACTTATATTTTGTATCTGGGATCTTTGTCTGAACTACTAAACTACAGATTGTACTGGAAAACATTCACTTTCCATACCTGTTTTTGATGCTGGAGCCATGGACAGTCAAAACCACAGTGGCAGTGGGGGCTTGACTTAATATTGTAATGACTCAGGAGCTTTGTTGGAAAGGTGGAGAATTGTGGTTCCAGTCATTGCTCTCTTCAGCATTTCTGGGTTTTATCCAGAGATGATCTGAAATGAAGTGCACAAACAGTTCTGGGCACATGGCCCAGGAGTCAAGCTTTTCCAAAAGCAGAATTCTCTAAGCACTATGACACACAGCCAGTCTGTTCTTCTTAAGTACTCCTGTCTGTAGCATAGCCCAGCATCACCCAGAGTGAGGATTACTTGCTATGCAAAATGTTGGGTGATCAGTGCATTTCCTGGCCTGGAAGACAGGTCTCATGCTTTCTGGAAAAGTACTTGTCAGAGCACTATCTAAAAATTCTTAATTAGATACTGAAATCTGCCCACCTAAATTCTGTAAGTAGTTTCACACTATGAAGTATAGTTTGCTAGGTTGTCAAAGTTCATACAAAAAGTGAGTTTTGGGTACAGCTATTTTGAGATTTGGGGGGGTTGCTGACATCACATACTAAACCACAAGAGGCTAATTTCTTTGTATATAGGAATTATGCCCCTCGTTCATGGTAGGCAGCAGAAGAAAAAAATACCACACCTAGGGACACTACTTGTTTCAGGAATTTCTGCATATTATTATAAACACTCATTTATAAGTTTCATGCCTTAACAATATCACCTTGCAAAACCGCATGTGCCATTTTCACCAGCTTTCCATCAAAAAAAAAAAAAAAGGTTTGTTCAGAGACATAACAATAAAATCATACTCAAGAAAGCAGAATAACCACTGGAAAATGAAAATTAATTTTTTTGGAATCTATGTCAGCTATAAAAGGTGTTATATAGCTAGGTTTTACCATACTTCAAATGCAAATTCATGTGTCATGGTGAATAAAGTAACTGCATAGGTTTGTCTCTCCTATGACCTATGTCATCATTCATTACTGTACATCTCTTAGACAAAAAATGGTTAAATAGTTATGCTACTTGATAATGTCAGCCAGACTTTTCCTTTAAGCAGACTTTTCAACCACCTCTCCCATATTCCATTTTCCACTTTCACACAGCAAGTCTCTGACCCTAGGAGAATCCTTTGTGCCTGTGGTTATGTGGATGCCACACCTAAGTGAAAGAAACATATAAAAAATTTCCTGGATCTGTAACAACAATTCTCTTTTGAGAATGCCTGGAAATGATAATTAAGAATAGGCCAGAAAAGAATCTTTCATCGTAACAAGTTTGAATTTCACTGCTTCAAATAAAAAAGGCTGCTGGAGACCACAATCACATCCTTCCAGTAACACTAAAAGAAAGAACGATTAAATACTCCTTGTTGAGAAAAAAATAAAAGGATATAATGAAAGCCAGGGCCCAAACTAAACTGAAGGAAAACACAGGGGCCAGGAATTAATTAGTGAAGCAATTTGTATTCATTTGTCAGAAGGAGCTGACAAGCAGCCAGTGGACAGGAAGACACTGAGGAGGCTTCAAAACAATGATTGTGTGAACTTGAAAGAAAATAAGACAAAACAGGACAAGGAGTTTCCTTGGTAAAGCGCTGGATAGAAAGTTAAGCTGAGAAAGCAAAGCAAAGGAATTCTCCTAGGTGTCTTAGTCTTGCTGTGTTCTAGACAACAGAATTTTGTGTATGGATTTGGTAAAGTATCAAATGAAAGAATCAAATAATTCTAATGTAAATTTATGCCACATATTGCCCAGTTAGATGGGCCAAGTAAATGACACTGTAATGTAGTTCTTCTGGAGATTTATATTGCATTCCTTCTCCTGATTCCTTAACCCAATGTGATTGTCCAGTCTCCAAGTAATTTTCTGACAAGAGTGCAACTCATGTATGCGTCCTTCTATTGTTGTTCCACAGGTGAAGAAAAAAGTGGAGCCACAACACCCTTCTCATCCTCTCTGCTTCAGCTGGATAGCCCTTTAAAGATTATTGTGTCTTTAATTTACCGTATTATATCTTTAAAATAGCTTGTCCAAAATGCGTATTGACGAAATTGAAACACTGGGAAAAGAGGATTTGGAAGAGAGGATGAGAGCGGCTGTGGCAAGAACAGAACTCTCTGGATTCCAGTCATTACCACCATTAGCAGATTTATTACTTGACTCTTTGGTACTGTACTTTGTTTCCATACTTGATTGTGTGATTCTTTCTATAATAAAACTAAATAACAGATGTTGCAGAAGCATAAAACACTGCCCTTGCATATGCTATTGTAAATAGCAAAATAAAAACCAGAATAAAAAAAAAATCAAGTTAATTTTGGGAAAGGTGTCAGTTTGTTGTAAAATTCGACTCCAGTGTTGGTTTGGCTGAGTTGTGGCTCATCAGATCATTTCTATCTCCTAATGTTACTGTCACAGTTATTAAATTGAGGAACTTAGGTTGTGGGCCTGTACAAGTAGGAATACCATAGTGCAATACAGTGATGGAAGATAAGAAAGTCTGTGGAAGAAAATGAACATTTCAGCTGGTATTTAGGCTGGTAGTAATGTGCCCATGATATGATAATCACATTTACTACTTCACTGGCAATTAGTAATTCCTTATCAAAGACAAGTCCACACCACAAAAATGTGATTGTTTGCATCTCATCTGAGATGATAGACAGTTGGTTTTATTAAGCTGTTTGTGCTTTTCATCCAACAGCAAATTAAAACAGAATTTGGTTTTAATAATTATAGGTTCCTGCAGATCACTCATCTTGGTATGCTGCAAAAATTATCCTTTGAAGGTAAGGTAATTAAATTCCCTGCTCAGCAAGCATTCAGGCAATATTTTCTTCCAACTTGTTCTTACTTGTGGTCCGGAAGAAACTCATCCAAATTAACTTTGAAGATTCATGTGCTGATTACACTTTCAGTCAAAGTAGTGGACTTACGAGTCCTCTTTTTTCTCTGTACAAAAGCAACTTTTCTCCAATCAAACTAAAGTACTTGTGATCAAATCTCAGTTGATACAAATTATTTCTATACCATGAATCTCTCCTAAGTTTTGGCCACAATTCAGAGGGGTTTTTTTTGTTGAACTGAGTTTGCTGTTGAAGTCAGTTTATTTCATTATTTAATTAGATGAAGGTCATTAGTAATATCTGTGAATATCTCAACATAAATTTTATGCTCTTTTTTTTTTTTCTCTGCCTATCTGATGAAATTCTAAATCATAGTACCAGCCTAAATTGAAAAACACCTTCCCTGGGGTACCACTGTTATTCTTCAGACACCCTCATATGTAACTAAGTCATTACCTCTAAGACAAATATGATAAATCAGTCTCCATGTATTGAAAGTAAGAATCCAGTTGAATTTGTTTTTTTCTTTTTTTGTCAGTGGTTCAATTTCCCTTGAAGTAAAGGCAAAGACATGTATATCACTGAAAAGTTGGGTATCTCTTGCTGGAACCTTCATCCTCAATGACAGACTATTCAAGAAGGATTCAGCTGTGTCATATTAGCATTGTGTGCCAGTTTAGACCTCCAGAAGTGTCATATTTAGCAACCAGCTCCACTGCAGACTGCAGTGCAGGCACAAGCCTTCCCTATATACCTATATACCTCTGCTGTAGATTCTAGCTCCATCCCCCGTACAGCAGCACTGGCAGCAAGAAAGTTGGTTACAACACACAGAGCTACAACAGGGCATCCAGTCTGACGTGAGAATCTAATTTCTGTTTTAATCTAGACAGTAAATACCTATGTCCTGTTCAGGCAATAGAGGTAGGTGGATAGATCTCTTGAGGGAGGGTACTACTGCTGTATATCTCAGCATAAGCACCTAAGTTACAGGGGTTGCACTATAACCTAAGTCTACAAAATAAGACCATTGTTTAGCTTCAGGAAACTGGCAAGCAGAGGGAGGCAGCAATATGTTTTGGGAAAAAATGTCAGAAATTTAAAACATTTCTATGAAAAGCAGAATTTGTTGGCTTTCTCTCACTTGGGGCAATATGTCCTCCAGTAGTGACCTCAGATTGTTAAAGATGTTATAAAGGACTGAATGCATCAAAGGTGAACTTCTGCTGTAGGCATTTGAGGGATATATTCCAAAAAGAATTCACAAATTGTGAGGGAGAAGAGCATATCCAATATTTATTTCATCCTCATTCTGGCCACATGAGTATCAAATGAAGGATTTAAACAACACAATGAAGTAAAATGTCTTTACGTGTATATATATATAACACAGAATTTGACTTCCATTTTACGGTTGCATGTGACCTTTAATTTTTACCATTTATTCAACAATTAAGCTATGGAACGGAGTGACATGATAGCGCATCACAAAATTCCTACACCCTAATTTTATAACACTGTAGCAATGCCTTTTAATCTGTTCTATTTCCACAAACTGAGGGAGTAAGCGGCCAAGGAAAAATAGCCTCATCTGATTAAGGGTTATTATTTCCACTAGCAAGTACTCAAAAATCAGTCCTTAATTGAAAAAACAGTCAAAGAAATTTTTAAATAACCTTAAAAAAAATTCCATTGTATAATAATCCATGAAATTTGAATGTACTAGAACCTAAATACATGGCTCTGAACCCAGACATCCAGATTTAGAAAAGTACTTGTTTCTCTTTGCTGGCCAAAACTCTAATGTCTCTTTAGTGCAAACAATTTTTAAAATGTATTCTACATTTTGAAGTGGAAAAGCATAATACTTCTTCCACCTGTTCCCAAGCTATCCCATATCCAATGAACAGTTCATTTTTCCTAAAATGTTCCCTAAAATTTAAAAAAGTACAACTCCTAATTTTATAGTAAAAAAAAAACCCCAAGCTTTTTATGTCAAAGTAGTATTCCCATTAGCATATCTAAGATCTTTGCTTCTGACTAGATGGTCATGATTTTTTTGCAATATGATACATTTTTGCTAAATAAGCTCAGTGATCAAAAAGTATTACATTGCCCCATACATACTGACTCTTTACCAAAACTTGGTATTTTTTTCAAGCTTACAACACATAATTTAGAAAACATCTTCATTCAGAGATACTTATGCATTTTGCAAAGCCAATTTGGCATTATATCACAGTGTGCCTCAAATTTGTATCTGATAAGACCCATAAGTGCCATCACTATCATTAACCAGTGGGTAGCTGAGACAAACAAAATTTCAGTGTGGTTTATCCAGGGTGCCACAAACAGCCCTTGGACACAGCACAGCTCTCAATCGTCCTCCAACAAGGATATCTCAGGGATATTGCTGTTCTGTCCTCTGCCTGAACAAATGAAAATGATGTTGTCATTTTCAACTGGTAGAAATTTACCTATACAGACATCTTTTTGGACTTATTTTGTGAGGATGTGCTTTGCTGCTTGGAATATTTCTCAGTGATCAGAGAGTCTCTTTACAGAGAGCAGATTCTGTACTTCACTTGCTGTTCCCAGCTCTAAGTTTTGAAGAAGTTTGCTGATACTCATGCATAATAAAAATTTTCAAAGATAAAATACTACTATAAGAAATAAATAAGTCAGAAAAAAGGAAGGGCAGATAAAAAAAAATCCAGAAATGCTAAAAAATCCATTGTTCCCAGGGGTTGAGATTTTGTTCCACAAACAATTGCAATTGCATCCGTGATTTCTTATATCCTTGAAAGGGTGATGGAAAAAAATTTATTAAAAATAGGAAAAAAATTTATTAAACATAGTAGCTTTTCTGATAAAAAATGTCTAAACAGATGTTATAAGCTATAGACCTGACAGAGAAAATATCTAAGACCCAGTAGAACTCACTTTAAACTGATTACCTGCTGCCACACAACCAGTTTTGTGGACTCAACTACAAATTAAGTCTAATGAATAGGATTTTTTATAGCTTTTTATTAAAGATATGTCAATTTCCTTAATTGTTTGAATCATTGAATATAGATTTCATTTGCATTTGGAAAACTAGCTCTTATGTGATCATAATTCACTTTTGACAAAATACTTTATGACAATCAGAAAAAATATGGTGCTATCTTGTTCTTTCCTCAAAAGATGCTTTATTTTTGTGGTTGCAATTATTCTACTCCTTATTTAGCTTAATTTCCAATTTGGCAATGCTGTTTTCCATTGTAGGACTCCATTTTTGTGGTGGCTGTAATTGGTACAGACACCTGGCATCCTTTCAGATCAGTGTGGTTAGAGAAGCAGCACTGAGAATACTGTACACATCCAGAAAAGTTAAAAATAATTAATCAATTTTCCAGATTATAAATAAACCAATGTGGGAAAAGGGAAAAAAAAAACAAACCATCAACCCCAAGTTACAGAACAAACTGAAGTAGATGTCTTGTTTGATATAAGTCCTCTTCATCTGCTGGAACCACAGAATTCCCAGTGACTGTATCAGAGACTGTATGAGACTGCTGTGGGTGCTCCAAAACTGCTGTCATCAACCAATTAATCCATGTCCTTTGCTCCATCTGAGCTGCAGAAATCCCTCTAGGACATGTGGGACCCTGCATGTCCAGATGTGTGAAGCCAGGCAGGCTTTATGAGGTATGCACTAGATACCTGCAAGGCAGCCATGAGTCAGAAGACAGAGATTTATTAATATGAGATGTCCCAAGATGTCTTACTCTGGCACAGACATTGCCGAAGGTTGTAGGAGCCCTTCCATATCTAAATGCTCTTTACACTTTTCCTGGGATTTTTAAATGCATTTTGGCATAACCCTCAACTGGGCAACTCTGAATTCTTCAATTTGAAGACAGACAAGTGTAGAAGGCATCAAAATAGTGAACTCTATAAATTATTCCCTGCCTGATTCCTGGCAGAGTGTAAGAAATGAGAGCTGAAATGCAGTGTCAAGACAGGAAACTGCCAGTTTTGGAAATGGCCAAGTTTGTAGCCCAAGAGAAAGAGATCTAGTAAATTCCTAACAGAGGAATAATTCAGTCTTATTTTTCATATATGTTAGAATCTTCAAAAGTGGGGATAACTACTGCTTTGAGTAGATTGGCTTCTGCAAGGAACCAAAATACACTAAACATTAGTAAGAATGAAACCATGACATTTTTGATTTGCTGGTGAAAAGGCAAAAATGTGTCACTGCATATGTAGTTGACATTGACATTTGAGTGCAAGAAATGAATTGCAGCTGGAAGCCTTACCATTAATATTTATTAGTCTATGCCAGGAAAACAAAACACCATTTATTCCTAAATATCCCTGTACATTTTCAGTGCAAATGGCGCAGGGCTTCCACCTTGGAGTCTCCCCAGCCACTCTCTGCACATCATGCCCCCACCTTTTTTGCCTGCCTGTCCATGCCTGCCTCCATTGAAAGGCAAGGCAGGATCTTGGTTGGAAGGGGGACAGGGTGTGGTACCTTAGGTGCCCCAGCCTGGAAGATCTGGGAATTGTTTGAGTGTAGCTTCCCATGCCAGCAATCCTCAGCTCTGGACAGATAAAGTCATGGATTTTAGGGAGCCAGTCCCCTCCACGGCATCTCAGTCACTCTGTGTCATTGACCTTCCCTGGTGTGTTTGGCACTGCACATATGCAGAAAATTTGGCCAAGGTTTCTGGATGGCTCACTATGACCTGGTGCTGCCTATTCATAATCTTCTTATCTTCTAAATGCCTGTGCCCAGAAATAAAAGCAATGATGACTACTATGTAGTTCTTTGGGGTTTTTTCCAGCATTTCTCTTCTTGAAGAAATGCATCACAAGATCTTTTCTGCAGTCTTGTGTAACTTCAGCCTCTTTTCACAATTTATCAGAGAAAATAATTAATACCTCCACAGCCATGGGTCTCACCTGGTGAAGGAATGCAAATATGGAAACTTCTAAGGTGATAAGAAACATTCAGCATAGATTTATCATAAAAAATGTCATTATAAATAATTCCTCAGAGTAAGCACACCATCTGCTTTTCTGCGCCTCACCAACTTTCATAACTCTGATGGGAGAGACTGCCAAGACAAATCTTGGCAGGTCCCACTGATACCTGCTAGAGAGCTAGCCAAGGGAGTTTGTCAGCTCAATCAAATTTCTTTCTTTGACAGCATAAGTGGCTTATAGGCAGGAAGTGGTACATATGATATGTCTGGCTTTAATAGGCTTGTGACAGTGCCTCACATGACATCCTCCTGCACAAACAATGGAAATACAGTCTAGAGTGTTTGTTCATGAACAACACTTAGGGTCGTGATTGTCACTAGACTGCAAGCTCAAGAAAGCAAAGCAGTTGTTTATGCAAGTATTTGGGTACAGAATTACTGGTCTGTAAGTAGTCTCTCACAACCAGAGTAACTTTGCACATCACTAGATAAAACAAAGTCAGTATAGATTAGGTGAATAAGTAGTTGAAAACCTACATTGAAAGAGTAGTTACCAAGTGCTATCAAACCAAAAACAATAAGCAAAGTGGTTCAAAACAGGTATTACCTATTGAAGTCAAATCTTATCATTATAGAAAATATTATCATTTATTACATAAATATAATTAAATTTTAGTGTGTGTTATTATTCATTATATTGTGTATCATATTATGTATTGTTATAAATAATATTCAGTATTTACATGAGTGACAACAAGACAATTCATTTATGAGCAATGCAGCTGCAAATAAGTACATAAGGATGATTAACAAGTGCCATACATAAGACAGATGAGGTAATTATGCATCTCCAGGCTTTGAATCTTTGCATTCAAAATTTGCACGCAATTACTTATTGCATGCATTGTAGTAATCTTCCAAAAAGTTGCAAGCACTACACTAATTTGAATCAGCAACCCCTTAGCCAAATTTATTTATACCTTAAAATCTAAATAAAATTATGATAAGGAAAGGCAATTAAAAAAAAAAAAGAAGAAAAAATAGAGGAGGGATTTATTGCCTTAACATTTTCTCTCATTGTTTTCTTTTGAGAGCCACTGTGCAGGAAGTCTCCAAATTGTAGTGTGAATATTCATTTCTCATTCATGTGTATATTTCATTAAACGACCTTAATTCCTTTGACCTTCTCAATGTAAGAAATAAGTACTCAAGCAAGGAGACAGATAGAGATTAGCTTTAATTATTAAAAAAATGATCTTTATTTTCCTAGAGATTATCAGTCTTTTCCATGGAATTCATAATTCAGCTAAGGCATTGTTCACCTGGTAGATGTTTACAAATCTTATTTCCTCAGGTCCCTTCTTTCAGTAGTCTTCGGATATCTGCCACAAATGCTCTTTTATGGGAGCATGATCTGGCACTGCTTTCTTATCTTCGTATCAATTCTCTTCAAGCACAGGTGCTTCCCCAAGTTCCATTCATGCCATCATTCCGCTTGTGAGCCATCAGCAAACAATGAGGCAATTCAGAAACAGAGTAGGATTTGGACACCTGACTGTGTTAAACATTTCCACTTACCTAGCAAGCAAGTCACAACAATTCATTGATGAATATACAGCATGAGTTTTATTCAGTGATAAATGATGCCTACTTTACTGGTATTCTTGCATTTCTAATATCACTAACATCAGAAGGTGAACAGGACTCTGAGAAAATTAATAAGACACTGGCAGAAATTAGGCCCAGATTTTGAGAGATCTATAGAAGAAATATTCCATTTGCCTATCCTGTGGTGTCCTTTCAATTGTTTCGGAAAAACTTTTGCTCAAAAATACAACTTATCAGGAAAAACTTATCAGGAAAGGATTATGTTCATCAAGTATCTACCAGAGAAATCAATTTACTGAAAAAGATAAAGAATAGATAATGTTGTAACAATAATGTTGTTGTACTTTCTGTTTTCAATCATACATTCATCCACTATGTTATTTGACAGTCTGTTTGTATTACAAGACAAGGCCATAAATTATGCCAAATATCTCATGAAAACCGCTTATTTTCTGAAAATAAAACACCCTCCACATATCAAATCCAATTTAAGTAAATTTGTTAATGATAAGGAACAAATATGAGTATGCTTCGTATGAGCGCAGGCATCCCTCTTTGAAAAGTATATCCAGGAACGTAAATTTTCAAGCTCCCCTATTTATGGATATAGCTTTATGAACCATTGAAATTGTTGGCATGCCAGGAAAAGGTCAAAAGTTACAAAGCTAAGCATAAAAACTAACAAGAGAGCTACAGAGTTCATTAAAAGTCAATCCTGCCCTGGTACACGGGATCAGATATTTGCTTTCTTTTTGTTTTATTGAATGAGAAAATGCATTTCTTATAACCATAACAATTATTTTTACCATGATTTAAAGTACCAAGCTCTTCCACATATGAGTTGATGCTAAATAAAGATGAGGCACAAAATAAAGCTGTTTCTGTTTTTCCTTCATATGTTTCCTGTCTCCCCAGGCCTGTCCCTCCTGTTTTAGCAGTGCTGATGTTACCAGCCCCCAGGCAGAGGGAAGTGATCCTTGGCAGACAGTATCTAGATCAAATTCTTCCCCTGATTTCATATTCTGGGGCTGGCAGCCCAAGAGTCTGGACTGGCTTCTTATAGAAAAATAAGGTCTTTTAGGACCCTCTTTAGCATATGTTCTAATGTCAAGGAGGTTGCCATCCCTGTCAAGAAATAATGCAGTCAGGTCACAGCATTCCTTCTACCCTTTTTGTTTGGCTGTGGTACAAGTGACAAAAGGGCGTGAAAAAGTCAATTTAAGCAAAAGTGCTGATATACACTGAGTGAGAGCTCTGACAAATAATATAGACAACACATCATTAAAGGGAGCTTCTGGGGGAAGGGAAAAAAGGTAGAAAAATAACCAAAGTCAACAAATCTGAGTTCTGAAAATAGAGAGAGTAAAGCAAACATGCTTTAAAGGCTTAGCATGGTAAGAACACCCCCTTGATGTAGAAAGGACCCAGATGCAGAAGATAAAAGAATAGGTAGAATATTTGTCTGGTAGGTTTGTTGTTTGTTTGTTTGCTTGTTTGCTTGTTTGCTTTTATCAGTAAGTGATCAGCAAGTGATCTCTTATCTGTGGAAGAGAACATTTCTTTACACTGTTCGAAATATTTTCCCAGAAATATTTCCACCATTTTGACTAATGATCATTCAACACATATACACAGATAACTTGGCATATACTCTCAACATGCCTGGGAATTGATAGAATGCTGTATGGTTTAGGCAGAACTACATGAGTTTGAAGGATCTGCAGAGTAAGCTTAAGGGTATGCAGTTATGCTGCTCCTGTTTCTTCTTGTCCATAGAAAATTTTAGACTTCTCTGAAAGCTCTGAAACACCTCCTGTATGTTGCCAAACTCAGCTGTTATTTACTGGATGCTCTGCATCCAGATAGGCTTTCTGAAAATCCCAGAGCTAGTGGCTGAAGGTGTCCCTGCTAATTGTGGTACAAGGAGCCCTTGCAGAGGCTGTCAGCCCTTTAGTGATATCAGCTTGTGGTTTCAGCTCAGCTCTGCAAGGCAGCCTCTAGGCCAAACCAGACCAGAGAGAGAGACAAGAGGCTCGTGTGGCTGGTTCCACACGAAGGGAGCTTTATTATGGGTCCCCTCCAGCGAAGGGAAGAACCACGGACGACCTCTCTCCCACAGGGGCGAATTGGTCTTCTTTTATAGGGATACAGGGGATCAGCAAGGGGACCAATGGATTACAGAGGGTCTGGGACAGACCAATGGGTTACAGAATGATTTGCATAGTGTCTCCCAAAGGATTGTGGGTCTACCTTTCCTCGCCATGACCCAAAGTAGTTGCCTTTCCAGGGAGTCCTGCTGGGCAATTGTAAAATCTTTTATCTCAGCAGACATCCCTCCAGGGCAGTGGCTGGGCATATCCCACATGGTGGGGTGGATGAGATGAATTTTAGAGGTCCCTTCCATCCCAAACTATTCTATGATTCTATGTTTCTCCAAGTGTATGTCCAAGACAGCTGGTATTTGTACAAGTAAGAGGAGATGACCAGAATGGAAAATTCCAGTCCAGAAAGTGACAGCTTGCAGAAAAACCAAGCATGTTTCAAAACAAAACCATTTTAAATATTGATTACCTTGCTCTTCCTGCCTTCCCAACATCAAAGTACTATTTATCTGAATAAGAGAGAGAGGAGAGAGAGAGAGAGAGAGAGAGATTTTAAGTGCACTTTTTTGTATGTGTGGGCATGTGTTGGGGTCACCCCCCCTGCCATGGAGCCCTGGGAGATGGGCCCTGGGGGGGAGACACGGGGTTTCCCTGCCCCTGGTCAGTCTCATTTCCCATTGGTTGGTTTGTGTTCCCTGATAACGCCAAGGACCCTCGGGTCCAGTGATTGCGGAGTTCCTGAGCAGAGCCCTGGCCATACAGCTGGAGAAATAAACATCTCTGAAACATCTACCACGAATCTGTCCATATATACTTCTTTTCCATGGGACTCCTGGTTTGATATATGCATGTTACAGTAATCCCCGCTGTAACAAACTGGTGGTGAATGCGGGCAAGACACCAATCCCTGAGGAAGATTCGTGAATAAAATAACCACTCTAGACCTCTCTCTTCTAATCTTGGTTTGAATATTCCCTCTGGACTATGGAAGAATCATGGGAAATGGGGCTCTCTGAGCCACAGAAAAAAATGCATCTAGAAGTAAAAGGAATCCTTGAACAACAAAACAAAAAAGTAATGCAACCGGGAGATCTAGAACATTTCTTCATCTGGCTTTTCAAAAGGTTCTCCTATATTTCTTGAGACTTACTTTTTGATATCAAACCTCCTGTATCTTGTGAGGGGTGTTTCTGGGACAAGATATGGGATGAAGTATGGGATCAAAGAGAAGCTTTCCGTGCATACCTTATAATCAGGGAAGCTCTTGAGGAGCATTTCTATGGTCCCATTACCCCTAAAGCAGAGGATCCTACTTATCCCACGGCCGAGGCCGCGTGGCCGCCATCCCTGTGGCACATGACTGCAGCCGTGCCAGCGGAGGTGCCTGCGCTGGATGCGCCCGGCCCCCTCGGGAACGCGCTCCTTATCACGGACCCCATCCCTGTCTCGGGGTCCCCGGACACGCGGCCGCGAGTGAGGGAGCGATGCCGCAGGCGCCGCGGGTGCCGTGGGCCACGAGCAGCCAGGAACCGGCATCGGCGTGGCAGCCCGCTCTGAGCACACGGCTCGGAGAGCCCTGCGGAGGGAGAAGCGGCGGTTTCCACAGCGACACGAGAAGCCGCGCAGCGCCGAGCCAGAACGGGGCCGCTCTCAAAGCAGCGTGGAGTTGGTGGAGCGGAACCACTCACAGGGCACGGAGCCAGCGGCGATGGCAACGTGGGGCCGCGCAGGGCCCAGACACGCCGGAGCAGCGCCGCTCGGAGAGCGCGGAGCAGCCGCAGCACGGGGGCCCGGCCAAGACGTCGGAGTTGGCGAGGCGGCGGCCACGCGGGACCAGCAGCCACGCTGAACATGCAAGCACGTGATAGGAGGAGTTGTAGCCACAAAAGTCACAGGAACTGTGAAATGGTACAATGTCAAAAACAACTATGGATTTATAACACAAGATGATACAGGAGAAGATCTATTCATCCATAGAACTGCCATTAAAAGGAATAACCCTAAAAATTACCTGCAAAGTGTAGGAGATGGAGAAGTTGTACAATTTGATATAGTGCAAGGAAAGAAGGGTTTACAAGCAGCAAATGTTACTGGGCCTGGGGGTATTCCAGTCAAAGGCAGCCGTTATGCACAAAATTATAAACAATATCCATCCCAGCAACTTCCCTATTCACAACCTACTTCCCCCTTTTACCCTATACCCAATATGAACCCCTTCCTAAGTTTACCCTATCCCCAGTTTATTCCTAATCCATTTTTCACCCCATGGCTTCCCTATACAATTCCATTTCCCTACAATTCCTCTCCGATGCCGAGGGGGGGATGAAAAGGGGGAGGGAAAAAATTAAACCCTCTCCTGCCTCAGTTTCCCCACAAAGCATGCCCGGAGAGTTCTGTCTTCCTTCTGTCAGCCCTAAGATGTTCCACAGAATCTGTTTGGACTTTTAAAGACTCAGGAGGGTGGCTTGTTTTGTCTTGAAACTGTTCTTGTTATGTTTATCCAGTTGTTTTCATTCTCCTTTTATTAAAATAAAACGGGTGAGATGTTGGGGTTTCCCCCCTGCCATGGAGCCCTGGGAGATGGGCCCTGGGGGGGAGGCACGGGGTTTCCCTGCCCCGGTCAGTCTCATTCCCCATTGGTTGGTTTGTGTTCCCCGGGGTGGCCAAGGACCCTGGGGTCCCGTGACTGCGGAGTTCCTGAGCAGAGCCCCGGCCATGCGGCTGGAGAAATAAACATCTCTGAAACATCTGCCACGAATCTGTCCATATATGCTTCTTTTCCACGGGACTCCTGGTTTGATATAGGCATGCATATACCTTTCCTTCTAGTGAGGGAATTCTTTATACAATCATATAGAATGGCCTGGGTCAGAAGGGACTTTAAATATCACAGTGTTCCAACCCCCCTGCCATGGGCAGGGACACCTTCCTCTAGACCAGGTTGTTTAGGGCCCCACCCAACCTGGCCTTGAACACTTCCAGGATAGGGTCATACACAACTTCCCTGGAAAACCTGTTCCAGTGCCTCACCATCTCACAATAAAGAATACTTTTCCTAACATCTGATCTAAACCTACTCTCTTTCAGTTTGAAGCCATTCCCCCCTTGTCCCATCATTTTATGCCCTTGTAAAAAGTCTCTTTCTCTCCATCTTTTTTTCTTCAGGTACTAGAAGGCCACAATTAGGTTTCCCTGAAGCCTTTTCTTTTCCAGGCTGAACAAATCCACTTCTATCAGCCTTTCCTCATAGGAGGTGCTCCTTCCCTCTAACCATCTTGGTGGCCCTCCTCTAGACCTGCTCCCACAGGTCCTTCCTGTGCTGGGGACCCCAGAGCTGGATGCAGCAGTGCAGGTGGGGTCTCACCAGAGCAGAGGAGCGGGGCAGAATCCCCTCCCTGGCCCTGCTGGCCACGCTGCTTTGGATGCAGCCCAGGATACAATTGGCTTTCTGGGCTGCAAGCACACATTGCTGGGTCAGGTCCAGCTTCTCCTCCACCAGCACCCCCAAGTCCTCCTCAGCAGATGTGCCCTAGATCTGTTCATCCCCCAGGCTGGATTGACACCAGGGATTGCCCCGACCCAGGTGCAGCACCTTGTACTTGGTCTTGTTGAACCACATGAGATTCCCACAGGCCCAATTCTCGAGCTTGTCCAGGTCCCTCTGGATGCCATCCCATCCTTCAGGTGTGTCAACCACACCGTTCAGCTTGGTGTCATCTGCAAATGTGCTGAGGGTGCACTCAATCCCTTTGTTTCTGTCATTAATGAAGACATTAAATAATGCTGGTCCCAATATGGACCCCTGAGGAACATCACTTGTCACCAGTGTCCGTCAGGATTCAGAGCCATTGACCACAGCACTCTGGATATGACCATCCAACCAATTCCTCATCCACCTAACAGTCTGCTCATCAAATCCTGTCTCCAGTTTAGAGGGAAGGATGTGGTGGGGAACCATGTCAAAGGTTTTACAGAAGTCCAGATAAATGACATCTGTGGCCCTTCCCTTGTCCACCGATGCAGTCACTCCATCATAGAAAGCCACTGGGTTGGTCAGGCAGGACTTGTCCTTGGTGAAGCTTTGCTGGCTGTCCCAAATCACCTCCCTGTCCTCCATGTGCCTAAGCACAACTTCTAGGAGAATCTGTTCCATGACCTTCCCAGGCACAGAGGGGAGGCTGACAGGTCAGTAGTTCCCAGGGTCTTTCTTTTTACCCATTTTAAAGATGGGTGCAATGTTTCCCCTTTTCTGGTCACCTGATTGCCATGACTTTTCAAATATCATGGAGAGGCGCTTGGCAGCTATATCAGACAATTCCATCAGGATTCTGGGATGCATTTAATCAGGTCCTATAGACTTATGTACATTCAGCTTGCTCAAGTGGTCACAAATCTGAATGTTACTTACAATGGGAGGAACTTTGCTCTCCCACTCTCCGTCCTGCTGTCCATCCACTCAAGAGTTGTGGTGACAGAAATCAGCCATTAACCAGTCCTTGTTTGGTTGGGCTGCTTTGCTCATAAGAAGGAAAAAGGAACTGGACACCTGTTTGAACAAGAAATAAGCTTGGGATGTACTACGGGCATCAGGGAACAGAAAAAAAAATAAAAAGATAAATGGTTCAAAGTAATTATTTGCTATTTGCTGTTAGCAAAAAATAAAATATTATCTTCCAAATATGTATCCAGAAAAGTTAGTATGAGTTGTCAAGATGACTCATATACACAGGAATTGGATATGATTTCCTGCTTTTTGGTCTAAAAGTATCCCCCTCCAAGTTTTCAAAAAGCAACGTGAGGCGATCCACAAATTCCATGAGCTGATGCTGCCAGTCCCAGCCCTTTCAGTGGCCATGCTCATGAAACTAACCTGCTTAGAGACGGGGTACAAAATGTTCTTTCAGAAAAAGCTGTGCACAGCCAAATGCAAAAAAGAAGAAAATTACATGGAAAAAAGTCAAATGAAAACAAGGAGTTAAATAAAGATATAAATGTAAAAATACAAGTATAGCTCTAAAGCAGAAGAGTGTGCTTGAGGCTGAAAACAATGAAATACAAAAGGCCTGTGTTGTAGAAAAAGGACTTGAAGGTTTTCAGACATGTATATTCACCAAAGATTTCCTGCACACAGTACAAATATTAACATTCTTTTTTTTTCTTTTTTTTTTTTTTTTTTTTTTTTTTTTTTTTTCTGCTGGGTATTTAGCAGGTTTTTTGAACCATCAAGCTACAGAAACAAAGATAGTGAATGACTCACACAAGACATTTCTATCCTATTAGTCAGGTATCTGTTACTGGAATAAGTATTGATTCTGTGCCTGCCTAAATGAAAGATGTGTCTGATGGCTCATGAGGGAAGGCATGTGACATCCAGGGATTGTGGTTTTCTCCAGTAAATATATGGGTCTTTCCAGATAGTGGTTCCCAGACTTTGTTGTATGTACTTCTAGTGGTGTTGGAATGGTTTTATGCCAGTTCTGCACATAATGATCGCCAAATCAATTAAACTTGGGAATCCAGCTTTAGATGGAATTACTACAGTTTGCTGGTGGTAGCCACAGGAACAGGTCTGGTTCTGTCTGTACTGAGTCTTTCTGCCCATGGGAACATGTTAACACCAGAATTTAACAACAAATTTTATTGGGTTTGCATGGCCAAGCTTTGGTAGAAGGTGGCTACAGGGGTGGCTCCTGTGAGAAGCTGCCAGAAGCTTCCTCCGTGTCCGGCAGAGCCAACCCCTGGCAGCTCCAAAGATGGAAGTGCCACTGGTCAAGGCTGGGCCAATTAGAAATGGTGGTAATGCCCCTGTGATAACAGATTGAAGAAAAAAGGGAAAAAAAGTATTGTGTAGTTATAATTGTGGCCAGAGGAGAGAGGAGTGGGAACATGTGAGAGGAACAATTCGGCAGACTCCAAGGTCAGTGGAGAAGGAGTGGGAGGAGATGCCCCAGGTGCCAGAGCTGGGATTTCTCTGCAGCCCATGGTGCAGCCCATGGTGAGGCAGCTGCGCCCCTGCAGCCCATGGAGATCCACGGGGATCCACCCCGGTGCAGAAATCCACCCCCAGCCAGTGGGGAGATCCACACTGGAGCAGGTGGAGGCCTGAGAGGAGGCTGTGACCCCATAAAAGGCCTGTGGAGAAGGAAGCACCCATAGGAGCAGCCTGTCCTTGAAGGACTGGAGCCTGTGGAAGAGTGACCCACGCTGCAGCAGTTTGGGGAGGACTGTTGCTCATGAGATGGGCTCACTTTGCAGCACTTCATGGAGAACTGTCTTCCATGGGAGGGACCCCACAGTGGAGCACGGGAGAGAAACAACCTGTGATGAACTGACCTTAACTCTTGCTTGTCTCCTTGTGCTGCTGGGGGAGGAGGTAGAGCTGGGAAGGAGGGAGGAGTGGGGGCAAGATGTTTTTAAGGTCTTATCTTACTTCTCACCATCATGCTCTGATCTTGTTTGTAATAAATTTGATAAATATCTCTAATTTTAGCCTGTTTTGCCCATGAATATATTTGGTGAGTGATCTCTCCCAGTCCTTATCTCAACTCATGAACCTGTTGTTACATTTTGTCTCCCCTGTCCAGTTGTGGAGGGGAGTGAGAGAGGGGCTTTGATGGGTGCCTGGCACCCAGCCAACATAAACCCACTATGGACTTTTTGGTGGAAATGTTGGGGAACCATGACGATTTTGAGATAAGGATGGTAATTGGGAGAGGTAATGGGCAAAACAAGTACTAAGCAATATTGGAGAGTAGAATGATCATGAGGAATTTTTGTTGTAGCTGTGGTGAAGGGAGGAGGGGTGAATTTTGAATAAATTGTCCATTTTTGTACTGTGTTGTGATAATGTTATTTTGGTTTTTCTGTGGGGAAATTTTGTTTTGTTTGGTTTGGCTGGTTTAGTTGTTCCAAGTGAAGGCCATGTGATGAATTTGGATTTTAATTATAATTATAATAAATATATGACTCACATAGGTGAGGATGGAAACTAGTGGGTTGGCCTTGGCTGGATGCCAGGCACCCGCCAAGCTGCTCTATCACTACAGTCCCCAAAATGACAGGGGAGAGAAAAAGAAAATGGAAAACAACTAGTAGGTTGAGATAAGGCAGTTTACTAAAGCAAGAAAAAACAAAAGGAAAGGGAAACAAAAAAAAGGAAAAGCAAAGGGAAAAAAAGTTAATCTCTACTTCCCGTCAGAGAGCAATGTTCAGCCAGGGACTTCCTGGGAAGCAGGACCTCAGCACACAGAGAGGTTGCTCCAGAAGGTAAACATTGTAGCTTTTATGTCTGAGCTGATGTCATAGGTATGGAATATCCCTTTGGTTAATTTAGGTCAGCTGTCCTAACTGAGTTCCCCTCCCAGAATTTTGCCCACTCCCTTAATGGTGGGGGGACACTGTTAGAGAGAAAGTGCTGATGCTGTGCCAGCACTGCTCAGCAGTAGCAAAACCACTGGTGGGTTATCAACACCTTTCCAGCTACCAATGCACAGCACAGCACAGGGAGGGCTGCTGTGGAAAAATGAACTTGACCCAGACCCAATACACTGATCATCAGTAATTTCCTGTGTGGAGACAGGTATAAGAGCCACTGAGCAATTGGTTCTCCAGGCCACTGATGGATGGTATTTGCTTGTGTGGAGATACTCGTATGATAACTCAGGGAAGAGAGGAGATGAGGACAGTTCTGGGTGAGGAAAGGGGAGTGTGAGAGCACCAAAGATAGGCATGCTAAGGGACAGGAGGGGAAGAACCCAAAAGAATGAAAGGGGGTGAAAACAGCCCACTGGCTGTGCATGCACATGGCCTGGCAGAGAGCCACGAGCTGTAGGGGGTAATGAAGTGAATAAATGGACAATCCCCATTTTGAGGCTCTGACCCCAATTAGCTTTTCCATTTACTTCAAAGGGACCAGGCACATGCTCAGAATTATGCTGAATTTTTTTCTGCATCAGAACACAAAGTGCTAATTGGTTAATTGGAGTTCATAGTTTACTACAATGTGTTATTTAATTATTGGCTTACTTACTGACTAGCAGTTATAGATATTTAGTCCTATGTCCTACTAACCTCCCTTTGTGACTTGGATTCGTTCTTTCCACAGCTGTCATGGGACTTCAGATTTGCTATAAGGTTGTAATGTCTGCTTAATCATTTGCAACTGAAGGCCTTACTGGAGAGATCTAGTCTTCTTTTAGGACTTATAGAGAATTGCTACTGGTATACAGGGAACCTTTGCCATGAGAAGACAAAGTGTTCAAGCTGATTTTCGTTTTTGTTCTCCTGAATTTATGTCCTTGTTTCAATGTTCTTCATAAAATTAATTCAAATTAATTGAATTCTCATGCCAGTTTAACAAAATTGGAATCTAAAACCAGAAGTATAGGAATCAAGTCACACTAGATACTCTGTGTTTGGTAAATCTGTATTCTTTATTTGGAAAAAGTAGGTTCCTCTACTTGCAGCTATATTAAGAACAAAATGTATGCTTGCTAAGGAAGAAAATCAACAGAAATATCTATGCACATGTTTGCACAATGACCATCTTTGTCTGGTTCCTTCAAATACTTAAGAAAGAAATGGCAGATGCAGGCAGTAACACAGGAAAGGTAAAGCTGAGGCCATATTAAAGCTCAAAAAAAAGTAATTCCTTCACAAAGTTGATGTCTTCACTTGTTTCTTTCACCATTTGTCTGCCTCAAGTACCTTTGATGTGCCACTGTTTCTTGCTCCATCTGCTTATAGGATCCTCTGCACATATACTAAGAAAACTATGATCTGATTTGTAAGGCAACTTGTATTGCAGGGAACATGAGCACTTGCATCCCACTAGTCTCAAAAGACAGGCCACTATTTAGCACAAACAAGACATTCATGATGGTTTGAAAGCCATCTCTAGACACATTCTGCACAGCAATCAAGGTCAGGCTTTGCATGCCCCAGTGAGTTCACATGGATGAGTTATCTCATGGACAGCAGTTATTCACACTGCTAAACAAAGTGAGAAAGCAGTCTGTAGCTGACCCAGGGAAAGAAAGCTTGTGCTCTTCTTTCCTCGGAAGAAAAAGAAGAGCAGACCCACTCACAGAGACAAAAAAAGGACTAGAAGAGATTACATGAATCATCAAGTCTGTTCCCTGTCCACAACCAGGTAATATATTGCTGGATCAAAGACCTCTACTCTTTCCCACACTGCAAAACCCTCAGAGTATTTTGCAACATCATATAATAATTCCCAGATCTTTACTACAAAATGAGCACTAGAAAATATTCCTGGCATCTTCCCACAACAGAAATTCTGTACTTTCAATAAAAATGAAAAGATCCTTCCTGGTCAGAGCTGTGGAAGAATTCTTTCCTGAACCCATCATGATGATCAGTCTAACTCTGGTTACAAGAACAAGAGAGAGCAGACAGTCATAAGAGAAATGTCTTCAAACCCAGCTGTCCCAGATCTGTGTCAGGGAACAAAAAGCAAGGGAGAGAAAAAAAAATTGTCCTTCTACCCACCACGTGCTGGTGGGAGGTGAGTTATAAAAAAGCTTTTGCCTAATTGTTCTACATTTTGGAGGGTAAAAAAGCCTCTCATATGCCCTATTAAGGCCATTTCCTACAGTTCCGAAGAGTATTTCTCCCTGCTGCTTCTCAGTCTCATGCAATTCTCAGTAAGTTCTGATCCTCCTGACATCTTGTGTGTTGCCTTATATTTATTTCTGCAGCAATGCTTCACAGTCCCAATGAGAAAATCAATATACCAGATATTTCAGCTACAGAGCCATCAGTGCCATGTTCAGTCAGCCTACCTCAGAGCTGCGCCAGGAGCCCAAAAAATGGTTAAAAGCCGTCCCAGACCCACTAGATGGCACTGTGGATGGCTATACCAGCCCTTAGGAGCCCAGGCAGAGTTTAGCTGAGCCTGGCAGCCTCAGTCTCGGCTGTGTGGCTCTGATTTCCGGCACAAGTCCCTCTGCCTGGAACCTCACCCGGCAGTTCTGCCCATTCAGCAACTTTTCGGTACCCTCAATCACTCCAAATTTAGGCTCTTTCAAATAATTATCAGGGTTTTTTTTTTTTTTTCTCAAGAAGCTCCACGATTATATTTTTCCAGTTCCTAGGTCTTCCACAAAACATTCCAGAGGTTTCAAGAAATATTTAGAAAGTTGGTAAGTCTGAGTGTCCTTTCTGGCTGGTGTGCAGTGTGCATGTCAATGGAAGGCTACAAACTTGAACAAAGCTTTCCAAAAAAGCTGCAGATTACAGGAATTTTGATGTAACCCTAACTTTCCATCTTGGTTGCACCAGTTTTGCTCTACAGTGTCAGTCTGGATCCCAATAAAATCTGTTGGGAAGGAGGATTTCCACTCAGATCATGGAAAGTTGGATAGGGGCCTCTGTCAGGTATCCAAACACTTATTTTAAGTGTGCTGACATTTGGTAAATCTTTCCCCCTTTTCTAATCAAGGTTTCTACCCTTACTGTGAGCAGTGTTTGATGGTTTATGCTCACAACAAAAATTGATGGGATCGTTTGTAAACACAATGGGATTGCTGTTTTCAGTTTAGGGTGCAACACTTGTGTTTCCCAACTGGAATGGGAGTTAAAATCCCCTTCTTTCTGTCTCTGCTTCTGTATATTATTTCATCACAATCTCCTGTCTCTGGCTTTTAAAAGTTTCTCTTGTGTTGCAGCTTTAACATCATCCTGAGTAGGGCTTTGAGCCTTTCTTTTCATCCTTTGGAATTATCTTTTGTGTCTCCCAAAGTAGCAGCATTATTTGAAACAACTCCTCTCCATACTCTCACATTGCTCTTTAATAAAGTTCATTAGGCATTTTCCAGTTGCACCATTCAGGATTCAAGCACAAACTTATCTATAAACCACACACCAGTCATGCAAGTTGAATGAACAGCAGCAATTCCCAGGTCTTGTGCATTTATCATGGATCATAAAATAGTTTGGATTGGAGGGGATCCTTAAAGGTCATTCAGTCCAAACCCTCTGCAATGATCAGGGACAACTTCAAATAGATCAGATTGATTGTTTCCAGGGATGAGACATTGTTGGAACCCTGAATTCAGAGAACTTCAGCCTTTCAGTGCTGGCAGGCAATGATCTTCAAAGGCACGCTGCATTTGACCTGAGGCCTTGGGAAAGGTTTCCCAGATTATGTAATAGCACTGGGATTGTTGCTGTGTAATTAAAGTTATATCACTGGCTGGAATATGTAGAGATGTAGAAAATTTAGGTTTCTGGGATATATGTAACAAGATGGATGATTTTGGGTATCTATAGATATAGAAATAATAAACTATAGATAAGAAATAATAAACATCTAAATCCGAAGAACAACTCTACGTCTCCTGCATTTTAATCCGAACCCTGAGTAAAAGAACTCACGAAACAGAGGCAAAGAAGAAAAGAAAATATGGAGCAGAGAAAATTAATAGGACATCACATCTGTGGGCAATCTCTTCCAGTGATTCACCACCCTACTCATAAAATACTTCTTCCCTCTATGTAGTCTAAATGTTCCCTCTTAAAGTTTTAAACCATGGCGACAACCTGCTAAAAAATCTGTCCCTGTCTTTCTTAAAAGCCCCCCTTCTGTACTGAAAAGCCACAATAAGGTGTCCTTGGAATCTCCTCTTCTCCAGGCCAAACCCCAACTCTCTCAGCGTTTGAAGCAGTGTCTCTGAGAACGCCTCCTTGACGAGGCAGTGCAGGTCAGCACAGCACTGTAAGGCAAGACAAATATGCTCATCAAGCTCTAAGCTGTTAGTTAATGACCCTCATCCAAAGGGTACAGCTTCTAGACATGGCAGGCGCAGTAAATGACTGTATGAGGATTCTTAGATGTCTCCCATAAGAATGCCAGGACCCACAGGTGCAGGAGATAAGCCAGATATTCCCCCTCCCTACTTATCATGTACATATCTGGAGATATCCCTACAGATAAACCATGGATATAAGGTGCAAGTTGCAGAGCAAGGAGTGAGAAACAACTGTGTGAGCCTGGGAACAGAGTTCTGTGCCCACGTCAAAGGGTGACTGTGGGTAAAACCCCCAAACTGGAAAAAAAAAGTGCAGAAGATTCTAAAGCCCCTCTTCTATTCCTTTTCCTGTTCTTTGTTTTATAGCCAACAGTACCCAGGTTTGCGTGGAGACTGCACAAAATTCAAACGACATGAGAAACTCCAGAAATTCAGCAGTGTATCTGGACACAAATTTTAGTGTTATAACTAGTTCAGTACAATACTATGTCACAGTTTTACAGATTATTAAAACTGGCATTTATATTTGCTGGATAGAATAAATAAATTTAAAAAAAAAGAACAACCAAACAAATGCCAGAAAACAGTGTATCTCGTCAAGTCTCCAAAGGAAAATGGTTTGTTGTAGATGACTTTCTCAAGTAGACCTCAGGCCTGGGCATGATGAGGTTTTGTATTGTACTCACTCATCATCCACAATGAAGTTTTAAACTGTATTCGCTGTAGGAATTTGTGAAACAATCATCAAGACAGTTTCATCTCCAAATGTAGTTTAAAGTAGTTTTAACTTGCACAAACTTGTAGTAAAGTTGAGATAACACTAAACAGTAATACATTCTGGATTTAACCTGTCTCATAGGGCAGTATTTACTGTAGTGGTGCAGAAGACAAAAACTGATCTCCGTATCTTCCACTACATCCATTCCACAATACAAAAACAATTTTTTCCCTATTTTAAACCTATTCACTTCAAAAATAATGGACACATCTTATGTCTGTACTTTTCTCTACACCAGAGGTAAATAATTTTTCATGGCAATTTTTTGCCTTTGCAACTGACACATAATTCCTGGCATCTCTGACCAAAATTTTTGAGAACTCTGGGTCAGAAAAATGGCCAAAAGGGCTTGCCTCAGCATTTCTTTAGATCATGAACATGTCTTCCTGCACCATTTTATGGTGTGGGTCATAAGTTTGTTTTGTAAGTTTGTTTCCTTCTTATAAGAAAAATGTATTTGGAAAAAAAAAAAAGGAACCAAAAATATAAAAAATATTGCCTTAATAGTCACTAGATCTTTAGAGAAAACTTCATGGATGCTGACAGCTGTGTGAAAATTGTTTGTCCTCTAAGACAGAAAAGTGAAACAAATATTATGAAAATAGAAGCTGTGAAACATCAGAGGTCATTTTCCACAAGATAGCTAATTGCATGCCTGAATGTTCACATTTTGTTCTGTGTCTTTTGCCACTATCAGTGACTCATATTTAAACACCATGAGAGTAATATGTGTTCACTTCTCATGTAAGTTCTTGTTTGGTCCTCTAATTAAGTAATTAAAGTGAGCATGTGATATTCCCAGGAAAGCTGGCAAATACAATCAAACAGGTTTTTGATGGTGAGCCTGCAGGAATCCTCCCTGAGGTCTCAACGTGTGCAAGGAGGTTTTATAAGCAATTAAACTCTTTCCCTGGAAATCCGACCTTCAAAGCTTTTGGATCACCTGGAGAGTTTTATGGTTGGCTGCAAATAAAAAGAGCATAGAAGCTTGTAGGAAAAGCTCAAACAAGGAAAAGAAACATGAAACAAATAAGTTCAAATAGTCTTAACCTTTTTCATTCTAGAGTGTTACTTCTCCTGTATTGATGCTGCTTTAAACAGATGCTGCATTTAAAACTTCCTGGCAGGATTATGAGGCAGCACAGAAGGTGCTTTTTCACTTCCAGTGCTGCAGCAGAACAGCAAAACTTTCAGAAATATGATAAATAGCACAAAATATTCTACAATGGAAGATTTCCATGGGATGGAACCACTGGATTTTTTTTTTTTTTTTTAACACTATAATATTTAGGCAGTGCCTTTAAGTTGTGTAAGATATCAGTCATGCTTCTGTCTGTGCTTCAACCTAACATGAAATCCATCACCATCCTAAACCAGCTTTGGCTCACAGCAGTACAGACATCCCCAAGCACTCTCTGCTCTTCCTTATTTGACTCTTCAGCAGAAGACTTTTGCCCTCCATTCTCTCCTCCTTAGAAAGGTTCAGTGACTTTACTTGCTGGCAGTAAGAGAACAAATACATTTCAGGCTCCTGTTACCATTTCCTGGTAGAGTAGATGTTTTGTGAAGTATGACAGGGAGTGTCTGTTCCACACTAAAATCATGACTGTGTGTAGTCCTGCTGGCCTTTGAACTGAGAGAGGCAGGACACCGGTAAGCTGCCTTTGCCATTGTATGCCTGGACGTGGGGTCAGAGACAAAGCACATGGAAAGGCCAGTGTGCAGAGAAGGAGTGTTTTGCATCTTCATTTGGCCCTGTGCACGCACAGAGCCCAAAGCATGGGCTGACCTGTTGCCTTTAAATACAGACTGTCCTCAATTAAACCCATTGAGACACTACAAGTCTGTCCTTTACAGCAGCATAATACTGCTAATTCAACAGAGATCAAGTGAGAAAAATCAGATCCAGCTTGTCTACACTATTTGTCCGTGGCTATAAACCACAAGTGGCTGCAGGTTGCATCTGTCAGCATGTAAATATGCCTTCAGCTGGTGTTCACGACAGTGTGGCTTGTTTAAAGAATTACATTATCATAATTACCACGGAACATTCACCACCACAAAGGTGCTGGTGGCAACACAGGCTTGGCAGCTACAGTTGTGTTCCTTGCCTCTGGAGATACCCTGGGGTCATCATTCTCTTCTGAACTACTGCTGGCTGTGTTTTCTCTTCAGATGGACCAGGAGAAGGCATTGCAGAGGAAATTTTTGGAGATGTGCTTTGTGCATCCTGTGCTGACCACAAGCAAAGCAAGCACATGTTTTTCATAGCACTGCTATCCTGTTGCTCCCTTCATTCCTGTGGAGCACAGTGCTCTGAGAGCACTGAAAGTGACTGCTGCTTAGCCAGTAGGAGACTACATCACTGCTGAGCCAGCTGCATGGAAACGTTAATGCTGCTCTGTGGTTTCTTCAGGACTCTGGGCCAGCATTTTCCTCATCAGATGTCTTTCATTTGCTGCCCTATCCCAGCCTGTGCTTCATTCTCAGTGCAATCTATTTTCCATGAGTGACAAGTCGGGGGGTTCCCAAAGGTACTTGAAGGAAATCAGCATGTAAAATGAAATACAAAGAGTATAGGGGAAGAAAGGAGGGGAAAAAACAAAAAAAAATCCACCCACTGCTGACATGAGAAATCCTGGCCCCAGGGAAGGAGAGCAGGCAGAGGGTCTGGGAGAGAAGCACAGCAGAGCTAAGGAGGAGGCATGGGGAGGAGGGGGCAAAGAGGTGAAGATTGTAATTCCAGATGAAGCTGATGAGACTGCAGAGGACAGGAAACTGAATAAATTTACAGAATCTACAGAGGCAAAAATTGAGTCCTGTAGCCATTTTTCTTTCCACAGAGACACTATTATCATCGCAGTTTAACAAGTGGAAAAACAAAACATTTAAGTGATTAACTTTTGGCAGGTTTGGAGCCCAGGTTCCTCCAGCCCTCAGGCATGGATGTAACCAAGAGATTTATGTTATGTATATTACTTACAGGTGACTTGGAGAAAATTGATTAGAGTGAATTTAACTGGGCAAGATTTAACATTCAGATACCAAATTGGGGTGTGGGGGAGGTCAGACTTTGGCTCTGACCTCCACCTTCTTTTTTTACTTAAAAAAAAAAAATCTGTTTTAAAAATGTATGAAAGGAAGCAGGAGAAGTGTCCTAGCTATTTCCCTGTGCATATGTAGCTTTCAGTGTTATTAGGCCCATCCTGTGAATCAGTTGAAGGGTCAATAAATCTAGACTTCATTGTGATTACACGCATATTACCTCCACTCTCTGGTTTCTGATTGATGCACCCACTAGTTTCCATTTCTGTCGGTGTGAACTTTGCCTTCAGCAAGGAAAAACACTGGGGCTACCACTCAACCTGTCAGACTGATTCTCCTGTTTGGTCAGATGGTCTGCAATGCTTGCACATGACAGCTTGCCTCTGCATGGGGCACGGCCCACTTCCTGTTCCCTTGCAAAAAAACGTGTCGGTAATAAACTTCCCATCTATAATCCAACACAACCAATTGATGTGGGTAATTAGCTGACTTAGCCTTTTCCATTTCTGATTTTCCAGAGTCTGTGTGGGCACTGCACAGGCTCCTGTCTCCTGTCCCCCACCTCACAAACAGCAGAGAGCAATCTGATGTAATAGACAGGTAGCGTCAGAAATGTGACAAAGAAAAAAAGAGATGCTGCAGACAGTCTGAAGCAAACACCATCTCACTGCCTTCCAGTACACCCTCATGCTTTTGTGACACTGTAATGGTGCCTTGAAAATGGACCTTAATTTCATAATGATATATGGCAATAGTCCTTTCCTGACAAGCAACCATGACTGCGGTTGGTAAGCATATATTTGAAAATGGAAAAGATAGATAGTCCTTACAGTAATTGAGTCTCAAAGGGTTTTCTCTTCCTACTGTAACTCCAAAAGAGAACCAGGTTCAAAACACATCTTAAATATTTCAACTGTGTAAGGGCCGAGGATTCAGAATGTGGGGATATCGATTACATCCTTTTTTAGCTTTCCACAGTAGGTTTCCAAGGAGGTAGCTAACTAGAATGGAATAGACAACCACATTTGTGCTGAATAGCTAGAAAGCAAAGGAAACACATTATGCGGTTTTTAAAAAGTTTTGTGAATTGTGGAAAAGATATGTAATGTTTCTGCTGAAAAATGCCATTATAATTATCTATATGTTTTCTATTTCACTCCAAGAATTTTCACCGATGAATTATTTTCTTGGTACCTTCATAAGTAACTGAGCAACTGGCAGCATCACTGTCATGAAATACATCTACAGATGATCTTACTGGTACACAGTTGTTCTGAACACTGCATAAATTACATATAAATAGTTAATTTTCCACCTCTGACAGGTTGGTTTATAAAAAAGATTAAAATAAGTAATGTTGATTTTAGGTTTTTTTGCGGTTTGTTTTTTTCTATGGAGACAATCACACTAAACCATTCCCTAGACACATTTGGGCTTGCACAACATACGGCACCATATGTGTGCACACTTCAGAATTACTTCCAGACACAGAAAGGAACAGATCTGGAGTGAACACTGCCTTGGGAGCTTGATCTGCAGCAGAGGCACTTTGCTTTTATTATCCTTTACTTTCCACTGGTCATGCATCTGTTCCCTTTACATCTTCTCTTTTCTCACACTTGCCTACTCATGTCAGAACCGATTCTCTTTGTCAATTACACTCTTCTTCAGATTCCCTTCAAGATCAGAAAAACATTTGCTTTACTTTTACCTTTCAGTTCACTGCCTTCTTTGGATAAAGCTGAGTATAGAAGTATTAAAATACCAGGAGAAAGCCTACTGTCACAATGAGTTTGATCCAAAGTCCTTTGAAGGCATTGATGAACACTGGCTCCCAATTACTGCTTTTGGTCTTTGGATCTGCCCATGTCTTTCTACTTCAACAAGAAGTATAAGTATTAAAAAGTTTTCAAAAGGTTTATCTGATGGGATTACCAGTTTGATTTTTTGAATAATGTTCTCTGAAGATTCAGATAAACATGTCAACACTTGAAAGCTCTCCCTAACACCTCAGGCTGAGATTAAAGGTACTCTGCAGTCACGGTGCTCAAAGTTTCATGATCAGTGGATAATTTCAGCCTTACAACTGAGAACTCTCTCAGCTGACAAAGGATAAACTTACTTGACTCTAGCACCAGAATCGTCTGCTGCTGTTGGAAACGTAGTCTTCACTATTGGAATGATTTGAATTCTGGTGCAATATTACTGGAATAGTCTTGGCATTGTTTTGTCTTGCAAAGAGGGTCCTTGGACAATTGCTCACTTGTTATTGCCTTGACTCTTTCTAAACCAATGTGTTTCTTCCCAGTGGCCAGATAGTTTATATTTGAAAAGTATCATATTAAGGGAGGTCTAAATTTTGTATCCATAGTAATGGATAGCAGTGACAGTTCCTCTCATAGAAAGATCACCTTTAGCAGGTAGACACAGATACATATATAACATGTGCAATTGTTTACACATTTTTTTGTTGTTGTTTACTGGTTTCTTTTCCCATAAAGTTTAGGCCCCCTAAGATATTTGGCTCTAAAAACCTGGCTTTTGGAGTACTGTTTAGAGGACTACAGGATTCCATAGATAAGCCTACAATATTTGATTTTGGTTCTGAATCTGAAGTGCTACTACCATCTGAGGAGTTTTGTAGTTTTTGGTGAAAATTTTCAGTTTTTACTCATGCCTCAGTCTGCTGAATTCAGGAACGGTGGCCCATAACGATGCATTCTGTATGAGATTCCCTTTTAAAACTACACTAGGAAACACTGCACTGAGATTGCAGGACATACAGGAATACGTTGCAATGAACGGAGTATGATTCATTATAAATAGCAGAGAAATTTCAAATTTTAACCCAAGTGCTTTGCTGAGCTGATGCAATCAAGGGGCAAGTATGGATCACTTCAGTCTTGCACCCAGTGACAGGTCTCAAAGAAATGGCCTTAAGCTGAGTCAGGGAGGTTTAGGTTGGATATTAGAAAAATGGTTTTCATCCAGAGGGAGGCTGAGCACTGGAACAGGCTCCTCAGGGAAGTGGTCACAGCACCAAGCCTGGCAGACTTCAAGATGCATTTGGACAATGCCATCATGTGTATGGTGAGATTCTTGGGGCTGTCCTGTGCAGAGGCAGGAGTTGAACTCTATGATCCTTATGAGTGCCTTCCAACTCTGCACATTCTATGATTCTATAATAGAATCTTTTTCCAACTCTAGCTGAATGCTTTGTGGGTTTATCTTTGTTCTTTGCAAAGTCCACTTCTCTGAGAGTAAACAGAGTAAACAGAGCCATTTATGGGGCAGAGCATGACAGCAGGAACCCTAGTCAGTCCTCTGAGCAATACCAATGTGTATATACTGTCAATTCCCCTAGTAGCTTCCCCAGCCGGTTGCTGCCATCACCTGGGACTTTGGATAAGTCAGAATGCAAAATATAACTACAGATTGATTGGAAAGATTACTTAGATCTTGTGTGTTTTCTAATTTGATCTGGAAAGAGATGTGACAAATATCCTAAAGAAATGTGACAGCCTGAGAAAGAATTCTGGTTCTGCTTTTGCACTTGGAGTGTTGGTTTTGGTGCATTCATGTATACATGGAGTGAGTCACTGGTCCCTGCACAGGTGTAAACAGCCACGGGCACACAAGGGCTATTCAGCTCTCCAAGGAGGTTTGCTCTTCAACCAGCTGCTCCTGTTCTCTCCACAAGAAAGGTGGCAAATGGATAGGAGCACCCAACAGACCAGAACCAACCAAGGGCTACAAGGTAGAATACGATCTAGTGGTCATCATCTTGTCTTTAAAATTTTGCTTTAGTATCTGTGGTTAAAAATTATGCCTGTAAACATCATATGATACTCTAAAACAGGCAGCTTGTTTTATTAAGACATCACAGATTCATGTAAAAAGTAGATTTTTTTTATGCTACCAGGAGCTTCATTGAGTTATAAAAATGAGCATGAAAGAGTTTCCTAAATATTATAAATAGTAGGAGGCCTTGATCAGTCTACTGCTTTGATTAACAGTTGAAAATTTGCATAAAAGAAAAAATCATCTCTAAACCAGCAGCACTGCAGTTTTGCCCTTTGATAAGGCAGGAAAAAACTAACACAACTTTACACAATTAGCAACCGTATCTTAGAAATTAATAGCTACAGAGGAACAATTAAGTCACGTTTGGCTGGAGGTATCTTTGCCACCTTCCTGTAACCATTAATTTATCCCCATCAGTGAATGCAATGAGAAAAGAATGTATTTTTATGTCTCCAAGCAATCAAAGCTCCCTTGGTAAGGCACAGGTTAAGTTTAGCATCACAGATATTGCATTAATTTTTCCTATGATAGAAACATTTTTTCCTATGAAATATTATTAGCATTTATTTCCTTCTTTGGACACAGTAAAAGACACGGTTTAATCAGCAGCACTAACCAAGACACTGTATACGCAAGGAGGATTTCTTCCCTTCAGCGGCATTGCAAATTTTCTTGAGCCATTCTTTTCCTTGAAATTACTGTATAAAACCTTTACTTGTCCTTTTTACCAAGAACACAGAAAATAAATGTCATCCAACCCCATCAGTTGCCTCAATGAAATAGAGCAAACAAATTGTTTTTAGCTAATAACACTAGAGAGTGGTACATCAAAGGAGCAGAATTTACACGTATGCCTTGTCTTGATTAGAGTGTTCAAGTTTAATTCAGCATGCCACCATTTCCTGCTCTGTTCCTCTTCATCAGTAACAAACACTACTTAGAAGTTGTTGATACTGCACACATGGACCCAATTAAATCTGTAATGACATTTACTTATTTGAAGTTTCAGCCCTGATGCGGTCTCCAATTCATTCACCAAATGGCTTCCATTTACTAAAGGATTTTTTTACTTGTGGTGGATCCCTGAAGTGCAGAACTGAGTGATCATAAAGTGGACAAATTAGGCACTGAACTCGCCTTTGACAGAGCACCCCATTTAGCATTTCAGGCACTTAAACAATGATCATACATACAATAGTGGCCTATTCTGGTCAGTCTTGGACGTTTGTTAAATACTACTGCATGTATAATATTTTATATTAAATATGCATCTACAGAGAGACTGTGCAATACATATAATATTGACTAAAGGTATGCCAAACAAAGCACCTCAGAAGATAAACTAACAAAATAGAAAACAACTAAAAAACCTGGTCACCTTATTCCTCTGTGATTCAAGATCATGATAAAGAAATAAAGGTGATCTGTTCGCACTTCATATTGGGCCAGAAAATGTTTAATAATATCAGTATCACATTTCATTTGGTTATCCTTTTACCTTTGAGGCAGACTGTAGTTCGAGTGCAGTTGGCTGAGATAATTTTTTCATAATAGCTTTTGTGGAGCTGGCTTGAATTTGTGATGAAAACAGTGTCAATAACACAGGGATGTTTTAGTTATTGCTGAGCAGGCTTGCAGAGAGTCAGGGCCTTTCTGCCCATCACACCACCTCACCAGTGAGTAGTCTGGTGGTGCACGAGAAGCTGGGACTTGACACAGCCAGGACAGCTGACCCCAGCTGATCAAAGGGGTATTCCATATCATATGACATCATGCTCAGCAATAAAAACTGCAGGGAAAGTTTGCCAGGGTTGCAATTGTGAGGTTTTGCATCACTTGTTCCATTTTGGTTTTTTTAGGGGTGGGAGTTTTTGTTCATTTTTTTAACTTAACTGTCTTTTTCTCAACCCTTCAGAACTGGTCCTTCCAATTCTGCCCCCCATCACATGGCAGGGATTGCCTGGTGCTGAGCTGTCAGATGGGGGTTAAACCACAGCAACTGCTCACACAGCAAATAACTAGTTTTTGTGACTGTGGTTGCCATAGCATCATGTCATGAACCAAAACTTTATTAAAAAGTTTATTAAAAAAACTCATAAACACCAAAAACCCAAGAAGTCAGCATTCATATTGCTCCTTAAGGAGAGGAGCAGTAGTAGAAATAGATAGGTGAAGGATCACGCAGAGATAGAACCAGTTGGTATTAATTTTATTGAAAGTGGTGTTGGCAAATACACTGTGCCTGTGGAGGGAGACACTGCCCTGAGGCAGCAGAAGCCCTAAATTAGGAAATGCATGGCTGATGAAGGTGGCAGTAGTCCTTCTGACACATCCTGGACTCAGTAGCCCACACAGTGCTCACATGAGGGTGTATTCTCCAAGCCCACTTACAGACTACTAACACCCTCTTGCCTCTCAGGAATCACCAACTTTCACAGAAAAAAAGAAAAAAAGAAAAAAAAAGTAATAAAAATCAAGACACACCCTCTTTTTTCAAGAGAAAGCTTATGAGGATAAAAATGAATTGTTGAGGCTCTGATTAAATTTTATATCTAATTAAAAGACAACTGTACATAGTTCATCCAATTAATGACAGGAGTTAGATGGTACATACAGATTTTTCAACAGTTTAACTTCAGATTTCAGAAGAAAAGAAAGAATATCTAGATTCTAGCATTTATCCAGAGCCTTGAGGAAAAGACACTATGGATTAGGGCAAAACCCATAAATATTCCTTTCTAAGGAAGCCTTTCCCAAAATTAAATCTGAAAAGGAGGAAAACAACATTATAGGCACAATTAACGATAGCAATGTATTTCAGGTTACAGAGACTCTTCCTTTCTCTTGAAGGGGTCATGACAGGCCTCCTGCTGCATCAGCTTCTGGTGGCTGTGACACCTACACTGGAGCAGAAAGGGCAGCAAAATAAGCTGCATCAGAACACAGCATGTGAGGAGGTGGTGAGAAATCCAAGTGGCAGTAGCAAGCTCCAGCAGGACACTTCGTTTCTAATAATGCCTTGCCCTTAATTGCAAAAAAAGTTGATCTCACTGCTTTTTTGGGATGCAGCTGAAATATAACTGGCCTGCATTGTACATCATTAAAAAGGGAAAGCTCTACTGCACAGTTTATGTTTATTTTCATTCAAGAGGGTGCACCCCAGATGGTGATAATTACCCATAACCTTGAGGAGTTTAAAAGAGCTTTAAAAGGTTTGATTTAGAAAGAAGTTGCTTATTGAATGAGCAGCTGAAGGCTGAAAGATAATTTTTTCATTTCTTTTTTACCCTTTGGATGTTTGATGCTGCTATTAGAGTGCAAGAGCTTTTATAGGTCAATCTGCTTGGAGACCAAGTCACTATCTTTAACATGCAGCCAAAAACAAGAGCATCTACCCACTAAAAAATTAATTGAGAAATAGTGAAACACCACACAATACAAAAAATTTTACTAAGAACATCTAATGGAATGACTCTTTCATTTGGATGTTTTACTCTAATCCTTCACATATTCATGTATTTTTGTCTCTCAGCTCCTGAGAGCAAATTCCTTTCCTCCTGTGCTTCTGTGTTTTGTAGAATATCCAGCTGATGGTAAGTAAATACAGATTAAAATAAAAGCCTTCCAATTCAGGTTGGAAGCTGCTGTGAGATGACTGGTGTGTTTAATTAATTTTATACTATTTATGTAGCCTCTCAACCTCTGAAGAAGCATCCTTTACCAAGGATGCCTTTACAAAGCATTTACAAAGTGTAAACTAGTTGTAAGGTTTTTTTCCCATTAGCCTTACTCCTTTGCTTTCCTGAATAGGGTGTTGCATTCTGGGTCCAGAGAGGCTTTTTTCCAGCTATTTTTATTCTGGGTGGAAAAAAAATAATCTCTTTATTTTCTTGCTGTTGTTGAGTGCTATTTTATATGTCTGTACTAAATGCTTTTGCCAGTGATTCTGGATTGCAGTCTAGGGCATCTGTAATGGAGAGTCATTACTGCCCTGTGCCCTTATGGCAAGTACATAGCACAAGAAGAGTAAGCTGGAAGTCCTGGTGGTCTCCAGCACAGAAAGTCTGTTTTTGCTGTGGGAAGCTTGCAAACCCACATTTGTTTATATATTTATACTTGCTCTGTTCTTTTTCTTTCCCCTTTTTCTTCCATATTCCTCTAAAAAAGGAAGCTACAACAGCCATCCAACTCATGCATGCTCCCTGGTCAAGGCTCTCAGTTTTCATTTCTCCTACTCCTGGCACCAAAGACAGGATTTCAGCAGTTCCTACTGGGCTCACAGATGCCTTAGAGAGTCCTTGCTATGTGACATACCCCAGAACCACATCAGGAAGCATCTGTCTTCGCCTCCTGTGTTGTATGTGCCAGCCCCATGCAGATGTGCCTCAGACACTGCAGAGAGCTTAAAATGGTTCTGCTTAAGAACCTAAACCTCTTTCCAAAAATAAAAGTTTGTAATATGACACTAGAGAGAAAAAAGGGGGGAAAAAAAAAGGGGGGAAAAAGTAGAAAAAAGAGAAGGAAAGAAGATCATGGAAAGAAGAGTGTGCAAGTGTTGAAACCCAAAGTAAATTGAGCTGACCCATCTGCCTTGCAAATACAGTGCATCCTGAACAGGAGGTTTTAAACCAAACTTACTTCAAATAGCTTTCATAAAATCCTGCTATGAGGACCTAGAGAGTTCCTTCCAATGCAAATATAGCTGTCCTGCCTTCACAGGCACTACTTGGGGATCTTTGAGAAGTAGAGGATATTCAATGAAGTTGATTTTGCCAAGAGGCATCTCCATGCAACTTTTTTCAGCCAAGGAAGGGGAGAGCTCCAAGGGGCTGGAGTTTGCAGCACCTCAAAGTGATGGCATGCTGCCAGCTTCTCTTTGCAGGCATATCCATTCCAGAAGTGCTTAAGTGCAAATGGCATGTAAACCAGAAACACCTGTCATTATTGTGCTGGGGGTGTATGTGGACAATTATGTGAAACTCTGTGAAAAAAGTGTGCTTTCCTGCCCAGAGAATGCAATGAAAAGTTTTATTGTGTTGAGCAGTATGGCTGGAGTGGCTGTGCTGATTTTATCAACAGCTGGCCTTAGAGCATGCAGCAGGGCTCTGCTCAGCCCTCCGTGGAAGCACCGGCACACCTGGACCTCCCTGCCTCCTCTAGATGCCTTTTCACACCTGCCTCACCCTGCTCACCCCTGTGCATCAGTCATAGTAGATGGCTACACTGCAGTGAGGCTCACCTGAGACCTTTGCATTTCATTTCAGCAGTAGTAAATCTGTCATTTAGATTGTAAATATGGATTTTTCAGCAGTACCCTGCCACCTTATCTTCTGTCTTTGTCAGCAAGCAATAAAGCTCTGACAAGACCCTGAGAGCAGTTTTGCAAACGGCACTCAGGCTCTGATTTTGTGCCAGCATGGCATGAAGCCAACCCAGCAGATACATGCTGCTCCGCAAGCAAGCAACAGCTCAGGTTCTACAGCTCTTTGATCCATGTTATATTACAGAACCTCAGTACATATGTCAAGGAACTGCACTTATGATTTGAGGGTACATGCTTCTGGATGAGGCAGTCTGGATGAGTTCAGCATAGCAAGAGAATATTTTCTTATGGATCTCCTCATGGCTGTGAGTATGGAGTGAACCACCATGGTGCAGGAGAAGCCCTCATTTCCCCTGTCCTCCTCCCCAGTCAGGTATGATGCCACAGCACAGTTTTCACTGCCAGCTGGCACAGGAACAGTGCGTGGGATCAACATCTGGGATCAGCTGCTGAGATAATTAGGATAAACTTCTGTTCCATAATCCTGAGTGAAGCTGGTACTCAGGACTGAAAAATCCCCATCTGCAGAACTTTGAAGTAAAAGTTCTACTGGTAGCACTTAAAATACAGAGAACACGGTATGTCAGAAGGCAAGCAAAAGCAATGTAGAAGGAGGAGGGGAGCACATTTTTATACTAGAGAAAAGCGGTTTAACTGTGGGACCTGTCAAGTCAGACCTAGTTGTTCATAGTAAAGGAGGATCATGATTCATAAGAAAGTGCATGAACTGAACAGGAATGGTATTTTATAGCACAAAAAGATGCTGGTTTGGGACCTAAGAATATCTTACAGTGATGAATAAGACTCAGGGGGGTTTATGTTTCATGTAGATCAGTTACTAAAGGACAGCCAGACTTCTCTTGCTCTCCTGCAAATTTGACCTATAGAAGTTGTATAGTCTACTTATTATGTCTCTGCAGAAGAGACCAGTGAGATGAGGCTTCCATCTGGCTGGGATTCAGGATGTGTGTGTGCCTGAGCTACAAAAAGTATGTCAGGACTGTAGGACTTTCATCATCCATCAAAGGAGCCTAGAAAAGTTCTACACACTGCAGGTGTCCCTTGGAGAGTTTAGCCCATGGCAAAGCCTAGTCAGTGAGATTTAGAGATTAACTTTGAGCCAGACTGCCTTGCAGTGCATGGAGCTGCAGTAGCTGGGACTGTCCTTCCTACTTGCTCTCTGGCCACGTTTCATACAGTGAGCAAAGGACAGACATTTCCCTGGGCTGAAATCCCCCACACCCCGCCATGTCCATATTGCCCAGCTGTACCTTGGCCTCGTGTACTTCAGGCTGTACTTAGAGGCCTCATGAGTGGAAGGGCCAGCAAAGGTGGTCTTGAAAAGTGATTTCAGGGCTGTGCTTACCAGACCCACATAGATCTTTCTAAACTATTTCAGATTCCCCAAGTCCAATGCCTACTCCTCATCTGTGGGGTACAGTTTGGGTTGTGACTTGGGGTCTTGGCAACCCAGAAACCAATCAGTTGAATTTTCCATATTTGAAAAGTAACCTAGGAGTTCAGATGAAAAAGCAGTGACCAGGGACTACCACTTGAAGTCAACTGTTGGGAAATAACAGAAATTTTGCCAGGGATTAGTCTCCGGTAAATTTTGTAATATAAATAATTTCACACGCTGTGCTAAATTTTAATTAATAAGGATGTTTACTGCAATCTTCCCATAATTTTTTAGAGTGAACCAAAATATAGAGCACCAGGGGTTCATTTGTTGCATTGATTTATTTTAAAGTTGGTTCAAGTGAAACATCCAAATTTTAGAGCCAACTTTTCATGTTCCTGCAGTAAAGAAAAGGTTGTGCTTGTCTGTAATGAATTTAATATAATAGTAGGATTTTTTTTGTTAGTCTTGAAAACATTTTGTTAGTCTTAAAATTCTGCCTAGCTTTTTAGTTCCCAGATTAAATAAATGTGGTCTGACATACTTCATGCCAGCCCATAAAGTGCTCCTGAGTCCAGGCCCACAACAAATGCCAATAAATGGGCCTGCTAACCCTCTACAAAGGCCCCATGAACACATCTCATTCACAGAATTGTTCTTAGCTCTATGAACCTTTGCTGTACAGGAGTATATGCACTTTTATAGACATTTTAAACATAAAATCAGTCCCTTTTTTTTTCCAGAATTTCAGTTATCCAGAGAGTGAACCAGTTTGAGACACCGACATTTCTGCTTTCATTCCTCTTGCTGCAGAATGCTTTAACAAGTGATAAGAAATTGAATCATACTTTAGAAATATCTTACAAGTTATTTAATCATACATAATAGCTTCTTAATTTAGATCAGAGTGTCAAGTAGAAGTATCTCATCCTGAAACATCTTAGGGCTGAATCTCAGTCTTCATCCGGAGAGAAGGGGCCATATATTGATCTAGCTGCTCATACAGAGGTCAGTCCTGCAGACTTTATTTAAAGTCAATTTTCTCCAAGTTAAACAAACCAAACCCCTCAGCTGCTCCTCATTCCTTTTATGTGTCAGCCCCCCAGCTGCCTTGGTATCTTTGCACTGCGTACCATCCCTTGCTAATCTATCTCTGGGGATGTAACACTGGGTAGCTGAAAATTGGACACCACTGCAGGCATGGACTCACAAGGGCTGAGTGGAGCGGACTAATTGTGGTTCTGGACCAAATAGCTACTGCAGTCGAGGATGTGATGAGCCTTTTACTCTGCAAGAGCATCCTCTGGACTCCTGTTCAGCTTCTAGTGTACCAGGATCATCAGACCTTTTAGAGATTTTCTCCCTACCAGCCAGTCTCCAGCCTGGGTTCATTCCCTCCAAGAGCAGACCTTTGCATTTCTCTTTGCTAAATTTCTTGAGATACTTGTCAGCCTTCATATCAAGGTCCCTTAAGGCAGTCCTATCCTTTTGTGAGTCAACAACTTCAGATAAGAATTCATTGATATTACTGTATGAAATTCACCTTCATAATTACCACTCATTCCTAAAAATAACTCACACAATTAATTATTTTTATTCCATAAGATGTCAGTATTCTTTGACGTGTATGTCTCCAGGATTAAAGATATTCCAAATTTCTTATTGTTCCCTCATTGTTCAAATAAATTAATAAAAACTAATAACTTTCTTAAGCTCTGGTCTGTTAGCTCAGAATGAAAATAGGGTCAGTTGAAATCTTCCCACTCATTAGGTTTCCATTGTCAGATACTTGCCAAGGGTTCAGCAACAGTTTCTTGGCTTGTGTTTATAGCACCGGAAAATCCCAGGTGGTCTCTCTATCCAATTATCCACCAGGTTGGTATTGGCTTCTGTGATGAGTTGGAGGTATCACACTTCAGTCTGGCACAGCCAAAGTCAAAATGCACTAATATGAAACATTCTATTTCAACAGTTTGTTGAGCAATATGTGTTTCCCAACTTCCTTTTTTGGACTGACAAATAATTTTTAGAATGGGAAATTTATTAAAACTTAGGTTTAGTTTGGTGAAGACCCTCAAAGTTTTATCTCCATCAGAAACTGAATTGGTGATCTTCATAGGAACATTCTACTTACAGTTTCCAAAAAAAAACACTCTGTAAAACAACAGAACAAGAATAAAAATTGGTCTCAATTTCCACCATGATGCTACTTTGATGGTTAGTAGCATTCTGTATCTTCTTTTTCTTTCTGTACCACTTACAGCACTTCCAAATTTCTTTCAAAATGTGGTATGAGGAGAGAGACAAGTGGCAGAAAATTCAACCAGGTGAGTTTGTGGAGGAGAAAATATGTGCGAGAAGGATGATGGAGAAGTGTCACAGTGTAAGTCTCTCCTCATGAGTGTATGGGCCACAACAGAGATGGGAACTGCTGTCACAATCAGTGATAATATTTACCATCTGCACAATGACAGGACCCAAATGGGAAAATTTGGAAGCTCTGACGTAGAGAAAAAAGACACCAGATAGCATGTTTAAGCCACAGTGTGGTCATAACTGACATAAAGGTTGATCAGAGAGCAGGACCTGGATTGTAAATAAAGTACACAACATTACCATTACATGAGAGCCACTCTTCAGACCAGAACCCCTTACTTCTCAGGCAACCTTAGCAAATTGAATAATAAACCCTAAACCAAGGCTATTTTATACTAAGGAGATTCACAGAAATAGTGTTCTTTCACAAAGGACTGTGACAAACTGCTTGCATTGTGCAGATTTTCCCCAGTCTTCTAAGAAATGGGCAGTATTGGAATCCTAATTTTAATTAATTTTACCAGTAGAATTTCAGGAACCTGTAGGGGTCTGTAGTAACAAGACTCCACCCTGAAGTCGTGCTGGAGCGCTCACAGCTGCCAGCAGTTAGATCTGTTAGGATGAACTCTTCTGAAGTTGCTGTTGGCTCATCACAACAAATCACTGTGTGTCCAAGATTCTCCTACGTGCTGGTGTTACAAACCCTGTGGGCAAGGAATGGGGGCAGGGGCTGCTTTCTATTACTTATTTTTTTTAAGAAAAATTCAACAAGGGATTATTACTTCTATTTATCACTCACAGAGAGGAAGATCACCTTCTTCTTATTTCCTTGATTTGGCTGCTAGATGACACAAAAAAAGTCACAGTCTATTAATTTTATTCACATCTGAAGTGAGATTAAGAAAAAGGCTAATGCACGAAGACTTAGCACAAAACTAGGAGACAGGGCTTTATAATACAGCAGGAACCTGGTATATTCAACCATGTGGCAATAAGAAGGATAAATAAAGTTCTGTTGCATACATCCATTTGTTTCTTTTTCTCACCAGCTTCAAAACATTCTTCAAATTCATGGAAAACACTTCTCAAAATCTCTAGTGACCATATTCTGTCTACCTAAAAAGCAACTTCTCATTGGTTCAGAGAACATTATCAACTTGCAAAATAAAACAAAAGAGAACTTCCATAACTGCACTAGTACTGCTAATCCCATAAAGAGAGCAAGAATTTTACCTTCTGGGCACCACCAATTAGGAGGTTGTGCAGATCTTGGGCTAAAAAATTGCAATCAGAGCCTCTGCGTGTTTATCACAGTTCCTTCATTGAGACAGAGGTCAGACTACGCTCTGCACCATTTGTCTTTGTTAGAAGTTCTGCAGAAGTCAGGTCATTCGACAGTTCTGGATTGTATTCTGCATACCTTGGATTCTGTAGACAGTCAATTATATCCATCCAGGTAGTTATGCTATAAAAGGACCATTATGGACCCGTTCCCAGTTTGAACTCTCTTGGCAGCTTCTTCCTTTCTTAGCCTTTAGTTAAGGGAAATTTTTCCCAAGATACTTATGAGAGCCTGTATTTGACTTCACCCCAATCCTTGAAACAGGACTACTTTCTGAACTAGATTTCCTTGAAAAACATCTCAGGGTTTTCCCATGGCAGGACTCTAACATAATACAGACGAAAGAAAGCAAACACACTGCTCAGGCCTTGATCTCCCACTTACGTGCATAATTAATTTCACATGGAAAAATATTTCCATTGATTTAGGACTCTTCATAAGCAGAATATGCAGTTCATATGTATTTGTAGAACTGGGGGTCATACACTGTACACAACCGAACATTTGTCATTTTCATTGGGAAAATATTGAACTAAAGGCCTGGAGACTTGAGTATGACAGGAAAAAGAAATTTTTATGATTTATAGTGTGGAAGCCTTTTCTAGGCTCAGGAAGAATCACAAAGTAATGATTTTCTGGCTATTGACACACAGGCTTTATGCTTTGCCCGGTCACCTCTTCAACAATATTGACTAATCCAAAACATTTTGAAATTTCCCATTCCCTAAATTACTCCAATCTAAACAGATCAGTGATTAACTTTAAATCTGCATTCCAAATGGCATGCAGCTCTTTGGTTAAGCTTTCTCTTTGCAAAGAAATTCTTATTTGCTTTTATTCCAATGTTACATTATTTTTGGTCTAGATGTGAATGCTACTTAAGCATTTAAAAATTAACCTGCTGTTTGGAACTAGAGGGGTAGAAGTTCTGGAAACCCTCAATCCCTTTGTCTGACTCCAATAAACATCATAGACCATAATATTTCAAAAAATTCCAACTGCTTGATCAGCTTGAAAAAGCTATTAGTATCCTGGCAAAAACTTCACTTAAATATGTGCACTTAATAAAACTTCCATAATGAGAACAATTAAAATTCTATTATGTCAGAGTTCTGAGCAGACAGCCATGCCTTATTTTTACCTCTGTAGGAATAACACAATTCATAACTTCAATGTCCACTTTTCACTGCAGCGAGCAAGCTGTTTAATGCTGTCAACAACACCAGGTTCCCCCTCCAGCATCTGCTTTATTGGCCAACACATATAAACAAAGCAGCTCAGGTCATGCTTCCTGCTCATTCAATTTAAGGAATACCAGGCATGAACTCTTTTGCCCTACTTGTACTGAACTCCATAACTTTAAAAAAAAAAAAAAAAAAAAAGAAGAATCCTTTTTCCAGCATTTCTTGCAATTCTTATGCCAGGAGAATGCATTCATATGTAAGCATGACGCATAAAGGAGCACTCCCTTGATCAAGGAGATCAGTATTTGAGGTGAACAGGTATGAATCTACTGAACATAGGCTAACATAAGTATACTAACAACATTACTAAGCTAATGCAAACTAAGATATAGGCTTCTTTCTCTAGTGATACCTTGGTACTAACAGCTGTATGAAGAATAAATTAATGAATTTGGTTTCATTGCTTGAAATGTCTGGATTCTTTCACAGACAGTTTTTGCACTTGTCTAAATTGGCAGTGAGGTTCCTTGGGAAATACAGTCGCCACACCAATAGTCCTTGCTACTAACTTCTTAATATTCACCAGAATTTCCAAGCAAATATACCTTCCTAACCATCTTCCATTTTAGAACACTAACCTCTGTGAAAGAAGTGAAGAAATAGTAACAAAAGGCTTTTCATCCTTCTTTGAGAAGAATAGTCATTAATCCTCTATCACTTTTAGCTACTCTATGGTAAATGCTTTAATTTCTAGCTAAAGGGAATGAGAGAGTTTACACAGGAAGGTCAAAATCAACATGATAATCACTACAGAAAAGTTCAAATTAAAAAAAAAAATTTCATTCTTCTTGGCGCTTATCAGTGGAAAGCTGATAAGCTGTGCCACCTTGAAAAGTATCTGTGATTTCTGGTGAGCAGCACAGTCTATTCATATGAGGTTTTCCTACCTAACAGCATCGAATCACAGAAACAGAAATGCTCCTGAAACAAACCTCTGCAAGTCTCAAAATCCCACTCAGAGAGAAACAATTGCCAGTACTAGATCATGCCTGGCATAGCTTTGTCTAGCCAAGACTTGAAAACCCCCTGAATGGAAACTCCATCAGCTCTCTGGGTAATCTAGGCCTGTTTCTCCAACCTCTCAAACTGAATTCTGTGCTGTTGTCTCATATCATCTGCCACTACTATAAAGATGTAAGATCCAAACCTTTACAACTGTCATTCAAGTATTTGTAGGCTGCTGCCAGACTATCCCTTAGCTCCCCTTTTCCACCCTGAATGAGCCAGCTGTCCTAACCCCTTTGCAAAGGCACTCTGTTCAAAATCCCTGACCACTGAAGAATGCTTCCTTCAGACTCTTGCCATTTCTCAACATCCACTTGAAACGGGTACTTAAAACAGGTTGCTGCATTCCAGATGTAGTCTCACCAGAGCTGTGAAGAGGGTTATAATAAATTCCTCCAATTGTTTGACCACACCTTCCTAATGTGTGTAGTAGCCCATTATCCACTTCTCCTTGTTCATAATGGCAGTGCACTTTTGTTTCCTATTCCAGTAGTTTTTCAGAAAATCCTCTGGTGTCCCTGCGGAAAAGAAACTGATAATGAGTCAGTAGTGTGCACATGCAGCAAAGGAAGACAGCCAGCTTTTGGGCTGTATTTAAAGAGTTTAGCCAACAGTCAAGGGAAGTGACTATTCTCTCTTTCCAGCTCTGTGAGGCCACATGTTCTGTGTCCTGTTTTGGGTTCACTCCAGTACAAGAAAGACATGCGGCTCTGGGATCACTCCAGTAGGAGAGTCACCAAGGCAGTGGGGAGGCTGAAGCACAGGATGTTCAGAGAGAAACTGAGGGAGTTGGGTTTGGTCAGTATGGAGAAAGAGGCTGTGGCTATTGCTACCTACAATGTACTGGGAGAGTGTAGAGAGAATAGGGCCACTCTTCTCTGAGGTACAGGAAGGAAAACACAGAAAATTCCAACTCAACATAAGGGAAAATTCCTAACATGAGGGTAGATAAACACCGTATCAAGTTGAGGTGTGGAGATACTCAAAATACAGTAAGACAAGGCTTTGAGTAACCTGATCAAATGACCAAAGATTCAACAAGTCAACCTCCAGAGACTTTTTCAACCTACATGAGTCAGTAATTATTTGTCCTTCACTGTATTCCCAAGGTCTCCTGCAGCAAGGCTGCTACTCAGCCAGCCTGTTCCCAGTCTTCCAGGTGCAAATATTTGTTCTTTCTGTTGAAATTCATGCTGGCACAATCCTCAAGTTTCTCAGAGTCAGTCTGAATATAAACTGTGTCCTTTGCTGTATCAGCAGCTTCTTCCTATCTTAATGATGCCTGCAAATTTGCTGAACAGTGCTTTCTGCTTTATGATACAGGTCACTGATAAAAATACTGAGGAACATCAGCTCCATTATCAACCCTGGAATACTTTGCTTGTTACTGACCACTGCCTGAACACAGTCATTTCAACTCACCCAATGGTCTGATCATCTAGCCCATCCTTTCTCAGCTTCCAGATGGGAGGTCTGGGGTCAGAAACCTTACTAAAGGCATATCCACCCCTCTCCCCTCATTCTCATAACCAGTCATTTCACTACAGAAAGCAATCAGGATGTCTGTTTCGGATTACCTCCTTGTCCCGTCTGAGTTTAGAAATGGATTCCAAAAGAAGGTTGTGCACCACAATCTTTGCAGGGACTGAGGTAAGCCAGCAGCTGACAGCCCTCCAGATCCTAGTTTTTGCCATCCTTGAATATGACTGTCTGCTTTTTCCATTCATCATGATTTTTCACAGACAATACACAGCAGCCTTGGAATCACAGCAGCCAGGAAGGCAACTACAGCAGCCAACTTTTCCAGCACCTTTAGGTCAGTACCAGGAATATGAATATGTCCGGATGAAGCGGTTTCTGGCTTGTTCACACAGCAATGGCTCCTTCCCAAACTGTTCTGATACCTGCAGGGATCAGGGAGAAGGTTCTGCCTGTGATATGAAACATGAAAAAGGCCCTAAATGCTTCAGCTTTTTCCATATAATCCACACTGTGTTGTCTCTTATACACCAGCAGCCCCAAATCTTTCCTTTACAATTTGTCCTTCTTGCTCAATATAATGAAGCTATTTTTAGCTTTAGGGTTTTGACTTTCCTGATTTTGTCCCCAAGTACCTTAGTGATCCTTTTATATTCTTCCTTTGTGGCCTGTTTTTTTTCAAACACCTTCACTGTTTGTATTTCAGTTCATCAAGAAGCACCCTTTTGAGCAAGCTGGTCTTGTTCTGAAACTTCTTGTTTTCCCACATAAAAGGATGTCTTGATCCATCAGTGAGTTCACTGTGAAGGAGTCATCCATCTCTGTTGGGTACCCGGCCGCTGCATGGCTGCTTCACAGAGGACTTTGCTTAGCAATTCCTTGAATAATCAAATCTGTTTTCTGAAAGTCTAGAGCCCTAGCTCTGCAGCTTTATTTCCAGACTTCCTTCAAATCCTGAGCTTCATTGCCTTGTGCTCCCTGCAGCTTAAGATGCCACCAGTGTCTGTATTTTTCAGTCCTTCTCAGTCTGTGGGCAGTAAGTCCTACAGAGCAACACCCCCGGAAGGCCTCTCTAACAGTTGCATTGGAAATGTGTCACCCACACAGTCCAGCCTTGGGCTGTCTGCATGAAGGCACATTGACCTCAGAGCAGCTGTCTGGACAGCTGAGACCACCCATAAAAACAGGTGCCTGCAGGTGGGAGGTTTCCACTGGTTGTTTGGAGAAGGCCTCTTCCCTTGTTTCCTATCAATCAGGTCTGTGGCAGACTTCCAAGATGTCCTTAGTCTTACCTTTCCTCTCCAAAGCTGATGCAGAAGCTTTCAATTTAGCATCTCTAGTTCTGCTCTATAGAGCCCTGTGAATATAAAAGATAACCTGCTCCTTATTTTCCCTGCATATCACTCCTCAGTGGCCCATTTTCTCCATGGATTACCTTCCTATCATATTCCCTGTCTGATGCAAACAGACCCTGATTGAGACTGGCCCCACCTTTTGTCTCCTCAAACCTTGATCTCCTCGTTCATCAGGAGAGGTCACTAAAGGCACCAAGGGCAGTGAAACATTCTAGATGTTTAAATGATGGCATATAAAAGCAGTAATCAGTGAACAGTTTATGCACAATTATTCTCAGGAGTAAGTGAGATTTTTAAAGTGTACTAAAACACCTGGTATTTGCACAGAGTTGCATATTGACATAAGATGCAGAGGTAAATTAGAGGCACTCAGCTTGGAATCTTCAGCTCAAATTTGTGGTCTTCATCCTTGGATCCATAATATGACTTCAGGGCTTGTGTTCCTTGTGCTAAGTTTTTAGATTCATGTAAGTAACAGCTTACTTACAGTGTCATGCTAAGATCTTAAAGCTTTTTTCTACTAAATTCTACTAGTTTAGGCTGGAGAAAGATCAACTTTATTTATCTTTATTTTAGCTGCTGTGGCTCTTTCAACTGCCAGATTCTTTGCATTTCCATTTAACATTATTCACAATAATACTAAGCATTTGTATGAGCATCCATGTATGAATTATCTTACGGTCAGTAAGTAGCTTTATTTGCAGCAAATAACATAATTTTACTTATTTTTTTTGTTTAAAATTTTAAAATATTTCTCTTTTCCTGTAGCAATTATATTGTGCACTACAACAAACTACAGTAAAAAATTGTAAGTCATATTAAAATGCACTGGTTTCCTAAATTTAATGTAAAACATTTGGACTTCGTTTTCTTCCAGACACATTAAGTTTTTATGACTTCTTTTTGAAAGATTGTCCTGTGCTCCATAATTCATATTTGTTTCTGCTCTGGCACATTATTCATTTACCAATAAATTTATTATAAGATGTCTTTTGGAATTCTTGTATTTTGTTTTGGTTTTTTTAAATTACTTTCTAAGTTCATCTAGAAATTCAAATTAATGCCAGACAAATAGAAGCAATTATCTGGCATTCAATCCAAAGATAAATGCTCAAGTGTAAGCAGAGTGCAGTATTTCACTATTCTGTGGTGTTCAAAGAGAGTATATAACAGCAAAGTTGTGTTGAGATGTCAATTTTTCTATTATTTCATTCCATGTTTGAAAAATAAAATTATTACTTCAATAAAAAATTTAATATTTTCTTCAGGCATTCTTTTTAGTAACAAAAATCAGGTGTCATCCAATCCTATAGCAAATATTTTTAGATTTACATTAAGTCACTATTTTAGGCACAAAAAATACTCGTGGAAAACTAAATTAGAGTTTCCATCACACGAAAAAACCCACCTTTTAGTTTCTCATAAAGTCTAGGGTTTTTAAGAGGTGGCTGAAGGCAGCTTCTATTAGAAGCATTGGCACTTACCATCACTATGAACCTCATCACACATCTGTAACGCTCAGTTTGCTTTGAAACTCTTGACCACATGTGGTTTATAGTCAGCCTCCAGCTTCTGGAGTTAAGGTTGTTGTTAGAAAAAACAGTGTTAGAAAGCTTTGTTCTTAGAGGCCAAAAATGGGGTTTGCGTGATCCATTTCTAAACAGAGTTCTGCACCTGCATCTGCCACCAGCACTCCTTGCGACTATTTTCTGGAAAATAAATCTCTTTTATCTGCCTGCTTGCAGTGCATCCTCTTTATGGTAGTGGTCATAACTTCTGTGGTGTAAGAATGCATCCGGGGCACGAAACAGAGCTCACTGTTCCACAGTGAGCTGGAATTTGACAGAATAAATACAACTCTTCTTTCTTTCAGACCCATGTTGAATACAAGGCCCAAATTGTAAAACTTCAGAAAACTGTATAAATGGATAAATTTAAGCCATATCAAATTAGATATTTTCCAGCTCCTGACCCTGAACCTTTTGTTAAAACTTGAACTCTGAAATCCAAATTATTTTTAGCTTCAAAACCGTTGGCTAATTTATTTTCATTTTGCATGTCTTTGTGCTTCCAGTTTCTGGCAACTTCTACAAGTAAGAATGCCAAAGTCCTCAATTCAAATTGTATCCTTTGCCAAGTGAAAAGGGGAAAACACTCAAAATCATGCAAGACAGTCTTTTCTCATGAGTTTTCTGTTCTCATGAACTTTGTAGGCCAATTCTAGAAATACAAAAGTTCATAATGTAAGAGACATCAGATAAGAAACCAAACTTCTGGGATTCACCCATTTGTCACTACTTTCTCTTCCTTCTGGCAAAAAAAAGCAAGGCTGCTGAAGGAAAGAAAAAATGTAAGGAAGGGAGAAAAGTCCAGAAATCTAAAAAAAATATATTAAGAGAAGATCCATTAACAGACTGAAAAGAAAATAAAGAAAGTCCTGAAGAAAAACTAATGACAAGAGGCTGGGCAGAGCTGCATTCCAGAAGTGAATTATGGAGACGAAAAACGGGATAAGATGGGCATCTAATTGGATATAGACATGGGCTTTGTCTTAGAAGCTAAAAAACTACCTTAACCTGAGCACCTCAGTTCAGACAGCCAAAGTTGAGGTGAGCATTACCTAAATACTTACTTTCTTATCACCTTCTTCATTCTTTTGTGTACATCAGTAATTCTTGTATTCTACAATACTGGCAGTATTTTAGGATCCTCATTTTTATACACAGGTGTACTGGTTTTAGTTTGGGTACAGTTTACTTTCTTCACAGTGGCTGGTATGGGGGTCTATTTTGGATTTGTGCTGAACACAGGGTTGATAATATAGAGATGTTTTTGTTATTGCTGAGCAGAGCTTACACAGAGCCAAGGCCTTCTCTGCTTTTTGTACTGCCATAATGGGAAGGGGGCAGGGGGCCTTGGGAGGTTGGGAGGAGACACAGCCGGGGCAGGTGACCCAAACTGGCCAAAGCAATATTCCAGACCACGTGATATCATACTTATTATATAAAGTGGAGTAAAAAAGGAAGATGGGGGACATTTGTACTGATGGCTTTTGTCTTCCCAAGTCACCATTAAACACGATGGGGCCCTGCTCTCCTGGAGAGGGCTGAACACCTGCCTGCCCATAGAAAGCAGGGAATTCCTTGCTTTGCTTTGCTTGTGTGCACAGTTTTTGCTTGTCCTATTAAACTGTGTCTTTATCTCAACACATGAGTTTTCTCACTTTTATCCTTCCAATTTTCTCCCTGATTCCACTGCTGGGATCGAGCTGCTGTGTGGGGATTGGCTGCTGGCTGGGGTGAAACCAAGGACAGCAAGTCACTGATGGACTACTTATAATAGGCCTTTATAATTGTGATAGATGCATCAAAACGATCATTATAGAAGCCTTTATCTCAACTCTGTGGATAAAACCTGTGTATTTGAGTGCTGTACTACAATATATGACAACATAATGCAGGGGCAAAAAAGCAAAGTGTGGGGGAAAAGACAAAAATCTATTCACATTGTCTTACTTACATACCTGTAGATCCATCCACCCAAGCACTACAGTGTTCTGTGAACTCACACCATGCCCACTGCACTCCTCTAGCTATTTACAGTCTCTTGACATAAAGAGCCTTAAAAAATGCCATTATCTTGGAACTTGGAATTACAGACACTTTAATCTTATGGTTCTCATATCATCTGATCAAATGATCCTAATCTTCTGAATTTTTACATCATTGCAAGACCTTTAGCAACATGACTTTCATCACATTTGTCAGGAGGATAAAACCTCACATAACTTTGAAAATGTACACATTTAAAAGGTTATTGCTATTAGTATCCATGGATATCTGCTGGGATCCCCTGCAGTGCTTTCATGAGCTACAAGCTGGTTGTGATTGCTGTGAATGATGTAAAACTCTGTTCTTCTCATTCACCAGACACTAACCTTTCTTTGCTGAAGTCACAGGTCCACAAAATCTACTTTTTTTCACTAAAAACCCACTTTTTATGATGAAACTAATATTATATTGGTTAATGTTTGGTAGAAATCCATTCCATTTTTATTCTTCAGTTCTAAAAACAACAGAGCAATAGTGACTAATAGAAGAAACCTCACAATAGCAATCCTATGTATACACTAAATATGCAACTGGCAATGAGAAATATTAAATATGTAGAGACACTTGTAAACACTGCATATGTAAATAAGTAACTAAGCAGAGGTTAGAGTATTTTTATTTAAAAAAATAGGTTTTCTTATTCTTGAAAAACACCTCTCTTCCAAAAAATAAGACAAGCTGCAGCCTACTATTGCACAGTGGCCACCATGTAGCTCTTAACATTAGCTAGCAAGTTTTCCTGTTAGTTAAAGCAAGCATTTTTCCAAGAGGCTCAGTTATGTTGTTCTCTTATACCAGTCTATTTTTGTTCCTTTAGGCTGTATATAGGAAACTCAGCTTCCCAAAAGGGCTGGAAGAAGCCTGAGAGTCCTGTCCTCACACATAGAACTCCTTACTTCAGCTCTTTTCTCCTCTTCCTTTAACAATAGCTTTCAAATGAAGGAAGAGGAGACACTACAATTAGTTAATATCTGAAATGTTTCTCCTTGATTGTAAACAGCCTCTGTTGTGAAAGAAAACACAGCGCTGTTTGCTGGCATTAATAAAACTTTATTAGAGATACCTGATCTATATTGCAGAAACACAGAATGCCGGATGAGAGCCAGTGTCCTGGATACAGTATTCCTAACAGTGGCTTTATCTTGTTGTACCAATGTAATACACATTTCACAGTAAGAAAAACCTCATCACCAACCACCTTCTTTTTCAGCATGACACAACCATGTACAGTTTCACAAAGGCATTTTAATTTCTGCCCTCTTGGAGATAAATTCCTGGGATGTGCGTGGGTGAAGCTATGGCTCACAAGGTGCTGGGGTGATCAGCAGGAGCAACCAGTCTGCTCTTCGCTGGTCCTTCAGCCAGCTTCCCTTGTGCCTTCCTAGGTAATGCATTCCTAGGGAAGAAGTTTCCACTGGAATGTACGCTTCCTCAGTAAAATGCAGTTAGGAAAGGTTACTCCTTCCCTTAATTATTTCAGCTTTATGCCGAATGTTCAATGGGACGTATCCAGGCCTTGCTGACTCTGAAAGGCTCGCGAGCCAGCTGCTATATTGAGGTGCATCTGTCTGCACTTACAGGGAGAGTGCCAAAAATAGCAAAGGTTTAGATCTCTACAGCCAAAACTTCTGAAAACACAGACCAAAAAGCAGTAAGTTTTGACATCAAAATGACTCAAATCCAACAGATGAAACAGATTACAATACAAGGTTAGAAAACAAAGCTGCCCTTTGGCATTCAGATCATTTTCACCAGCCTTCCCTCAGGCCAACAGCTTTCTCCTGATTCTCTAGGCTGCAAAAAACACTGGGCAGCCTGTGTGGGGTCACTGGGAAGGTCTTCTTCCCACCACCTTTAAGATGTGTGTTTGTTCCCTAAGTCTCTCAGAAAACTTCCAATATCTAAACACTACAGGCTCCCGCTGGCTGCCTCCCTCATGCTCCATACTGACCATTCCATCTTCTGCTCCAGATGCGTGTGCCTAGATAGTCCAAGAGAAATCTCCCAGGACCTGTCCCAGAGAGCAGCATCCAGACAAGGCAACCAAGGGCCTTCTCCCACTGCCCAGCCGCTCTGTCTATCAGACAACATCATGCAGTATATCAACAGGTAGTAGGCACATCAAGTGAATGTTCCTGCGTCTCCTCCATCAGTTTCTCTTATTTTATCTTCAGATATTACAACACTATTGACTGAAAAAAAAAAACCACAAAACCAAACCAAACAAAAAAACACCAAACAAACAAACAAAAACCAAGCAAAAAAACAAAACAACAACAACAACAAAAAAAAACAAACAAACAAAAAAAAAAAAAAAAAAACAAAAAACAAAACCAAAAACAGAAAAACAAACCAAAACCAAAACCCAAAAGAAACCCCAAACAAAATAACTCCCCAAAACTTTCCTCCCTCCCCAGACTTTAACTGGTTAATGTTTTCTCTTTACTTGCCTTTGTGGTGTATGGTCACAGATACTCCTCTGATTTCTCTAAACTCAGTTGAGAAGCTCAAAGTCCTTTTTAACAGTCATACATTTCTTCTATGATTTGTCACTTATATGTAAGTGTTTTGTTTCATCATCTCTTGACATACGTACATCCTGATATAAATCAAAGTTTTTATCTTCACTGTTTCTGATAACCAACTCTTGTTCTGCTTTCAATTATCTCTTTTAATTTACTCTGCATTTCTAATGCTGTCTCTGGTCATAAATCTAAAGTCAATGTGGTCTTACAAAATGGACCTGTTCATGTCTGGGGATTCAGAAGAATATTTATTTAAAATTTCATGACCGATTCAGAATGCTGCTAATAAAACATGCATACAGAACTGGCCAACCTTCACATACAATGGTGCTCCCTTGCTGTGTATTTGCCCCTAACTGCTTAAAAGAGTAGTCAGGCAGACACATACAATCAAATGAACTTCCAGTATCTCTGATGTGCCTGTCTCAGGTGACATTCTTCCTCTTCTGTGTCTCAGCTCTATGCACAGGAGCTGGGTAGGCCATGGTACTATGCACTAACAAGCTCCTGAGAGTTGTTTTATAATTCACTCCAAAGCCTGCACTAGAGCATAGCTTATTACCACAACAAAACTGTATTTGGACTTGAGTGATTACACAGTTTGTTCTAAACCTTTTTAGTCCCCAGGAACGATGATCATCCCTGCTGTTAAAAGTTGTACAACTAATATGTCAGTGGAAGTTAAGGACTCTTCAATTCATACTGTGATAGTCTCGTTCATCTTTAATGTCTCGTTGGCTTTTATCTTTTGCATAGAAGCTCATGCTACATCTCCATGAGACTTTGAGCATGGCCCTTGCTTTTTTGGCAAAGGATTTGTAAACTTAGGACATGATTCATGTAGAATGTGTCTATAATTAAAGGAATGGTCCACGTTTTCCAGACTGGCACTACTGATGCAATTCTGGTCACCCTGAATGTCCTGTAAGCAACTGAAGCACATACTTGAGAAAGGCTGGATTCGGCAGCAGCTCTTCTGGAAGGAGCCAAAAGTTTTGGTCATTCCTAAACTGAAAGGATCATCTATGCTCTGTTGTTGAAAACAATAGAAAAATCCCATTCTGGTGGAGAAGTGGGGATCTGCAAAGCACATAAAGAAAAAAATCCTTTTCATATGGTTCAGATGACAGGAATTTAGCTGAAGTGTTTTGTCCAGATAAAGGTGCTGAAGTTTGATAAAACTGTGGATCAATTAGGGAGAGTCCAAATGAGAACAAAGAGTAAGTCTTGAAAAGGGTAACCTAGGGGGAAAAAAACTGAAAGATTCTGGAAAAATTATTGAAGTGCAAAACAGAAATAAGGCCCTTTCTTCAGGATGATTTCTGTTCATCTGCTCTGTCTTACCAATAAAATCTTAAGGTCACCCAGTGCAGACTGCATATTGTAAAGTGTTTTCACAACTCACTAATTTTCTAAATACTTTAGAATAAATGATAGGATATAAGAATTTAGCTTTCTTCCTTACTTTATGCTATCCTTAGTAATGGATCTAGTAATAGCTAGTAATCTCACTTACAGCTGACTTCAAAAAGGAGACTCTTCTTCAGATTCTGCACTGGATTCAAGAAGGATGACCTCAATAATTAATCTTCCACTGCTGTTCTTTTCTTTGTAAATAAAATTCCGCCAGCTGCTACATTCACACTCCTTGAAAAGTGAAGATGTCATGCTTCAAGTATTTTGGTGGTTATTGCTTGGTTTTTTTATGGCTTTGTCACTAGCCTGTTATTATATGAGGTTTTTTCCAGATATGGTGTTTGTATCAAACCAGTAAGAAATATCCATGGTGCCAGGATGCTGAGCTTACGTAAACAGAAATAATGTAATTTTAACCCATGGAATCTTAATTATAGAGGATTCTGGACACTTCTCAGTAGAGAAGGTCAGTAGATCTGGATCAATGAACATCACTGATATCCAGAGGGTAGAAAGAGTCATTTTTAAACATGCTGTTTTCCAAAAATGCTTTTGAGCTAGTAGGTCATCCAAGATTTCCAGACTCTTACAAACAGGGAAGTTTTTAGTTTAGGCTTTAAATACCTTCTATCACCTTGACCCCACACAATGTATGGACAATAAATAGGAAGATTTCAAATCAGGGGAACTAATGAAGTATGCTAACTACCTCTTGTATATTCTGCTCCAACACTGTGACCATGTTGACACATCACATGTTTTTTTTCTCCCATCACTAAGTGTCATGGGTTAGCAAGCATAGTCCCGGAAGTGATGTCCTTGCCAAGGGGTGCTTACAACTTCCTCTATGACTTGATAGAACCTATCAGCTGGCCAGTTTGAATATGGACAATTCTTTAAGCCACTTAAAGTTGTGACCACCCCTGTGATCCACACTTAAGAACAGAAACCCTGAGGCAGAGGCTCTCTCTTGTTTCTGGTGCTGGCACAGGTGGCTGCAGGCCCCATGTGGGGGCCAGTGGGCCTGGCCCAGGCCCTGCTTGGGCCAGGCCGGGCCGGGCCACGGCCATCCTGGAGCCGATGGGCCCTGTTCCACCCGCGGAACCCCCCCAACAGCCCTGCTGTGGGCAGCCGGAGCAGCGCGGCTCCCCCCTTCTCCACTTCGATAAGCAACATTCCAGCTGCAAGGCCTAGGTGAGATTAACCCTTTTATTGCTGTGAAGAGCTGAAAACTTGAGGGAAGAGAAAGAGGAGATGCTTAAAGCTGAAATTCTGTTGTGAAGCTATGATATGTCAGAGTACCCATTGTAATTCCATGAAGATATGGGGGGTGGAGTGTTCAGCTCGTAAGCAAAAGCACCTGTGCTGAGATAGGCAGATGCTGACGCAGCTGTAATTTCATGGGAAGTTTGGACAGGGAGAGATGGAAGCGATAAGGACTTTTGCTCCAAATGGGAAAGGAGAAAACCTCAGTTCCTAGAGACGCTGCCAGAGATAGTCCTAAAGATGAAGATGAGGAAGACCTTTTGCTCCCAGGGAAGGAGAAGGGCCTCTGTTCTTAGAGATGAAATGCTCCCAGAGATGGGTGAAGAGAACTTCTGTTTCTGAACAGCTCAACCTTAAAATTGTACCACAAAAACCATCAAGAGTGGACCCTTGAAAGCAGTTGTGGGAAAAGCTGCAAGTTGGGGGAAGGGACTCACATGTGAGCAGAGAGACTCCTCTTCCTAAATGGACTGAACAAGGTTATTATGGAAGTGATAAACAGACTGAACATCTTGAGGGTTGTCTTTTTACATTGTCAGTGGGAGAAGGGAGGAAGGTCGGGGGAGGAGAAGAGTTCTGAAGGTGTGGTATAATTTTTTTTCCCCTCTTTTAGGTCTGTTAATAAACCTCTTTATATTCTTTCAAGTTTGGTGCCTGCTTTGCATTTCTCCTAATTCTTATCTCACAGAAGATAAACAGTAGTGAGTATTTTGGACCAAACCACTACACTAAGTTTCAATCCTACCTGTGTAAGAGCATGAGCTATGGATATGACCTGTTTAAAGGGCTTCTGTTAGTGCCTGAATAATTATGAAGAAAAATCCTTCCCTGAGATCAGTGACTATTCAGAACATATAGCAAATTTGAGTATAAGCCTAAAAATCTGTTAAGGTCAATTATTCAACAGAAATGTCAATGACAATATAGGGGCCTATGAAAAGAAGGGAAAGTTCAATGCTACAAAATATCACAAGCTGATAACAATTAAAAAGAAAAAACCCACAACATATCTTCCTTCTAGGATATTTCACTTCTAATCAAAGCCAATGACAAAGTGTCTAAGGACAATGTCTTTTAACAACTTAGTTCCTAGAAAAAGTACAGTAGTTTACATGTCCATAAGCCAAAAAATTCAGAGTAGGGTTTACCCTAACCAGTGTTAATGTAGCTCTGTCTTTGTGGAATTTTTGTTTATCTGTAGGAAGCAATAGTGTAGTGGATATTAGCAATGTTGGCAGTGTAAACGGCCATTAGGGAAATGACTAAAATTATTCCAAAAGCTGAACATTTTTAGAAATACTTCAGTTGCCCTGCTGTTTTCATTACTTTTTTTCCCCTTGAAGTTTTTATTCAGCTTTTCCAGTCTCTGCCCATCACCCAGAAATCTTTCTTGCTTTACCCTCAGACAAGGATACCCCAAAAAGTCTCATGCTAAAACCATGAAAAACATTTTTAAAAAAGCTGAACTGAAACCCCTGGGCTCTTAGCTATAGGTGTGCATGTGGCCCCAGGAGAGGATGGTCAGGGCAATTAAGGCTTATTTCTGCCCTCAGATCCTGACAATAATAGAAATTAAATCAGCACAGAACTGTCGTAAAGGTGTTATTATGGAATTAAAATTGGTTACACAAGAGGAAGTGGTGTTTCAGCAGTAGTGTCCCTTGGAATGTGCTCTTTGGAGTGGCTTAATTCACATCTCTATCAGTGATTTGATGAGAGGAACATGGTTATACAACAACATAATGAAGTCTCCAAGTCTGGCAATGATACTAAGACCTTTCACCTACTAAAATGCTCAGTGGGTGGGCAAAATGAGGTGAGTGATTTTCAGTATGGAAAAACAAAAGGTGATACGTTTAAGTACAGGGCTACGAAGATGATTTGGGGGCTGTATCACCTCAATTATGAGGAAAGGCTGAGAGAGCTGGGCCGGTTTAGCCTGGAGAAAACTGAGAGAAGGTCTTATCAATGCATACAAGCATCTGAAGAGAGCGTGCCAAGAGGATGGAGCCAGGCTGTGCTTGAGCAATAGGACAAGAAGCAACAGGAAAAAAGTGGAACACAGGAAGTTCCCCCTGAATATAAGGAAGAACTTCTTTACTATGCAGGTGACAGCACTGGAACAGGTTGCCCAGAGATGCTGTGGAGACATTCAAAAGCCATCTGGGCACAATTCTGTGCAAGGTGCTCTATGGGACCCTGCCTGAGAAGGGATGTTGGACTAGGTGGTGTCCAACCTTACCATTCTGCAATTCTGTAACTCTTTGAAGTAGAAATTATGTGTATCATGTGTACAGATGTGGTTTTCAGGTCTAAATTCAGCAACTCAATGTGCAACTCAAACATTTGGAGTCAGCTCTGTGAAATTGGCTTAGTGTGCAGAAGCAGCCTAAAGAGAAGCATTGGAGTGCACTGTGTCACCAGAAAGGGCATGGAGAACAATTTCCTGGGCATCATTTTGCCAATGCTGAAAACTTTGTTGCACCTGCATTTTGTATAAGGTGTGTAGTCCTGGTCTTCACCTCTACAGGGAGCAGGGGATAAATAAAGCGCAGAGGAAAGCTCTTAAAATGATCAGGAGGATGAAGTAGCTGCCATACAGTAGGACATTAAAAACACTGGGACATTTAAATTTGGCAAGTAGGAGGCTGAATGATATATTCATGAGGTTTATAAAGTGGTTAAAAAGAATACAAAACATTTTTCAGCATAGTCCACAGAACTGTAACAGCAGGCACTGGCTGAATTAGCAGAAGGTTAGTATGAAACAGCTCTGAAATAAAGTACATTTTTTATACAAAGGGTAGTGAACTTCTGGAACTTTTTGTCACAGGAGTTTGTGAAGGCAGGAAGTATCAGCAGGCCTAAAAGGGTATTAAACAAATTTAAGGGCAGCAGATCTACAAACAGATACTTTGGGACTACAAATTGTTCTGAGTAGGAAGTGGTTCATTCTTTACTGTTCAGTATGGTATTCTGATTGTTTGTCCTTGAGGCATTGTTGTTGGACAGGCTTTTATAACTGGCAGTCTAACAGTTATCTGCAGTTTATCTGCATTTACTCAAACAACTCTCTTTGTTAATGCCAGCATGAGTAGGGAGCAGAAATCACAATCAGCTTTACAAAGCAATGGAGGGTTGTGGGTTTGGAAGCCAAGCAGGCAATCTAGAACAGCACAAAGAAGACCCCCAAGCAGATTATTTAGCCTCCCACCTCCAACAATCTCTGAACCGCTGCATACACATTGTATGTACCTGGCTCTGTTGCCCATCTTACTTCATAACAGACTCTTCAAATTAGTATGGTTCAGTATGATATTTGTCTCAGAAAATTCCCTGAGGTGAAATAGCTGGAGGTCAGAAGAATATTTGGGAGAAATACCTCCCATGGTGGCCCTCTAGGATTCCCCTTGCTCTTGGAAAAGGATATTGGTCTGAGTCAGCATGGCTGTTCCTACTCTGACCAGTGCTCCTGCCATATATTGACTACATGAACAGAACATACTAACATTAAATCTGAAATGAAATCTACTTACCTGTTGAAGCCAGACACTAGCCGGTTTAATTCCTTTGCACCAGGCAGCTCAACCAGTTGGAGGCCTTAAGAATTTAACATTTGAAAACAGCATATGGAAGGCAATGTTCATGTACAAACCTCACTGACTGTCTGTCCCCAAATAAAATTTGGTCACTTTTTGGAGGTGCTATGAGGTAGTTTAAAAATTTCAGTGGTTATTCTGTGCATTGCTATTTTGATCCTCTAAGGGTCACATTCTATGACTTGTTTCTGGGTTGTTAATTTTAGTATATTTTAAATTGGCCCATTTTTCTTCTGAATGTCATTGTGCTTAGACAACATGCTGGATATGGCATTTTGTAGCTAATTAAAATATATTCAAATATTTTCCGTTAAATCACACAGTTAAATAACATGAAGAGACTATATAATTAATATACACTCTCTATAATTACATTATTTCACTTTAGTTTTACATAAAGCCCTACAATTTCAGAAACCAGGTCTTGGCAAATTTTAAGAAAGCAGAAGTGCTAACTCAACATACTGATGGAGAGCCAAAGCCTGGAGGTACTACGTGACTTTCTTGAAGCTGCTCAGGGAGCAGCAGAGGAGCTAAATTAGTGCTAGATCTCTTGGGTTCTGAATCACAACCACAATATTGCCCTCCCTCTTCTCACTACTTCTACTTGGGCAACAGCATCCTATACTGATCTTCTGCAACTACGTTTCTAGGGAAACCCAAGGGAATCTATCTTTTTGGACCTTCCTTCTGTGTGTAAGTATGCTGGCAGATGGGTGGCTGAGTCACAGATGCCAAACATCTGACTGGGTGAGGCTAAGCAGTAGCCAGAGAGCAAGGCTGCCAAGCTGCTCCCTGCAGACAAGGATCAGAGCCTGCATGTAGCCAGCAAATGTCCAAATGAGGACGTTAACAGAGAAACATCTCTAGCAGGAGTCATGTGTTTTGGCTCCTCCTCAGCCTTACGCCACCACAATAACCCATCATGGTAAACCAAATTTGGAACAAGAAAAAAACTCTGGACATAGAGTTCATACATATAAAATTGCAGTTCATCCAAAAGAGTATTTTCCAGACTTCCTCTGAGGTCGATGCAACATTTGCTTACTCTGAGCAATATTGCTCCCAACAATACAGACATTGTTTGAACAATACAGACCCAGACTGAACAATTGCTCTTAACAATGCAAGCCCTTAAACTCATCAGCCAGAGAGGCTAGCAGAGTTAATGAAACTGGAAAATTCTGCCATCTTGGACTCTGCTTAGAAGTGAAATGAAGTGCCAAAAGAAGCATTCCCAGGAGCTAAATTTCATCCAGTATCCCAGAACTGTTCTGTTCAGGAGAGAAGGGGTTTGTAGGTTGCAGGAGAATAACTTTTCTCTTCTTTGCTTGTAAAGATGGAAATTTGGGGAAATCAGCTTCCAAAATGCAACTCAGGCCTTTGGACATAATCCCAGGGCTTCTGGCCTTTGTGAAGGGATTACACAAGCTTCAGAGGGACTCCTGAGACCTTGTGAGCCACCTCTCTCTGACACAGGGGGTTGAACTTTTTTCCCACTCACCTGGTTTTCTCCAGTCCATTATCTTTCCACATCAGGGCACATCCTGTGGGATACATTAGATATTAACCAACTAATATTAACAAATATTCTTTGTGTCTAACCTCTAGATCACAGGTGATTTCAAGTCCAGATAATGTCATTAGGAACAAAATTAATACTCATAGGAAATGTTTTGCAAGAAGCCTGGAAAATCTGAGCTGGGATAGAGAGAGCCATTTATCCCTTCTTCTCTCATGAGTGTCTCTCTATTTTGCTCATGTATCTTCATTGGGTTATTCCCACAAACAGATAATATGTTTCCAAAGTGTGCACAGCTTTTACTTAAAAGATTTAAATTGTGAGAAATTAAATTTCCTTAGTTACGACATTTTAATAGTTACCTTCATAGTCAATAGTGTTACACGGGTTTGATTTCCAACTGCTGGACCTTTTGTTTTCTATTTTAAACTGCTTTATTTTTTAAGCAAATTAAATTGATCTTCGCATGGAGAAGTGTGGAAAACTATTTTAATAAATGATGGAACATGATCATAATGTTAGTTACTGGGTAATATGCTTTAGCTTGTAGTAGGTGACCTGAACAATAATACTGTGAGCTGCCTCTAGGTTATGACATACATAATAATTCAAAACAGTAGTGCTACATAGTGATGACATGGCAGTTTGTGCAGCTTTGTATTGCTCTTGAGGTGGTCATTAGATCACAAAATCAGGGAGACAATATTTCATTTTAAAAGTAGAGTGTAAAGTACCATGCAAATGGTGAACTATAACTCAGGATAATCAAACCTTATTCCTGACTGCTTTTTGGAAATCACATTCTGTGATAATTTTGTGTTTGAACAATAAAAATATTTTTGCACACATTTCTTAGCTCAGAAAATCAAAATTTTTGTTAATTGTTTGCTGTTAGTCATAAAATAGAAGGGCATCTTAGGGAGTATGTATATGCACATATAGATTTGTATAAAAAATACAGTGTGCGTGTGTCTGTGTCACTTCTATCTCATCTTTTCCAAACAGCTTGTGCCCTATCTGCCATACCCTGATTAAATGCATATTAATAACAGATGTTAGATTCCTTTCCCTTTCCTGCACACATGATAATTTTCATTTCTCTCCTGCATGGGGCCCAGGATGGGACCTCATCCCCTGACACTTGGAAGAGTGTCTTGTGACTATTATTATTGCTCATCTTTCGTGATTATTTGCTTCACAGTGATGCCTCTGTGTGTCAGTCATGTTCAGAACCCTTGTGTACTACACAGAAAATTTGTATAAAGGAAGAGACAATAGTTAGATCTACATAGAGGGACAGTTCTTAGCCTGATAGGTAACTCTCCCAGCATATCACCAACTGATTCTGAGCCTCTCAGGTACTATAGAAAAAGCAGATGCTAAAACATCTCTGTGGTTGTTGAATTTATTAATACATATGAAGAGGTTTCTCTCTCATCAGAAGACCAACTTGGGAAAATGAATGAAGGTGCTCCTCATAAATATGTGATAAGAGGATGGTACTGTATTGCTTAGAGCTGGCACTGGCAATAAATAGATGATACAACAGCTTCTCAGTGCAGTTGGAGAGGACAAGGAAAAGAACACTTGCAGAAACATTCCTAACTAGGAGCCAAAATGTTTGGTATGTCATTTTTAGGTCAGGTGCTATAATACTGTACTATGCTAATATAAGGCCATACTAAAATCACAAAGGAGGAAATCTAACCTTTTTATTTATTTCATTAGATATCCTGAATAATGGTTCTATATGGCTTAAATTTCTATTGAGAAAAAGGTTTAGTCAATGGATGCTTTATTCCAACTTACATGATTTCCCAGCTACACATCCACCCCTCTAGGAGCTGACAGATTCTGCTGGTGGGCAGACCAGACACAAGGGGCAGCAACAACTGAGAAGGGGTGTCTGCTGTGTCTTTTCACTCTGAAGGACATCATTACTTAGTTGCACCTGAGGCAGCAGTTCCTCAAAAATATTTGCCCAGCTGGAGAGTTGGAGGACTTCTGCCAGAGAATGCAGTGGAGAAAACAGAGAAGTGAGTGGAGTTCAGGGTGAGGGCTGAGTCCTGGCTCATCTCCCTACAGAGACACAGCCTTGTTGCAAGCTAAGGAGGAACATCTGATGGAGTTCTACAAACCAGTGCAAGAGGCTTCAAAGCAGCCTCATAGAAGTCATATCTTGCAGCTCTCAGCAGAGTTAAAAATTACTTGAAAAAAACTAATGTACTAAGCAGAGCAGAATTTTGAACACACAAAACTAAGACTCAGGCTACTTGCCTGTGTGCTGTGATTTATATCAAAAATGGGGAGTAAAAACCTATAACCCTTCACAATGCTTTGTCTTGAGTCTTACAAGCTAAAAGTAGCTCTAGGGTTGTGGTGGAGATGACCCAGATTTGCCAAGAATAGAAAACCTATTTAATTATTTGGGTTTAGGTAGCAAAAAAAGAAGGTGCAAGGAGCTGTCAAACAGTCAGCGCCTGCTCCACGTGCATTAGTGTTCACATGTACAAAAAACCCCAAAACCCAGATGCGAGAACAGAGACATCCTAAGCTTAGACTAACTGGGTTTGGTACACACATTCTAAGGCTCTTTATGACTGTGTGGTCCTGCTTATTCTTCTACTTGCTGGCAGGAGAAAAAAGGTCACTGGAAATCCTTAAACTGCCTACATGACAGATTAAACAGTCTGGTTTCACAGTAGCACTAAGAAACTTGCTTGCAGACAAGGCTGAGCAGGAAAGCAGGATTTTGCTTGCAGGAAAGCAGGACTTTGCTTGCATCATATCATCATTAATATCTACAGTGGTATAGACAAAAGCCAGACATCCAAAGATTGCCTACATTTCCTTCAGGCAATCCACTCCAGATGCTGTCAAGCGACTTCTAGCAGTGCCCTGCTTGGAAAGAGGGATTAGCTGGATGATCCCTGCAAGGGCACTAACTCGTTCCAACATAAACAAATGTCAGAAGGACAATACATAATAATTATTTCTATTTCTGACACATGTTACACTACACAGTTTCAGAAATTGAAAAATATAGTTCTGAAAGCCTCAGCAGTGATGATGTGATTTGATCAGAACACTAATATATTATACAGCAGGAAGGAATTACTGAAAATTCTACCATGCATACAAATCTTTGCTCCTACTGACTAACATCCTCTTTCTTGTTGGTATATCTCCAGAGAACTTCCAAAAATAAATGCAACTGGTTTTTAAAAATACATATTTTGGATTATACTTCTGTAACTAATAGATCATGGAAGAGATATGTCTAGAATGGGAAATTCAAAGTCTGACTATTAAAACAGGAGAGATTTTGCGAGGAACTTATAGTCCAAATTGACTTAGGTGTAGATTTAGAAGCTGAGTAACAAGATTTCCAAGTGTCCTGATTTTTGGCAATTCCAGATGCAAAAAGATGTCAATTGCATGCCTGGTCACAGTAAAAGAGAAACCTTCCCAAGGTTACGGAGTGGTCAAAGACAATGCTCCAGATCTCCTTGCCCTCCTTCTGTACTGATTTTCTACAATTAGGGTCATGAATGTATCAAAGATAGGATAATGCTGCATATAATAGGATTTTTTTTCCCCCTGAGATGGACATCTATTGTCTGCTGCTCCTGTTCATGAAGAAGTGGAAGTGCAGATTATATGGCAAGGGGAGGCGCAGGTACTTATAAAGAACCCAAACAGAAGGAGATGACTACTGGCAGGAATTAATCAGTGTATGTCTTTTCTCTGTCCCATAGCCAGTGTCTCACTCTTTAGCTTCTCTGTTCTGTTCTATTCTGTCACCGCATTCAACTCTGGCAACACCAAAATCTTAACAGCTAGACAACAGGAGGGCAGGGATCAGATAAATTAGAAACTTCCTCATGTCCCTAATGCTGTGAAGAAATTCAGAATGGATCCACAGAGAAAGAAGGAAATTTGGGGGGCACTGGGCAGGCAGAAGAGAGGTGAAATAGCCCCAAGAATAGCCGTGGTGGGGAATAGAATCAAGTCTGTGGGAGTAACCTGACCATGTGTGACAGCCTTTCTGATCAGGGGAGGACAGCAGGCATTCTGCTCCCATTCTCCCAGGACTTACATTGTCCTAAGCAGACTCTGAAAAGGGCACAAGCTTCTGTCTCCTGCTCTTTTTGCACACTAAGAACAGCTCTAGAGTGCAGTCCAGTGCAAGTGGTCTTATTTTGAACTATGGCTTTATGGTTCCTTTAAGATTAATGTGGTTAGGGTTTATATGTGGGAAAAAAGCTGTTCCTTACTCCTACATTCTTTCTATGCTCACATGTACTCCAAATCATCCATAAAAGGTCTCCAACATAATCATTACACTGGTCAAATATGAAAGGCAGTCTTGCAAAATTTTACTTACTCACACTGCCTCTGTGAGTCACCTTTCATTTTAAGCAGTAAGTAAAGCATTTTTTGGCTCTTCTTGTCACCACTGATGAAAATAAGGATGAATAGATTTTCTGTAACTGGAAGGCAAATTCTTCTTCTGTTCTACCTTTTCTTGCATTTTTGCAAGTCTGAAGCCAGTGTTTCATTCTGATCCAATTTTATTGTGTTTTCTCAAAATCCATGTGTTTCCTAGACATGAAGAGCACCCAGTGCATATACAAAACCTCATATTTTAATTTATCTGCAATTCCACTTTTCAGGATTTAATCAAATGACAATGATAGCCAGCTACACTTCTGGAGAATTTTCCATGACTTCCCAGAACAGTGGATAATTGTCTAACTAGATGTTGCCCACTGTTGTGTGTTCAGCTGTTGATGTCTAGCACTCCTCTCAATGGACACACTGGTAATGACCCAGTCTTAAACATCTTCTGTCATATTTGGGAAGGTACCACAAAGCTGAAGACTTTTTCTGTATTAACCTGGAACTGATAAACCAGGCCAGATTACAGGACTCCATCTGAAGAAAGTAATGGTTAATCATTTTTGAAGCACTTGTAAGCAAGGAGCAACAGCTTTCCAATGTTCTCACTCCTGTTCTTTATACACACTAGACCTCTTGGGAATATCTGAAGCATTGCCAGAAGTAATTTTTATTTTCTTAGCTAACATGAGTAAAACGTTTCAGATGCTGAATGCAGTTTACGTTCTATTTAACTGTGCCATTGATTATGCTCACCTGGAGTTGCAAATGGGTTCTTCTTGGGAATACTTATGGGGAACTAGCTGCCAGTATAGCAAACAGCTGTCTTTTAAACCACCATTCCTCAAGAAAAGATCAACAAATTCTTAATTCTTTTGGTTATTCTTTATGCAGTGTTTATTCTTACAGTGTTTTCCATGTGCATGTAAATTCCCTGAAAATAACTTACCAATAGTCTAATTTGTTCCAGTGAACAGAATTCTTCAGGTCATTGGTTTCTGGTATTTTTTTAATGTGATGATGGGAAATCCAAGTTCAAAGCACTCACAATCTCTTAAATATTGTACTTAAAAAATCAACATGAAACATAACTTTTAAATTGAGACCCATGACAGTTCTCCAGCACAGTATAATGTTATGTTGCACTTGAAGAGATTATTTGAGTAGATGATACAGTGTACACAGAAATCTCCCCTGTGTGTTTTTGCAGCTCCCTTGGTATCTGCATGCCTTGCAGTCTTCATAGGATGTATATATATATATATATATATATATATATATATTCATTAATCCCCACAATGGGAGAGACTGTACCATGAAATCCCTTCCTAAGACACTCTCTGGCTACCAACTTTGCCAGAATCAATAGCTCCCATAAGATTCCCCTCCTTAGACCTACCAATCTTCATCTCAAATCTCAGTGCATTTGTAGGTTTACTTAGATCAGATCAGATGTCTGGTTTCAAAAGTATTCCTACTTTCCAGTCCAGCTATACTTACGACCATTTCCAGAATTATGGCCCACCTCTCCTGAGATTTACTAGCTCCTGCGCAATATGCATCTAGCTAGGAAAGTTTTTGTTATTTTTTTAATAGCTGAGGACTTGAGTCACAAGAAAACTCAGCACCCTGGAGGACTGGAACAGGTTGGATAAAGGCATCTTTCTTTTTGTAAGTGTGACTTAGATTTGAAAAAGCTGAATCTTTGAACTCTGGCCCACTGCCTGCATTTCCTGGTAACTATAACAGACATGGACCATTTGTGAACAGCTCAGATATTTGGACGCCACTTACATACACAAGACTTGATCCAAAACCCACTACAGTCAATGGAAAGACTTTTGGTTGATTTCCATTCTCTCTGGACCAGGAATACTTCATAAGGCTAGAACATACATGCTGTCTTTTGCTGCTTTTTCTCCACGTAGTAGCACATCCATATTGCCTTTGCAAATATTTTCCAAATAATGGTCCAAAACAAAGACCCAAGTGCCTTAGCACAAAGTTCCCTTCTTCACAGAAAAATTCCAAAGGGCATAAACAGCGACTGTCAGCCACCGCACCTAAAACAACAAAACAGTAAGTAACAAATGCTCAGTATAGATAATTCATCATCTATAATGTGCAGAAAAACAAACAGAAAAGCTTTGAAACAGGATTACCACTATGAAGGTATGAGTTTGTACAAATGCAGATCCATTTATGAAACACTGCAGCAATCAGAATTGCTAGGGAAATTAACAGGAGAATAATGTGGGACTTTACCCTAGAAGCCACAGACACAGTATTTTTGTTTGTATATAAAATATAAATGATTTCTGCCAATTTCTAGTGGGAGTCACTGATTGTTTTTACTGACAAAAATTACTGTTACATTGCCAAAATTGTAAAATAACCATGAGATGTTTCATTAAATGGGACAATTGAACTGAGCTCCTGAAAGAATGGGAAAAGTTGACACACTGCAAAATTTGGGCTCTTTGAGCAAAAGGAGATTCTCCCTGCAAACTGTTATGGAAGGATCTTAATGTGTTTGAGAGAGAGAGAGCACAGGAACTTCTGTGCCTAGGGCTGCTCGACTTGTATTTTTTGGAGAGTGGAAGTTCTGGAGCTTGTAGGACACTGATGGGCTAATTGCAAGAGTACAGTTGGTGCTGTGAAAAGCAGCAGTGGCCCTGCTGAGTCTCCATCCCATGGAATCACAGCAGTCTCGCTGAGGTGGCACGAGTGTCAGTGTGTACATCCAGAGCCACCTCAGCAGCAGAAGGAAAAATTAGGAGTTCAATAGTAATAGAACAGCTTGCCCAGATTCAGTCTCCAAGGAGCACTTCAGGGCACCAGGATCAGAGGTGAACCTGTTACCCTGCCAGTCTAGACATGTGGACACTTGGAGGCCCTGGGATCCAGGCACTGGACATGGAGCCATTTGTACCACCTTGCCCCATTATTGCTTTGCACTAAGACATGGCTCTCACTGCCAGTGACAGAATGGTCTGAGTCCTTCTTGAGCCCAAGGTGCTGCCATGGAAACAGTCTATTTATTGTGTCCTTGCTCTTATGAGGCTGCTGCTGGGTTTGAAGGTAGGGCAAAGTGTTTCAATTCATGAATTTCCAAATGATGTGGAGTAGCATTATGGTTTTAAATCACCTAAATTTGATTGTAAGGTTGAAGTAATGTAAATGTTCATCATAAATCTGAACACATCAAAGCAAAGTTTCTCTTTGGGGATGCAAAAATAAGAACAGGATAGGAAAATATAGGAATCAGCCTGGTTTTCCAGTTGCAGGTAAACACTGAGCAATCCAATCAATACTGGGTTAGTGCCAAGGAGGACTAGGATAACCCATCAGAAAAGTTAAGATGATAAATAAAAAACCAAAAGAGAAGATGTCTATAGATATAAAAGATAATGTTTGTTTTTCTTTCCAAAACATGTCTTGAGAGCCCTACACTCTGCAAGAACAGACTGTACTGGCATGAGCAGACAAAAAGCAGTGGGAAAGACTGGTAAATCCCCTTTCAACCACATAAACAAACTTGTCTCTAGGCATGACATCACAATCCATAAAAGGCTCCAGTGCTAGGGTTTCATTCTGCTTTGAGTGTCTTAAGCATGCATTTTAGACTTGACTTGTTGAATAACCCCAGAGGGAAAATGAAAACAAGTGATCAAGACTTTCCTCTATTCATCAAAGTTCAGAAGGCAGTTTCCCACCAGCTGACACAATGCAATTCAGCCTTTTCTTGAAGAGCAGCATAGCTAGAAAGAGCTATTGGGCATGGATTGTCCTCCTGGCAGGAATGTGAACTGCTGGTTTATCTTCTGAAAGATCAGATGCTTTTGTTTGTTCACAGTATATTGACTGTAACAGAACCAAATGGGTCCACTTACATGTAGATATATAATTCATCCCTTCCTGAAAATCTTTGTGTTTGTGATAATGCCTGGCAATAAACCAAGCTTCCACTGAAAGGCCTGAATCTACTTTTCCAGAAAGAACAATTTAGTGATAATGTCAAAATAATATGTTACATCCAAACAATAATGTGCCACAAAGTGACAAACCACTGAGAGACAGATGTCAGTGATCTGACAAATCAATAAACAACTCTTTCAATAGATAAGAAGGTTCCCTGTTGGGTAAGTCATTGGTGTTCCAGTTATTGCCGGGGTCCATGCTCCAAAGTTTTCTCTGAATGGCAGCTAATGATTAATTTAAAGCAGAGCATTTGGGTGAGGGGGAAGATTGGTCTTCTACTTTCACTTCCATTGCTTCCAGACCCTTATGAGGAAAGAGAACAAAATCAGAAAAAAATACCTGAATCTATTATTGCCTCATTTTTTCAGTCTAAAAATAAAAAAAGGTCTTGTAAAAATCTCACTTCCTATGCTGACTACAATTATTTATTTAGCAAGGTGCTGGGGAAAGGTTAGGAGCAGAAATTGGATGACCACAGTCAGAAATCAGCTATTTTATGACCCACCAACTCTGTCACCCTTCATCAGTCCTAAGACGGCTTTTTCCCTAAAAGCTTTTCCATGGAATAAATTACCTCAATTTTCAATTCTGCACAAAGTTGTTCAGAACTGCAGTTTTTCAAACCATGGTACATACTGGTGTCTGAGACAAAGCACACATTTCACTTGTGTGTGGGATCAGGGCTGTGACATGCTGGATAACCTGGGGTGGGAAATTATGCCGTCCCTGGAACATCACTAGGTCATGGAGGACCCAGCAGAAATGCTTATAAGCCACCTCTGCACACGTCCTCTACCAAAACTGCAGTCACTCTTTAGTGTTTTGTCATCTGTTTACATAAAAATTTTGTCCTCTCTAAGGGGTCACTTCTGAAAATAAGCCTCTGTTTTAAATGCTTTGACAGTGACTGCATAAATTTACATGACGCATTTCACAATCCTTGGAAAATTTCTTTGCTTATGATGGATGCTCAACATTTCTTTGAGATAAGTTTGCAGTGGGAGCTGCGGGGGAAGGCTATACTGGCAAGACATCAAAATCTGAAGAAATCATAGAACACTGCTAATAACATCTTTGTGCTTTACCTCAACAATTACTTTTACAGCATGGGGAATTGTGCCAGAAATTCAAATTACCTTCATTTTATTACATTTGCCCAAGTGTTTTGCATGCAGGTATAATCGACTTTGCATCACAAGAATTAAGTAGGAGCCAATTACTGAATCATAGAATTAGAGGACTGTTGAGCCTGGAAGGAGCCTCTGGAGGTCATCTTGTCCAATCTACCTAGACCCAGTGGCCCAAGACTATCTCCAGCGAGTTTTTGAATGTCTGTCCAAGGATGGAGACTCCACATCATCTCTGGACAACCTGTGGCACTGCTTAGCCACTCAGTCAGTGAAAAGGTTTTCCTGATGCTCAGATGGAGCCTCCTGTGTTTCAGATTGTGCTCATTGCCTCTGGTCCTGTCACTGGATACCACTGGAAAGAGCCTGGCTCTGTCTTCTTTTCTCCCTCCATCAGGTGTTTATACGCATTGATGAGATCCACCCTGAGCCTTCTCTTCCCCAGAATGAACAGTCCAGACAGGTTCTTCCACCCCTTGCAATCGTATTTTTTTTGAGTGCAAATGTCCAGCTGGTAAATCTGACCTGTTGCTTCTTTACCCTCTGCCCAGTGCCCTTTGAAATGTGTTTAGATGATTACAACATGGGGCTTTACTACATAAACTTTTTCCCCAGTTAAGAATAGCAGCACTAAAATTGACCTCATTTTTCAATACACATGAAGTCACAATTGGATAGGAAACAACCTCTGAAAATATTGTAAATGTTAAAGTTCAAGAGAAGGCAGAGAGATAAGTTTTTTCTGGTTTTGGTGGTTTTTAAATTATTCAACTGCCTACATTTAATTTAAATATATATGATGACAGACTTCTAGGAATTATAAAACTGATTTCATTTTTATTGATTATTTGCTAAAATAATTTGGCTTTTATATTAACTAGCTCATATGCTTCTGTTCAGTGGCAGACACTTTGAGCAGATGTGCCCTTTGTGTCTTGCCTCTTTGGAAAGACGGATGGATATTTTTAATATGAAAGAGACAATTCTTTTATCTGTTTTATTTCTCCTTGGGGCATTTTCTAGTTTCTACCCTAATAATTGCCCACAGGAAAATTATTCTGCATTTTAATTTTGTACGATGTAAGTAACATAGCTAAGAGATCCAAATTCACCCACTCAAAGATGATATTTTCCCAGTCTTTGGCTTGATGAAGTTCAGCAGGGACTGAGGTTCTGTATTCCAAAACATAAACTAGGCATGGGATCCCCAGCACAGAGCACTTGCTATGCAGTTTCGTTCTGGTTAGCTTCATATTTTACTCTTGACTGTCCATTTTTCTGTAAGGCACCTCCTTCTTCCTCATGGAAAGCACTGGGTGACTGCAAAGCACAATCTCATGTTGTAAAGGGAATGAGTTTACTGTAGCTATGGATGGCAACATTAACTACCAAGTCCTTTATATGCATGTTCATAAAAGGCACACAGTGAGTTCTTACATGGAAGGAATTCTTGAAAACATGACAATTTCATTTATATTACAGCTGCATAGAGGCACATGTAAACCCAACCTGCATTTGAAGATGTGGAGTTACACGTCACCTTCCATTCAGAAGTTACTTAGATGTATTAATGTGGTACTAGACCTCAGCAAAAACTGCTGTCATACTCTGCTATCATCAGATCTTGCTAGATAGGGCTCAGCACCATGAGAGCACAGCTAAACAGGCTTCTTTAAAAAGCTGGTTCATGTCTGAAAACAGAGTATACCAGTCCCAGTGCCAAACAGAAGCTGAACTTTCCCGGAAAAAAAAACAACTAACTTAACTCAGGTTACTGAGACCTATTGAAAATCTGGCTATAATTCATGAAATTCCGTGCTGATCCATTTCCAATGAGTTTATTAAAGGCAAAACTCAATTGGTTTGGAAGGAACTAGTTCTTTCTCCAGTGGAATTTCCACCACACTGAAATGTGGCTTTTCCCACAGTACAATGCACAATGCTACTAATGTTACAGGATAATCATAGTCCAATGTAATGTGCCAAAAGTCTGCATACTAAGTGAAAAATGCTGGTTGTAAATTTTGGCTGCCAAAGCTGAATTGATTCATTCAGCTTTAGAAATATATATCCTTTTGCAGCATTTTGTGTAGGTGTGGGACCTGGGGAAAGATTAGCAAGAATACAGTCAGATATAGCATATAAAGGAAGGTGAATTGAAAACTGGAACAAAATGTCATACAATATTGGTAATAAAGTAAGATCTTCCCAGCTGTTGTAGCTGGAGCCATTCTTAAAACTGCAAAAGCAAAATCAGTTGTATATGAGAAATACGTGTATAAGACATGGCAGTGAATATACAACTTAAGAATCACAAAACACATTTTATCATAATGATCATAATTTATCATAAAGATCATAATTTATCATTCTATTCACTCTGTTTACACAGAATGCAAAACATGGGGAAAACAAAGCCATTCTACACGTGAAATATAAGCTATTTGGGTCTTCTGGGGTTCTAAAAGCACAGTTGACTACACTTTCTTAATTTACCATGCAGTGGAGTGCCTAGGTATCCCAGAAGCATTCTGCCAAAAGGGGAAATATTTTAGTGAAACTCATGGTGTTGTACATTACCATAAAACCAATGTGTTATATTTTGGCCTGCATACATTTTTGAAGCCTTTCAATACATGAACAAAGTCTGACAAAGACGGTTGACAGGTAATAAAAATAAGGGAGATCTGCTTATTCTGACCACTTCTAGGTAAGACCTATACCTTGATCTGAAATTAGACTTTTCTTGCATATGCCCATCCAGAGGGTGTTTTACCTCTCTAGCATCCCTAAGTTCAGTTTGAACACCACCACATCTTATGAGACCATCTTAGAAGTACTTTTAAGAAGGAATTAATAATATATTTCAGTTTCAAGACCTCAAGAACTCTTTGTTTACTCTAATGTGCAAGATGAATCTATTAAAATACATGACATTGCTATGCAGAAAATAGGAAAAACTCTTCTTGTGATACCTAATCTCAGATCTATATCTAGATCTAGATCTATTCATAATATTATCCATTCACCTCTGAATAAAATGATTCAGAGATATGAAAAGAGGGGTTTTTTTTCATGTAAAAGAAATTTAAAATTATGAGTGGCAAGTCTGAGTAATGCAGTTAGACTGAGGTTGAGACATATCACAAATGGACTGAGTCAGCCACACAGCTGAATGAGTAGGGTTGTTAAAGAAAGTCTTTATTTCAGGAAATCGGTAATATTGCTTCTGACACAGTCAGTGTTTGGCTGAAAAAGTATCATCTATTTCTCCTTTAATGACTTTCCATTTAGAGCTAATTTAAGGAGAATTGTCTAAAATAGCTATTTATAAAAACTGCCTGTGACTCTCATCCATTCTACATTTCTAGTATTATATCTGTATACTGGTACATAAGGCAGGATATAGCTATCATTCACATTTCTAGCATATTCCCTTTTGAAAAAATATCAATAACATTCTGATTCCAATTATTGTATTTTTAGAATATGCAGAAATTTTGTCTGTGTATTGTCTGCCAGGAAGGGATGGTGAGTACATTTATTTTAAAGTGTATACCTCTTACTTCTGTTTTTATATTTCTGTAGATCATCAGCTAGAATCTTCACAATTTTTTTCCCAGTAAATCGCAATAAATCACAGCACAAAGCATCACTTTAAATATGAACATGAAGGTTTGTGAGCAAAACTGTGGGGTTTCTTAAATTTTACTTCGTTTCAGTGTCTGCAGTTCAAGTATTATATGTGTAATATCTCAGTTCTTAATTTATTCCACTTCTGTGTTTCCAGCAGAGGCCTCATTGTTATCTTTATTTAGTGACAACACTCACGCTCTTCCATCCCTCCAGCAAGACTCTACTGCATCATGTTCCAGTGTCAGCAGCCAATGTCCCTCCTAGCACACCTTCAGCCTTAGTGGGAACAGCCCATACAGCCCTCATAAGGGACAGGTTTTGTACAATTTTACGATCCAGCCTGGTGAAGGAATAGTTCCAGTGATGACCATTTAAGGATTTCCCAACCAGACACTGTTAAAATATTGCTTGAGCACGAAAATAATATTTTCAGAGACAGATGCTGAGCCTGACTGTCCTTTCCAAATAAGCATGGGAATCTCCCCGCCCTGCCATGCCCCAGGATGCCATTTCAGCCCAGCCTGGGGCCATCAGCCCCTGCCCCAGCACTGTTATGAATCATGAAAACACTTTAATTTTGTGCCACTGTCTAAGTAAAGCTTTTGATCTTTTCTATACATTTAAACATCTTTCTCTTCAAGTTTCCAAAAACTGCACCCATTTCATTGGAAAACTTCTGGTCTCATTTCTGGGGAAGAAAGTGCCATAAAAGGAAGACACATCTTTCAAACATATATTTGAGAAACTGAGCAGATATAGGAAATGTTTGGTGCTGTTTTGACTTTTGTTGCTACTGAAAAGAGATCAGTTCAGGAGATTGAGAAATACAACCACAGGATACTACCTTAGAGGATGCACTGGCTGGGATTTTACAGTTTACAGGCATTTTCTGTCAAATATACTGTAGACAAGGGCATTGCCAAATAACAACAGAGTGTATTCATGGTATTCTGAGGAACTGCCGAAGAAAACAAGCCTGCAGATTACACTTTATTTGATGTTACGCTGACATTTTTCACATGAATGGGATTTCTGGAACTGAAAATTAAAGGATAAACATCTAAGAATGGATTTTCGGCCAGGATTCCTGCTTTGTATTTAAACCTTGGTTATGGTTTTATATCTTTGCTTATTTACCCACAATGAGAAAAAATGTTAAGATTAAAAGCCATTGCAGTTAAAAGAACATTATTTTCCACTGTCTTCCAGTGCACCAAAAAGTGCTTTTGTTCCTTGGAATTGCATTGAAGTAATATATTTGGGTTAAAATCATGTCTTGAACCTTCTCACTTCATAGTTGAAAATTGTAGCTACTTATAAGAAGAAAATAATATAATCTACCCAGAAGACTTCCCACTTGTTAATCTATTACAACAGGAGTGTAAAAGATGTAGGGAGACTTGGAAAGGCCAAGAGTTATACAAGTGTCAACAATAAGAAACTCTAAAACTCTGTGTCCGATCCTGTCTTAAGAGCTCTGGATGCAAGATGGGTAACAGCAAAATGGAAGTCACATGGGGTACATGATTCAGGAATTCTAGAAACTTTCTTAATATTTTTTGTTCATATACTGCCAGAAAAATAGCAAGTAAACAAGTGCTTGGAATAGCAGGAAGGCAGAGGGAGTGGAAGACAGCAGAGGGATCTCTGACTGCCAGACTTTACTTTGCCAGGCTAAACAAGCCCAGCTCTTGCAATCAGCAGGTGCTCCAGCCCCTGCACCACCTCGGCCTTGCCCAGATGAACTAGCTGTAACGTGTCCTTATCCTTCATATTTCCTGGAGCTAAACAGGCAGGAGGCCTTTAGAGTGGGGAACAGCTCATAAGCTTCAGGGAGGAAAGAGGGCACGGAAGAAGGGAAGGAACACCGTGCCAGGCAGGACATGTTGGCATAATATGAGAGAGAAAACCGCTCCTGTACAGTGTACAGTAATCTTAGCTACTTTGCTCTGTTCATTGTCATGAACAGAACCCAAAGCTGCAAACATTAAATGAAGTGTTGCAATTTTCCTGTAGAGGTTGCTACGAGGCATAAACATCAGGGCACTAAAACTGATAAATGTCTCATATCTTTTTCTGTTTGGCAGCTGCAAAATGGGTATTACTCAAAGTATTTATCAGTTTTATATACTTCTTATCCCAGACAGGAATACTTGTTTTTAAACAATACTGGAGTTCTCTTTTTTGCTCAGAGACCAATAATTCTGGTGAAGTTCATGACAGTAGGCCCTGGATATGTGCCCTCTCTAAAGGAAAAAGATACAGCTTTTGTTTTCTTCTTTCTGGTATTTCCTGTGCATCTGAAGCTTGTCTACTTTCATTATAGATCAAGGAAGAAAATAAATCTGCTTCATTATTTTTAACTTCAAAACTTGACAGGGATAACACGCTCTGAAAATGAGAAACAGAAAGTATTTTATTTCTTCTCTGTCCCATTTTCATTATATATTCAATATTTGATACTATAAAAATAATCTTTGTAGTGACTTGGAAGATAACAAGGCTGGTTAAAGAGGCCAAGTTATTAGGGCCATATTGCTTTCTGAAACTCAGAGATCAACAGGTGTCTCAAAGTAAACACCCAGATATGACACGTTCTTAAAACTTTAGGAACACTTGAAAATCCATCGAGTAGCTTGCAAGGGCCCAGGAAGCAATAAATATGAGTTTTGCAAAGAAAATGTACAGTGGTAATGAATAAAAACCTCAAGACATCCTGGACTGCCTATAGAGGAGTGACAGGCAGGGGGAGTCAAACTGGGCACAAAACTATTCTTTACAAACTGTTCAGAAACAAACAGGAGTGTTCAGGGATGAATAAATTCATAACCACAAAGCTGACACAGAAATGAAACTGAGACCAGCACTTGTGTGACATCTTAATACAGTCTTGCTGCATTTCCTCATCAAAAGGAAAATATCTGATTACTAAGGTCTTTCTGAATCCCCAAGCTTAGAGTACAGATTTGTTCACTCAAAGCAGGACTACAAATGAGACCTCATTAATTCGGTGGAAAAAACATAGCTGATCACACAAGAGAATTTCACAATCACTGTCTGAGGTGTAATTGTCACAGTTAGCTCAATGATTGAACAAACAAACTAAAACAATAAAGTGGAAACATATTAAGCACAAATCAATGAAAGTGCAACTGAGCATTTTTTTTTCAGATGCCAATAGTGTACGAGCACTAAAATCACTGTTGGATTCTATTCTTTTTAGCTGAATGTCATCTAAAAAATGTTCAGATGTGGAGAAGCATTCAAGAGGATTTCTTTTAATCCCCAACTCCTTTTCCAGAACGTGAAAGTGATCAGTAAGCATTTTTTATTAGTTGGTCAAGGCAAAAATTTGAGGCTTTCTGCAGGATACTGAAGGAAACAAACCCTTTATCAGAAGCTGTGTTTTCTTGATGGCTATAAGCTGGTCTGATCTTTTTGACTTTGAAGACCAGAAATACAACTACCTTCATATCAGTAGGTTCAATGGTACATTAAAAATAAAATTATACAAAATGTGTTCATTCTTATTTAAAAACTGACATGAAAACAATTCTTATTCTTGCAGGGCAACATCTTCCCAAAATGTTCTCCCATTTGTAGCTGTGGTCTGAGCTGCAGTCAAAAAATGCCAACACATCATTTCACTTCATAAGAGCAAGGGCAACCTCAAGAATTGTGTGCCTTCTTTAATGTGTTTTCCACAGAATAATTTATTTTCAAAACTTGCTAATCAGAATTATTGCCTTTAAGATCTGTAGAGATTGATCAAGTTATCACTAATATATTTTTTTTTTACTTTTCTTAATACAAAGAGGGGCCTTCATGGGAACAAAGATCAATGGCTTGCGTTGTTTTCTGAAACTCTTTGGCCAAATCAGTTATTGTCCCTTTATCGTCTCCTTTTATAAGTCTCTCTGAGCAGTCAGCACTAGGGCATTCAAGAGACTACTGCAAAACCATGGCAAAAGTAACACTGAAGGACAGCACTCTTACATCCTTTCCTTCACTCCATTTTTGCCCACTATTGCACAAAGATCTCAGCAGTGATGCATTATCACAATATTTAGCCTCCATAAATCAGTAATGTTCTCTGGGTATTTTTGCAGTTTTGCTATCCATGCTATCAGAAATGCAAAGACTTTGCTCTCTGAGCAGAGATGTGTGGGACAATGACTGTCTTCATTAAGTTCCTCTCTGTAAACACAGAATCACAGTCACAGAATGGGTAAGTTTGGAAGGGATCACAGTGAGTCATGTGGTCCAGCCTCAGGGATGACCTGCTCAGGGTCATCCCAGAGTACATGGCACAGGATTTTGTCCAGATGGTTCTTAAATGTCTCCAGTCAGGGAGACTCCACACTCTTTCTGGGCAATCTGTTCTGGTGCTCAGTCATTAACAAGTAAAGAATAAAGTCTTCTTCATATTCAGATAGAACTTTCTGTACAACAGTTTTTGCCCATTGCCTCTTGTCCTGTTGCTTGGCACCACCGAGCACAGCCTGGAAACTTCCTCTTGACACCCTCCCTTCAGATACTGACAGTGATGAGATCCTCTTTCAGTCATCTCTTCTCCAGGCTGAACAAGCTCAACTCCCTCAGCCTATGAAATGCTCCATACTGATTTCAAGCAAGCAGCAACCCTTTCCCACCTGCTTGTTTGCATCCATAGTTTTTGCCAAAATGAGAGGAGATGTGTATGCAATTAAAATTCAGCTTTCAAACAATTTCCTTCTTTAAAACTGCCAGACTATATAAACTGCTCAGTTTGTATGAGATATTCAAGGACTGAAATCTGTTTGTATTTACATTGAATCTGTATTTTTCCAGTATTTCTTTGGCTCAGCTTTGCAACAGCTTTCCCAGAAGTGTCATCAGTAGCCCTACCACCTCCTGAGAGTCATTCCCCTGAGAATTCCTGGAAATAAGTTTTCTTCGTTGTTGGCCTCAAACAGTAAACACTCATTTATAAGCTGCCCAAACACCTAAAGTATTCTCTTAATATTCTGGATGGGCCAGTGAAAGTTCTTTTTGCTTCAAAATGTACTGTCAGAAACCTGGCTCATGTCAAACAGGTGAAAGAAGTGTTAATCAGCTTTGGGGATCATGGGGATTTTTAAATGAAACATAAATGCTTATCAGCACTTATCTCAAGTACACAGATGGTCACGACTCATACTTCACAATTCTGTGACTGCAGGGAGCACATAACCTAGAGCTTACATCTACCCTGCAGATCCGCAGATGTAAATCTACAGATGTAATTCTACAGAGCAGAATTTTGTCCATAAAAATGTATTGACTACCAATAAGTTCAGGTTTTATTGAATGTTTAAATATTTCAGGCCACCAGATCATCAAACAGTGGTATCTCTATTAGGATTGGTATCAATGAAGAACAAAAAAAAAAAAAACAAGGCATCCTTGGCATGCATTTGGTGTATTTTGTGAAGAAATAAAAAGTAATTTAAAATATATGCTTTAAATAAGGTAAAATTTTCTGTTTGGAGGACAGAAAGGAATCTTTCAAATGAAGACATGGGCATCTAGTTAAACTTGTCCTAGAGACACACAATGCCAAAAAAAGACAGATGGGAGATCAATGCAAGATGTCATTATTTTTAAATACAAGTCAGATAGATGTTTTCATTAACTTCTCCAAATTTCTACCAGTATCTTTTTCTTTTCTGCCAAACACATGCCTTTCTTTATCGTACTTGAAACTGCAGAACGTTTTTGATACCAACTCTGAACGCTTAGAAAAAAGCATAAAGACTTAATAGCTCGGATTGTTCTTTAAACATTCCTCAGTTCAACCCAGAAGAAGTCACTTACAGTCTAAAAGGCATATGGCTGTAATCAGGATCACTCTTCGAAATGCTGTTTGTTTGCATTTCATTTCATTGATAACCAGGCAGGCAGTCTATGGAGTTGTGTCATTTCCATTTGTGGACACTAAAATTTGCCATGTAGCTTCCCAGAGTACAATTCAGTGATCAGGAAGCCAGCCTGAACATCTAGCTTCACTTCTGTGACAGATGTCTTGCATGATCTTAAGAAACAGAGCTCCAGATTTCCCAGTTATGTCAAAAGGCTTTGCTCCAGGTCCTATGGCAAAAGCCATTTCTACTTATAAGGTAGACAATTAAGAGATGGTGGATAAGAAGGACCACCACCAGTCCACTCTCTCCTCCTCAATTAGCAAGTAACTCTTCTGGCCCACTCTTGTTCTTTCCCCAGTCACTCTTATCACCCTCTGTAGGTAAAGCTCCATCTCAGCCATCAGTGTGATCAGAGCTTGTGTGAACACAGATACCTCCCAAGCAGGGAGGAGCCAGCTCACAAATAGTCCCAGAAGGATGGAACTCAGCAAACACCACACCCCCACTTCCTCGGACAAGCTACGTGCTAATGTCAGCACTGCCACAATGCTCACAGCACACCAGGGATTAGAGGTCATGTAGCTTTAGGCACTCTCTGCAGTGCAAGTAGTTCCTCAGGTGGAAAGTCTCTCTTCACCTGCAGCAGCCATCCACCAGAAATCTCCCAAAAGACAGCAATTAATCCTCACAGTTGATCTCATTTTCTTTACCAAATGCCTTGCAGACTGAATTTCTTTAAAGTTATTCATACCTCAGACAGAGGAGGCATCTACCTGCTTTCATCCACCCACCTCTAGCCACCACAGCCCAAATACCTATTAGACTATTCCCATTCTAATTAATTTTTGATACCTGGCATTTTCAGATGATTGACTAAATAACACTAATACAATACAAATATATTAGTCCCACAATGCCTTTCAAAAAATGAATAGACACATAAATTTTCAGTAGTTTTATTGAAAAATGCCTCTTTCATTTCAGAAATAAATAATATAAGGCAGTGAAATTCACAATTTGCAGTTAAAATATAAAAGCAGCAATTCTATATCCATAGTCTTGCAAACAATTTCCAACTGCTTTCGGTAACTAAGAAACATTGTATTCTGAAAAAAAATCCATACTAAATATACAACATAAACATGCAATTCCATCTCTGCAGGATTGACTGCAATTTGGCATAAATGTAACTGTGTCTACAAACAAGGAGATTTCAGGCATTATTAAACTGTATCCAGTTGATACAATGATTTCAGCTACTTAATGTTTGTGGTGTTTAGAGGAGATGTATAAGAGCAGTATATGCTCTGCAGATTGTAACTTAGAAGAAAATTACAGTGATACTGGAAGGAGAGGGAAATTTTTGTTTCTTTTTAACTAGATATTGCAGACCTGTGATCTGACTGAACTGAAAACATGCATTTGAAAAAGAAGAAAAATGTAGAGCTCAAGCAGAAAGTCCTTAGAAAATTTGCAACAGCTCTGTGGTTATTTTTGTTTTGTTTTGTTTTCTGGGTTTTTTTTAATGTATTTGTTTTTACATTATTTTAATGAAAAGGCAGCACTGGGATAACTGAATGCACACCTTAATCTGTATGCAACCACTATAAGCAACAGTATTTTACAAGCATTTCCAGAGCAACATGAAGTGTTTGGATACACACATTGCTATCCCCACATAAGCAGGATACAAAACAGGGGTGCGTCTGATATGAAAAGACCAGAAAGCCATATTGCAAAAGGCAATATTGCACTCTCCCTGTGTGTATCTGCAAATGCAAGCACAGCAAAAAACAAAAAAAACCACCAACCAAAACAAACCAAACCAAGACACAGATCTTTTACGGTTTTGTTTTTGCACTTCTTGACAGTGATCTTTTCCAGCGCATGTGCTCAGGGTATTCTGGTGAATGCATTTCAACTCCATAGTCCTCATACTCGTCCTCTCTCCTTTCTGACTCCATAGGTACTATAAAGGGTTCACCTTCAGGCTGATAGGGTCCACTTTCAGGCACGTATGGTTCTGGTTGAAAATAGTTGTCCGATTGAACATAATAGTTATCGCATGTCTTTGAATCCACATATGCAATGAAAGTTAGTCTGTCTACATAATGTTAGTTCAACCTTATTTTCATATAATAAATATATAAATAATTAGTTCACTGGGGGTGTTTCTCAGTTTTGCTCATGAATGCTTTTTTGGCAGTAAAATAATAAAAGGTTTAAAATTCATCTTGAAAGGCTTTGTATTTATAATACACAAAACAGTGCAGAAAGAGTCATAAATTAGGCAAGGGACAAATCATGGTAAAACTATTTAAAAAAACCCAAACAAAACCAAAGCAAATCAAATAAAATTACTATTTTACAGCTAATTCAGTAAATCTAAGCATTGGGCTTTATTTTAAACTGCATAATTAATAGAAGACATGGAGCAGGTAAAATGAAGAGATGGGTTTGGTATATACTAATTTTCTCTGAGAATGGGAAAGTAAGCGTAGACATAACTATCACCAGCGGCAATATACAGTACATGTCACTTTCTCGTGCTGTTCCTCGTAACAAACCGAGTTACAGCTGGTGCTTCAGGAACACCAAAAACTACAGCAAAACAGAAGAAAAATAATTATAAAACTTTGGTATTTATAACTGCAGTTACAGGTCCAACAAGATTACACATAAAAAAAAGGTATATGCCCCAATTCAGACATGTTGGTAACAAGCAACAGACAGGTAGGTTTCATAAGTTGTCAAAGATGTTATTCTGGCATATAGCAAGCAGCAGCAGGCTTTTATGCAAAAGTATCACGTAGAGTTGTTAACAGATTTTAGTGGATACAGTCCCATACAAATCATTTACAAGCCACAATTAGTTTACTATTTACATAAGTTATTTCTCATTTTCCATGTTAAATCTTTCTCTCTTCTAATGGCATTACCTTTGCTGGTTAGTAGTTTTACAAGCCTCCTTCACCACTGAGGTTTTTGGTGGTCTAGGTATTTTTTAAAAAAGAAAGACTGTCTATTTTATTATTGAAATGCAATAGGCTTAATGAGTTGATATCACTGTCCTTTATCTCATTCACGAGTTGTGTTAGTAAAAGTATCTCCCCGTTCTAGGAGGTCAACATGGTTCAAGAACCATATCCGTGGTGAAATATCCATACGGACTCATTTTCTAATAAGCACGTGCGCAAACATCTCAGAAACAGGATTTTCATGTATTCAAACTGTAAGCAGCACTGGCGACTTAGAAAATGTGTTAGCCGAAACCTGAAACAGGTCAAAGATGATGTTAGTCTTTTAAAAAGTCCATCTGATGTGCAAAAACATACTTTCATCCAACTAAATACATAACAGTTAAGTCTTAGGCATATATTTATATATGTATACATAGCTGCTTACTAGAAAAAACACTGCTGAATCACAGGTACAATTTTCTTTATTTTTCATTTAAATAATAAATTTTTGTGAGATCTGCACAACCACCTGGCTCTTTAACCAGTATCACTGAGTCTGCAAGTGTGTACATATATATATATATATATTCTTTTCTTTTTGTTTTCATGGATACATGCACAATTACACTAACAGCAAACCATATCCAATAGTAGTATCACATACACTGATTTTGAGATCTGGCAAGGCATACATATTAATTTGTTAACAATACTGTGGTCCTGCAGGATCCCCATGTTAAAATATATTAGAATCTTTCCAGTCAAAAATTGGTGGTCACTATGACCCTTCCTGTTTTGGTTGCAGAAGCAGCCTACTGTTTTGAGCTACATCACAAAGCGGAAGGCTTAAATGACTCAGGGCTAATCAGACTCCATGGTGTTTAACTTGGTAGATATTGTAGGACAGTGGTGCTTTTTAGTTGTCTGCACTGTTATCATTAAATGGATTTCCTTTGTGGAAAATTTTTATTTCAGGAATCAATTTTGTATAAATAATCCTGACATGGCTCTAAAAGAGACACATGGAAACTGCCAACCACAGCATTCCTTTAATTTTTCAAGAGAAACATGGAGAATTCAACCTTGTTCTGAAGACGATTGGAAGGGGTGGTGATAGAGGGGGAAAAAAGAAGAGAAGAAATTGGTCACTTAAATCCTATGAGCAACACTACCAGCTAGTAACCATCTACATTAAAAAAAAAAAAAAAAAACCAAGACTACAATATTTAGTCACTACTTCCTATTTAAAATAAACCATGCATAACATCAAGTAATCCTACACCAAAGTCTTACTGGCTGCTCATATAACTGCACATCACAATGAGGCAAGCCTGCTCACGGCAACCATCTCCTCCCGACTCAGTACGTTCAGATTAGCAGGACTGTCTCATGTAAAGCAGCTCAATATGAACAGCCACATCTGTGACGGCTATTTAAGGCAAGGTTAAGGTTAAGTTGTTCCTAACCTACCTGGGAATCCTTGGCCATTGTAAGGGATGCTAGCACACTGGGATGAATCACAATATCCTGGTGGCCCTGGGGGACCCCGAATACCCGCATTTCCAGGACGGCCTGGTGGCCCTGGTGGTCCTCGTGATCCTGTGGAGCCTGGTGGACCAGTTCTAGATTCTCCTTGTGGACCTAATTTTAGAATTGAGAGGTTGGGAGGTTGTTTTCTTTAAGAGCCATCTTGATAAAACAGTTAACTATACTTCTGTCTAGACTACACAGCCTAGGCTGTCTTTGGTGAGAAAGCACTCGCACTTTGTTGCTGTATGGGGGTCAACAGAAAGAAAAACAAAAGAAATCTAGAAATGTGACTCATCATGAGTTGCTTCTCTGTGTGTGGCTTATTTAAGTATTTATTCTTAGAAACTAATTTAGTAAGGTTTGAGCCAAGTAAAGAAACATCAATGAATTCTCTGGTTAATTTCCCGTTTGTGTAAGACATGATGATCTCAAGGGAAACTACTAGATTAGACAAGCACACTGGATTTCAATTAAAATATAGGAGTACATCCATTATACTGCCCAGTAGCCCCAGGATAGATGAGGTAATGTTTGTTTTGGAACCAGTCTTATTATGGTTAGCAGAAAAGTACAGCTTCAAGTAACTGAGGCTACAATTTGCTGCAAGCATATTATGGTCCTGTAATGAAAAACCATTTTAGCCTAGTAAACTACAAGCAGAAACAAGTGATGCAGCTGATTTATGCCAAGGCATAAAGAGAATTTCATGATACAAAACCCAAAACTAATAGTCAAATCATCTGTCTCTATCATCTGGTAACTCTGCATGTGGGAGTATTTTGTAGTCCAGCAAGTTAAAAAAAAAAAAACAAAACGAGGTACTACAAAAGAATCATCTGATAAGAGTTATGAAAAATATCTGTCAAATATTTGGACAATGTATTTTCATGAAACACATTTTCACATTAACAAGCACGCCAGATGACTAAATTAAAAGATAAATACCTACTAGCTACATCCAAAAGTCTTTCTAAATTGCTATTTTTATTGGGGTTTCCTACAAATTTATTAGAGTAAATGCTAATACATGCCAAAAACATGAAGTGGACAGAGTAAAGGGTGTTCATTCACCATATCTAGCCTCGTTCTCTATGAAGAAATGTTTGCTTTTCTCCTACTTTTCTGTAATCTGATTAAACCAAAAATATTTACCAGGTGGTCCTGGCAAACCTCGTGGTCCTTGGGATCCACTCCCTCTTTCACCTTTCTCTCCAGGGATTCCTACAGAATAATAAAAAGGCAATGACAATCAAAGAAAGGAAACCACATCAACAAATATTTCTTCACACTCTCTCACTAACATTAATATTTACTTCCCATTATTTAATGCAACAAGAGTGGTCAAAATTTATGTTCTAGAGATGTTCAAATGTGAACTTGGGAAAATAATTTGGATATAAATATAGTAACCTAAAAATAAAATAGGATGCAGAGGTTACAATATGAATAAATTTTCTCAAACATAGAAAAGTTTTGAGATACTGAGAACACCACAGAACCCTATTATTTTAAACTAAAAATGAGAAGATATTTCAATCTTTAATACTTCTGCCATAAAGGATGTGTTACACTTTCTTAGGAACAGTTATAATGAAAAAAGTTTAGGAAATTCTCCTGAATTCCTTGATTTATTCCTAGCCTTTTTTAACGAGTATATAAAATATAAGCAAAAAACAGCACTGAGCTTATGCTATAGTAGAGTAGTTCAAATAAGCAAAGGACACAACATAGGACACTACAGACACCCCATGTGATTGCAGTGATCCAAGATAGCCATAAAGTAGGTTTACCCATATGGTCATATTCAGTTCAGTTGCTTCCCTCCCTCAGAATATTGTAAAGAGCTAAGGATGTTGATCTAATTCTTTCAACTCCTACATTTTATATGTGCTAATGACTCATTTTCTCTCTTAATCAGTGTTCTATTTTGCAAAGAGTTGTGTTACTCCAAACAGCTTTTCAAGATGCAGCTGTTTGGTGCCAGAAGAATTCTGAGAATATTTTCCTGGGATATTATGTGGAAGCCTCAGACAGCAGCCAAAATGTTACACCAATTTGTATTTCATGAAACCTGAGCAAGACAGACAAAGGAAAGCACTGATCTAGTTAACCTTGTCTTTCAGATCACCAGTGTCCCTCAGGCAATCCCAATGGCCTAGCAGGGCTTCCTAGTCTGACATGGTAAAGGGAGCAGACTGCTCCTCTGGAAGCCCTTGCACTATGTCCACAGTACAGCTGCCTTGGAATTTATTCACCTCTTTCACCAGGTGGTCCTTGGACCCCAGGAGGTCCTGGGAATCCTGGTCTTCCTCCAGGTCCAGGCTCTCCTCTTGTCCCAGCAGCTCCTGGGGGGCCAGGTGGACCTGGTGGACCTGGCTGGTTACGGTTTGAATAATAATCATTCGGGATTTGATTCAGCATTTGATTGAACCGGCTCATTTGACCTTCAAAAGAAAATAAAAATGTGAAATGAGTGCAAATCTTTTATCAGAGTGGGAAGGAATAAAATATTATCTCTCTTAATTAAATCCTATTCTTGTTCCCATTCAATAAATTAGTACAGATGAATTAGAAAGACTTAAGATGAACATCTGATAAGAAGGCTGAACATAAATGGAGGAGGGAGGAAGTCAGGGAGGAAAGATAAGGGAGATTCTGGAAGCCAATGACATTAAAAAAATTTATCATCAAACTATTAAAATAAAAAAAGAGGCTTTTTTTTTTTTTTGCAATACTCTTACTCTCAGAGTTCTATTTAGAGGTTGCTTTTACTCTGAAGAACAGAAAGGACTTGCTCCACTTCTAAAACTGTAGTATCACATTTCTACATACTTTCAGAGCTCTGCAGCTACCACAGGCAATATAAATTATTCATGTGTGGAGCTAGCAGCACAGTCAATGAAGTCATTTTCTTAAGCCTGTAGGATGCACAGGCTTGTACCTATATACCTTCTGCATATGGGAAAATTTCATTTCCAAAAAAAAGGATGTGTGAACAAAAGAAACACCATTTTGAAACTATGCAGGAAGGAATGGAGAGACACACCTGATTAGTATAATGTGTATAATCCTAGCATAACACTGAAGAGATCAGCTGAACATGAAAAAAATAAGGTGGCGATGCTCAAAGAGATATTAAAATATCTTGGGTATGATATCCTTATTTGTAAGCCTAATGCGTTCACGAATGTAACTTTCCTTCTTCTGTGATGAGTAACTAATAGACCTGTTTTTATAAGCAACCATCACAGACATTTTAAGGGACATACTGTCCTCCTCCCTGTGCACAAGCACTCTTAATGATACAACAGGTATATCTGTTTTCCTCAGGCAGCACTTACCCTTATAATAGATACAATATTAAAACAAATTTGCCTCTGTCTTTCTTGGCAGGTCTACTGATAGCATAAGCACTGCTACAGCGTCAGAGAGAAAGCCTCTATAGAGAACAACTTCATGGGCTGCAGAGCTGCACTATGTGGCAGTAGAGGACTGAAATTCAATTCAAAGTCCTTCTCCAAATAAATATTGTTTTTACTTGCGTAGCACCACTGATTCTGTGCACAGTATTTACCCATCACTCATCTGTCTTTCCCCGCTGGCAAGGTATCTGCAGTGAGCATCCTTTTTCTCACTGATTCCCTTCTCTTGAAGATAAGACATGTTTAATGAGAAAATATATACTGATTTTATTGCAAAGATGAAGTCATTTTGGACCAAAATGACAAAGGGAACATCACTAGAATGTTAGACTTGAATATGTATTTCCAAAGGTCACAGATTAGTTCCAACTCAGTTTATTCTGTTATTCTGTTATTCTGTGATTATCTAGCCTCTGGATCTGGCAAAAACTTGCTGCTACATTTTTTCCACCAAATCATTTGCATTGGACAGCTATCAGATTGGTTAAGCTCTCACCATGCTCTGTGGCCAGCGTCTGTCACTTCAAATTTCAACCACTGTTTTCTCTTTTTAACAAAGTAGTAAATTAGTATGGGAAACAAAGCAAGCAACACTGTTTACCATTTATCAGTTGTTCACAAACTTGTCTTGCAACTGCTCGCATCATGTTTTGAGAAGCAATATCACCCTAAATAATCAAATGCAAAACAAGTGTTTTATTAGCAAGTGTTTGTACTTTTAAAGACACAGCATTTAACTTAAAAATAATTATAAAAACTGATTTTAAACAGACTTACTCTGTCACCTTTTTCTCCCTTCATTCCAGGTGCACCCTAAAATAAAATAAGTAAAAATTAAGCAACTGAAGGATTATGTTGTTTCACCCCAACTATAGGTTTGAAACATGCAATTCTATAAAAAAATTTTTACTCCTTCAAGAAGACAGATCTGGTTCTCCTTGAACTTTTCATTTCAGAGATGCCAAAACAGGTGTCAGAAAAGAGTGGAGAAACAATGATCTTTTTGTCTGTCATAAAACACACTAACAGATGCAGAAGCAAAAGATCTGAAGGAAAAATTCAAACAAGGACCAAAAATTGGATGTATTCTGACACTTGGATCACACTGTCAATTTCAAAGTTGAATTTCTAGCATCACATTTCTGTAAATGGTCAGTGGTGTTGTATGAGTTATATATGACTTTAATTTTAAGTCTTAAGACAACTTATCCTTAAAGAAGGTAAGTTAGGAAGAATAACACATGTCAAGGTAGGGTAGTCCTCATGAACCCATGTGAAAGAGATTCTGCATTAAGTGAAATAGAGTTATGCAGAGATGACACAACATGGAGAGAGATGGCATTAAGTGCTTATTCTATTTATAATGACAGCTTCCCTCTTAATTCTCAACCATTTCTAGTCTTAGAAAGGTCTCATAGAAGTCTTATTTTCAGCTCCTTACAATTACTAACATTTGCCAACTTTTCTCTAACAGCACTTTCCATTTGCCTTTGAATAGTTTAGTGGTTGCGGGGTTTTCAGTTTTCAAGAGTACTATGCAAGAAGCAAACCAGAAGGACTGATTCTAATTTTTATATATGTATGTGCATATCTAAAACACCAGGAATAATGAGGGGGCTAGCATGAGTTTATACAGATTTTCATTTCTAGCCTCAATTACTATTTGAACGTAAAGCATATTTCAAAGGTGAAAGACCAGTTTGCTCATCTGCTGCTCTGCATGGCTCTCCACATAGTTATACACACATCCTGAGTGTTACTGCTTTTTACACTGTAGTATTTCTTTAAGGAATCTATTTATCACCGTTAACAAAGCAAAGGCCAAGTGTGGGCTGCAGCTGTTTCTCATAACATTCCTACAGTACCCGCAATTAATTTCAACAACACGAGACACTAGATCATTCCACTGAGGTCACAGCAGACACCTCTCAAGTGTGGTGACACTGTTTCATAGACTTCTACTGAGGGTTTGGGCAGACAAATGCCCTTGGGGTATGTCAGGATGCAAACTCGGTGTACTCTCTGAGCTTCTCTGCTGCAGTTGCACACACCTACCCCATGACATGCCACAGAAAATATGAGACAGTTCATCCATCACTGAGTTAAGCAGTTGTCATACGGTACATTTGCATCATGAATAACAGATCATTCTTGCAAAATTAATTGTACATATTCAAATGAAAGATTTAGAATGGTGACACCATAAATGTGCCATTGGAATAAATTATGCCACCAATGAGGCAGCTGCTAATAAGTACAAAATATACCCATGAATATACTGATGAATATTCTTTCCCTTCTGTCCTTTCATCTTTAATCTACATTTTTCTTACTCTGTGAAGTCCACAGGGAAATGTCTGGTTTTTAGTTTTAGCTTATTACAGCTACATGCTGAAACAGACTACGGACTTGTAAATGCCATAACATAAATAAATGGTAACAACCAAAACCATCAGGAAAATAAGGCATTTCTGTCTGTCATTCTCCAATAATTAACGTTGTGGTAAATGATGATGTACTGAAGCTCTAAAAGATACCTGATTCCCAAATAAACAGACATTAGCGTCTCATTCATAAACTATTACATGTACGTGAAATATCCATTGAACTGAACCATAGGTTTTTTACTTGCACTAGTCTATAACATGAAAATCTTGGGTGAAAAGTGGTTAAAAACTATTCATGCTTCTCTTTCTGTTTGAAACTTGACAATTTTTCTATTTTCTGCAAGCATATTCCTTTGAAATTCTCTGCTCTGTATATATTTATAATACCTACTTGTTTTATTCTCATTCATTCTAAGGCTTTCATAGTACAACCTTCCATGAGAATCAAACCATACATCTTTTATTTATTCACTACGTAAATCCAAGCATTATAAATCAGATTTCTCATCTACTATCCTGAAAATATCCTGATAATTACTTAAATGGCATGTTCCAATTCACTTGCCAGAACATTTGCGAAGAGAAGAGAAGAGAAGAGAAGAGAAGAGAAGAGAAGAGAAGAGAAGAGAAGAGAAGAGAAGAGAAGAGAAGAGTGCAAACTTAAAATGTTCAAATCATATATGCTGTTTCTGGAAATAATTTTGCTGACTGGTCTAGAAAAGATCTTTGGGCTGTCTTCAACTACAAGTCATGTTGGTAAGACAGGGAGGTGCTCTGGTAACAAAAGCACTAACATTGTTCGAAAATATTGACAACAAAGGTTGCCCAGTGAGGAAAATGCTAACACCATTCCTTCATTATAAGCAACACACAGTCAATTTTAAAATTCATTGAAATAAAATGAGCCTCATTCTTCAATTTGTGACCTTGCAAACACACATTAATTCAGCCTTGTGGCTGGAAGTCTACAAGCTATTTGGAACTAACTTTAAAATTTGAAGATTAGAGGCTGACTGGCCATGCTAGCAATAAAGTGCATTTTCCACCTGGATATTTCAGAAACAAATTTTCAAAAAAATAATTACAACTGCAATTACTGAGTTGCTATTTGCATCTTACTCCCACTTGGCTATATGCCTCTTAAATTTCAGTTTATTTTCTTTTAATAGACAAAAAAGTGCACTTTAGCCAACAGCTTGACAGCGTTTTGAGAAACAGCAGCTGCTGCTGGCATTCTGTTTTGTTGATATCCTGCAATGAGGGAGTCACTTGGGGTCAGTGCAAGGAAAAGCTGGTTTATGCCGCATGTGGGATTTTTTTCTGAGCTGTGGGATGAAGGCTGGGGCTGCAGCATAGTTCTACTGCTGAACGAGGACAAAACAAAGGAAGTTTTGCTATTTTTACTTTTAAAGATAATGTGTTCAATTGTTTTTCCCAAAAGAATGTTTGCTCCCCTCAAGAACCACCAGCTCATTGCTCCCAAAGCAGTGTCTTTTTGAGACTTCATCTAGGACATCTGCATAGATGGATGCAAGAGCAATGAACACATGGCAGCAGAGAACGCAAAATTCTCAAAACCTGCATATAACTCACAACAGACTTGGACTACCCTCAGAAGGTTTTCACAGTTTATTTGGCTCTGGAGGCATCAGTTTAATAGCACCTTACTTACTAAATCTAAATGCTTTGCATTTTTCCCTGGGAACTGTCTAAATCAACAAAGTCAGACCCTGCTGTCACAGAGTCTGTTTTATAAACGGGACAGCTCTACCTTAACACAACTTGGTCTACCTACCCCTTGTTACTGTTTTCAGTCTCACACCTATAAAACAACAGGTACTGGAACTTTTCCTCTCTAATAGTCCAAGATCTTCAATTTCCCATTATATTTATTCATAGAAAACATACACCATTTCTTCTTGAACCAATATCCTCTTCTAGTTTAACAAGTCTTTCTTATTCTTGATGGTTGTTACCTTATGATATGTGTATGAACTATTATGGAATTCTCACTCTCTGACCAGACAGATGACAGATATTTTAGTCTCCTCTAGGATAGCCTGCACTCAGTTCTCAATAAATTACCAATTCCTTTGTGCTCTTACTGTTCCCTTTTCAGTCATTTTGTTACTACACTGGAAAAAACACCTAAGTTTCTCTTGGGGGTACTTGTAAGCAGATCAAAAAGCCAAATTTCCTATTTCCATGAAAATTCAGTTAACATTTCTAGGATATACTTGTTCTAGTATTAAGTACACAGTGAGGTAGAGAAATGTTTATGGTGTGGTCTGCCTCAGCTTAGCACATGAGTGGTACTGGATACACCAGGAAGGAGCTCTGGCTGACCACGTTCACTGGGAATAACTTCATAACACCAAGGCTGCTCATAATTTGCAGGTACTTTTATACCTTTTACCTGGAATACAATATCCCTTGGTTTGTAGTCTTTCTCCTGACTTTCATTTAATAGTACTAGCAATACAGATTGTTCAGGTAGAAGAAAAAATGGCAGGATCTGGTCAAAAATTATTTATTCCTTGTATTTACCAGAGGCAATGTGAAGCCTCATTATCTTTCTCTTCAGGCAGAACTATAATTCATGACAGTGCAAGTTGCATTTGGCTGTCAGGCCGCACCTTTGGCAACTGTAATACTGCACACAAAGGAAGGCCTTGAAATTCTGTCCACCAGGAATCTGATAAAACATCTGTGCAAGGTGCAAGCCAGAATTCCTGCTGGGATCTGTTCTAGAAACTTTAGAATGGTAAATATGATGTGCAGTGTCCTATTACAAGAAAGTGCAATAACTGTGGGAAAAAAAATGCACTTCTAATTGAAAAGAACCTTTAATAATTAGAGTGTAGAGAATTTAGACAGGGTGCTTGGACAGGAATTGACTGCCTTGCTTTGCAAAAGCCTTGAAACTGGTCTTGTAGCCAGATTTCCTTCTAAACACATTATTTACCTGCAGATCTTTGCTTCTGAACTGGGTCAGCTATCCATTGTCCCAGGTGAAGGAAAAATCAGATACACCTGACAACTTAAAGCTCCCTTGTGAACAAAGCACAGCACTTTGTGCTCCGACTATGTCTATTCAGCATGTAACCAAGCAAGAATATCCCATTAACAATGCATATCTAAAGGCAGGAAAGCTTCAAGACTTTCCTAAGACACTCCATGTGTTCTACTACAAGGAGAAATGGAATTTATAGTCCAGCAAACACAGATGTGTGTATGAGGAAATGACCCATCTTCCAGGCACTCCTGGGAGCTTCCACTTCATGGCCATCAAGTTTCCCAGCCTACTATATATCCTTTCAAATTTTGCAGCTTTTGTATATACCACTTCACTGAAGCAGGATGGAAAATTCTAGATGACTGCCGTACATTATTCACAAGTAATGAATGACTTCTCATTTCGCTTGCTGTCTCCACTCCTGACTCAAGCATAATTTCTCAGAGATCCTATAAATGAATCAAATTAAATTTCTCCTGAAACTGTTGGTGGGAGGCAGCACCTCCTCCTCTTTCTCCCTTTTCAGGAAGCACTTTAAAAGTTTGAATAGAACCCACAGAAACCACTCCTAAATAATTTTGAAATAACATTATAAAATGCATGAAACATTTGCAAAACAGAACTGATTATGTAATATTATCAAAGATTGTCCACCTTCAGCAGTTTATCACTTTTTTAGTACACACACATGCACCAATGTAAAGACTTTACAATCATTTTGGTGACCTAGTTTTTCACGCTTATGCAGTGTAGGAATGAATATATGTCTTGGCACATAATAGCCTACAGTCTTTTTAGTGGAAACAAGAGACCACAATTTCCAGCCCCAACTATTAAACTCAGCAAAATGGCATACTGTAAAAATAAAATTATTTTTAAAGAAAGGCTTGTGGGTTTAGGTCAGCTCCACTGTATTAACCACCACCATAAATGCAAGACAACTATTTAAAGCAGCAGAAGTCTCATGTTCATCAACAGACTGTAATTTTAAATTTGATACTCTAAGTGTATCATTATCTTACTGGTGTCCCACGATCTCCTGGTTTCCCTGGTTTTCCACTTGGGCCAGCAACTCCTGGAACTCCGGGAGCACCCTGCAGCAGAAGACATGGAAAATGAATTGTAGAAATACACAACCTCAGCACTAACAAGAAATATGTTACTGTACTGAGTCCAAGTAAGACTGAAAATGGTTCCTATTGGGCTGTTTTCTGTTAGGTACATATCAGGCTTGAAATTTTTTTTGTGGAATAAACAGTTTGTTTCTTCATGGAAATGTCTTCTTTTACATAACACCATAGTTTAACAGGCATTTCAGCACCAAAAGATGCAGAGAGCGTGTATATGTTTTTGGTATCATTCTTAATGGCAGATTCCTAAAGCAGCAAAAAGCAGTTTGTCCTTCTAGGTTCACCTAGCAGATCTGTGATCCAAGTAAAAATCCACAACAAGAAGACCATAGAAGTCATTCTAGTGATACTAGATATATACAAAAAATTAAAAGACAAGTATCAGATTATGTGATAAAAGCTCATCTGTACATTCACAAAGGAATATGAGAAAGACAATTGTGGGGGAGCCCAAATAATACCCTGCCTTAGAGAATGCTGTCTATATATGTAATGCAAATGTGTGCTCTGTGTGTATTTGCCTACCGGAAATGCATCTTCCAACTTGCTACAGTTTGGACCCAGTGACACTGAGCTGCAGCAACTTGCCTATCTCAGGCTGTATGATTCAACAAATACTTTTCTCTAACAACCAGCCTCTTTTCTAGCATGGTCCCACAAAACACAATGAAGCACCTCTTTAAGCAAAAACTAATCCTCAAATACTCTTGTCAAGAAAAACTTGTATTAACAGTGTTTGTTTTCACCAGTGTACAAGCAATAAGCCAATTGGTTTCAGAAGACCTAGCCATGCATTTAAATATCATGGCTAAAGAACCAGAAAAACTGGTTCTTCCCTTATTTACCCCGGCAGAAATCTGTTTCAACACTACTGCTACAAATGTTTGTGAATAAATGCTTTGCCCAGCTGTCTGCTCACCTTCTACCAAGAGTTTTTCAAACCCATTTAGGAAATTAAGCAAAGGATCCATTTCATTTTTGACAGAAATGGAAAATGTCAATGTGGCTCTCTCTTGGCTCAGGTCTCTTAATCCAGAGTATATCAAAGACACAACTATATTTACCGCTGGTCCTGGTGGGCCTCTGGGACCTGTGGGACCATCTTTTCCTGTGAAACCCTATTCAAAAACAGAAGCAAGATTAGAGAAAAATGGCCTTTACGATTATATAATTGCAATACTACTGATTACTACTATCATTTCTTTTAAAACCTATCCACAATATAAGTTATAAAATAGCTATCACAACTCATGCTAGAGAAAGCTATGGAACAATGAGCTTCAGACACTTTTGATGATAAACTGAAAACCAAATCAATCTTAGTACTTTTAAGAAAATAAATCATAATTTTATCCCAGAGGAGTAAAATATCTCTTTTCACTGTTCTCTCATTTACAGTTTAGTTGGAGAATCACAGGTTTCTACTTAACTGGAGAGCCACCTCCCTCTCAGATATTTCCCCGGAAAGAATGAATGCTGAGAAATCCCATTTCAGTAATCAAAGATAGCATTCACAAGTTAATGTTGATGGTCCATGACCCACCAATCCAACAGTATCCTCTTTGGCAACTGGCTATCACACAGTTGTCTGTTTTCATTTCAAACTATCAACTCCCACTGAAGGACAGCTGTAAATGCATATATCAGCTATTAATTTTGACTGTAAAGGCAAATCATTCCTTCAGTCATCTTAAAGGTGATATTCCACTGTGACAACAAAACAGATTTACTTAGTTGACCCCAGTTAGAAGAAAGGAATTGTAACAAACCACAATGAAATACCTGTGTACACACCCTTCATTAGAAGAGATTTCAGAATTCTCCATCCAAAGAAAAGTTTTTAGCTCCAGATAGCCAAAGGTTTAGGAGCAAACCTGACGTAAGTTTGGCACAGACAGATTCCTTACCAATATGACATCTCCCAGACATGGAGATAAGCAGTTTCAAAGGGATCCCCTGCAGCAGCAACAATGGGGGGAGGACAGCAGGGCTGAGTGCCCTGGCAGAGCCCTGCTCAGGGGACACACTGCTCTATGGGTGAAGGCAGCTGAGAACTTAGTCAGGGGAGGGAGCAGGGCAATTTTTCCAGAATCTATCTGGCTAACGATAGCTGTCTGGGGAGGTTTTCACCCCTGCGGTGTTTCCAACCCTTCTGTTTCTGTCTCTCCAAAAGGGATACTGATAAAAGGACTCCTTTTGAAAAAACATTTGAAAATGGAAAGATATATAAAGAAGGGGAAAAAATCCAACAAAACACAGAAATGACATTACTTGGTCTTTACAGAACATAAACTGAGGAAACCTTACCCTTTCTCCTGGAGGTCCCACTGGTCCAGGTGGACCAGGTAAACCTGGCGTTCCCTGGAGGGAGAAAGAGTGAGAAATTGTCTCTGTGACAACAACACTGCTATGTCATTCCATATATCTCAAGTACATACGTTCTCCCCCCCCCTTTCTGTCTAATCTCATTGTACACTAACATGTAGCATTGCTTCCTACAGGACATTACTACTCCCTAAAAGTGTATTACTCAGGGTTATAAGGACTAATGAAACAGGTAAAGAATACAAGGCCCTTGGCCCATGACTGACCTTATCTGATAACTGAAACTCAATCCACAACAACATTTAAGCATTCCCCTTATAGTATTTTTATCATCAGTAAAATTAAGGACAATATAGTAACCAAGGAATATTTGTTATATCACCATGTGTGCATATCAATGACCTTAGATTATCTAAATTTGGCCAATTATTTTATTGTAGTTTACAATACAGAAACCTGCACATAACTGAAATTTAATATTGCTTGTTTCTATCAGAAAGCATACAATTAATGTAGCACGGCCATTTGAATTCCAAAAGCAGAAAGTAATTAGGCAACATTGCTGAAGAAGGGCTCAGCAAACATTTTGCAATCTTTATTTTAGGAAGACACTTAACTGCAAGTGGCCAGAAGATGAGAGACCTTCCTGGGGGATTATCAGAGTATTCTTCCTAATCCAGTGGTCTGTCATTGTACATTCACAACTGTCCAGAGGGACATTTGGCTTGACCAAGCACGGCTGTTTTTTCACTTTTGCTGTTTTGAATGGTTTACTATTTCCTACATTTCAAATTTCTAAGTGTAAGCTAACTATGCTTCCAAAACTATGGCTTAGGGAGAAGAGCCTCTGACTCCTAGTGGCGTCAAAGACAGCTGGCTAGCAGCCAGGCTGCATCAGGAATAGTGTAAAATTACATTATCTTGTCTACGTGTCGACTTACCGATCGCCCTGGTAGTCCAGGCTGGCCAGCATCCCCTTTCATTCCTTGACGACCCTATAATTTTCACAAATGATTACAGAACACATCATACTTCCAGGACACAATGTGTAGGAGCATATAAAGAAGCAATTTGTTGCCTTTCACAACTAGCTTGCCTTCCATATATGCTACAGCAGATGGTATAAATGCACAGTCTATAAATACACATGAGCTAAACTTGACAATACAATTTTTTTTTACAGTGGCTTGCACAATAATCCATCATTAACAACTGTTACTAATCAAAAATTTTATAAACATACACTGAGAACATGGATCACAATTGATATGAAAAATGAAACTACATGACTCAAAAATGCTCTAAATTCTTGTTAGCTAATAAGAAATTCCACAAATGTTGGTGTTTTCATTCTACAGACTTTTTCAAGTGAGTGTGATGAATAATTGTATTATTTGTATTAGACATGTAAAAGGATTGTTTGTCCTTTCTTGCTGTTAGGTACCTCTAGATCATCCTGATTAAGTTTTTCCTCCCAGTATATAACAAAAAAAAAACCATGAAAAGAGTTCTACACAGGGTAAAAAAATCATTCTACTTTGTCCTTACAAAGCAGAAGGTATTCCTAATGTCTATTTTAAAGTACATTTTATTTTCCATTTACCAAATTTCATTACAGATGGAGCAGGTAACCAATTTTCAAATGAAAAATGACACAGCATGTAATTAGACATCACTTCTGCTTTCCATAAACTTTATATTTTGAGCAAAGACTTCATAAAAAAGCTCCTGAATATATTAAAATTCGAGTTGATCTTAAATAGGAAACATCAGAATTATATTCCTTCTTTTAGGGTGATTATTTATTAAAATATGGCAAAAGCAGCCTTAATACATTCGCAATGCCGACAAAGAGTTATATATGCTATCTTCAATAAAAACCAGAACACATGAAACTTCATCAGTGTTAATACGAGTTACTCTGGCTTTGAAGGCATGCACATGAAATCAGAAGGAGCATCTTGCTAAAACATGGATGTTGTTGCCAAGAAAACCCCTAGCCACTGACTTAAGCCAGAAAATAGAAGTTGAACATGTAAGTCTGTGAGAAAGTCTTCAAAGTAATATTGCATGCTTAATTTTGCTGTACCACAGTTTGACAGTTTTGAGTCCTTAAACTGAAATGCCTAGCAACTCTACAGAAAATCCATTAAGGCTGAAAACAGAGTAGCACAACTTACACTACAGCACTTAGACTCTGTCCCTTCATTACAGTCCCATAAGCACATGCACCATTCAGGACAGAAAATGCTATTGTATTAAAAGACTTGTTTCAGAAAGACATGTGTCTCACAATACTGCTGGGAACAGGGACAAATGAACACTCGGGCAAAGGTGCCGCCCTCTTCCCAAGACCACCACCCCCATGGACAGCTCTGGCTCCACACACATTGCCTGCTGATGGCACTCAAAAGGTCCTCCACTCACCGGTTCACCTGGGATTGACAGCCCATTGGGACCCTGTGGACCTGGTGGACCCTGAGGGCCAGGAGGACCCGTCTCACCACGAGGACCAGGAGGACCCTTAAAGCACAAAATTGAAAGAAAATTGTAAATGAGAATCCCTTCTGAAATCCGTAACTGCAAAATCCTTTGGGTTAGAGACTTAAGGTAAGTCAGAAGCCTGGAGACACATTCAAGACTTCAGAACAAAGGTGGAAATAGAACAAACATTGTTCGAGAGGCATAACCTTTCATAAGCTATTCTCTGATTCATGTTGGCAGTCTCAGGCCAGTACATGCCCTCTGGCAGTGCTAATTAGAAGTATTGTCACCTCCTCTGTACAGAGGAGAGAACAATAATGCTGCAGTGTGTATTAACACTCTGATGCATGTAATCCCAGTATCCTGACATGTGGTCAATGCCTTTGAGGCTACACGGACTATGATATACAGTCTCAAATAGGCTGCACAAAAGTAACATAAAGGCATATTTTCAACTGAATTTTCAATCTCCATTCTTAGCCTAAAACTAAACATAAAAATTTTCACACAAGTAAGCCTGTGGCAACATTATTATAGATGCACTTTAGGAAACATACTTACAGATGATCCAGTCAAACCCCTTTCACCTCTGGGGCCTTTAGCGCCTGGGCCACCCTAAATTGAGTATTTGGAAAGAAAATGTATTTTATAGACAGAAAGCAAAGGTGCATAATACTAGTGTGCATTATGAATTCCCCTAACAAACTCCTATGTGAAGCTCCAAAGTTTTGAAGTGTACAGATCACACCGCTAAAAAGAGTAGTAGAATAAAATATGCATCAGGAACTAAGGGAAACCACATCAACTTCAGCCTTGCCAATTCAGCCCATGAAAAATTATTATTTTGATTTTTGTCTCTGCAGACATAAACTTAAATTTATATTCATCAAAGTCTCTGAATACCTCTCTAGTAGATTACCAGACAACTTAACTGGACTTTAGATTTCTTATGCAGCATTTTTGATAGCTTCAAAATACGACTACTGGGCTGAGTATAACTCTCTACTACTCAAAGCAATCTGTAGGAGTATGTCCATTCCATAAATTACTCTCCCTCTACATAAAAAATAAAGTAATTTATTTCCCTGACAGAGTGAAGAATCTTTTCTTGGAGTGAAATCTTGACTCTGTATTTAGGAAAAATATTTTTACAGTCCATTAAAAATATCTTGTACATGATGTGCAAGAGACTAGGCCAGAGCCTTTCAGCCTATCAAACAATGAGGAGCTATTCTCAGTGATCACACTGGAAATACTGGAAAAGATCATACAAACAAGTAGATGTGGTAGGAGCTGATGAAAAGGGGATGGATTACCATGATGTTATGGACATGCTGATAGAAACTATGCCTCTGACTGACATTTGTTTCACAAAACTACAGACCAACACAAAACTACTTCCAAAAATTTAAAAAACAGAAAATTTGTCTGTTATGAATAGTTACAGCCAGTAACTTACAGCTGGTCCAGGAGGTCCTGGAGGTCCCACACTGTCTTGAGTACAGGTACAAGCATTTGGAAGAGCTGGGCATTTTGCTTCATCTCTCTGAAAATTCAATCACAACTTATTACTGTCCTTTTAAAGAACTCAATGGCAGCATGCTTGTCTGAAACAATAGCAGGAAGATTCTCTATTATCCAGTTTTCAAGTAAAATTCACAGCTAAACTGTGGTTTCCAAATATTTCTACAGGATCATTTATATTTTTAGAAAATTTTCCCTGTGAACTTTGCAAGGCATTAACAATAGAGGCACAAGCAAAATATTGTTCCAGTGTTTATATGCATTTTACAATCAGCTTGCCCTGACAAAGAATAGGTACTTTTTGAATGTTAATCTAAGAACAGATTAAATAAATAAATAAATAAATTCCCCATTTATAATACCTAGAATTTGAAACATCACTGAAACACAAATATAACAGACATTTTTTGCACCATTTCTAAGGGGCTCAATTCTAGCATTACAACCTTACTGCCTCAAACACAAAACTCTGAAATGAGGTGTTGTTGACTGGCTGCTCTGATAACTGTGATTTAGAAGCATTGTCAGTACAAGGTTTAATACCAGCCTAATATTAATATTATTAAATTTAGTATTAATAACATTTTTCTGGATAGCCTCTGGTTCATTTATACTTACCATAGACGGGAGATCACAACATCTGTCTCTGCTAGTCCAAACTGGACTGCAAACAATGTCAAAGTTCTGGATTTCTAACTGTAAAAGAAAGTAATACTCTTGAAAGATCATTAAGTATGTTGTTAAGTATGAAATCTATTGACATTATCATTAAAAATTATTCCTCCATTTATTTCTAATGATAGAAAATCCAGAGTATTCCTGCTCTTGTTTGAATTTACCTGAGTGCAACTTTCAGCTATTAGAATTTTGTTCTTGCAACTCTGCTAGAACGAGAAGATATAAAGACCAAACTTCTCAGTTAAGTACATCGGGTTTGACAGTATAGACACGTGAAAGCTTTGGGTGCAACACTGGATTCCCAGCAACCCCTAATCTCTAACCTCTTTCCTCAGAAAATTTCAATGTCTTGCAATAATGAACAGATTCATATTTATTGCTTACTGTTGCTGATCTTCGGTCGCCTTTTAGAAGTTTCCCAAGTATTTCATAGCCATCAGTTGTGATATTGCCAGCCTCCTTAATTGGTTTCTCCAGTATTTCACTGCAGTCAATGTAAACCTTAACATTTGATGAAGTTACAACAATATGGACCTGAAAAAAGTTTAACGTAGTATTTAGAAAAGGCACATGGGCACAATTACTTTAACATTTTAATAGTATTTCGCTGATTCAGTAGTACTGTTTTAAATTTGATTCCTAGTAATCCTGCTTTACTTCCAACTGGTGGAACAATTCAAACTCAAGGAATTTAAATTTAAAAGAAAGTCTATAACATTAATAACCTCTTTAGAATGTGTTGAAGGTCAACAAGATGAATACACAAGCGCAGCTAAGAAATATTATTTAATGTACTAATTGAACTATTATTACCTATCTAGAAAGCTTGCCTGAAAATTGTTTTAAGATGGCATAAAAGTAAAAAATAAAAGAACTTTTGAGAGGAAGTAAATATAAGCATTTCTTGTTCTCTTCTGATGGCTGAGACCAGACAAGATGTTTGTAAGCCTGGGACTGCCCACTGGCTAATAGACTCTGTAGTTCAGAGAGTAGACTGTTTCAGACCCAAAGATACAGAGTTCAGTTTCCACAGATGATTCAACCAGAGGAATTAACTGCACTGAGATACAGGAAGCAACCAGAGAAGCCTGCCCAGAACAATGGAAAATAATGGAAGATGCAAGAGAAGATTTCCACAAGAGAAATCTGGTTACAAAAACATATGCCAAAACAAGGGGAAACAGGGAAGAGGAAGAGATTAATGATTGGAAATAAAGGACATTTAGGAGGGAGAAAGGAATGATTGTAATGAAGAGAGAGTACATTGACCAGGAGATGAGAATGAAGTGCTTGGGGGAAACATAGTAAACCTTAAACAGAGGAACACACAAAACCTAAGCAAAGATTATCTTTCCAAACATTTATGGTATGTATGACAAATGTTATGAGAGTGAATTTTCTACATTTCTGTGAAAATGTAGAAAACATTTAGGAGTCTCCAAGAAAGAAACTAGGGCCATTTCAGCACATTTAATACACAGTTGTTGAAAGAGCATATTCAGGCAACAGGAAGTTTTCAGGGGCTTTATATACTTTTATCTACTGCATATATTTCATATACATCATTATAACACCTATGTAATTGTTAAAGTATCAGCACATTAAGAGCAGGAGTAAAGAATCCCTGAAGTATGTATTTATGTTTTAAATCTTCTGTTATCCCAGGACATAACCATACAGAAGCATATTGCTATTTGATGACTGCTTCAAAAATTAGCATAAAGTTGACAGATTCCCCTAAATGTTCTGAGTCAACAAGTGCCTGAACAATCTCCTGAGAATTTTTATTTTTCTTCCCTTTTAAATATTTTCCCATGCAGACTTTTCTTCAAGGCATCAGCACAGCTTATCTAAAAGTCTTTTAAAATTATGTGCTTATGCTTTATATCTCAGTGCTGTGTATACAAGTGGGGCTTTTAATTAAAATTCCCAACAGTGTTCATTGAGCAAATAATTAAAAGAAACAAACAAACAAAACAATTGAAAGATAACTCTGTGTCCAAAGTATAATTTGGTATTACATGCCAATCTTTCTATAAAACAAAATAACTGCCCTGCCAAAACTTTAAATTCATTATAATTTGTACATTATATACTCAGTCATTTGCTTATATGACTAAATTTTACAGGTTAATTACTGCATCATCCAGTTTAAACTCATCACAGATGCAATTTACTAATTCTGAAAGGTGCCTAATATGCAAGTCCTTCTACTGGAATATTAAGTATTTGTCACAATTTAAATAAAATAAAACACATTGCATAGCAAACACAGCTAGTATTTTCATTAGTGCAAAAAACTTAGGAGAGGTAAATCTATATCAGAATGTTGAATGAGATCAGCTTGAAAAGGTTCCAATAGGAATAACTGCTGAGCATCACCTATCTATCTAAAAAAGCAATCCCAACAATCAAAAAAAAGGAGAGCTCTCCCGAGTCATTGACCCAGTCAGTTAAACACTGATTTACTGCCAGACCAGAATTCCAGTCCAAATCTCATGGCCTAGGCAATAAATCTAATTAAAGCAGGCATCTGGTGTTTACAGTAAATAAAATATCTCTGTATTCAACCCCGATGCATTTTGTTTTCAACAGTTTCTCACACACCAACATAAAGAATCTGTTCTGCTTAGTTCTGACTATTTATTTCATTTATGACATTTTAGGAAAGAAAACATTTTTTAATTTTTCTCTCTCGATGCCTTATAAGATGAAGTTTGATGGTGTTCTGATCTGCTGCTAAGTGAATCACATCAATGAGCCAAGCAAACTAATTTCCCATATGTATATCAGCAGAAAGATGTACACTCATTATCAAATTTCCTCTTGCTAACTACTGCAAAATGGCAAGCTAAAAGGAAGTCTAGTGTGGTAAGAATAAGAACAAGTTGTCTGTCTCTCCAAAACATCAGTTATAAATTTAATGACTGTCTCAGGCAGTCAGAATTTTTCCTATGGGACTTGCCAGATTCAACAGCTTTCACCATAGCTATGCTACACAGAGTTTTCAAGCATGCCAAAGTAAATTTCCCTATAGTTAGGTGTAGTTAAGTGAATTTCACTGAATGAACCAGTAAGTCATCAAATGAAAGCCACAAAAATATTTAGTATTTTGGAAAACATCTCCTTGCATTGTAAAGATCTGTCATCTCTTTGAAACTGGATGGTAGGAGAAATTGCAAAAGTACCTTTAGAAAGGTACTCTTACTTTCCTTCCTTCATCCATCTGAAACTACTACTATCCATTATTAGGAGCTAATCAACACAGCTGAGACATAAGGCTTTCCCAGCAGGTGGGCTGGGGAAGCCCATGATGCCATCACTAACAATCTGACTCAGATAGCAATCTCAGTAATCATCTGGAGAGATGCCAGAAAAGTCAGCTTAGTTTTATGGTGAAAAATTGCAAATATAGCTCTAAACCAAAGCTCTTACAGCTACTTTAAATATTATCAAAATCTGAACTTTTAATTCCTTTCTGGGAAAAAAAGAAGGGGAATTACACATTGCGTTAAGTAACTGAGAAATTTTTTCTTAAGAAATAATCTTTTAAGCAAGAATTCATAGTTGTAAAGCTTTAAGATAATTTCCCCATTTGCTCTGATAAATGAGTAGAACATCACCGTAAGTGCTGTCAGAGAAGCTTGCTCAGCTCTATCACATTTAGAGAAACTATACGGGAAAATGTGATTCTAAACATCCAACACATTAGCAGCAGATATTTAAAACAGACTGCTGGCAGTACAGCAGGAGGAGAGCTCCACACCACTGACCTGAAGAAGTGTCAGCTCTCACAGTGATATCTTAAATAAGGCATGCACATGCTGCTTTGTGTCTAAACAGTACTTCTTGGTGATGACTCAACCTTCATACCAAAACAAGATACATCCTAGCCTTTACTGACAGTTTTTCTCACTCGAGTAGATTAATATATTTCCTTAAAATTCAGTTGTCCTACTAAGCTATTAAAAAAAAAAAAAAAGTGAAGGGCAAAATAAAGACTGCTTAATGTAGGTATGATCCAAAGCTACTCATAACTATCAGTTACAGAATCAATGACATAAACATTTCCTTATATATACAAAAATAATCAGGCCTTAAATAAATTCTAAAACAAGAATAATTGGATATAATATAGGATCAGTTTGGGAAGTTACTCTCTGTCACATTCTGAGGAAATCAATAGCTTTTATAGTACTGTGTGATTTTCATAGTCACCTGTGTTTTAAACAGATGAAGTCACAAAACATTATGCACTAGTTATCTTTCCTGGCTTTCAGTCTAGCAAAGCTCAGTTGACAGCTTGGCCTCCAGTATGTGGAAGTTGACAGAGGCAACCCCTTATCAGTATCCTCAAAGGAATGCTGGTAGTGACTAGTCATGCAGAAGAGGGTATCATAAAGAAAACAAATGCTATGCTCAATCCATATTTAGTCATCAGATGAAAATTAAACTAAATAGAAGGGAGATAAATGAAAACATGAGAATGTGCATTTTAGCTAACCAAAAATGTTGCAATTGCAGCTTACTTTCTTGCCCTAAACATGCATATTTAACACAACAAGAGAGTATTTTTAAAATATTTTTAGGTATACATATATTGGTATACTGAGTCAAACACTTCCTGGTGACTAGAAGTAAGGAAGCCTGGCAAGATCAAATTGGTGCACAAAATTAGAAAAGCAAGCACAAAACTATGACAAGAGACGGCAGATGCAGCAACATGTAAAGATTTCACTAGCCATTTTGTCAATTCAAAAACTGTAAGTTTCATTCTAAATCATAAAAAGACCTTTTATGAGCTCTCTCTCCTTATTGTTGCTTCCTCAGTTAACATGACATTGGAATATTTTAGGCCCAGTGTTTTTAAGCAAAATAAAAAAATCAATTCACATTCATACTTACTAATTATATAGATACAATGTATTATGTTTGTTAAACATAAGAATCTTGTTCAATATGCTATTGATCTCCCAACACTGGTACCCTGCCTACTCACTTTCTCTGGCTATATCTTCTTCTTTGAATGATTTCAAATCATTACACTCCCACGAAATCTTTTCTCACCACAACTTGCTTTCCTTTTTTCTTCCCGTTTATCTTTTATTCTTCCTCTTCCATTTGGAATGGAACCAGGCTACAATTTCTTCTTCAGATATATCCCTCCACTTACACAATCTTAACAAATTCTTGACAAATCTCTTACATTGGTTCAAAGAAGACCTATAACTTCAGAGATCTTGTTTTACATGATCTGTAGGTCCTTATGTCAACTTCCAGTGCTATCCAAAAACCAGATACAATCACCTGACAGTGACTTCTGCTTGGTTGTCTTCTATTTAAAAGAACAGTACTTCAGAAAGCAGCATCATAATTTCAATCATTTACCTTATGGAAGCTTCCATAAAAGATTTTCTTTATGTCATCATTATCAAAAGTTACAGTTTGAACTTCTCCCCTTGTATCCTTGTTAAAGAATGACAGCACTTTGCTGGCAGCTGCAATAAATAAAAATAACATATTTCATTTCATATATACTACTGAAACCACCATCCAAAGATACACTTATAGATAAAATCTAGTTTACCCCTTTTTTGGGTAAACACAAATCATAGATGGTCTTAATGACCTTTAAGTACATAGATGTAATTTCCTTTGATTTTAGAGTTAATGCCAAAGTTGAAATGTAGTTTAGATTAATTATTTTTAGTTGAACTATAGATGTACAAAGTTTAAAAGAAATCTCTTGAAACAAAAAGTGTATAATCCTTTTATCATGTAAAAATGCTTTGGATTTGGAAATATTTGGGGAGAACACATGCAAAGTAACATAACATGTAACTTCTCTATGCAATAAGTATAACCATCCTTACGATCAAGCACAACTCCAACTTGTGGTTTGTAATCTCTGTCTGTAATCTGCCAAATTGCAAAAGGCTCATTGGGGGATTCAGGCAGAAGACGGAATAACAGAATAATAGTGTATGCCTGTGGCAATCCCTCCGGGTGAATCTCCCTGTTAAGACAATATAAAGACATTTTTTCACGTGGAAACACACGAGGAAAATAAGATCTTCATCATTTGCTCTTTCAAAGAAAAGACACAAGAGCAACAGGAAAATGACAGCGTTTAGTGGAACAGAGCATTTTAACCACTCTCTCAAATAGAAAACACCATTGTGATATAAAAACACTGCGATTTGTTAAGATGAATTCACAGCCTGTCTTCAATTGGTCCCAGCACCATGGTTAGAGAGGATGCCAGAATATGACCAAGAACTCTTGGGTATGTATTCTTGTGGCAAAATTCTATACTAACTACACATGTTTTAAATTCCTTGATGAAAAGTACAGAAAAAAAGGACCGCAGCTTTACTCGTTTTTTTCATCTGGCCTGCTTCAGTCAGGCAACAGCATTTAACTATTGCTGCCCTTCAGGCACAGATACAGTGACAGGGATATTTAATGTCTTCTCTGCAACTGGTGATGTATTTGGGCTCCAGCTTATCCTTTAGTGGCTCAGGTTTAAATCTGTGATATTTGGACTGTTAGACATTAAAAAAGCAGAGAGCCAACAGTAAATAAATACATGCATGAAACAGCTTTCAGAACTTTCTGTACAGGAAAGGAGTGAATGCAGGAAGGGAACTGTAAGAAAGAAGATAACTACTGCTTCTCCTTAACCATTATAATGGAGCTCAGAAAGAGATTTAGTCACATGAACATAAACATAAAAACCTTAAAATGAAGAGAGGAGCTGCTTTGTATGTTAGAAAAAGCTTATGAACCCATACAATTATGAACACTGCAATAAAAACCATACCACTAAGTCAACAACATCACACAGCACAGTGCAGGAATGCAAATATGAAAATAGATATAGCAACACAATTTATAACTTGGATAACAAGTTACTTCAGATATGGAAACAACTATGCCACTAGGATCAGTATGCGTTTATTGCTTTGCTGACTCAGTCTAGAGTTTTATTTTCTGGATTCTCATGAAAAGTAAGTGCCCAGAATACTCTGGCAAGTCTATTCCACCTCTTTAGCAGACATTAGACTACATATCACAACATTTCTAAAAAATTGAAATAAATAGGAAGCCTATCTTTTTATTGTCTTTTCATCAATTTATCCTAATAAATGCAATATCTATCAATGCAGGAGAGTTGCAAAACTGGGATTATCTGTATTTTCCTAGACTGGAAAAAGCTGGGCTGTCAGAGAACTATCATCCCCACAGGTATTAATGGCATGCCAATGAACTTAAAAATCCTCAGGTCCTCCACTTTTAAAGCTGTGATCTCAGAAGGCTGGCAAAAAGAAATTATTTCTTCATAAACCGTAGCTTCTGTGTTTGTGATCTGATCTTTACCCAGTCTGGCAGGACTGCAGAAGATTTCAAAGGCTTCTATGAAAAGAAAACTAAATTTCCTTAAATTTTTTAGCAACAATGGGCTATTTTTAGGCATCTCCTCTGCACCAGAATAAACTTTTCTGAAACTTACTTAAATAGATGAGAGAGAAACAAATGTAAAAATGTGAAAAAAAAAAAAAAAAGAAGAGGGAGAAAGGTACTGTTCCACTTTTCATAAAACTAACTGCTAACTAAGTCTTGTTTTCCTTTGGGAAAAAATGTTGGCAAGAATGACCATCTGTTACCCATCCCTAACCAAGCTCTAAGACCACAGGCCCTTGAAAACTCTGCTCCATTTGCCAAATAAGGCAAGACAAGTAGAGGAGAAACTACCCTAGGTCAATGGCATCAGTGTGCTGCCTACTGTAGTAAGAATGATGCTTCTGAAAAAAGTGATGCTATTCCCTCCATATTGAAACCATTTCTGTCCAGCAACATGGAATTCATTGTAGTAAGGAGGCTGTTGCTCAACTGCCCAAGTATAAACTGTGGATTATATGCAATTTGAATGCTTAATAAGCATAATCTCAAAGAAAAATAAACAACTAGATTAATAGTGAACTGTGACTGCAATGGAAGAAATAGATTAGCATTTAATGAAAACAATGATAGATGTTCTTCGGAGTATATTTCTTGAAGCTCAGTAAAAAGAACATTAAATTAAGGCATCTTCCATAAAACACAAATGCTATCTATACAATCTGTTAATCCTTCATCATCTGGTCACCCTAAATACAAGTCTTTAGGTTTACTTACCGTATTGGCTGGCTGACAAAGGCATTTTTGTGGAGTCTATATGCTACATAGCTTGGGAAGGAGCCTGATTCCAGTGAAACTCCTTGTACAGAAGCAAAATGCTTCTCTGTTAGATTGTATGATTCCAGCATCTTGAAACCTTTAAGTCCAGAGAGAAAATAAAAAACAGAAACACTGTAGAGCTGTAAAAGACACAAATGGACCTATGCCAAAATATTAGAGACTTACTTACCAGGTGAAGTGTATCCCTCCAAGTAAATAAGGGGACAAGCTGAAAGACATGAAACAACATATAATTCAAAACTACTAAGCCTAACAGGATATGAACATATGTATACTTCAGAAAATTTTATTACCAAGATGTCTGTGCTATTATTAATTATGAGACAATTTTTGTTACATTTTTCATACTGTGCCCTGAGCTGTGGTAGATGTAATGTCAAAATCTTTACTCATCACTTTTAGTAGGGTATTTCTACTGTGACAAATTGTATGGAATAACAAATGAACCCCAAATATTTCAAGAGTATAATTCATAAGAAGAAAGGAGGACAATGACACAGTCTTTCCATTAATATTTAAGGCATGAGTCAAGCTGCATAATAGCTGTCAGATTCACAAGAAATAACTGCATATTTATGTGGCTCCGCAGAAGCCAGCAGATGAGGCAGTTAGGGAACAAGCAGCTCCACGTGACAGGCCTGAGAATTTCTTATTTTTGCCATAGAAGGATTTCACTTGAGTAAACAACTGAGCTTTATTTAGATAATTTTAAAACAGCATCACACACTATAGCTGTACATCTTAGCACCCCTATTCCAGTGGTAAATAAGAGACCAGTTGTGCCCTGTGGTTCACATTAGGCATCATTCTACTTCTTAATGTTGTCAGTGACTGTTACTCTTTCCTTGTTATACTAGTACTTTTGAAATGCAAGATGAGATTACATAAAATACAATACTCACTCCAAAATTTTAAAAATTAACTTGCACCCTTAAACTATGTCCAGTTATTATGAAATCTAACTTTTTAACATGAACATGTCTTCTGATGTACCTTAAATAAGATGGCAACTTGTATTGGGTTTGCATGGCAAGGTTTTGGTAATGTGGGAGCTACAAGGGTGATTTCTGTGAGAAGCTGCCAGAAGCTTCCCTTATGCCCAACAGAGTCAGTTCCATCTGGTTCCAAGACAGAGCCATCACTGGCCCAGGCTGAGCCCATCAGCAACAGTGGTAGTGACTGGGGGATAACAGATTTAACAGGGGTGGTGGCTGGGGTTGAGGATTGTGTGTGTTGGAATGACACAACAACCTGCAGGCACCAGAGCAAAGATTCCACTGGTCTTAACTGTGGAAGATTATGGTGAGGCAGGCTGTGATCCTGCAGCCTGTGGAAGTCCACAGAGAAGCAGATATCCACCTGCAGCCCCTGGAGGACCCTGTGGAAGAGCAGATGAATGTCTGAAGGAGGCTGTGATGCTGTGGGAAGCCCATACTGGAGCAGGCTCCTGGCAGGACCCGTGAAGAGAGGAGCCCACGCCAGAACAGGTTTGCTGGTGGGACTTGTGACCCCATGAGAGACCCAAAATGGAGTAGGCTGTGCCTGAAGGATTGCACCATGTAGAAGGGACCTAATGAGGTTCAACAAGGGCAAGTGTAGGGTCCTGCACGTGGAGAGGAATAACCCCAAGTCGAGGCTGGGGGCTGACCTACTAGAAAGCAGTTCTGCTGAGAATGACATGGGAGCTTTGGTGGGTAACAGGTTGACTATGAGCTGGCAGTGCCCTTGCAGCCAGGGAGGCCAATAATATCCAGGTGTGCATCAGGAAGAGTGGCCAGCAGGTAACACAAGTGATCCTGCCCCTCTGTTTGGCCCTAGTGAGGCCACATCTGGAGTGCCATGTCCAGTTCTGGGCTCCTCATTACAAGAAAGACTAGGAGTTACTGGAAGGGTTCCAGCAGCAGAGCATGAAGATGAGGGGTCTGGAGCAGTTCTCTTATGAGGAGAGACTGAGAAAGATGAGCCTGTTTAGTCTAGAGAAGACTGAGAGGTGATCTCATTAACACATATAAATATCTCAAAGGTGGGTGTCAAGAGGATGGTGCCAGACTCTTTTCAGAAGTGCCGAGCAACAGAGAAAGGAGCAAAGGCCATAAACTAAAACACAAGAAGCTTCGCCTCAATATGAGGAAGAACTTATTTATGTTGAGGGTGGCAGAGCACTGGAACAGCCTGCCCAGGGAGGTTGTGGAGTCTCCCTCTCTGGAGACATTCAAAACCCATGTGGATGTGTTCCTGTGTAACCTGCTCCAGGTGATCCTGCCTTGGCAGGGGCATTGGACTGGATGATCTCCAGAGGTCCCTTCCAACCCTAACAAGGTGATTCTGTGACCCACACTGGAGCAGTTCATGAAGAACTGAAGCCCATGGGGAGAACCCATGTTGAGAAGTTTGTGGAGGACTGTCTACCACTGGAGCAGAGGAAGAGTTTGAAGACTACTGCCCCTGGGAAGGAAGGAGCAGCAGAGACAATATGTGATGAACTGACCACAGCCCTCATTCTCTGTACCCCTGTGGTGCCCAGGGTGAGGAGACAGAGAAAACTGGGAGTAAAGCTAACCCCAGGAAGAAGGGAGGGGCAGGGGGAAGGTTTTTAATACTTGATTTTATTTCTCCTTATCCTACTCTGATTTCATTGATAATAAGTTATTTTTTTCCCCACATTGAGTCTTTTTTGCCTGTGACAGTAACTGCTCAGTGATTTCTCCCTGCCTTTATCTCAATCCATGAGCCTTTCGTTTTATTTTCTCTTCCCTGTTCAGCTGAGAAGACAAGTGATAGAGCAGCTTTGGTGGGCACCCAGCATCCAGCCAAGGTCAGCCCACCACTCACTTGTAGCAGTATATAAGCAAACATATTAATTTGGGAAAAGGGAAACCGATGTCTTTTACTCACTTGAGGTAGCTGTCTCACACACAAAGGTGACGAGGTTGTCTTGAATCTTTTCAAAGGCATCAAAGTCATCAACAATAAATACATGACGCTCACTGGGCTTGCTGGCAATCTTGGCCAGTTCATTGTAATCTACATCAGCCACACCAACCACAAAGACACTGAAGCCTGTAAAAATAACACTTGTTATTTAAAATGTAGTAAACATATATTAACATTTTTCCTGTCAATATTGCACAAACCATTGACTTGCGAGGATCTACCTATGATCTACACATTCTGAATCTCTTTTCATCCTGTCAAAGCTCAGACGGTTTCAGACTGGTTTTTGCATTTTTCTTTCAAAACTTTCTCCTCTTTCATTGCTTTTTGGGGTATTATCCAGTCTCATGCAGCCTTGGCTACATAGTTCCCTCACTCTTTAATACAAAATGTACAATTCTCTCAACTCTACAGTATCTTAAATCTGTTCTGTGGCCAAAACCTGTACAGACCATTAGTTACCCAGTTGTCTGTTTCCATCTCTTGCATCTCATGCCTCTTTAGTTCTCTTTATCAGAGTAGTACTCACCTCACCAGCTTCTACTTTCCAAATTAAGTTGTCTAGTTTTTCTCTATAATCACCAGATTGACATAAGCAGATTCAGAAAGCAATTCATCTTATCTCCCTGACATGCTGACTTCAGGATAGGAAAAGTCATTGTCTATAGATGCCTATATGTTGCTCTCTTCACCAGTCATAAAAGGACCCTACACGATGACCTTAGACTAGACATTTAGTTGTCAGATGTCGTAAGTCAAATGAGAAGAACCAGACCCTAGAAGTCAATCATACCACCAGATGTAAATTTCATTGAAGAGAAACTGCACAGACATTGGAAATGCCAGTTGGAGGCTGAAACCAGAATTCACATTTATTTCAAGTGATAAAAGTTGTTGTTTGTTTGGTTGGTTTTTTTTAAGAACATAATTATTCCCCTGTAGCCAGTTCTGGTGAAATTTTGGCTGAAATTCTCTGTCCAGCTTTAAGCATGCTTTGATATGTGTAGAAAACAAAGCAAGTAGAGAGGAAACTAAAAATGGTAAGATGTTTTGAAAACATCATCAACATGAGATTGAAGAAAATAGGTTTGCTTAGTCTAGAAAAGAGAAGACAAAAAGAGGAGGTGACAACAGGTTTCGAATATGAAGGCCCATTACAGCAGACAGTGATCAGCTTCTTTCCTGGGTAACTAGGTAAATGAAGACAACAATCTCACTAGCATGAAGAAAGACTTAGGTGAAATGCAAGACAAAGGTCTCCTACTAGCACGGTAATTAAGCACTGAAACATATTGTCCAGGGAGACTGAGGAACTATCTAGACAGAGCTAATTCTTTTGGATTACAGAGACAGAGAAGATGACTGCTTTTTGGTTTACATGCATGTGATTCCCATAAAGAAGTACAATATCTACATGCCTAGAGATCAGAACTAGGTGGTTCATGCACTGAAACACAAAATGCTGAATGCTGGGACAGGAACAGATTACTACACTCACATAAGCGACAATCATAAAATCTTATGAGGAAGTGCAGTGCTTCTTAGCTCAAAAGGCAATAAAGGAGTCCATTCAGACCCAGCTCCTTCAAAAACTGTTACTTTAACTGGAGATCCACTGGCTTATACCAGATAAAACATAAACCTCAGCAAACCAGGCCCATTAAAGCATAAGCACTAGTACAGAGTACACTTCCCAATGATCCCTGGGGTCCACACACCAAAAAGAGAAAGAAGTAACCAAATGTCACATCTTTGAAATGGTATGCATGAGGAATTAGTTGAAACCTTTGAGAAGCCACATCCTTCCCCGGAGACAGGGCTTAAGAAAGAAAATGTAAGTCTAGGTTCAGGGAGCGCAAATTCTTTGAATAGTTTTGAGGCTTTCCCAAATACTCAGAATACATTTCCAAGTCCATAAAGGATGAGTAAATGATTCCCAGATAATTGAAGCAACACAGAAATGAAACAGCCAGGTGCTGTGAATTGCTTACCAGAGTGCTGTATAACCGTTGCAGCTTTCCTCACCTCATCCTGAGACCGACCATCTGTCACAACAACAAGTACCTTGGGAACACCTCGCCTCATGCCACTCTCCCAAGTCAAAACCTTTTCTTTGATAAATGTTAGAGCTTTGCCTGCAAAGTGTACAATAAACAAGGAATCATTCATACTATCCACAAGAGAAGAATTCTTTTATTTCGTAAGGGCAACAGTCACAGAGCTAAAACACAACAGAAAAACCTAATTCTTCAGCCATGCAATATAGGATAATTATGCAGTTTCTGAAAATATTTTATCTTAAAGAAATATAATTACAGCCCATAAATACCTGTCCTTGTGTTTCCTCCTCTGTACTGAATATTTTGAAGAGCTCCCAGGGCCTGGGCTTTGTCATCAAATGTATTCAGTTTAAATTCAGATTTTGCCTCATCACTGTACTGCACAAACGAAACCTGAAATGGAATATAACACAGTGTTCAGTCGTGTTAACTCCACATTCATACCAACTCTCTCTACTGAAATATGTAATTTTGTATATTAATAAGTCTTAAATAATCAAAAATTCTTTTCTCAAATATGTCCAATTCTGCACACACATACATATTTTTATATATAGCCATCACAGCAATGTGCACACAGCTCTCTTTTCTTTCTTTCCTTCCTTCCTTTTTTCTTTCTTTCTTTTCTGTGTATAAAATGTCATTAAATGCATATGATCAAATTCTTGCTATTACTATGGTGAGGTATATATGCCTATTCTCTACTTCTGAGCAGATGTACAGTATCTATTAAACTTCTTCCAGCTGTTTTTTTAGGAATAAAAAAGAATTTGTCAATAGAATTGCCAATAAAGTTGGATACGTACATAAGTGTATAGTCTTGCCTTAAATACTGAAATACAATCACGAATATTTATTCCTAAATAATCTTTAAATATTTTTCTTATTTTTCTCCTTTTAATATTCTGTTAACTTGCAATATTATAGTATACTATTTTAATGATGAATAGAAATATTTCTGTATGTATATATTCACATCTGTTGTAGTAAATTCCCCTTTTAAAATTATTAAATTTCAATTCAAAACCTTAGCTTGTTGCACCTCAAGAGGTATGTGACTTCATTATTTTACTAAACATTAGTGTTTACATGTGTCTCTCACCTATATTGTCTTCTCTGTTTCCAGGCTGGGGACCCACATATATAGCAAGCAAAAAATATTAAACAAAAAACAAATGGAAAAGAAAACTACCCAGTATAGACTCAAGCTATAATGATAAAGAGTGTCTGAGACAGAGTGAATTTAAGGAGATCTTTTCCTTTAAAGTCTAGAAAGTTAGAGATAGGGAATCAAATTACTAAAAATATGCCTAGAACATGAAAAGCAGACCTTTAACAATGCAAATATCCTGTCAGCCTTCTGACCAAAGAAAATGCATTGCACCTGCAGCTTTCTGCAACACTCCAGAAATACCATATAAGAAACTCTCTCAGACCTCATGTCATTCATTTCATCTAGTGAAAGAGAAATGGTTATGGGAACTTAGACAGTGATTTCATCCAGCTTCCTACAAGTAGAAGAAAACTGATAATGGTGCAATGCTTATGGTAAGAAGCCTGACAGGAAGTTACTTTGACATAACTATGATCAGCCTGGTACTGCTGAAAATCTATTATAATCTCATTAGATATTACTGTTTACTCTCTCAAAATGCACTAATTCATCAAGAGGACCTTTTCATACTTTTACTACGCCCACTGTGGAGCAGACCCACATTATCACAGCATGAAAAGACATCTGCAAGTGCCTTTTTCAAAGGGATTCTGCTATTTAGTGCAGTAGTATTCTAGGGAGCTCAGCAACAGCAGGCCAGATGGACGCTGCATGCACAAGACTCATTTTCTACACTAAGAAATTAAAAAGTAACCCTCAATCAAAAGTCAGAATGTCTCTAAAACAGATTTCTGATATTACAGAGACAAAATCTAGGATATGTGCCAGTTGTTGATGCCCTACACAAATAAACAAAAATATAAAATTGACCATACATCATCCCAGCTTCTCTACCTGGAGGATTTGCACACACTGTAACTTTTGTATTTCAGAATATTAACATCTCAAAATAGACTGGATTTCCCTTGTATTTATAAAATGGCAAATATATTTATTAAATAATAGGCATGCACACCCATATACATGTTTTGTACAACAATCTAATTCAAAATATGACAGCATTCTGCAAGAAGAAATTCATCTTCATCTTCCATTTCCCTCCAAAATGTACCCAATGGGAATAACAAACTTACCTGGATTCCAGCAGGATTGATTAGATCAAAGGCTCCTACTGTACTAAAAACAAATTTCACTACTTTGTTGAAATTATCATCACCAATACTCCAGGAAGCATCAGTCAAGAATACTATGTCTGCTTTGGCACCTCTGCATACTGAAAGTCCAAGAAAAGGAATGCTTAAAATACATCAACCACATCACCATGAAATAAATATTACTTCAAAATTCGAGAATTGAAGAATGACAAATATTTAGTAAATGTCTACTACCACACAGTCAACTTGGCAGATGACGAATGCTCTACACAAAAAAATTTATTAAAATACATCAAAGAAAATTTCAAGAAATGTGAAAGACCTCAAGAATAAAATGTAAATGTTTTGAATTACATTTTTTTCTGATCATCTACCATAAAACATAAATTATCTGCTCTCAGCAGATAATCTCATAGACTTTCTGCAGAGCTATAGAATATCAAAAATTTTTTCCCCAAAGGTTTGCATCTTGCTGTTCTAAACCAGGAAATGCTGAAGTCTAGTAAAGCTCTAGAAAATAGGGATGGCATTAGAAAAGGTCTCAATCTTCATTTCTGAAATTCTGTGCTGGCTTTAAATTTACTTAAAGTTACGAAAAATTGAGGTAAACGATGAAGTAGTACAGCAGCTACATAAAAATATTGAATAATTCTAGAAATAAACATACCATCCCGAGCTGGAGGGATTGTGGGAGGTGGAGGAGGTGTAGGCGGTGGAGTTGGTGCCTCTGTAGGTTTGAGGACTGAAAAGAAATAATAATTTTATTCTACAGCTGAAGCAGGACAAATTCTATAGCTAAAACGGAAAGTTCACAGTATCTGTTACCTACCTGTATGCTCCCTCATAGAGACTGGAGGTCCCTCAAGGTTAGGGGTCTGAACAAAGACAGTAGCATTGTATTCTGTGTCTGGTGAGAGGCCAGTAAAACAGTGGCTCGTTTCTGACCCACGAATTGTGATTTCCTGTCCTCTGGAACCTGTCCAAAAAATCCCAACGGAAAGAAAGTTAGAACCTATTACTTCCCTTCTCATATATCTATACGTAAGTGTAGAAATGAAGAAACTTCTTGAGGGGAGACAATGGGACAACAGTCTTATTCTTGTCCCGTAACAGCCTTTCTAGACCAAAATTGTGTGACTGTTATGAACCCTGGAGCACACTGGAAATTACAATTGCAGTGTACATGTGGAACCAGGCAACTGGGTAGATGTAGGTTCACTTGACAATAAGCAGCACTTCCTCTTTGAAGCTTTTTCACCACCCAAGAAAAACAGTTTATGTTCAGAGCTTTAAAACCCAACCAGATGTATCACTATGGTTGGTGCTTGCCATCAACCCAAATAAGTGGTGCTGTCACTGACATAAGACAATATGTTTCCAGAAAATGCTAAAAATAGAATGTACTTACCATCAGCTGGGTTTAGCTTCAGTCTGTAGGAAGTCGCTGACCGATGAGGTGACCACCGGATACAGAAAGTATCCCAACCCACTTTGTAACTTGTTAGGTCAGTGACATTCAAATATACTATGAAAAGAGAAAGAGAGAAATTGTTCTCTGGAAAATAGCATGTAATAGGTAAAGCACAACAAAATGAAAATTATATTAGCAGTGCTGGTCTGGAACTTGATTTTTAAAAATATTTGCATAAAGAAAGACCAATTCTAGTCAAGTCTCTTTATTTTACATCCTACAGATCCCCACCTAGCTATTTACAAAGGCTCCAAGTCCCATATTGGGTAACAGCTCATTTTACAAGTTTTCACATGAAGTTGATTTCTTTACAAAATAAGAAACTTCCAAAAATGAAAATGTGACTCATATATATGGCAGTCTGAAAAGAATGTACTGAGTCAGGATGCTTGATTCATCATAAGTGAAGAAATTTTTAGAAGTTTCTTAGCTGAGGCCATCATCAAAGTCACTGGACATTCCTAAGGGGTAAAAGCAGAGTATCAAAAAGCCTAGACCCACTTAGTAACATGGTTAGATTCTGTAGTACCCTGCAGTGAGTTAAAGACTGACTCCAAATATAGCTTAAAAAATTTTAGGAAGTAAAGTAGAAAATTTTATTTCATCAAGTCATCACTTAAAAATGTATCTTCATTACTGTTTCTAAGATTCATGTTTTTAAGATCTACATCATGGACAGATGACAAGTATTCTCCATGAGACGATGCACAGGCTTCCCAGCAACCAGCCATCAAAATCTTCTCTTAATCAATGTTGTCTCAGACCAGCATATGTATCCAGCATAACTATAACAAAATCCTTCTGACTTACATGTAGTGCCTTGATCTGTCAAAGGTACACTCATTCCAGAATCATACTGGGCATAGACATTCACATCATAAGTAGTACTGGGAGACAGATTATGCAAAGTGTAGGAAGTCACTTCTCCCACAAAAAACTCCCTGGGCTCATTTGAACCTTGGATTGAAAGGAAGCATTAAGAACACAGAAAGAGAAAGAATCATGATTACATGAGCTACAAAATTATTCCGTCTCTTACACATCAGTAAATGTTAACCTAATTTTTTTTAAAACAAAGCATATTGATTTCTTAAATTTTAGCATATTACAATGTTGCAAACAGAACATACACAGTTCTACAAACTATTGTGAAATGTTTGTGCTCAGCTTCTAGAAAGGTATGTATATTGTTTGAAAGCCACATAAAACAATGGTTCTTCAGGACATTAGTATTCAAATACCTGTCCAATACTCATCTCATACACACCAGTTCATAGCCTTAGAAGAACAAGAGGCATTAAAGGGGTGAAAAACAAATCAGGTCACTGTATAAAGTTTTAACTATACAATTCAATCCCTGTGAATGTATGAAACTGCCTTTGATAGTTTGTGTTTATTATAGAATACTGATCATAAGACTAAAGTTTTCCTGAAAATCGGTAAACAAAGGAAACAAATAGATCCTTTAACACAAACATTTCTTAATACATATGATTTCTACTCTGGTCTGCCATTAGCTACTCACTGTTCTCAAAGTGGTGTACCCAGAATGAACAAGTTTTCTTACCCACAGGTTTGTATACAATTTTATAGCCAAGAACAGGGGATGGTGAAGGATCCCAGGAAACTCTGAAACGTGTATACCATTCATCAGTTATATACATATTTTGAGGAGGAAGCAGGCCAACTAAAAAGAAAGAAAGAAAACCATTCTAATTAGGCTAGTAATTGTTTTTCAGTCTTTAGAAATGCAGATTGTTACTCTGCAAGGTAACAATCACATCAAGGATTTAATTAACTTAATGAAGCCTTAATAATGTTGAAGTGCTCAAGGAATATGTCTTAAAAATAAAAAAGAATAAACAACATGAAAACTATAATTACCAGTTCTGCCATTTCCAGTCAGTTGTCCACCATCTCCATCTTCATACACAGCAACAACAGTAATTTTATACGGCGTATCTGACTGCAGTGGTTGCAGTATCACATTATTCCTTATCCCAGGAACTGTTGTCTAGAACACAGAAGAAACAGAGGTGAACACACTCAGAGTCTTGTAACTGATCAGTAATGACAGTAGCCAGAAACAAAAATTTGCTCTGACATTTGGCACACTCTTTTTTATGTCCACCATAGAAAAATTCATTCAGAATACCTTAAGGGTTATAGCCTGTAAACAGTTATCAGTATTTGCTATTTTGAATTACAAAACACTGTGGCCATCACAAAAACATAAATCAAATTGACTCTTCAGTCCCAACCCTCACATCAGACTGAGATGCTGCAGTTCTTCACCAAGATTTCAGTACTCTTCCCTCACAGAAAGGTAAAAATTCATAATGTTGTGTTTGTTTTCTTGGCAGAAATAGGTTATTCTGAGAAGGAAGCTCTAAATATACTGACATATAAAAAAATCTCTATTTATGCACCCCTCAGTCTCCTCAACTTCCTTATGCAGCCATGCACTATTGCTGACTTCCAATGAAAATGTAGGTATAATCCCAAAAGTGACCCTGCTCCATAAGGAAGACATAAAGCACTGAAACTATGGGAAGTAACTTGAGGTATCTATCTCAAAAGCACATGCCAGTCAGCATTTGCTATGAATACTTGAGTAAAATTTTTGGTTGTTTGAGACTTGCTGTTTTTATGGATTGTCCAATCTTTTCTGCAAAGAAGATATGTGCGTTGACAAATATGTGTGCCCTGATTAACAAGTACAGTAGGGAATTTTCAAACAGTGAATTTTCAGCATGTGCTATACAATAATATAAAAGCAATAATAGCATTTAAATAGCACTCTATACATGTCATTTTGGCTGGTGGCAGTTGGCAGGAACTCTGCCATTGACCTCTGCAGGATCTGAGCTTAGCTTTGCTATAAATACTCCATGAATTTTATAAGCCTCAGAATAACTTGTGCTAGCATTAAGCTGCAGGAAATGAAACACAAACGCTTACAATTCATACTGAAACTTAGAACAGCAAGTTAGATGCTGAATCAACGTTATCATTGTTGTCGTATTAGACTCTTGCTAACTCTCTTCGATTTACAAAATGCAGACTCATATTTATTCTGTATTTTAGCACAGTGACTTTGAAATGAATAGAGTATGAAGTAATAGATGGCTATTCAAATGTATCACATTTGAACAAAATGCCAGGAAGCAGATTCTGTTCAGAATATTCTAATTAATGTGTGACTCACATATTCAACATTATTTTACACACATATTTGTTTTTAAACCATATATGTTCTGCAGCTTCATGAAAAAAAAACCAAACCTGTTTTCTACAAACCATGGCCTCTTAACATTTACAGCAATGTCCAGAGAAGCCATGGAGCCTGCAACGTGTACTACGTGTAGAACAAGTGTCTCGGTTTTTCTGTAGCCTAAAGAATTGGCTGAGAACACCTCAGTGCTTACTAAGGAATTACAGAACTTACATATTCATCGATAGGGTCTCCCACAGTGGGTGAGTAAATGATTCTGTACTGCTGGACTGGCCCATCAGCATGGTCCCATTGTACAGAAAGGCTGTTTGTAGTCTCATCAAATACTCTCACATTCCTTGGACCACTGCGAGGCACTAAAGAATGAAAATACAGAAGGTTGTATGGGGTATGATACCTCTCGTTCAGCGCCACCCTCATCAATTCAAATGTTGCCCTGAAGCCAAAGTCAAGGGCCCTTCCTGAAACCCTGAATAAATAAATATACATGGGGAGATTAAATCAATGATAATATGGCAGTGCCTGAAGGTCTTAAATAGAAAGAGAGCCCGGCTGGAGGAACTGGAGCAAAATGGAAGGGAGAGAACACCCAGATGTGCAAAGTGAGCATCTACATACATTCTGCTTCTCAAACTCCTGCAGACAAGTATAACTATAGCCTGTCACATCTTCAAATTTTAGATGAATATGGAGATTTCACAGGGATAACATAGAAGAAGCAAAATTATTGCTGTCAACAGGTTCTGTACATGTTATTTCTAGTATGAATTTTAAAGAAGCTAAGCATCAGCCAACCAGATCCTATGAGAGAAGTTATAACAAGGATATTTTGGTGTTTAGGTGTCTGCAGCAAAAAACCAAACATCTGAGGACGCCAACACATACAATTACCATGTTAGACAGAACATGAACACTTTTTTTTCTGCTGACAACTAATCTTACCCATTTTAATATGCTATTTTTTCTTTACAAAAGACAAATCGTTATTTGCCTGTAATTTGATTTTGAGAACAGGCTTTAAAGTCTAACACATTCAAATTAAGCTTATTTCCCAATTGAAAATTACGTTGCTAATTATTCAAGTACCACAACTGACAGACAGCATAGCAAAAGTTTCCTGCCACAGCGGCCTGCAATTGCTGCAGCCATAACACAGACACATTAATTCAGGGTTGCACTAAACGGCTCACATTACTTGTAATCGTAACCAATTTTATAAGTTCTTCTCACACCAATTTTGACATATATTTCACAACACAAGTACTGATTGCCTCTTACATGTTCTTCCCTGTGCTTGGCTTGGATTTCCCTCTCCATCTGCATACAGAGCTATAACATTTATTGAGTAAGCAGTGTCAGGAGTCAAGCGCTCCAGAATCACATCACGAGTGTTGGCTGGTACCACAATCTAAAAAAGCAGGAACAAAAAGCATCTATATAAATAATGTTTCAGTTTATACCATTTCTTTTTAGAAAACAATTTGAATAAAATATAGAAAAATTTAGAACATGACCATGCTGCACACTGTCCAAGAAAAACACACAAGTTTAAAATAAACAAGCAATATTGATGAAAATTCAGTAACAGGTAAAAAAAAACCAACCAAGGAGCTCTCAGTCTGCAAATAGAATTGTTATTTTTTTACATTTTACATTACAATAGTTCAGAAAAAAAAGGAGAAACATTTATTAACAAAAACTAAAAAAGTAAATTCAGTCACAGTTTACTGACATATAAAAGACATAAAAAGTCCTCAGAATTCCTTACATAAAAACATGTACATCTACATGTACAATATGGGTGTACATTTTGCATAAGTACATTCATGGTAGAAGTTTAAAACTGCACTTATTTCTACACAAACCCAAGAACTCTTACTTCATACCTGTAGGGCACTTTTTTACCCCCATATCCAGACTTCACTGCTCACCAACCCCCACTAAACAGTAACGGTTTGGGGTAAGCAGGTGGTTTAGTGGTAAAATCACATAAACCTGGCATCTGATTTCATAATTACATAATTCCTAATAAATATTTGTTATCTCCTACTCTCTTAAAAAAAAAAAAAAAGGGTTAATTTAATTCATCTTTACCTGCGGTATGATATCCTCAATACAGAGTTTTAAATGGGAGAGTCTTATTTCTTATTGCTTTCATTTCACCAAATTAAGCCTTTTTAACAATGGATTAGACTCCTATAAACACTGGGCTTTCAGTAGAGACTCTCCTGAGCAGACAGTTGGCCTGAGTTTACTATTATTTTTTACACTCATTGAAGGAAGCAATATTCTCTGCACACATTTGACTAATAGTATAAAAACTAAATTACTTACAGATTCTGATGGCCTTGGGCCAGTCAGTGGAGCATAATTAATTCTATATTGCTGTACTGGACCTGGAGCAGGTTCCCATCGGACATTCATGCTGTTTGGTGTGGGATTGTAAACGTGAATGTTTCTTGGTGTTCCTCTCTCCACTAGATCAAGGATAATTTAAATTAAATTTTACAAAGTTGCTTGTGTAAGTTGTATTTCTACTTGAATTTACAACAGTGCTCAAAAGAAGTTGAAAAGCACCTCAGCCCAAGATAAACACATTACTTTTGTTACCTCAAAATTTACAAAGCTAAGAATCTCCATGTTTAGTCATTCCAAACTTCCGTACCAGGCAGCAAAGTATGTGCTTGTACTGCAAATTGAAAGTATGATCATAACACTTTGTTATCCTACTGTTGATCAGACATGTATGAAAAATAGTCACAAACTACACATTTTAATGTGTAATGTGTAATGTCAAGTTGACATTAGCAGCTCAAACTTCCTGGAAAATTTTAAGTACATGGTGTAGACATTAGCATGGATCAACACTAATATTTGCTGTTTGTTCACCAGTAGTGCTACTAGAACTACAATTAAAATTTTACTATTCTGTGAAGTAAACAGTAAATGTGCTGCACAACTTTGCAGCTGAGCTTGCCTGAGATAAGTGGACTGAAAGTCTCCACAAGAAAGGAAGGAAAACAAAAACGGAAAGGAAGGAAAGCAAAGGAAACAGAATAAATTACGGAGCTGCAACAATAACCAAGCAGGTAAACAGAGTTTTTGGCACTTATGTTTTAGCTTTAGGGAAAATAAACTTCCACTTCTGATGTAAAATCAATTTCTAATGATCTGAGGCCATTAATAAAAAAATCCTAGTATATTCTTGGAAAGGACCATTTTACTTACAAGTGCGTCCAGTGTCAGAGGTACGTCCACCATCCCCCTCTGGGAAAACTGGAACCACAGTTACAGTGTAAGGTGTGTTGGGTTCAAGAGTCCTCAGGATGACATAGTTTGTATTTCCTGGTACTGTGGTCTACAAATTTAAAAAGAAAGGAAGAGTCAAGAAACTTACAAAAACATGCCAAAAAAAAAAAATTAAGCCGTTTTATTTCTCACTTACTCCCCTACCATATCTCATTTCCAGACTGGATGTGATAAAAACTTTACAAAAGGTGAAGCTTAAAATAACATGGTTCATGGTATCTTCTGGAATTGCCTTTCAAGAATGTTCTATCTCAGACTCAATACAAATTATTTCTATGCTTTTCTACATAATCCCTTATAGCTCTTTCCACTTTTGGGTCCAGATCCTGCTGTACTAATGAAAGTAGCAGAATCTGCAGTGATCTCTTTAGTGACCACTATTTAGCAGCTCAGAGGCATTAAAGTATCACTAAATCAAAAAAACAACCAAAAAAAAACCAAACATGTAATGAAGAGCTCATGTTAGGAAATAAAACTCCACAGCGTTTAAGAATATTTGGCATCAGTAGTACTTCAGTTGCTATTGAAACAATGGCATTCATGTACGACTCATTTCATGGGCACATTAAATTGCAGTCATGTAGAAAAAGAATCACAACTGGGAAACAATATTCCCTAGTCTGCAGCAAGGATTTCATATTTTCAGGATTCTTTTAGCTCTTTGGTAATTAAATAATTTGAGGACATTAGAATGTGCATTTTTCTGCTTTCACAAATACCATTTGCGAAACGGTCACATTTCACACTACAGTCACATGACACTACAGTCACATAATTTCTTAGCAGTAAAAATGGGTAGAAACTAGGTCTGCTAACTTTATAACCTTTTGTACACCCTGAAGTCAGTTTTACACTCACACATAGTGCCCTAGGAATAAAGAAATAAAAAATTGTGTGTGGTATTAAATCCCATGCTAAGAACTAATCACTGATGGTCTACTATATGAAATCAAACATCTGTAATACATATAGGAGGAACTTTCATGGCAGTGCTGTGCATTTTCTTCAGGGTGGCTATGAACAGAAAAAAAGCCAGTGCATAGGCAAACAAGATCTACTTCTCTCAGCAGCATTTCACTCACTAGCACCATGAGCTGTAATTTATCTGAGATGGTTAGTGAGATCCACATGAAGAATTTACCATTTCTTCTGCACCTCCAGCTGTAGGACCATAAAACACTTTGTACTGGCGAGGACTCCCTTCTGCATGATCCCATCGAACATTCAAAGTACTGGTGGTTGGATCATAAACTAGCAAGTTCTTCACAGTGGTGAGGGGTTCTGAAACAGATCAATGACCTGTCAGAAATGTGGAACGCTATTCTCTCATTTTTGTTGTCAGACCATGCCTCTGTAATGTATCCTTAGGAAATGTTAAAAATAGGTTTAGTAGCTCATGTTAAACCTTATTTGTCTTCATTAATCAGAACATCCAGCCCCATCCAACAGCATAAGCAATGCTAGTTAGAAAAATTTATTCATGGATACCATTTTGGAATTATGCAATGAGAACACTAGGATTTTTTTCTTCAATCCTTACCAAACACATTGCTTAGTCTGACTTTCCATTGCAAGCTCATAATTAAAGTAAATGCAACTGAATTAATAAATTTATGGTTAGATAATTAATTAATTAAATGTATTGAAATTACTTTTATACCTGGAGTGTGTCTGATAGCAAATCACTCCATGATTTCTATAGCAGGATCAAAAGAATGCATCAACATAAAATGGTGGAGTCCTAAAGTGCACACTCTAAAGGTCAGCCTCTCAACTGAAGGTGCTTAAAAGTACACATATATGAGAGTAACATGTCTTCAGATGCTTTAAGGCATTTACTGCATTATGGCATAAAACAATTAAGCAAATTAAAATGAGGAAGAAGTTCCATAGTAACATTAGAGTTTCTCTCAGCTGTAAAAACTGTAAAAATCCAGTCAAAGGCTGGTGGTCAAAGTGGTCCAGGATTTCTCTACAGCCAGTAGACTGACAGGTGTTCTTACTTTAGAAACTTGAAAGCCACCAAAGGACAAATGACAAATACAGATGAGATGTATTTCACCTTAAGAAATTTTTCTCAGCTCTTCTGAAAAGCAATACATCAATATTGTTTTGTACCTAATAAGAAGACATGAAGAAATTACTTACTGGTTCTGCCTCGTCCTGTCATTCGTCCCCCCTCACCGTCTGCATACATTGATGAAACAGTAATAGTATATGGTGTGTCAGGCTGCAGCTTCTGTATCACCACACTGTTCTGTCGTCCTCCAACGGTAGTCTGCAGCAAAACAAAAGGAAAATATTAAAATCCCTTTTATACTGTCTCTTTTGTGCTTACTGGTATAGTAAAGAACGCAAGCATTTGATGCAGAGTAGAAAACACTCTGATGTACCAAGTGCTGCAATGCTCTTGTGACTGACACTGACAGCAGACATTGAACAGTAGTAATACTTAGTACATACTGGTTTTAGCAAGTTTAGACACAAAGCCACTATTCTTTAAAATCTCCGACCTTGCATACAACCACAATTATACATCAACTGCCAGTTCTGTACCAGCACAAATTATATTGTAACTGCATATACCCTATCATTCTTTGTACTTTTAAGACTATCTGCACATTTTCAAAGCCTATTCAGCTAGTGTGTTCAGCATAACAGTTAAAATCAACTGTTCATGAAGAACTGATAACAAGCAAGCATTTACACATCTTCACATTTCATAGCAGTAGATTATTTTAATTTACAAGCAGACTATTTTAACTTACAATCTAAGGGGGTTTTTGTACTCAAGTGGACAAAGCTCCTTTCAAAGCACAAATGCTTCTATCATCCCGTCATGGCTACCTCTACATTTTCGTATCTGGCTGCCTTTCAAAGCCTAACCCTAAATGATCATGTTCTCTGCAGTTCTGTGTGCAGTTTTTGCAGACCTATCTTCAAATCACCTGTGATTCTTCTTGGTGCTGAGACCATTAAATGTCAGACATAAAAGCCCTCCAGAAATTCTGTTTTAAGTACCTTGGTGGGGACTGTTCTGCTGCCTACTCAGCATCTACAGTTTAATAAAATATCAGAGTAGCAAAAGAAGACAAGGAATTATGATCCTATGACGGCAAGTCATTAGAAGACAGACATTAAATGCCATGAACAGAGTATGAGAGTTCTGTGTGCTCTCCTTAGAGGTGTTTTCCCCAACTGTCACTGCCTGATTCTATCCAGCCGTAAGCAATTAAGTCTCTTAACTGCATTCTTTGCACAGATTTCATGAGAATTATCATAATTCTCTTTTTACTCCACTACCAGCATTTAATTACAGATATTAATTGAACTTATTGCTGCTCCTTATTCCTCTAGTGATTTCTCACTAAAATTTTGTTTGACTACTTAATATACATTTCAATTACCTCAACCCAAATGCATGTTGTTCAGAAGAGAGTTAAAATGTGTGTGTAAATATCCAACTGATTCTAAAGTAAATATTCCTAGATATACTTCTGAACATGTGTGATCTCCGATTACAGGAGCAAGCTAAATGAATGTGGCTCTCATCTGAGACTGTTTCTGTGACTCATCTGACAGTAACCGCAACAGCCTCCCACTACAGAATAGGGCATTTTTAAGTAGCACACACTTCTGATAAACAGCCTGACTGAATTACCATTCCCAGGCTGTGTTGCATAGGCTGCCAGTAGTCAAAACAGTTCTTGCTGACAACACAGGGAAGCTGGCTGATCACAGAGTACTATATATGTATATATATACTATATATATATACTATATATATGTAATTCTATTCTCCATAGAATTACAGGTTCTCATCATATTAAGAGTCTAAAACACCTTAAATACTTCATTAGCACATTTTTTGCATGGATTTTTTTTTTTTAAACTGCTACCTCTGGGTGGCTATTCTGACCCTAGAGTGGCAAAAGACAGTCTCAGCTGTTCACAGCATGTTTCACGGCAAAGTCCTCTGATAGCACGTGAACCACACTATGAAAACAGTGGAAAACTCTGGACTATGAAAGTAGTCATGGTAGTTCATATTGTTGTGACACTTTTATCTGTGACTTTTAGCCTTACATGCTGATTGACTTATTCCTCAATGCACTTTAATTTTCTCTATAGATAAACAGTTGGAGTTTATGATCTCAAAGATCTTTTCCAACCTAAATGAGTCTATGACTATGTGATTTTTGGGAAAACAGGATGCATCCAAAGTTATTGCTGCTCAATTAAGAGTATTCTAACTTGGATTTGAAAGGGGAGAAAAAAAAGGTGGGAGTATATACTTATTCACTATAAATACAAATCTTCATGCAAAAGGTGATTAATATCTAGAGTGTTGTGCTTTGAAAAGAAATTATTCTAATGGATTACTTTGCAGAAGGTTCATTTAAGGTTGAATAACTTTAGCACTTCAAAATTAGTTACCAACTGTTCAGGGCCATCCCCACTGATAGGCTGGTAAATGATCCTGTATCTCTGCACTCGACCACTGGCAGGATCCCATTTCACAGTCAAACTGTGGGAAGTTGCATTGTACACCTGAAGGTTTCGTGGGCCACTCTTTGGGGCTGAGAAGCATAATAAAGAAAAGAATAAATATGAAGTTCACCAAAGAGCAGAGACAAACACTTCATTCACAGTTTTAGGGCTGCATGAATGCCTGATCAAGAGTAGAATGTATTAAGTACAGGGGAACATAAACTGTAATGTTTGTAAAATAATAAACATGTGGTAATCTAGTGTTTAGTATTCTCCCAAATACACAATAATATTTATTAAATGATCTCAGTTTTTTAATGTCAACATTCGTCACAGTTTAGAAAAAGAGAGCTATGAGTTTCCTTCAATAAAATGGTACCTGGAAATTCAGATTCTTACCTTGTGTAGTGATAGGTACCAAGGGTACTAGGAAAAAAGTAGAAAGAATTTTCAGAATTCTTGTATGTATATGCCTTCTGTTTTAATAACTACGAACAACAACATGCAGAATCCCTTTATTTACTTACATGTTCGTTCACTGCCAATGAGCTCATCACTTTCTGATTCATCAGGATAGATGGCAGTAACTGAGACATCATATAATGTATCTGGATTCAAATTTTCAAAGACCAAACTATTCTCATCCCCATTTAAGATAGTCTTGTGAAAAAATTAAAGAAAAAGGAAAAAAATAAATAAACAAAACCAAAACATACAAATGAAACAGGCAAACAGAGTGGGATAGAACTGAGTAACTTTTCACTCAGTAACATCACTGCAAGTGGCTGTAAGTATATGTCCTACACCTTCTCACTGGATTTCTATGGAGCACGACAAGAGGGTTTGCAAGTTGTAGGCCATTTATCAATTACATTTCTGAGTTTAATAATACACCCTCTGAGAGACTGCCCTCAAAAGCATACGGTGGCTGTCTATTCTTACCTCCTGTTTTTCTCTTCCATAGGGTCCCCATGTTATTCTATATAGAGAGACATCTGGAGCTCCATGATCCCAAGTACCTCTGAAACTATTTGGGGTTATATCTGTGATTCTGAGGTTAACTGGTGCTGGCACAGGCTCTATTATGAGAAAAGGAAAAATATTCCACAAAATGTAACTACAAAATAAATACAGTTAAACAAAGGAATTACTCAGAAAAATAATTTAGAAGATTATGTAGAAGGTTCATCTCTCAGTTACCATGCTTCTAATGACTACAATCAAGCCCTGTAGTATAACCCAGTCCACTTACACTACGCAAATCATCCTTCATAAGGTCACATCTTTAGGTCATCGCCTGATAAAATAGACATAGCTCTACTGACCTCAGCAGAGGCCACAACTCACATGCCTACTCAAAACAACTGAAACCCTGGCTTTTACATTTTGGAGCTCTGTGGAGTGAATATGAACTCCCATAGACACAGGTCAAGTTCCTGCATGAGTTTCTCACAAATCTTAAAATTCTTTGTATAAGCCAAATAAGTCACCACTTGTTTAGGAAGAATTCACAGTGGTTAACTGTAGGTTAAGGAAGCAAAATATTATAGCCACTGGGAAGAAATATGTAAATAGGTAGAACCAGAGAATTAAAGTAATTTCTTTGGCAGAGCTTTCCTTTTCTTTCCTTACACACATATTCACACAAAACCACAGGTACAGAACAAAGACTAGCACAACAGCAAGCAGAAAATCTCACAAACATTTTTAAATACATCAGACTACCAAATTAAAAATTCAGCAGAATAAATAAAAGAGACTATTCATGGGTTTTTTCTTCTTTTTTACACCAGATGGAGGGGCAGTGAAAAGGTAACATTACTCTTTTATATTGTACATTTTCTGGTTAACTGTCTTCTTAAATCCTAAGCCTTGCTCAGGATGAGAACTTCCTTGATACCTGCTTTCTCCTTTCAGTCTGTCACATCTCCTGTATGGAGATCAGCTCTTACAGCTTGTGCAACTCCATTTCCTTGCCTCTATTTGTCGAGGTTACTTAAATGCTGCCTTTATGATTCTCTAAAAATAAAGGCTGCTTTAGCATTCCATTATGCAAAACCTCTCTTGGACCAGAGGCAGGATCATATCTCTCTAATCCTCTATTATATGGCTCAACTTCTTATTCACAACTTCTTATTCACTTTCCTAGATTCCTACATAGACTTGATAAACCTTTCCTCTGTCCTCATATTTTCTTACCAATTCTACTCCTGTTGCAGTGACCCAGCCCACTGCGGGGCTGGGGCAGCAAGATGCCAATCAATCCCAGCCCATCCCCTGGATCGAGTTTCCCGAAGAGGCAGCCTCAGAGGGTGGGTTGATGGGCGGCTCAGAAGCCTAAGCCGCACCCCCGGGCGGAGCCCGGGTCCAAGCCACCTCCCCCGGTTCGGGAAAATTCCCGGTTACTCGGTTGTTCGCTGGTTCTTTGTTATAACTCCCGCCTCTCGGTTTCCCCCAGTGGTTCTTGTTGAATTGCATCCTCCCCCTGGCTTGTAACTCATTGCTTGTTTTCCCCTTTCACCGCGGTTTTCAAACTCTCTGTAAAACTGAGGACAAGCCTCTGGGGAGCATTCCCATCGCATTCCATCCCTTCCCAGCTTGTTTGGGTTGCGAGACTTCTAACAATAAACCTGTTAGGAGCCAGACCAGAACAGCCTCTCTCTTCCTTTGTCTCCAAGCTAACGTGAGCCGATCCCATCGGGTCCTGCCGTGTTCCCTCTGCAAAGAAGCCAGCTAGCTAGCTCAGTCAGCAGCACCCATCCTGATGCCAAAGTCACTTCAGCAACGCACAGAAGAACGCAGCTGGACTCTCTCTGACCTGGGGCACGCCAGAGGTCGTGCGACAAGTACAAGTACTGCGTTATACACCTAAACTTCTCCTTCAGTCTTTAAATAGAAATAGTTTTGCTTCAGTTGCTCTTCACATCTCTGGAGACTGCGATGTCAGTGTTCACTGCAGTAAGACACAACTCATCTAAGATTCCTGTGGTTTATTTTATTGCAGATAATGCTACAAGTGCAAGTAAAGTATTTCTCAGATTAAATTAGAGCTCCATCTAAACTGTATAACATATTGCAACACACACATCACTTAAATCAAACATAAGGCAAAAACAACCACAAGAAAGATTATTAGGAAAACTTACGAGTGACAGCTTCTGCATTTGTTGGTAGGGATTCCCCTTCGTCATACACAGCAACAACTTTTACATTGTACAGTGTTTGGGAGGAAAGGTCAGAGAGAGTAACGCTGGTTTTGAGTCTGTCAAGTTCCACCTAAGAATAAAAATAATGACTTAAAGGATTGCAAATTTTTCTATTTTCTTACTCTGCAGAAATTCCTGCACTGAAAAACAAAGAAGTATTCTGCACTAAGTTTTGCCATTTACCCTTAAATTTATGCCTGAATATTGAGTGTTCCCTACTAATTCCCTTGCAAAACATTATTATACACATAGTACTTGTGGGTCATTCAGTGCTTTATTCCTTTGGAAACAAGGATGCAGACTGAACCTTTACAAAATTCTATTTCCTTTAAAAAAACAAATTTAATTCTCTAAGAGCTGGCTTATGCCTAGTAGTGCAATTAAGGAAAGCCTGCACATAGCTAAAAGACATCTCTAACAATCGTCACACATGTTCTCTCAGTAGGCAAAGGGGCTAACATACCTTTATTCCACTATCCTGTTCTCTTAATTGTAAGCTGTTCTTAGACCTTGGGAAGATGATACTTAAGCAGAGAGTAGAAACTACTATTTACCAAAGCATATTAAAATTCTCCAGTCAGTTTAAGGATTTTTTCCTCTCAGGAGGAGGAAGAAATCTATCAATCAGTTTCCAAGAAATCAATACCCTTTCCTGACTGAAATCACCATGGACTGGTGTTCTTTACTCTCAGTGTTGGGTTATAATACTAGTTTTACTATTATTTTAGTAATCTAACTTTTCAAAGTAAAACTCTTTCCTTGTACTTTAAATATTTTACCTCCTTTACATCAGCATCATCAGCTATTTTGTATCGTAGAATGTATTTTCGAACTTTTCCTGGGGCAGGATCCCAAAGGACATTCATGGTGCTGTGAGTAACATCCTGAATTGTTAAACCTCTGGGTCCAGGCAAAGGTACTGTAAAAATAATGGTAGTAGTAAGTGAATGCTATTCATAGCAGAGGTATAGGTCTCTCACAGATGGAAGTGAATTCTCTTCATGTCTTTCAGTTAAATTCTTTTCAGTGAATGGAAGCAACCACTTTCTGAGAAGTTCGTTGTCCTGGGCATTAGATGAGACACTTCAGGAGTTTATTTTCCCAGCAATGAGCAAAATAGCTATAAACTATGCTAGTTTCACATTTGTAAATTATGACTACAATGCTTCCAGAAGTATCAGGGCTTAAGACCATGACTTTTGGTGACAGTAGCCACTTTTCATCTATGGGTAATGGTTTAAAATTTTTAAGGACATAAAAGTAGCCATGTTTCATGCATCTAGACCAGAAGCATGCCTCTGCCAATAGGAATTGTTTAGGGAAAGGTATAAAAAAGGAAGCCATTTTTAGATCTATTTTTTTTTATATGACATATTTTTTGAGTATTTTCTATACTTAAGAGGATGTCTGAACTCAGGAACAAGGTTTCTAAATTAATACAAGCAAAATCAAGACCTTTTAAAAACACTGTGATCTCACGATTTCCTTCATTATTCAAGTTAAAAATTATTTTGTTCCCCTTTTAGTAGCTGGATCCTTTTCATTGAAATTGCCTTTGAGATCTCTGGGAAGGGTATGAATGTTAGAAAATACATAAAACATGGTTAAGGTGGTCTTCTAAATGAAACAGATGATATAAAAACTGTTGCATGAAATAAAATTAAATGTTGCTGAAGCAATTACAAAGCAAAAATCAAGATGCCCATACATGTCACTTCCTGTGTGGTGAGTGGGTCACTCTTCATATCACCAAATAATACGTAAGCTGTTAAAGTGTACTCGGTGTTGGGGATGAGATCTACCAGCTGCACCTCATTCACTGATGGTCCCACACGCATCTGCACATGAAAAATAACACTCCATGTTTAAAAACTGAAGAAAGCAATGGCAGAAAAGCAAGCAATGATTTAACTTCAAGGGAATTTTGTTTGTGAGATTCACAGTATATTTACAATTTCCTGACTGATGTCATTGTATATAATATCCCAGTAAGTTCATTGCACTTGAAGAAGTACATGCCAGTCTTTTGACTATTATGATAGTCTAACAGTTTTTCTTAATTTATTTTTGGTAGAGTACAGGTAGCAAAGACAAATTCTCTTACTTCTTTCTCTGTGGCTGGGACTGTGGCATTCACAGGTTCGTATGTTAACAAATAACCGGTAGCTCCATTGAGAGGTTCCCATCTCACTCTCATGTAAGTTGATCCAATATCATAAACATTTAAGTTTCTAACTGAAGAGATTGGCACTGTCAAATAAAAAAATATACATTAATTTATTTCTTTCAGCTTCTTCATATTTAATATCACAGGTCATATCACTGAGAATATTGTACCTGGATATTAGGGCATATTATGGGTAGTAGAGAGGTGATCTGCAAACAGTGGTATTTAAATTCTTAGTTTATGAATGAGGTAATGGTCGTCATATTTTGAATGTGGCTACAGATTTTCTACATACACAGCTAAAACTCTTACAAGTCTGCACTGGAACGCTTTAGTCTTCTAAAAAGCAACATTAACTCACATGAAAATTCTAATATGAAACAATATGACTGGCTGGGGGTCTGTACAAAGAGGGGTTTTGTCCTTTCTCTTTGTTTTCTGTATTTCTCAAATTATTAAATAAAGGAAAAGTTTCCATAAAACCATATCAAAAAATAACAGAGACTTGATAAAAATTATACACGTATTTTAAGGATTTTTGACAAGCCTAATACAAGAGAACTAAAAAGAACAGCAAAAATTCAATATTATTAAAGAGACAGAAGAGTGACCCTATGTTGCATTCAGCATAAATATACCTGAAATCAATTATGTAGACAGCTCATAGGAGAAATATAGCTAACTCATAAAAGTGGCATAACTGTCTTGAACTGGCTTTTGCTAATTAGAAATAATTCTGTCTGGTAATAGCAGGAATTAATTACCTAGCATAAAAATGAAGGAGTAAGCATTTGTTTATGATTAGATTTCAGGAATTTATAAACTCTGTCTTGTAATTCATGTCTGTTGTTCTAGTTTTGTACAACCACGTTTTTGGGCCTAGAAAGAAGCTGGGACAAATATATTCTACCACATTGCAGTTTCACTTTGGGGAAGTTTTCCGAACAACAAGCTCTGAACAACCAGAGTAACACAATATGGTTTAGTAATTCAAATTAAATATTTTGCATCTGCTAAGAAGAAAACCCATAGTGCTAAAAGTTCTACTGAACAGGTGCCAAATTGGCTGTTAACATATTATTCAAGATCCATTTGTAACTTACAAGTTGTTTCCCTGCCGATCAGAGGTTCACTGCTTTCATCTTCTACCACAGAAAACACATTAACCACATATTCTGTTTCAGGTTGCAGATCTTTCAGAACTGTTGTTCTTTCCATCCTACTTACGTAAAACTACAAGAGAAGCAATGTTAATCACTTTAAGAGAAACATGTTTGTAATCTTATCTCTAAGAAAAGCAGTCATTCCTAGTGAAACTGCAGAAATCAATGACAAGGAGATAAATAAAGTCTGGTCCTAATTTTGTATACGTTTTGTCTGACAATATACCATTTTTGCAAAGCAAGCTGTAGGGAAATCTCAGACAGAGACTTGTTTCAAATTGAGCTGGATCTACTTAGCATCACTTACAGTGCATTCTGATTTCACACGTGGTTTACACTTCTATATTACTAAAGAACATAAAGAAAGGACTGAGGGGAAAAGGACCACTTCGGGAAAATTTTCAAAATCCAGGATAATCTAGATGGTTACAGCACAAGGCATTAGCAACACCTTGCCGAACAGAAATGCCAGGAAGTAGTCAAATTATAAAGTCAGTGTGCACTGGAACGACAGCTCAAACTTTAATCAAAGGCCAAATCTTGAACTCTCCATGAGTCAAACATGAGTTGAGATTTAAAAGCCACATTCAGAGATGGGAAATTCACAGCTAGGTACTCAGAGGCACCTAACTTCATTCTTCTAAACACTTCGTTCTCCTAAATAGTGTTCTATCTGGTTAAAAAGCATAATGAGCAATTCAGATTTCCTAGAACCAAGGGTTGCCAGTCACTGGCTCTCTGTGTAGAGAAGTAATAACCACAAGATAAGTTTGATCCTGTGCAATAAACAGTTTGGAGTCATATAGTGTTAATCTAAGCACTTCTTACAAACTGTATCCCCCACTGTCTTGTTTCTACTAAGAAGAAAATGCGTGAAAAGGACAGTGGGCCTACCCATGAGTATGGTCAGAAAATTTCTGGTACAGACATATTTCAACTAAATATATGACAGTGGAATATGGAAATAAAGGAATTACTAGAAATACAAGACAATTCTTTGTAAGAAATATATGTTACTTCTGGATTCATGATATTAAAATAATCAAAGTCATACATATACTCCTATTTTTTGTAATTTTGTGTATCATTTACCAAAGCATGATATTCTAGACCTTAGGAGCATTTTTAATTTGCTGTTATATCATACACAGCACAAATTCAGAATGATATTACTCTGATGTGGAAGTCCAAGGTTATCCTGGATGATGTCAAAGATGAACATACAATACTAACCTGCTTAGGGCTACCTCCAGAGGTAGGATAATATTCAACTCTGTATCTATCAACACTCTCAGGAGGTGGGCTCCATCTCAGTCTGAAAGAACGAGGTGTCACTTCGGAAATAACTAAATTTGAAGGGGCTGGCAAATCACCTGCAAGAGTGAATCAAATTTAAAAGATATTCATTTATCTTAACAGAAGTGAAAAAATCCACTTTGTGTAGCTGCTTATATTTCTTTTTCCTCAGGAATTCTTAGAACAACTGCATGAAGAGATAGCTCACCTTAACACACTCCAGACTAAACAAGTTCCCTGTAATTCCTATTCCACTTTCAACACCAGTGTTTCACTGAAGAACCATCAGCTAACATTACTGTCTTTCCATGCCCAGCTTTGGTTTTGGGCTGTCAGATACTAATACTTGAAAAGAGCAGGGCTGCTAAAATTTTCCTCATTGGATAAGTATTATCAAACAACATGCCACAGTGAGTAAAAAGCTGACACACTAAGAAAGACACTTCACGATTCTGGGGAGAAAAAGAAGGCACATCCAGCAATGTCATGCTGCGTTAGTTATAACATAGTCACTGTTGGAAGGAAAGGAAGAACCCCTGCAGGGTAGTCTAGGTGGACTGCACAACTCCCTCACACCAGCAGCTGAAAAAACAGCCCACGGCTAACAGAGTGTTCCCAATAAGTAATAAAAAGGAATTAGCAATGCAAACACGTAAATGGAAAAAGGATGAAATAGACTGAAAATGTGTTGTACCTGGACCTTTCACACTGTTGCATAGATTCGTGGTTACATTATCAACAATGTCAGCCAGGAAGGGGAAATCTGCAACATTGTAAGCATGGATGTCATCTGGATCCGTTGCAATCTGCTTCAATTCATTTTCATCTGCATTTTTAATACCTTACAAGAGAAGAAGAAAGCAAAACCTGTTAGAAATTATGGCTGTGAAGCATGACACCATGCAATTAAGTCCCTAAACATGTTATTTGAATAACCTTTTATGTACTTTTATATGTGGCGACTTCTCTGCGTTTAGCAGATGGGCAGGAGGGGGCTGCTGCAGGCCATCTCTTCATATAATACTTACCAATTGCATACAGTTCCACTCCTTCATCTCTGAGTTTTCTTGAAGGGATGGCTACATCATCTTGTGATTTGCCATCAGTGATGAGAACACCAATTTTGCGAGCTCTGGGCCTTAAGCCAGCATTTTGCTTGAAGTTGTTTCTTAATATGAAATCCAAGGCCATTCCTAGCATGACACAAAGAAAGTAACCATCACTGTAAACTATTTTCGTATAGTAGTCATGGTAGAAGAGATTATTGCATCCTAGTGACTTCACTCTGACAACAGTTCCACAGTTTACTTCCATTTAGAAGCATTTTGCATCAGGTTGCAGCCCATCATTTAGACTTCTCAGCAACTGATAGTATTCAGCACCTTCTTACCCATTGAGCATCAACCTCCTGACTTCCACCAGCCTTTCTTCTGGTTCCTGGTTGTCTTCATCCCAACCCTGACATGGAAATGACCCTCTTTCTTCTCACAGGCACAACAGCAACACAAGCTCTTCATCACCCAAAATGTCTTCTATCAGATTTCTCCTGAGTTTATAAGCCTATGCTAGATCTGTTATCTCCCAACCATACTGAGTTGAACTGTTAACTCCCTTTCATCACGGGCACTTTTGTTTTCACTTAACTTCAGGGTCAGCTACTGGAATCGTTTTCACTGGAGCTTAAGTAAAATCCTGGGACTGTGACATACCTGTTAGAGTATTGCCTCCTTTGTATGGTAAGTTGGCTACAGCCTCTAACAAAGACTGTTTGGTTCGGTAAGCATTGAGATTCCATTCTGTCCTGGGATCACCACTATACTGTGCAAGACCTGGGAATAAAGCCATAATTTACTCAGTTATTATGTGCCTTTGTAGCAGTTATGCTCCATTTTCCCTCCAACATATGAGAACTTACCAATCTGTACTTTGTCAGGACCAATATCAAAAACTTCAACAATACGGGCAATAAAGTTCCTGATGGTTTTAAAATTTGGCCGCCCGATACTCCATGAGCCATCCACCAGCAGCACAATATCAGCTTCTGCTCTGGTTCTACATTCTAGACCTGCCGTGTCAACCAGAAAAATATAGCCTTAGCATGATGGCTTGCTTTCCCCATCCTTTTAGATGACATATGTCATGAGTTAGCTTCCAAAATAGCTCTAGTTTTATTCACTGGCACTCTGTCAAGTATGACCTATTTGAGAGCATTATTCACACTAGTCAGTGGTTCCATGGCAAAAGCTGGATAAATTTCTTCATGTATGTTTCCTTTTAAAAATAAGCCTTTGCAAATGTCAAGGCTAGTGTTCTCTATTGTCATGTCACTGTCTGTTTTGGTCTTTAAAGATGGCTGATAACTTGATTTCAGAAGTTTTGTACAAGACTACTAAATGAACCACTGATATGGCAGTGAGTATTATCAGATTATACAATTTTATGGTATTTTAGTCTGTCACAGCTAAACTACTGGTTAATTTTCAACCATGTAATAGTTAATAGGGATTAACATCATATATTGCAATCACTTTCAAATAAATTGCATTCCTCAATTTTCAGGGGAAAAAGATATAGTAATACACATGGTATAGAAGTTTGCATGTACAGAAAGGAAAGAGCACAATCCAGAGAAGACACACAAGCATAAACACAGGTCAAGAGATACAGAGGAAACAAGAACAAACATTTATATAAAGCTGCGATCTTCTAAAAAATAGGAAGTTATTTCAGATATCTTCAGTTTACAAATTACAGAATAAAATATGCATCATACTGTTTTCATCACAAGGAAAATCACAAAATATTTATACAAAACAGAAAGACACAATAATTTTATCCACAGCCATGTGCAAACAAAATAAACCAAAATCCTTTCTCTCTTTTTTCCTGTAGATTTTGTTACCAGCTGCAAATTTTCTGGCTTCCTGCCATCAGAGCTTCTGGTCTTTATATGGAAGAAATCCCATTGAGAAAAATCAGCCACACTCATCACAGTTGAAAGATATTGTGATTTCATATATGTTCCACAGAATTGATCCAACACTGTAGACTCATGAATATAACTATTCCATGTACCTGGGGGTTAAAAGCATGATCCTCTTCTGCACAGAAAATATAGATCTAGTCTTTAGTCAGGACAATAAAATCAGTTGGGAGTAGGGTTTAAGTCAAACCATGTTAGTTCAAAAAATTGCATGCATAACTTTAATATGGATGTTAAAGTTAGCTTTATGTACAATATAAAAGTTAATCTATTTTGACTTTTATATTTCTTCCAACATACTATAGTTCCCCACATGGAAAATTTTAGTAAATGTGCCAGATCTAGGGTGATTTTTCCCCCCTATTAATAAATAATTTACTATTACATTTACAATCCAAGATATAAATTCATTTTTCACATTAACCATGACTCAAATCCATGCATTAGTAAAACTAATTAGCTTAAAGAATATAACATTGAAGACAGAAATGAGACCTACTATGATGAAAAATAACAAACCACTCTTGGTGCAATTTTTTGTTGCCAGCCCCATTAAAGCTTTAGTCTAATATCACTGATGGCCTATTTTAGGAGTTTTTTTCAGTTTTACCCTCTAGTATTAGACAGAGGAGGACACCAATTAATTAAGAAGTTCCTAAAAATGTTTCAATAAAGTATATACAAGATGAGTAATTTTTACACAGCCCATTGTTGGCTAAACAGAAACAATATAGTCAGCTGTCAGAAACCTTTTTTCTTTCTTTAACTCTGAAAGGACTTTGCAGTTAGGTTCTTTCTCCTCACCAAATTCTCTCTGATGGTTATGCAAGCATTGAAATGGCAGAGGAGAACAGGCTTTACTTATTTGTGTATACTTGGCTATTCAGCAGCAGCCCTGCTTTTTTATACTTCCCATGAAGGGCTAAGCCCTGAAATTTTCTTCAGGTGGTGTAACTGAAAGTATGGTGAGCACAACTATTATCATGCTGAGGCCTATTAACCACACCAAAGGGAGATAATATCATAACATTCACAGAAACCTTGAAAGAAAGATTTAGCTACACAGTGAGAAACTCCCAAAGAGATACCAGAGAGCACTCTGCAATTGCCTTTCTGAAAAAGTCTCCTCCTACTACAGTAAAAAACCAAAAGACTAAACAGTGAATATATTGAATATACACTTAAATAATATACATTAACACTAGGACATTCCCAACTATCAGATCTTTGTTCATTATATCATCTTAGTCTTTAAAGGAAAAGCCACCATACAAGGACAAGCAAAGGGCCAACAGTCCGCTTAAAATTCCTTGTTCTACTCCTGTGAACACCCCTGTAGATGAGCCATGATCTCTGTTCAAGAATTTGACCTTATGTGATTTAACACAGCTGTGGACAGCTTGAAAATGCAATGCAGATGGCTTTGAATAATCAGGAAAACACAGGTTGCCTGCATTATCATCTTTTTAAGATCGTCTGAAGGGTGCAGAGGGCTAGAATTGCAAACTGGGCCATGCTTTTTGGTCATTTGAGACCAGGATTTATGTCATCAGGGAAGGAAATGCAATGAATCCTGTAAACAAGTATGTATGTGCATTGGAAAAACAAAAAGGAAATGTAGTAAACTTTTGGTCTCTTTGTAATCCAAAATACAAGACTGCCTTTTCTTTGATTCAGGCACGTTTACCTCTAGATAAAAATGGCTCCGAAGTAGTATCTGAAAGGGTGGTCATCTCCTGTCCAACCAGAGGGTTGCTCTCTCCTCCTTCAAACATCCCAAAAACATTTACCTTATAGGTAGTTCCTGCCCTGAAATAGTTAAGGAGGTATACTTTAATTAAAGTCATTTGACTAGTTAAATGCTAAACACTTCACTTATTAAATTGTGACACAAAAAAAAAACCTCATGGAAAAGAAGGTGCTAAAATATGAAGCCCAAAATATGAAGCCAATGTCTTCCACAAGGCACTGAAGTTCAACAGTTTAAAAGCTGATTTTACACTCTATACTTAAATTTATAGCCTTCCTCATTCAAGTTATTTAATTCTGGGAAGAGAAATTGTCCAGGCAGCCAGAGATCAGGTTATGATAGCTAAAGCCCTGGTAGAATTAAATCAGGCCGGGGACATCAAAGGCAACAATAAAAGTTTCTATGGTACATCGATGAGAAAAGGAAGATTAGGGAGAAAACAGAAGAAGAAAACAGGAGACCTGTTTGCCCAGGATATGGAGAAGGCTAAGGTACTAAATTATATTTTTGCCTCAGTCTTCACTGAAAAGTGCTCCAGCCACACTGCTGGAAGGTCACAGAAGGCAAATGCAGGGACTGGGAGTGATGCCTGGGCTGCATCACAAGAAGCAACCAGCAGGTCAAGGGAGGTGATTCTCACCCTCTATTCTGCCCATGTGAGACCCCACCTGAAGTATAGCATCCAGCTCTGGAGCTACCAATGTAAGAAGGGCTTGGACCTCTTGTAACGAGTCCAGAGGAAAATCAAAAAGATAGTAAGAGGGCTGGGCACCTATCCTGTGAAGACAGGCTGAGAGTTGGGGTTGTTCAGCCTGGAGAAGAGAAGGGTCTGGGGTGACCTTATGGTAGCCTTCCAGCACCTAAAGGGAGCCTATAAAAAAGCTGGAGAGGCACTTCTGACAAGGGCATGTAGTGATAGGACAAAGAGTAATGGCTTTAAACTGAGAGTAGATTTAGATCAGATATTAGGAAGAAGCTTTTTACTGTGATGGTGGTAGGACCCTTGAACAAGTTGCCCAGAGAAGTCGTGGGTATCCCATCCCAGGACATCAAGGCCAGGTTGGATGGGGCTTTCAGCAGCCTGATCTCGTGGAAGGTGCCCATGTCAATGAGGTTGGAACTAGATCTTTAAGGTCCCTTTCAACCCAAACCATTCTGTGACTGTATGATTCTTTGAGTTAATGATTCAATTTTAGTTATATTTAGTATACTTGTCGAACAGATTTTGACATGGTGTGAAGCCTGCTTTAAAAATCCAAGCCTCCGAGAAAATGAATCAAGAACTAAACTAAGCATCTTTTGAGAAACATGAGACAAGAAACTTTTAAGAGGAAACTATAGAAATCCCAAATATCCTCCCCTAATATATTATCTTTCTCATATGTGAAATACAGAATACAGCTCCAGCCTATATCTTTGCCTCCTTCAGTTGCTGGGACAACACCACAAGTGATGTAAATGGATAATCTTAGAAAGAGACCTACCTGCCAGGTGCCTTTCAGAGATGGCATAACAAGACCTTCATGGCTTATTGACAAAACTACTTTCTTGCTTACAGTAGATTTTGCCAGGCATTTCAATAGCAGATCAAGATTAAACAAAATCCTAGGCTAAAGTTATTTAAAGGAAGAAAAACAAAACAAAACAGAACAAAAACCAACATGAGGGAATATCCATACCTAAGCTCCTCCAGTACCACTGTGCTGTCGTATGGCCCCACTATTAGTTCTCCAAGACTCCCATCATCTTCAGTAGGGTGGAAAGTTACTTTGTAGCCCTTCACTCTCCCTGGGGCTGGCTCCCATGTTACTCGGAAACTTGACATAGTTGAATCAGAAGTTCTCAGATTTCGAGGTGGCTTAAAGGGAGAAGCTGAAAGGGTGGGAAACAAAAGAGTTTAGATCAGGTCTGCACATGGAAAAAATCAGCAAGTATGCTTTTATGTAAAAATATATATGCAAATCCAGTATTATTGACAGTCCTAAACTCTTTGTTTCTTTCTTTAGGCACAAAGACAAGTATTAAGAGATGAAAGGTGAGATTCCTGTCACTTGATTTTAGCTATCTAACCAACAGGTACATGCGCTAAGTCTATTGTTGAGGCTCCCTCTGCAGTCAATGAACTGAGGGATAAATTGCCTGGCAGCTAAAGCAACTTCACCAACCACAGGTGTGGCAGTGTGTCAAAAAACAATTCTTCAGAGGAGTGCCAGCCAAACAGCTTAAGGTTTTTAGGTCAAGAGCAACTTCCTCAGAAGACTAACAGCTGCCCACTGCAGGGCAGTGCTCACAGACAGAGTGGTTAACAAGCTGCTGCTAGCTTCTGCATTTTGTGCAACTTTTGTGCAACTCTAAAGTGCAGTCGTGGAAAATACTGCAGCAGTGTAATCTCAAAGTTGCAAAAGAATGGGAATTAAACAGAAAGTTAGCACTAGAGCTTTGGCATGAAAGACGGAGGAAAAAAAGTTTGCCTTGTCCCTGTGCCTGTGCAATTGTCTAATTATAGCTGAAAGATCATAAATGTCCTCAAATTGTGAATTCTGCTGAGAAACAGTAGATACACTCCTAGTCACAAGGAAAAGTACAGATTCTCTGTCTCATCTCTCATCATACTCCCTGAATTATCGTGACAGCTTCAGCTAAAAAGATGACTCAGGCTCCATGTGCTTCCAAAGAGTGTTTACCACCACTGTTATTTAGACTGAAAGCAGAAAGACATATCTGTATCAAGATGGAGAGTTCAAAAATCAAAAGCAGCTGGATGATCTAAAGTTTACCTCAGTATAATTTTCAGCATTAAAAAACTAGGTATTGCTCAAGAGCTGGTCAAGTTTTCATGACTCCTTTATATCAACCACATTTTAGGTAAAGAAGAAATCTTTCTTCAGTAGCTGAGGTGCTGGTATCTCCACTGTTAGGATATCTTTATCTTACTTCCTGTCATTATTCAATATAACATATATTCAGAGAACAGAAATGGCATGAACTATTTACAGAGTACCTCAATGAATGGCACTAGTGTCACATAGGCAGAAACATCTTGAAAAAGATTTTCTCTTGTTAATAACTTTCCGTGTACTGAACAGAAAACTGACACTAAATCTGTTTGATCTGAATGTCTAGAGAACATTTCCTCACAAAATGTAAGACCAGTATCACATTCATACTAAAGGTAGAGTAGAAAATGAATTTTGCTTTTACCACAAAACTGCCTTCACTGAGATTTAAGAAATGTTTTAGAGTTTCAGTTTCCGAGAGAGAAGACAGCCTGTCCAAAAGACCATGAAGTCAGACTTCCACAGATGAATCTTCAAAATCATCTACTCCTCCTTTTTAGTACCTTGGGTTTTCCACAGAAAATATGGTGACCAGAGAAGACAAACCTAAATAACGGGAGGCTGGGTAGCTATTTAATCAATACCCACAAGCAAAAGGCAAATTATGAAACAGCTGACAACACTTGATTAAGTAGTCTGTCTTCCTCACAAAACACCTTTTTTGAACTTCTGATGACAGCATTTCAAAACAAGTCTAGTATTTTCAAACAGATTTTACACCATATTTACACCTTTTAATATCAACAGCAAAAAGCTGTGCTCAGGCTATGCCACAGTGAAATCTCAAACAAATCAAACTCTCTTCTCAACCTCTAAAATTTTCTTCAATTTTCCTGTCAATTCATGATCTTGGCAGACTCTACCATGCTGTTCTATGTTTCATGACTATTAATTTTAAGAACAAAACTTGCATTATGAAATCCCATACAACCTTGTGGTACATACCTGTTGTTCCTTCTCCTTTTCTTGATTTCCCATGTCCAAAATCATAAATTGGAACAACAGTTAGGTCATATGTAGTTCGGGGCTTAAGTCGCTTTAACACTATGCTTGTAGCAGGAGCATTTACTCTTCCAAACATTTGTCTTCCTCCACTGCGTGGCCGGTAGTTCACACGATAAGACAAGACTTTCCCGGGTGAAGGTTGCCATGTAACTCTCATTGTATTTTCTGTCTCGTTGTCTACTGTCACAGTCCTGGCATTTGGTGACACTTTTCGGTGTAAAAACATGGATACATTTTTAGTTTATCATATCCGATATATTCAAATGCATGACTACAAAAGTAGTTCTGCTGTAGTAAAACATAAAATTGCCTTCTTTAAAATTGCAGGTTTTGATTGTGGGGAAGACACAGGGGAATCTCACAGGCCATTGTTAATTATTTTTAACTGTATTGGACTAAAGAAACAGCAGTGTGCTTTTCACTACTGAGACAAAAAAGGGGGAAGTATAAATCACACGATGACACAGCATAATTGGAAGTTTTATTTAGTCACACTTTTCAGTAATCCACTAAATATTGGATTCAGCACTGTCAAATGAAAGTGATGAAGTCATTTATTTTCATGAACACAATGTCCTATAGTGCTCAGATTTTCTAAGTTTTGACTTTACAGGTCTGATAAGGTACTGGTGAATACCCAAACAGCTGGCTGTTGAACTCCATACAAACTATCCTGCAAATAGAGATGAGTGACTTAACAAACACTTGGAAAATCACTCATCACAACACAGTGTATGTGCTGAAATAAGCCCATGAACTAATAAAGCATTTTCTCGACAAATTGCAGCATTCAGCTTCTAAGAGATATTTTCCAGACTGTACAAATGGTATAAATAATCCCAAGTGAACTGACAGATATGCAATGTTGGCTGTCAGCCAAAATAAGCCATCTAGGTTTTGGCAAAGCTGAACCTTCTTGGCATGGTGGAAGCGGTCAGTACTTCATCGCACAGTAAGGTAGGCGTTGTAGTTCTTAGGAACTGACAATTTTTAATTGTGTGTGTACCATAAAGATACAATATTAATCTCAGGTCTGGGGCTATTGATAGGCCTTATAGCAAGTTACCTCAGTCAGCACAAGTGACATGGCTACACTGCCTACTTAACCTGGAAAAGCTAGGACAGCTAGTGCTGTGCTTGACCAAAGAAGGAAGCCGTGGGATGGCAGTCTGCTTTGACTCTGGGGAGTCAGCTCTTACTAACAGCAGCAATCACTACTCTTACAAAACCTTAACAACTGCACTGGGTCAAGGACAAAGGTTAACATAGTTCAGCAGCCTGTCTCCAACAGTAGTCAAAACAGATGCTTAGGACAGAGCACAAGAACATGTAAACACACATGATGCTTCCCCAAAGCTCTCCCTCAGGTTTTTTCTTCACATGGCCCCTTTAGGCAAACAACAGAAATGTCAAGCCTGATCCAGAGCATCCCTTCATTCATTCTAACTCCTTTACTTGCCAGTTCTTGCTATAAAGAAACAAGCCATCCCTGATCTCTGTGTTTTTTCACTTTGCCTACATTTCAGGAGAGTCTTGAGCCTGCTTTGACAAATACAAATAATAATGTTTGGCAAATAAGAAAAAGAAGAGCCCCAGAAGGGTAAATAACAAACGTCAAAATCACACAGTGAGCCTCAGTTTGAGGACTGTGAAGACTGGAAGGGCAATAGCTTGGAAAGGAAACTCATTGATTCTGTGGGAATTTACCCCATTTTTCCTCCTTGCTCTATCCATATTTCCTCCACCTGATTTTCAGCAGTCACACCAAACCTATGAAAGGCTAACTTCAGAGTAATATGCAGACAAAATCATATCTTGGAAGTAATTCTTGCTGAATCCAAACCTTTATGACATAGATGAGATTTTGTGGATTTTTTAATGGTCCAGCAAAATGCCAGAACTGACTGAGCTGAGGTGGCATTTTGGTTTGGGAAAACTTTTCACAAAAAAAAAATAAGAAACAAAACAAAACAAAAGTTGAGGAAAGTAAAGGTCCATTTTCTCTAAAAAAATTATAATTTCATCAATATCAGAATGTTACAAATGGTGGTAATGTACTACACTTACCATCAGTGAAAGCCTCTCCTTCTACTGGGTCTCCTTCTCCACTGCTGTAGGCTGCATATACTGAAACCCTGTATTTAGTCTCAGGCTCCAAGCCTTCTATCACAGCATCCACTGTATTTCCAGGGACTCTCTTCTCTCCCATGGTATCATCATAAAGTGATTTCCATATTATCCTGTAATGGTTAACTGTTCCTGGAGCTGGTGTCCATGATAACCCAACTGTAGTGTCAGTTATACCTGTAGTAACCAAATTCCGTGGTGAACCGCGTTCTGCAAGAAAGAAAACAGCAAATTGTCTCTTAAATACAAATGGAAAAAGTTAGGAAAGTACAAATGTGAAAGTCACATAATCTTAAGAGGTAAACCAAACTTTTCCCATCAATATTATTTTCAATAACATACAATTGTAGTTCCAAGAGAAAATAGATGAATGTTTCAACAGAATGCTTAAAGCTAACTTTAGACTATACATGATTCTATCCTTACCATGTAAGATACTTAGCAGTCATGCTTTAGAATATGCAAAATAAAAATGGCAGTATTCAAAGACTTGGATTGAAACCAGCATTTAAATGTGGTGCAGCTCACTTAGGTAAGTTTTAATTCTCAAAAAAATGATTTTATTTCATTCATTCATCTTCATTGTTATGTGTGTAACTTTTTTTCTAGGGTTAAATAATGGAGACTTCTACGGAATTACAGAATCACAGATCTGCTGAGTTGGAAGAGACCCAAAAGGATCACCAAGTCCAACTCCCAGCCCTGCACAGCACCATTCCCAGGAGTCACGCTGTGTGCCTGAGAGCATTGTCCAAACACTTCTTGAACTCTGTCAGTCTTGGTGCTGTGACCACTTCCCTGGGGAGCCTGTTCCAGTGCCCAAACACCCTCTGGATGAAGAACCTTTTCCTGATATCCAACCTAAACCTCCCCTTCCACAACTTCAGGCCACTTCCTTGGTCCTGTCACTGGTCAGCACAGAAAAGAGATCAGTGTCTGCCCCTTTCTTCCCTCAGTCAAATATTCAAATTTCCATAAACCAGGACCCTCAGTGGGTGCCTTTCCATGGCACTGCTTTCCAGCATCTCATTCCCTGCTCTGTACATACATCCAGGGCTGCCCCATCCCAGATGCAGAATCTGGCACTTTCCTTTATTGAACTTCATATGATTGGTGATTTCCCAGTCCTCTAATCAGTCAGAGTCCTTTCTCTGACAACTTTATTTTCTTATTTATTAGTACTAGTATCTTCCAGAGTCCCACTTACCAGATCAGCTATTTAATTTTATGTTCACAACTAATTTGCAGTGTGTTTACATCATGCCACGCTTACTGTAGAAAACACTCTCCATCTTTCCATTCATAAAATCTGTACCTCCTTCCTCCCTGTAGTTTGTTTCAGCCAGCATGGAACAAAGGAAGCAGCTCATTAGTCTGTGAAATCCAGTTGTCAGCCGGATATGTGAGTCTCACCTAACACACCAGAGTAATTCCTCTGCTTAAAAGTGAAACTCATTGGTCTAAAGCGGTGCAGTGAAAGGAATGCCTCTGTTTAACATTTAATGTACATTTATAACATATGTTCAATTTTCCTGTTGCAATGGCTTGCTTTTGATGGCAGGAAAGGAGCACTAACTGGTGGATTTAGTGCAACAGCCTCACCATAGCAAAATCTGCAAAAGGGCTCTATGAAACCAGATCCACAGAGACAAAGGAGCACTCAATTCTTTGGTGTGTATTCTCTGTGGGATTTCTCACTGTACAGGATATTCCTGAGAAACTCCTGCTTAGCAAGAGGACTTAAACACTTGGGGTGGCCTCATGGCATCACAGTTAAGTTTTACCCTCACTGATAAAAATATATCCCTATACTAATCCATAGCAGCCCCAGGACCAGTACCAAAATTCTTTGAACACAGAGGAATTCAATACTTATCCAATTTCCACTACTTAGTCTCATTGCAAGAACAGACCTCACTACATTCAGAAGGCTGAGGCAGTTTCAGGCTGAGCAACAAGTTGCTCAAAGTGATATGCTGAGTTTTTACTTTTCATATTCATTCGTCTTTTACTTCCACCAAAATCTGCAACATTTCCAAACGCAAACCCACTGGAGCAGACAAGATTATCTGTAGAAAGTTTTGGTTTAGAAACATCTCATTGCCAGTGCAACTTCATTAAAAGTGAGTCAACTAATCCCACTTGGCTTAATGATGAATAGAAATTAACATCAACCTATCAAAGATTCACCAGCTACGCAGAGTACAGAATCAGAGGGTACCACAACATTCATGAAGATGACTCTCAAATATAGCTACAGAACATGTGTTGTGGGGGGTTTCTGATTTTAATTCAGTCTTAGGGCCATTCCATCAGGCTTTTCTGGAGACAGTTCTTTTTCCATCCTAACTCTGCATCAGTTCTTACAGTTGTACCCTTCAAACTGATTTTTAGCCTCACAAAGTAAATTACCACAATTTATGGCACCTTCTCTTCAAAAAAAAAAAGGTTAAGATACAGAGGGTTTGGTAAAGTTCACTTATCATTTCACAACAGTGATTGCATATACTGAAAAAGTTATAGTGAAAAGGCCTGATTCAGCTCATGCTTCACGAAGTCTCACCAAATTCAGTGACTGCATTAAATGAAAGCCAGGGCAGAATCTTAACTCCAAATAACAATTTTCCTGGAAGCCTGAAGAAAAGATTTGCCTTCAAAAGTAAATTACACCAATTTTTCTGTCTGCTCTTAAGCTCCTACTCTCAAATCTTGGCTTTTTCATACAATAAAAAAAATATTAAAGCAATCCAAATGGAAAAAATATGGAAAACCTAACTTGATAGAATGCACAGATGTCTCACAAAAAAACCCTTTCTTTCCATATTTTAATGTAATATAAATATACAAGTCACTTTATTTTGGCTACTTTAAATCATGGCTCTGCCACAACATGATTTCAGTATTAAAGTATCTGCTACCACAGCACAATTTTTTGCAAGTCTACCCTTGGATACTACAGCTAATGATATATGTTGGAAATACTGCTAAAATAACTTCTTATTTAAAACCCTTATTGATTAAGTCATTATTGAGGTCATTAAATAACAGAGGAAAATAATTTGTTTGGAATGGACTATAATGAACAGCATTTACTGTAATGTTTTAGTTCTGAAAGAAATATTCTTTGGAACTAAATGTCTTTTTTATAAGGCAAGGTAAAAGAGGGAAAAGGAACTGGGATTTTTACCAAACCACTAGAACTAGACGGAACATTTTTACTTCAAATAGTTGGAAACTGCTGACAAGACAACTTACCTACTAAGGGAAATTAGACTTTTTATATGTTACACTGCAACTGAGAACATTTCTTTAACATAACACACTAACTTGATTTGCACCTCACATGTGAGGTGGAAGTTCACTCACAGCTTTTTTCTGCTTCACTTGATCTCCCACAAGTGGGGGTTTTTTTATTTATTATTAGGGGAACAGCTATGTTTAAGATGCAGCCCAACTGTATGTCTTAAACTATCAAGACTCCATGAAATATTATCAAAGCTGCTACACTCAGAGTCAAGAAACACATTTATGCTCCACAATAACACTGGTATAAATGTGGTCACTAGCAAATATACAATGAGACCTATGAAATATTCTTCCCTTGGATTAAAACAAAATACCTGGGTAACTTGCTTACATTTCATATACACACAAAAATCTACAACTGTAACATCTGAACACTCATTTTTCTCCTTTGGTCAATGTGTTCAGAAATGTGAATTGAGCATCCACTTTTTGCCTGCTTGTTTAAACAGGATGGATAAGGAGCATGAAGACAATGCACATCATAAGAAGGAAAAGTGCTGGCTGGCTGGGTTGCAAGTAGGTATCAAAAGACTCCAGCTTTTTCTTGACTTGAAATGGAATCTAATGTATGTTCATCACTTCATACATCGGCAAACAAGGATGGAGTTGGATTTTTAAAATTATTCCGTAACAGTCATGAGGTCCTATGATGCTCTGGAGCACCAAACCAGCTGGTGTAAGCACAGCTGTAAGCCATGGTGAGTGCGTATGCAGGAAAACAAAGTGCTTGCATGGACAGGTCAAACCCCTGCCTGGGAGAGCAAGCAAGTCACCAGCGTCAGGCTGTCAGATCCACTTTGACAGTTTTTAGCTCAGAGAACTTTTCACTCCCTACAGTCCCTTGTACATCTCTATCGCTTAGAGCAGACACACTCTCAAAAATTCACTTCATGACTTTCAGTCAGGTGCTTTTATACCCTGTTCTGGACTTCTGAAATGTCCAGTTTCCATATTAAGTTTTTCCACTGCAGTGTGCCAGAGACACAATATGATATTAAAGCAGTTTCCCTCTGTCCACTTGGCTTACTTTCCATAGCTCTCCAGCAATCACTGTTGTTATTGAACACAAGACTGAATCAGCTAAAATTAAAATGTTGACATTCATAAAAATCAAATGTCCTTATTCAAATGGCCTTTCCCCTCAGAGACATTTACACAATTCCAGCTCATCTCTGTGGGATTTTTACATGCAATTTGGGCCCAAAGTTTAAACAGCTTTCTGTATGTATTTTTTAAAGCCAGGTTTCAAAATCAATCTGCAGTGGTAAATTTTGTGCAAAGCCATGTTTCATTTAAGTTAAACATAGGATTTCTGTAAGCCAGCATCCTAAAATGTCAGAATCAACTAAATAAGCCTTCACTTGCAGTGGCATATACCAAAATGTTCTGGCCTGAGTCCTGCCTTGTTTACAATAGGCAAAAATCAGGAGTATCCCATTGTGTCAGCAGGATACAGCCAAGGATCCAAGTGTATGCATCAGATGAGATGACAGCAGAATCACTTCAGTGTTACTCTAATGGTCAAACTCTCCTCAGCATTGGAGGAAGCAGTCACTTGGGTGGGCTTCCCTATCCCTCCCTCCAAGCCATAAAGTGGTTAGAAACCAGCCCTCAGGCAAGTAGAGAGGGGATGTGGGCATGGTGCGGGGGATAGCCAAAGACTTACTACGCAGAGGCATCCTCACATGTCCCCATTAGAGCAGATTTCTTCTCTTCTGCAGAAAGGCAAGAAGATGCCAACCAGGAGACTTCAAACCTAAAACAGGGGGACTTTGGCCGGAGAACTCCTGAGTCCCTGATCTAGGATAATGCCAATAGGTGTTCACATTCAGTCCCTTTAATATTCCATCTGTGTTTTCCAAGTTATTCAGTTAACACTGTGTAGAAATATCTTCTTATTGTTCACTCAACCTTCCCTCTTGGGTCTTTTTTCTGATACATATTTCATATCCTAGATAAAACTAAGATAATTTTCCACAGATTACCAAGTCAGTTTCAAATGTCACACTCAAAAATCTTGGAATGTATAATTTTAAAAACGCATGATACAGCATTAAATCTCCTGAGGACACTGAGTCCTTGTTTCTGTCAGGATGGAAGCAGCACTACACAGTCTGACCATTACGTAAAGTCGCTGTGATATGCTAAAACCTCATTGTAAGAAAATGTCATTTGAATTTGTATTATTCTGCCTGTAGGAGGTCATTCATTTCTAAAGCATTCTTATGTTACTACAGGAACAGTGAAAAGGAATCATTTATTTACCAAAGTACTGCTATCCATTTTCTGACCAAAAAAGAGCCCACCTCCAAAATCCCCAAACCTAAACTATAAGAAACATATACATCAGAAAATCACTTCAAACTGAAAATGACACAGTCATGACAACTTTTTTTTCATATATTGCTTTAGTACAGCTTAATTCTCTCAACACAAATAGCTACTCCTCAAACAGGATGGAAGGTTTGGGCCCTGTATCACCGAAACAAAGATTCTCTTCCTAAAGCAGAAGACACAATGACATAATTATCTCTCAGATTTATCTCCTGAATGTAATACAATATGCCTCTTTTTGCTTATTCTATAAAGCACAAAGATAAGAAACAAAATGGGCTGACACCTCTGCTAATGGAGACCAGCAACCTCATATATGTCAAAATAACTTTGTCCTTTTTTACCAACAGTGTGTCTAGCGTAGGATCTTCACTGAAATAAGTGGAAATACTTGGAAATTTCTCGCTGCAAGCAAGATGGAAATCTGATCACTGAATATTTTTTCTAAAAAAAAGTAAAAATAAACCACCCTTTTTTCTAAATTTCTCTGAAATTCATATTTAAAAGTGTAATGACTTCCCTGATTACAGTTACTCAAATATTCTTAAAACTTTTCTGAAAACCATATAGCTGCCAGCAAAAGGACACATAAACCAGATCTTCTGCTTTCAAGATTTTTGGACATTTATTAGGATTAAGCATTTCTGTATAGATTGCTTAATCTAGCAATGAATTTGTTATTCTTTAAAACAACTGCAAATTATGAAAGTTAATCTGTTTAGCAGCTAATGTACAGTATGTTCTTTTCATCTGACAGCATGCATTTGGGCAGAAAATCAAACTCTTGCCAGACTTAAAACCACTTCTCTTATTAAAAAACAGATTAGAAAAACAGTAGCTCTCACAAACTGCTCGCTGTCTGCTGCATTTAGACTCACCGCCCTCTCCGTGTTTCTCACTGTACTTTATTTCTGGTGTATGATGTCTTGGATAAAGATCATATGATCCCAAGAAATATCGAAAGCCAAATGGTTTGTTTGGCGTGTTTGGAGATGAGAGAAAGACTTTTCCCTAAGACATTCCATGGGTTTCTTGCTTGTTCTTCAAACTGTTATTACATAACATCAAATATAACAATCAGTGTAAATTTGTTTAGTTCCCCCAGCTGTCTCAAGCCCTGTTCCACTGCAAGGCAAATGGCAGCCTGCACTGATTTAATTTACTTCAGCAGTTTCAACAACTTTGTGTGAGCTGAGGAGAATCACAGCCAAAAAAGTATGTCTGAGGAAAATTTTTCCATGGCACCTTTATAGAAGTGCTACAACCAAAGCTGCCCAGTGATGGATCGCCATGCACTTTTGAAAGTGAGAGAATAAAAGTGGAGAGTTTTCTACAGCACATATTTTGCACATGCAGTTATATTTAAAGCAGTATGAAATATAAAGCTCCAGAATTTTCACCTCTGGATGGTACTTTATAACTGTAGACAAAATCAGCCAGTGACTGAAAGAGGTCATATAAAAGATGAGAATGCTGTAAGTTTCCTAAAATCTGGATTACTGAAGAAGGAAAGCACACTCCTTCAAGAAAGGGGCAAATACGTTGTTTCCCTTTTCCTGCTCCAAAAACACCAAAAAAGAGAAATAAATCCATTCTCTCTGAATAACCATTACCTGGTAATGGAACGGCACTCTCAGAAATGAGTCATTTTCTGATTACTCATTTGCTAAACTCTCTACACTTTGTTGTCTGTGAACAGTTCATAAAATGTTGATCCTCTGGCATGTGTTTATCTTTGGGCTGGACCAGAGAGCTATGCAAACAGTTTATAAAAGAGATTATCTACAGTTACTTGGGGGAATATGTGCCATCTCTGTTTTATGCAGAGAAACAATAAGGGCAAGCGTATGCTTAGCAAAAAGAAAAACACAAGGAGAAACCGAGATTACCCAGATAGTAAACGATATCAAGTACACAGAATGATTTCTGCGTTTCTGTGGATTAATTTTCCCGCAAATCCTGAAACAAGCAAGCGACTTCAAACTGAAAAACTACCATGCAGAGCAAAGAAGAGGAAGAGGGGGCAAATTGTAACTGCTCCAAAATACTTTGGAGATAACAAACGTAACTGAAGGGCCTTCAGTGAATGCCTGGGCAGACATGTCTGTGTAGATCAGGTTAGAGGGGTCTAAAACTTCCTCAGGTTTTTTCCTCTCGTCTGAAGGATACTCTTGTCTTAGAGTAACTGCCCATGTGGATTCTCCTACTACATGCAGAACAAATTAAATCATTACTGAAAGCAGGAAGAATGTTTGCCTACGTTCTTAATCACAGGAGACCATTTAGTTGTTCAGTAAAATTCCATAAACATCTGAGAGTTTGGATTTTTCATTTCCTGCAACTTGACTATAAGATAGTTGGAGAAGGTCCTGTATCCAGCTCCTCTTTTCTCACTTTTCTATTAGTGCTGAAATGTTCTCTACACCCAAACTGATTCCTCTTAGGCTACATATCAATTCCATGAACTAGCAACTATCCCAGTTTGAAAGGCAATCTCAAGCCTAGCTCCTGATATGATGAGCAACTATGGCACCACTGACTGAATAGGTTTGGTGAGAATTCATATGGTGAAGACATCAAAATGCCCCATAGGGACTCCTGATACAGGAAAATACTTAAGTGCTCAGTCTTTCTGGGTTGTTGGCAATGAAAAACACACACCAAACTATTTTGTTTCTCAGACACCATGGCTCATGGAAAAACTAACTGAAACACTAAACACTTTTTTATGCTTCCTTAGCTTTTTTGTCATTACTGTTGATAAGTTTATTTCTCCAGAAGTTAAGACCTGTCATATTTCCAGCCTCAGTCAGACAAGTTATTTCAGCTACTCATTACACAGTGAAGTATTCACTTCACTGACCTGTGTAATTTTTCATCCTGGTCCAACCATATTTATTTTAGTTTCACAGCCAGCATGACATCTCTTTTCATGTAAATTTCTATACTGAGCTTTGAAATTTGAATGTTACCTTTCAGTTCCAAAATTGCAACCCTTTTCTTCATAATTGTCTGTGTTCAATGATTTCATTTTATCCTTCAATGAGGTAAGAGGAGACCATTTGTTTTATATGCTACAACGAATATTTTGAAATCCTTTCGTACTATTAGTCAGAGAGTCTTTTAAAATATCTACCACTATGTACAAAGAGTCCTGGCTAAATTCAAGTACTTTTATTGCCCCATAAAACTTCAGATATGCTGATTACTGAAATACATGGTAGATGTTCCATGAGGAAATATGATGAATTAGACTTTTGATGCCATGCAAAAACAAATTTGTATTTTGTTCTTTCCCTTTGATCATCCTGTAAGGACTGACATCTCTACGATGCTCTTAGTAACATTTTATCTAACCAAGAAAATTTAAGAGACAGTTTTAATATGAAGAGTAATGTTTTCTGAAGAGCACCCTGATAGGATTTTCAGATCCATCTGAATCTTCAAAGAATTTACACTTGAGACATAAAGTTATACATGTCAAAATGGTAAATAATTTTTAATTTGGTTTCCTCCCAGCTGAAGAACTGAATAAAAAGTCATTCAGTTGAGTGGTGGGATGCTCCTTTATTCATATTTATCCTGAGAAAAAATCTGTCACAGAATTTTTAAAGCAATGTTTTAATTCAGTTGCTTAGAGCAAAATTTCTTACAGGAATGTTTCTGTGACCTTTTAAGTCCAACACTCATTTTAAGCTTTGTCTGGTTGCATATAAGCCTATTCCTAAGACAGAGGCAAATATTCTTTTAAATTATTTGGCACTTTAACCAATATTGAGAATGTTTTTCTTCTTATTAAAAATTTAGCAATGCAGAAAGTCCAAATAAGAATCAGAGCCCTCAAGAGGGATACAGGGCAGGGAGCACTGAAAGGACAAGTCAGTCTATACCTGAGACTGAATTCTGTTTTTCTGATGATTTTGTCAGTTTTCTGATGATTTTGTCAAATTTCTGATGATTATCTGAATCTTTTGGATTCTACTGTATTTCATTCACTGCTCTCTCTAGGATGTGTTTTAACTGAAGCTCTAGGCAGTGCCCTAAAAGACTTTTCTTTTGCTCAAGTTTTATGTTAGGATAAAAAGCTAAGCTTACTTTATGAATTTGAAACAAACTTGATCTCTCCACATCTCAATGTTAATAAAGGAGCTCTTCTAAGGTTACTGCAAATATAGTCAATGAAAATGTTTCCACCCAATGTAAACAGTTAACTTGGTCAACCCTTTACTAAAATTTGAGGTATGTCCCTAAGGAAGTGAACAATTCAGTCTGTTTAATAGTGAGACAGAGGCCTCTCTAGATTTGCAAAGGAAGCCTGAGGCATTCCTCTATCCACTGATAGCACAGAGAAAAATGATGCAAGGCTGTCAGGTTCCTACATCTACTTGGGATCCAGTCTGATTTTGCTCTGAGAGTGAAATTTGCATTCCTGGATAGACAGTGGCTCATGTTCAGTGGAAAGAATAAAGGAGACTCTTGCCCAGTATACTCCACTGTTTTGGGAACCTGCTGGGGTGTGGAGGTGAATTCAAACCCTCCCACACGGGGCAAAGTCTACATTTTCACCCTCCCTCTTCCTTCCAAAAAAGTCTTAGACCTAGGAAGTGGCAGCACCACCACCAACAGGGAAGTTCATTAGGTCCTGATCATCTCTGGCTTTTCTGGAGGATATGGGCAGAATATTGATACCTGATCTCATTTACCTGGATCTCAGCAATGTTCTAGGCAGGAGACAGGCTCTTTTGTCCTACAAAAGGAGCCTTTTGGACTTTGCATGGGTAGAGAAAGCAAGGAAGTTAGGAAACTTTCAGTATGATATGCAAGGTGCCTGATTCTCTGATGGCTGCATCCTGTCTCAGTGTAAGCAGGTCTTAGGTAGTGGGACAAGCAGGCATTTGGTGTCTAGAGCTCTCACTTACTCCTTGTATAGTCAGTGGACACAGAAATGCTCATTTGAAGGAAAAATGAGATCTCAGATGGACTATCTGCCTACTGGAAATATTTGCCTTTCTTCATCAACTGCAGAAGAATCCTAGAGAATCCATGCTGCAAATGGCAGTGTTCAAACAAGTGCCTAAATTTTAGTAGGAAGAATTCAGCACATTGGTGAATCACTGGAACTGATTTTTTAATTATTTTATTTTACATTTTCCTATTTAAAATAGGTTTTCTGGATTGTTTCCCAACCTATGTCATAAGCAAAAAGCTAAATTTATGGAGAAACTGAGAATCAATTATATTCCTACTGTAACTTGATTAGCAGCAATGGACAAGTCTTAATTCCACATAATTCATCCATAAGATGTTTTCAAGTGTGGTGCCTACACAGCTATAGTACCAGATTTCAGCGGTACATCCCTGGCCAGAGTCACCTTCCTTTCAAGGCCTACGAGGCAGCTTTCCCTATCCTCTGACAGTCTACAGATGACACTGAGAATGCTCACAGAGAATTAGTCTGGAAAATTCTCTGCTCAAAGTCAGAGAAAGAGCAGCCTCCCCTCCTTGTAAGAAAATCTTTGGGTCTGACTTATGCTTTTGCCAGCATTCTGTTTATGCTCAGCTCCAGGCTCTTAGTTAGAAGTGGGATTTGACCCATTATCTGTAGGCCTAAGACTATGTGTTTTTTCTCTGATGCAAAAATGGCCCCTGAACATCTTTCAGTCTCAGTACTGTAGAAATGCTGCAAATTTTCAAGTGGATGAGATACTTTAACCTCATTAATTAATCCTGTTACATTAAGAACAATATGCCACTAAAACTACTTGGAAGATGATGATTAGACAAAATATTTAATGGAGGCTGGTGTGGAAGTACAGTCAGTTTTGGTTGGTGTTTCTGGCAGTAGCTTTTTCAAGAGACACAGAGTCCCCTCCACAACCAGTGATTTAACCCACTTTTTTCTTTGAGAACAGTAGGTTTGGAAAGCCCATATAAAGTAGGAGAGTGTCTTTATGTCTCTTTTTCATTCACATATTTACTTCTACAGAAAACTTGGGAAGACACTTTAAGACACCATAAACACCAGTCAGACAATGAATGACTGCACAGAAACAATAAATAATTACCTTCAAGTGTTTCTCCCTCTCCAGAAAGGGCATCTCCTGCTCCAGAGGCATACAAGGCAGACACAGTCAGTGTATACCTAGTGGCTTGGTCCAAGCCTTTCAGCACTTTAGAGGTGGTGTCACCTTTCACAGTCACTTCCTTAGTTTCACCTCCTGTGACTGGAGTGTACGTTATAAAGTACTGCTGCACCTTGCCAGGAGCAGCACTCCAAGACAGCTTCATTGTTGATGTCGTAGCATCAGAAACTCTCAAATTTCTTGGATTTCCTCGGACTGCACATGTCAAAAAATTTTGGAAACAAGTTGAAGCAAGCCTAATTTCTTGGTTTATCTGTTAGGTTACCATTACATAGGGTGTTATGCTAAAAAATAATTCCTCAGTATGCTGCACCAATGCTGCTACAGTGTACCCTTAGTGTAATCAGGACTGTACAATCCTATCCCCACCCTCCTTAGGTAAAAACGCCCAATAAAATCAACTTATTTTTTTTTCCCTGTTAAAGCAGGCACAGTCCTGGAGCACTTGTACTTACTAGCACCTAAGGATATGCTCAGATTCAACAAAGATCCATGTTGAAGTCACTGTCTTCAGAATCAAGTCAAAGATGACAAATGATACATGAAATTAACATGTTTTGGTTTACTAAACAGGTTTTTCTGATGGTAACTTTCATGGGTCAGTGAAATTCCAACAATGATCAGGACATTCGTACTCTCTGTACTCTCTGGATTTAGTTAAATAAGGCACGATACATGTTAAAGGATCATGCATTTTCACATACGTTAAATCTACAGTGATAACTTGAGAAAATGAAATGTTTCATCAATTCCTTGCTAAACATTCAGCACAAAGTGCAAGCAGGGTCTGAATTTGCTCAAAAGGTATATAAGGTATATAATTTATATCATTGACAATATGAAGAATCATGGGGACAATTAATTAAAACATTCGAGTAGATTCTTCGCCCAATTTACCTTGCCATATCAGGTTCAAGATACTGTATTTTAAAATTAAATATTGCAATTTTGATAAATTCTATTGTCTCAAGTTATCTCTTAGCTAGGCTTGGGCAATGTTATAACTGTGTTCATCTAGGATGATACATACGGACTGTATGGTTTATTCTCTTTTCAGTATGAATATGTCAACATGCAGCAAGTTTTTCTCATGCTTACTGTGTTAACAGCATTGATCATGTACCTTCATCAGTTTTTGCATATCCATTCAATGAATTCCCAGGCCCAGACTGATACTCAGGAATAACAGACACTTCATATCTTGTATCTTGGATCAAATTCTGCAGAGTAGTTGATCTATCATTTGCTGAGACAGTCACTTGTCTCCTTTCTCCTCCAGTAAGTGGTCTATAAACAAGCCTGTACCGTAGGACATTTCCTGGAGCTGGAGTCCAACCAACTACAAAGCTATCAGTAGTTTCATCTGTTATCCTTAAGTTTCGAGGAGCACCTTTAACTACAAAGAATATACACGTCAGTTGTAAATATTTGCCTTTAGTGAAGCAGTATCCAAAGCAAAACCAAGCCAACCATTCTGTTAGCTCATCCAGTTTTACCAAAACTGCTGATTTTACCCTCCCATTGCTTTAGGATACACACACCTTTAGTCATTTCTGAAAATTTAGGGTCAGAGTTACATTCAGCAGTGGAACAAAGTTGTCCCCAAAAGTACATTCATCCCAGTTTATATAACTGCTTCTGAAACTTAAGACAGTCTGACTGTGTTTAGCAGTAACAGTAGAACTGAACTGTGTAAAGAAACATTGGGGCATAGTGAGGAAACTTCTTAACAAAACAAATAGTATAATTTTCCTTGCTGTGGCCATTTACTTCTGCACCACTTCCATTTACAGGTGTTTGTCAGATACACCTGACTACATACAGGCAGCTATCCTATTTGAAAGAACAAACAAAGAAAAACAAAAAAAAAACCCCACCAAACCAATTCTATTTCTTTGACTATTTCAAACCAAAAATATATTCATTGCAATATGAGTTGCATCTAATGTTTAAAGAAGGTTTCTGAATTTAGTCTCTAACTCAAAGAAATAGTTTTTTATCCTAGAAACTAAAGAAAAACTGTGGCGAATTCTTTAACCTAGCCTGGTCCTTGAAAAAAGACACAGCAGTTCAGATGAATTCAGTGGGCACATGAAACAAGACTTGACTCTTCCAACAGACATAAAGATCTGCTGTACTACACCCTGCTTGGCAGTATGTAGCATTGTCACTTAGGGAAAAAAGTTCTGTTTTTTTGTTGTTGACTATCTATATTCCATAAGTATTGTTCTTCAAAGTTAAGAGTGAAGTAACTAATCCTAGTTTTAAAAAAAGAAACTTGCTTTCTGTTAATCAGAAACACAATACTCAACTTCAAATCCTTTAAAAGCCTGAAACCAAAGTTAATTGCCAAGAAAGCCATCTGGCTCAAACTGTTAGCTAGATCTGCATGGAGAGCTGCTGATGTTTACGTGACCGTAGAAGAACTCTGTCTTCTCAGACGTGCTGGGATATCATCAGATCACAATGTTAACAATTATTTAAGGTAGTATCAGTTACAAATGGGAAGACAGATTATTTTTATTAAAGCTTTTTCTTCTGTCCCTTACGCATACAAGCTCCATGTTCTATCAGCCAAGAGTTTTTCTGTTTTCCTAAGGGAAAATTATGTGTGGCCAAAATATTCTGACTGGTACAGTCATGGAAATGTGCACACTGACAATGAAACCTGTATCTTCCAAACTTAACATCCAAGCTAAGCTATTTTATAAGTGTTTATTTCTATCAGTCTTAAGAGGAAAGAGCAATTAACAAATCTTCATGCTGTTTCTTTTGCTCCCTTGGAACCATTTATGTCACCAAAGGTCACAAATGACAGCATGGAATAATGAAAAAAAGTAGATCGATATTTTTAAAAGCATGATTTAGAGTAGACTGAGTATTCAACTACTGGAATAGAAAATCAAATCTACTGTCATGCTGTTCTTTTCAATCAGGAGAAATGCATCATGGCAACTCCATCATGAAAAATTAAAGCTACCATGCTTAAATTTACAGTCATTGATCACATAAAACACATATTGACATCAATGGCAGTTTTGAATCAGTTATTGGCTCAGACCAAGGAATTTCTGATAAAAAACCCAGTTAACCAAAACTCAAGCTCCTTTAAGCCTATTGTATGTAAACCAAAACTTCTGATAGTGTTAAATTATATGTAGACATAGCAAATTGCATAGGCACACATTTGTCTTTAAATGCATCTAAGTCAACGTGCATTCCTGCATCAGTCATAATTATTAAATAGAGTAGAATAGAACAGAAGAGCTCAGTTGGAAAGGATCTACAATTTTCATCTAGTCCAACTTGAGTCTGTATTGACAATAATTCATGCCACCGAATTTAATATTGAGAACACACTACTTCATTTGAAAGGAGGCCACTGCAGAAACACAGCATCCATCCAACGTTCAGGAAAAATAAAGTCCAATCTTAGCAGCTTAATGGTTGCATATAATTGGAATTTTAAATCTTTACTGAATGCACTGAGATACAATAATGTTTATTCTCATCCTGCATGGCAGTACAGCTTCTCAGCCTTATTTGGCTGTTCTTCATTTCCTCATTTACCCGTCCTCCAGGTAAGCAAATTCTTATTTGAACATATGACTCCCTTGTGTCTGAGAATAATGAGAATCCTACCTTCTAAGGTGGTTTCCTCTCCATCCAAGGGAGGGCCATCGCCATCTTCATATTCAGAAATCACACTGACTGTATAAGTAGTTTCAGGTAGTAAGTTGGTGAGAACTGAGCTAGTACTTGAAGCTGGCACTGAAACAATGAATTCATCTCCACCAACTGCTACTTTATATTTAATGAGATAGGACAAAACCTCTGATCCTGCTGGAGACCAGCTCACTTTGAAACTCTCTGATGTTATGTCAGAAAAGACCATGTTCTTTGCAGGTACATAAGCTGTATGGAAATAAAAATGCACATATGAGGCATACTTGCCAGATATGTTAAACACAAAATTTCTAAAATAAATAAAAAATGTTCCTCAATAATTTGATTTATTCTAATTGAATAGATATTTTGTTGCATGTGCACAGTATCTGTTTTCTATATTTGCTTACATCTATCAAATTTCAAGAAGATCATATCTAGGTTGCCTAAAATCTTTCAAGAGTGAATAGAAGCACCAACTCAGCAATTTCTAGATCAAATGAAAATGGTCCATCTAGAAAAAAATGTATTTATGAAAACTTAATTTAGAATCTGATGATCAGGTTGGGTTTCCTATTTCGTATGTCCGATGAACAGCAATAACATAATGTTCTCAATGAAAACTAAAAATTGTTGTAATTTTTTTCAGATCTAGATTAGAAGTAAGACAAAATAAAAACCAGTATTTTTTCAGGAATGAGGTCAAAGGGGAAACAAGGAATTTGACATGAGGCACAAACACAAATCTGACATCCCAGGCTTGTTTTGGTTGGCCTAGTCAGCCTAACAGTGGGGATCTTAAAACTGTTTGAGCCCTCTAAAACAAAGGCTGCTTTTCTGGTTTGTTCCTCAAAGCTATCCTGAAACAAAAGAATTATTTTTAAAGGCAGTGGGGCTTTCAACACTGGGGATCCTTCAATGTTAGTGTCCTACTAAACATAGGTAGGGACACTGTGGATCCAATTAATCATAAGTAACTTTATCTGACTAAAAGTTGGCTATTTAGAAATCTTTTGAATGTTAAACATTATGCTGGCCTAATTTGGATGCATGTGAAGACTTTCATGTGCTACTTCATTTCAGTCTTTGCAGTTAGATTGCAATCACTACCACCTAGCATCTGCTGCCTCAACTTGTCTTGTCTAAGCCCGTTTCAGAGGGCCATTAATTTTACCCTAAAAATTAATTAAATTGCCCTCTAGAGTGTTGGAATTACTTTGTTGCCTTTGACCACCTAAAAGACAAGCTTAGACTTGTCACCTCATTTTGTAGAGCTAAAAAAAGAATGTCCTGGTAACTTTTTTACTCAAGACATTGAGTGCAAAAGCAGAGCCTATCCACTAAGGTCATTCCAATAGACACGCATTTTATTAGCTTTTTAGATACCTAGCAGAGTTGGGGGAAAAAAATTCTCCAATAGTTTTTTCATTTCCATTTATCCACTAATTTCAACTGTTGCTTTTAATATGTTTAAAATGAGCAGCAAATTCCCAGTTATTAAAATTGTCATTTGTTTATGGCCAATTTCATCAATATAAATTCTTTAGTTAACTATAAGCACAAAACTGGTTCAGATCCTTTTGTCATTACATTTTCTTCATTCCTGTAAGTAATAGCAGTTACTTACATTTTCTCCTTATAGCAGCCAGTTCCTGCTCAATTCGTAGGCAGACAGATTGTGTAAGTTCAAATGATATTCTTTGAAAAGCATCAAAATCTTCCACTGTGTAAACATGGGTTTCCGCAGGAGGTGATGCAATTGCTTCCAACTCTGTACGCACTGCATCCTTCACACCAACTGCAAATATTTCTACATCTGCATCCCTCAGCTTTATTGCAGGTTCTTTAAAAGCATCTGACGATTTTCCATCAGTGATAAGAATCATGACTCTCGGCACATTTGGTCTTGATCCTTTGCTGGTAACAAATACTTTCTCCCTCACATACGTCATTGCTTTGCCTGTGTTGGTAGATCCACCTCTGTAGGGGAAGGTGTTAATAGCCTGAATTATGTCTTCCACTCTGTTGTATCTGTTCAAAGAAAACTCCATATGGGGATCTCTGCTATACTGGACAAGACTTATCTGTACTTTTCGAGGTGATATCTCAAAGCTTTTAACTAACACTTCCAAAAAGGCTCTTACTTTTACAAAATTGGCAATACCAATGCTGTAGGAACCATCCACTAAAAACACAACATCAGCTTTTACATCCACACCACGTGAGCATTCTGCAAAGAAAAAGAGTAACCATTGTAAACAGATTTTCAATAACCACATAGCATTACAATCACATCTGTAGTTCATGTATTACACAACTGCTTATAAACATAACAAACTATGCTAAGCAATGCTTTTTCTCAAAAATAATAAAGGTATGATATTAAAACATGCATCAGAGATTTCATCAATGAAAAGCTACAATTTGAAAATAAGGTAGTGTCTCCAAACTCACCCACTTGAACTTTTACTTGTTGTGTTTTTTCCATTATCGTTATTGGCTCACTGGGGGTCAGTCCTTTCATTGCATAAACATTAATTTGATATTCTGTGTCTGGAGAGAGATCTTTAACATTCAGAGCAGTAGTCTGAGGGCCCACACTCAGTACATGTTGTTTTCCCCCAGCTATCATTGGAATGAACTGCAGACGATAGCCAGTTATTTGGCTTGTGGATGGATCCCAAGTGATTCTAACAGACTTTGAGGAGATCTGAGTGGCCACCAGATTTGAAGGAGGCTCCACCACTGAAAGAAATCAAAAGCAAACCCAGAATATTAGTTACAATTATAAACATATTTTCTTAAGAGGTTTTTTTTCTGGAATAAGTTTCGTTATCTTTGCTTGATCTTTACTAAAAATCACTTTTTGGGGCTTTTTAAAGCATAAATAAACAGATATTAATTACAGGACAGTCCAAATGAGACATCAGTGAGAGGGCAAAAATATGAACAATGCATTTATGGTCCCCTAGGTATAGCAGAAGTTCCAGGAGAAATGCTGCCCTGCTCTAAAACTGCTTCAACCAAAAGTGAAAGCTACACTCACAGAAACACAGTAGAAAGTGTGAAAAATGCAGAGCACTAGGACAGCAGAGTCATCTCTACTGCCATTTTTGTCAAAGAATAACTAGTTACTTAAAACCTTACAGGGCCAGAAAGCCTCAGTGATCCAGCTTCATGTCTTTGTTTTCCCCATATTCTTCAGTTTTCATGCTTTGGTTCTTAATCTGTTACATATTCTGACCCTTCACCAAGCAGGTTTTTTCCTTTTAATACATTTTTCCACTGAAGTGATGCATGTGTCCAAACTCACTCTGATAACTGCATATCACTGTGCTGCCTTTGAAACAATGGAATAATGAAGCTATTCCAAATCTACATCACATACTCTGTTATCCTGCATTTGAAGACACAAAACTGAGACCAGTTTTCCACACTTGCTAAGTGAGGCAATGGATCAAACTCTAGAAATAAAGCAAAGGAAGTAGGGATAGCCTCTTCAATAGACATTGGAATAAACTGAAGCTATAAATACATTTTAATAAAGTGTCTCACCTTCTTCTCCACTAACCAGTTCACCTAGTTGTTCATCAACACCGGAGCACACTTGCAAGATAATTTCATTCTGTATATCCACAATTCCATCAAAATTAGCCACATTGAACACATGCTTCAGTGAAGGCTGAGATGCAATTAACTTGAGTTCCTTTGCATCTGCTGCTTTGATACCTAGAAGTTGCAATAGACAGGACTGTGTTAAGTAGCCATAAAATACAGACACCTGTGAATGTATTCATAGAGTATCAAAACATCCTGGGGTAAAGCTGAGTTTAAATTAGTTCTGCCTTCTGTCAGGATCAATAATCAAACTACAAAATAATGATTAATGCAATGAGGTGGCAGATGCACTTTTCAACCAGGAAAAATAATGTGGTATAAGTGAAGAATGAGGCCAAGGTCGAAACTATGCTAGTCAGTCATATTAATCTCCATTAGGAACTACGTAATTACTGTCAAATTAACACAACTGGTATGTTCCACTCTGGAGGGCAAAAATGACCCATTTCAAGGCATACACATGAAGAAGGGGCATAGTGAAATTCTTCGAACACACAGTCTGCAAAGCCTATAAATTAACTTTTTATGAAAGTTAATCTCTCAATCATTAGAAAAACTCAACATACCCAAGGAAAAAACTTCAACTCCTATGTTGCGAAGCTCTCTTGCAGGAATTTCTACATCATCTTGAGCTTTTCCATCAGTAATGACAATTGCTACTTTGGGAAAGCCTTTTCTTGCTCCAGCGGACTCAGTGAAGGTGTTTTGAACAAGGTAATCAATAGCCTCACCTAAAACCAACATCACAAGTTGTGTTTTATTAGACTTGCACAAACTAGGATTTAAAGCAAATTTGAACTATGACATGAAATGCTCAATAAACATCTATGTGGGAAATCTGTACCTGTCATTGTGTTGCCACCTTTGTAAGGTATCCTTTTAATTGCATCAATAAGATCACTTCTTCTGAAGTACTGATTTAAATTGAACTCTGTTCTTGTATCTGAACTGTACTGAACAACTCCAACTCTCGTCTTTTCTTCCCCAATGTCAAAAGCTGATACAAGGGCAACCATGAAGTCCAGAATATATCCAAAGTTATTTCTTCCTACACTCCATGAACCATCTACCAGAAAAACTAAATCTGTCATTGCACTTATGGAGCATTCTGGAACACAACAGGGAAAAAAAGAAAACAACTCTATTAGCAAATGAGCAATTGCATTCTTACAAATCAGAGAGAAATGTCTAATGGAAACTTAGTAGGTAAAAGCCAAAGCAAACAGATATTTAAAAGATTGATCTTATCTGGGATATCATGCTTGGGGAAACATTATGCACCTAAGAACACCCATATAGGTTTTCTAACGGCCATTATCAAAAGGGAACTGCTTTGAGACACCTCTCATGCTAAACCACAAGTTCTGTTATGCCACAACAGATGAAAACACCCATATAAGTCTTTTTACAATGATTTGATGCTACAGAAAAAATTTGTTACCACTTGTGCCTTGCATCTTTATTTCCCCATTATAGCTGCACAGGCTCTTCTGCAAAGCCTTTTATCCACAGCACAACACCTTTCGTAAATAGGACCAAGACACTCATGGACTTGCTCAGGTCAGTTGCATGAAATCCCTAGTTTCAGTACCGACTTTGCACCTTAATCTTTCAATGCAGCCAATAAATTCCTTCTATCCCAGTCCCTAAACAAGTGTTCTTAGCTCTGCACAACTTTACAGGCGAAATTTTTGGTAGGTAACACAGAAACACAGTTTAACTTTGTGGGGTGCTAGAGCTAGATTTCAGGTAAGATAAATGTCAGATAAGTTGAAAGGCAAAACACCTTACTTTGTAATTGAGCCTCAATGTTCTTTTCCTCTGGTATCCCTGGGCCGCCTGTCTGAACTATACAAAGCACAACATAGACAGAATTAATGGAGGAAATAGGGTTAAATTTTTAAACATCAGAGGAAAGCACATAAGCAATTAGAGACACACATCTGACAAGCCTCAGAACATGAAAACATAAATTCAGGTTGTGAATATATCACCTGTACTTACAGATTTGACAACACAGTATTCAGGGTGACACAAAATACAGAAAATGTAAATATCTAAGAATCCTCTGTATTTGTACTTCTTGTACAGTCATTTCCTGAAAATTAACTGCAACGTGCCTGGAAGAAATACCCATATTACCCCTCTCTAACACCTAGGGGAATTAATAATTAGTAATTTTCCCATGGTTCTCTGTGAAGCCTGAGACATGAGACAAAACGTGTCACAGAAGAGAGTCTGCTGCGCATTTTTATTTAATTAAATTTATTTTATGCTTTTTAAATTATTAATACAAATTATTAAAGCTCAAATTCAATATCTTAGTGTGCATTGAAGCATATTGTGTCACATTTTATTATTATTTGATGAATATAATTTGCTTTCTCACACAGGATGCCAGTCCAATTCATTTGTTACTGAGGTCAGTGATGATCTTCCCCTTGACTTCAGCAGATGCAATTTATAGGAAGTAGATATAACTCAAAAACCTCAGTGGCTTCCTGCCAAGAATACTATAGAGGTTGGCAGACACTATATCCATGTTATTATCCTTTGATCTCTTGCAAATTTTCTCTGCTTCTACTAGGATTAACGGAAAAAGGCTGTTTAGACAGCTCCATCGGAGGAGAGTTCAGGTATGTGGCAATTTTGTTGGAGAACTGGATCAAAGTCAAGTTTTGTGAATGACCCCTCAGTTATCTTAATTGGCTTTCTAACTGTATTGCAGCTACTTACTTGTCAGCTGGCCAAAAACAGGTAGACTCTCCTCTCTGTCATCATATGAAGCTATTGATACAACATACTCTACATCAGGTATAAGATCTGATATGACAGTTTGGGTAGTGCTAGGTGAAAGAGTAAATTCTTTAGTAGGTCCATCTGCAATAAATATATAAAACACTCAATGCAGGCTTAAAATCCAATAATATTGATAAGCTGATTGTAAAACAAAATGCAACAGACAATAATCTATCTCAAACCCAATGACAATTTTAGAATTATACACTTTCTGTTTTCATGAAGTATAAATATTGGAACATGAAACTTCAAGCTAATGTGCCTTCAATAGCAAATAAAATTACTAAAGTGTTTAATCAATTCCAGGAAATTTGAAACTTGAAATGCACGTACAAAATGTACTATCATCTAACAAATCATGTCCTGTTCTGATTCAATATCACTTTTACACTGATTATTTCTCAAAGTGAAATAGAATAATGGCTGTCTTACACAGCATAATACAATTCTTGAACTTCAATGTCAAAGCATAGAAGAGGAGCAGAGTGATGAGTCTACCTTCTTACTGCTCCTTGCAAAGCAAAGGCATCCAAAACTTGTTACTTGCAGTTCCAAAATGGTAAACACTATGGCAAGAATAGCTCTAGCTTGGAAGAATCACTGTTTTTCCTGTATGCCCTTTGCTGCTATCCACACTTGATCACAAACTTCCAAAAGATTTTAACAGCTACTCTCACACCTAAGTTATATATAGGTGAAAATAAACTAATATTTCAAAACATGTAATCACATAAAAAATTTTGACCAAACTCACCATTTGTTGGAACCACAGTTATTCTGTAACCCACTATTGCATCTGGTGGCCTTTTCCATGACATTTGAACATTATGTTCATCTATAATTGTAAAATTCAAGTCTGATGGTGGGTTAACTGCAAAAGATTTATATCAGGTAGATGTTTAAAAGCTTGAACAAGTTTTGGCAAATGAATAAATAAAACAATGTTGAGCAAAGCTTACTAAAATTGTCTTTGCATAAATTTGTTTCCAACAAATATAAAGATATGTTGTTGGAAAAAGAGTAAAATAAAAGCTGACAAAAATATGACAAAACATCGAAGAGTATATGCATTACAGAGGACAGCACAGAACATGTTTCTTGAGTTGCCAAGACATTCAAGAATGGCCAGCAAAATCAAGCACAATAGGAAACACATTTGGATACATGTACAATGAGTTCACAGATAATCACCACATATGCAAACGTTTCACATAACAATTAAAGGAAATTTTTTTACATGCTGGGTGCAATCTGTAGAAGCATGCCAAATCACAACCTGCTTACAATATCATGAGATCATTTAGGATGTGGAGAACACAGTACTCTTCTTAATTAGACATCAAATTAAGCTTTTAAGATATAGTCTCTGCATATGATATTTCTCATCAATTTCACTGAATCTGGAAACTTGGCAGAGTAAAGAAATAATTTAAATGCAGGAAAAGATTGGGTATTTAACGTTCAGTAAAACAATTTCTGTTAGGGTCTAGATGCGAATATACATGCAAAATGTATATCAGTAATAATGATACACTGATGTATCATTATATTTCAAAATATGGACAACTCCACCCCTTTGTTCCTAGAAGCCACTAAAGTGACATACTTTGCGTGTAACAACAAAGGATTCAGGAACTAAGGGGCTAATAAATGGCGTTAGTAATAGTTGCAATTTGCCAAAATATTCGAGCTGATGCAAAGTTCACAAAAATAAAATTCTACCTGTTTACACCAGATTTATGTACAATTTCAAAGGTGTAAACCATTGTTTTCATGTTCCCTTTGCAGCAGGTGTACCCATACTAATAGTGGCATTTTAACATAAAATGCCAGTATGGTTCCAAACAACACAATGGTTAATTATGAAAAGACAACATCAAAATATATTTAAGGACATTTATTTTACAGAATTTATAGAAAATGGCAAAGAGGGCACCAGTGAACTGAACAAATGACTGCAAATAAAACTTGTAGGAGCTGATGACAGAAGTAACTGAACAGTACAGAAGGAAATAGTTTACACACGCTAATTTGCAGCATCATGCATACGTAAATGAAATGTTGATTATTGGTTTTTTAGCTTCCCACAATGGACAAAGCCTCCATGTACAAGGTTCATTACACAAAGACGTTTCATAAATATTTTATAATGATATTCTCTTTGTAAAATTGTCATGCTTATTCATGCAGTATTTTACTGACTCACTGTCAGTGCATGGTAGGTGTATTATATATTATTGTTTAAATAGGTCTAAAAAGTAAGATTAGATCCAGCCATACTTTCCTTAACTACTAGTGAGAGAGTTTTGCAGGCATTTTTAAAAGATAGATCTTCTGTTTCATAGAAGATCTCCATCATATATCAGATTTCTTGTCAGATTTGAATATCATTGTAAAAGCAGATAAAGAAGTAAATGCTAGAATTTTTAATTATGAAAAGACACTGTCCAATTACAAAGAGTAAAACTGAGATTAAAAAAATGGCGTTTTTTTCTTTTTAATTTTCTGTAATTTCCAACCATAGGATAATATGGCTTTATAATACCGATACAATAAATAACAGTAGTGCTGAAGTAAATGTTATTTTTCCTGTTGTCCATACACAGGCAGTGAGATTAGACCATTAACTGCATGCACAGTTTATTCATCATTCAGTTTATGAGTATCACAATGCTAGAGATGGCAAGGTAGTTACTTAATATCAAAATCATGCAACACGTGTTAATAGTAAAATACATTTAGATGATAAGAATATCATTATAAAATATTGTTTCAGTAGCAATGGCTCAGGACAAATTTAATGCAAAGGCAGAGACAACTGACCTGAGCATGCTTTTAAAAAAATTCAGTACATGGAAAAAGTAGCACCACCAACCTTGCAAGTAAATTGGAATGTTGCAGCAGAGACTTTAGGCTTTAACTGCTGAAGGACAGCAGCAGCCCAACTTGTTGATATCCAAATGACCGGATTCCAGATAAACTGAAAAAGCTGACTGTGAGGAAAAGTCTTTAGCATTTTAAAGGATTTTATTCCATTTTATGATAATTCAGGTGTGGATCTTGGCAGGTAACAAGAATAGTACATTGACACATAAGTGATGTATCCATTCATCCAGGTGATCACAGAACAATGGCACTGCAGGGGAACTCAAAAGTCCCCTCGTCCATCCCACGGTCAAGACAAGATTGGCCACCCTATGTCATTCCTGACATGTTTTCTCAGATCATTCTTAAAGACCTCCAGTATTGCCAAGACTGCCAGTTCCCCACAGAAATTACTCCAAAACCTCACCGCCTTTATAATTGTAATTATTTCTGAGACCTAACCCCCGTCTTCATTGCTGAACTTTAAATCCATTCATTCTCAGCCTACAGCTGGCTTATCAAACTCAAGCACTGAATACTTCTCCCATTGAAATCCAAAAAGGAATCTTGCTTGAGTGAAAAAAAAAAAAGCAGTTTGGATTCAATGCCATCAAAATATCTTCCAGATGGCCTGTGCGCTTTTGATACCCAAACAGAATCTCCAAAACATCCATGGACCTTCACAGGGGTCAGATTTCACCCAAGTGAAACCAGCTGTGGGGTGAAGACCAAACCATGGTCATATGACTGAGAGTAGTAAGTTGATCTGAAGTACAGCAAAATGTTTAGATGATAAAAACCTTATTGTGATCATAAAATAGGGCAACTGTAACTCCATTTCATTAAAATTCTTCTCCCAGAGGGGAATTAACTAGTGGAAAAATAATACATCTGCAATATTGAATCAAACCAGAGTTCTAGGGAAAAAATGCCCTTGTTGTAGTAGGAGTTTGCCTCTTTTAAGGGACAAACCTTAAAACTTCACTCAACAAAATCTTACGTGTGAGTGCATCTTAACTCCAGCAAGCAGTCTTGATGTCAGGCTGCTTGCAGCAGTGAAGTTGCACCTATTCTTACAATGTAGTGACACTGCTGATCCTTTGTCCATCAAAATCCATGCCAAACCTCTCACTGATTTGTCAAGGTACAGAATCATGATCATAACATGTCATGGTGTTATAGTACTGCCTTCATACAGTGATCCAACTGTTTATGCACAGAAATGCATGGCTTCCCTACAGTTTTCCAGAGGATTAAAAAAATATCTTGCTTTACAACAATTGTGTTTCCACAGCATTAATTTTGGCCACTGTTAGAACTGTGATATGATAATTTCCTTAACTGGATCTATATTATTCTATATTATGCACTACAAAAGAAAAACGAAAGAAAAAAAGAATCAGACCTAATATACTTAAATTATTGCCAGTTCTTGTGTTATATCCACATGGAATAAGGGTATAATTTCTGAAACAAAAAAAAATAGAGAGCAAAACATCTTTCTCATGCTATGCAGGTCTTATATTAGCTTGTATTACTTCACAGGTAATATAAAAAAGTCTACAGCTTTTTGCAGATAACACAATGTGACTACTAGAGGATCCCAGTGAATACCTTAACGAGACAGAATTAATATGTAACTGGAATATCAAGTAATTTATATCTAGAACCATATTTAAAAGTGATATAACTTGGAAGTAGCTGCCATTCACAATCCTTATGTGAAACATATGTTGTGATTCCATCACTGGAAAGGACACACTATAGTTAGCATGTAAAATTACATGTTAGCCCATGTTAAAATAACATGCAGTCTACAGAAGCTGAAGAGTAAGCTCAGCTTTATGATCCCAGCAATAAGCCCAGCTGAGGCTGGAAGGTGCCAAAACTCTTCATTTACTATTTTTTTTCAGAAATGACATGAATTTGGCACAGCTAGATCATGACCCCAGTTAAGCTCCTCTGAAATCTGCATTGCCAGTGTGACTGGGAGAAACAATGACCTACAGCCTAGATATGTAGTAAAGAGCAGCTTCTCAAAAGAGCAGCTTCACAGACTTGTTAGATATTCATTGCCAATCGCAACACAGAAACATCGCCATCTGTATATCTTCTTTGCATTTTTTTTATTTTATACATGTATATGAAATTACTTCAAAAGAAAAAATGCATAGCTCATAAATGTACTTTGAAAAAAAATCATTTAAATCTATATACCTATACTACGTATCTCAACTGCATATATATACACACATTATATGTATGAATATTTACAAAATTTTACACATGTTTGTCCATATATATGTATGTGCATGCATATATACACTTGCATATGCACGTATATTTTGCTTCTAATTAGCAGCAGGAAAAACAGGGATGTATAGTCACCCTCAGGTATATAAAAATTTCAATTTCACATATCAATCTACATGGCTCTCTATTTAGAAACAGCTTCTTTCTCAAAAGATATCGCCATCAAAAGATAATAAAATAATGGTCCTACCAACCACTTCCAAAACTTGAAAAGTTTCAGCTATCCCAGATCACCTCTAAATCATTCAGTCAATGAAAATTAGTGTACTCAACACAGTTTTATTACAAGCCAAAAATTCTAATCCTCTGCAACTGCTGTGCTGCAAGTATTTGTCACTTACTCTATTGGATGTCATGGTAACAGATTTTTCACAATTTTTCTTTTCATGCACAACAGAAAGGTTCCACACTTGGATCAGTGATGCCCTCCTTCCCTACTTCTAGCCTAGAAAACAGACTTTTCTAGGTCTGAACCGGTTCCTGAAAAACTGAAAAGTCAGCACCTTCAGAAGCTCAGTTAGGTTACACAGAACCAATGTTTTCCTTATTTCTTTCCTGTGCCTTTGAAAATCCCTCTGTATTAAGAAATATGACATGGTACAGAATCCATGACAACATCACAGCAGTAACTTGAGGTTATAATTAACAGATTCTTCACACACCAATATACTTGACTTAACTATGACTAAAATAAGACCCCTTGGCTCTTTGTGATCACAGATGAAAAAATACTGTAACAGAAAGAGATTCTGACATATGGACAGACATGGAATGCACTGGAGTATTGCTGTGCTGGACTAAAAATGCACAAAACAACTTAAAGTGTAAAATATAGAATCACACACAAGAATTTTAAGCTGGGAGGGAGATATCAGAAGGATTGCAAAATAAAACAAGAAGAATTTCCCTGTAAAAGGAAAGAGCAAAAATGCTGAGCATGAAAACAGATTTGCTTCCTTGACCACGGTAAACAAACAACTTCCCCAGTGAAATGGCATGAATGCATTTAGACTATATGTGGGTTTTACCCCCTCTGCTCCTAAAGTGTCTGCCCAGCTAGAAGCTCCTGTTCTGCCGTACCTCTGTAGAAAAGCTCTAACACCATTACTGCGGCTCACTGCCTTGCCAAGAGTAGCAGAGCACAGCTCTCACAAACGACTTGAGAGCAGCTGTGATGCTGATGAAGAATCAGTTTCATACTGGAAGATTCAGGAATCTGTGGACAGCAGCATTGGATAAACACCAGATCTACTCCCAGAGGAGACTGAAAAATAAAGTCTAAAGGAGGGCAGAAAATAAAACAGGTTTTTCTTTCCTCTGCTCTCACCCCATCTTCCCACCTCATATCAAGAATCTTTATCACATTAAATGGCCCTCTCCCTTATTCTCCTCTCACTTTTTCATCCCAGCAAGTGTCTACCCACACCTTTGGAAAAGAAAATACAAACTGCTTGTCTTGTGAATGATACAGGGAGACTCAAAAAGAACCAAGAAAAGAGACACAGGACTGACTGACTGGTGGGGGAGGATAGCTTTGCCACAAAGTGATCCAAAATTTGGAAATATAAGACTAAGGGACAAACTTTCACAGCTGAAAGTCAGTTCAGCAGACAGGATTTAAGTTGCAATGATACCAGAATAAAGTAAATAAATAGGTAAGTAAATAATTTGCTAAAGTAAATAAGATGCCATTTACAAAATTATGCAAACTTGCAGTGCAAAATTGAAACAGTGCAGAAGAATGACCAGTATAGTACAAACAAAAACCTGTAAAAAACACGGTAAAAATCTCTACAAAAGCAGTTCCCACCACAGCAAGTCCTAAGGTACTCCTAGTTTTGAACTTTCATTTTCAGCACCACTATTTCTCACTCCATTTTCAGCACCACAGTTTTTCACTCCTCACTTCCCTGTCTTACTTCAAAACACTGGAGCTAGGAGAATTTTCTCATAGAAACATGATCACTGTACATTAGATATTTTATTTATCAAACATTTCTGAGTGCAGAGTAATGTAAGTCCTGTCCAAGAGCCCTCTACAACTCTCAAGATCAGGCTTTGTCCACTCTTTTCCTTGGCAATAGTGCATCCTCCAATATCTAATCAAGGTCATCCAGCTATGTGTCAAGTTTTGCCATTATAACTGGGCTGCTCCAAATACATTTTTGTAGCTTGCTTTAACAGTACTGAAGCTATGACTGGTTTAGTCTACACTATAGCTAAGTAAAACAATTTCACTTACATTCCAAAATAACATACCCCATACATGTAATTAGTAATGCAGGACAACAGCAGTATTACTCCAGCTCCAAGTGAGCTCCCTTCTAAGACAGAGAAGAATGCACAAACACATCCTCTCCCTTCCTCCATCAAAACTGTACACTTTCTCTGCTTTCTCTGGCACAGCAGTCTTGCATTTCAAATGCAACTCTGAAATGACTTCAAATGACCTTTTTCCGTTCCTTTGCCAACAACAACGCAGCATGAGAGGAAGGCAGAGGACTGATTCTCTCCTAGGGTGACCAGATGTTGCATTACTGGCAAAAATGCCATCTTTTTCCAGAAAGCCAGTGTATTTTACATCTGCATGCCCCAGGCAAGCACTACTGCTTGGGGGGCAAACACTGCAGAGGCATCTCTGACACCCCATGCTTTTAGTAGTCATCAGCCAAAGTGACCAGGTCCAGACAAGGGAGCTTGCGGCAGGCCATGATCAAGGAATTTGTTTCAGTTCAAGGCAGAAAGAGAAGGAAGGGGGCAAAATGAATTATCAGATGCTGGCTTCTGTTTATTTCCAGTAAGTCCAGAGGAGTTCACACCTACGATGGAGTCAGGTCCCAGAGGTCAGATCAAGTCATTTCAGTGCAGGATATTCAGCATCTCTGTTTCCCCTGGCAGCCACTGCTGGCAGAAATGCCATGACTATGCCCAAAAGGCCAAGCAGCTCACACTGAGGGCATAGGATACAGTTGCTGTTAATCCACTGGGGAGCAAATGCAGGGCCAGGCCATTCTGAGCCATGCTGTGGCAAGTATGGCACTGAAGATGGGTCTCCCCACATCTTCAGCTGGAGGCAGGATGCTGCCGGGGCTGACAGGGGCCTCAGCCTCCAGAGACACTGGGCTGAGGCCTAAGGAGGAGAAGGAAACTCTTTTCCAAGGTGACAGTACCACATGTATGCCAGAGCCTTGGAGCCCCAGCCGCCCACAGCAAGGCCTGGCCCAGCCTTCCCTTCAGTGGTGCCCAGGACTCGTGTCACAGCACTGGTAGCATCTTCCCAGGCATGTTCCCCAGGTCAGGCCCACCACAGAAGTTGAGGTGTCCCTGGGGGAGGGTCCGGCCACCCCAAGGCTCAGCCGGGGGTCGCCCCGCCGAGCAGGGGAGGCCGATGCACCGGCAGGCCGGTGGGGCAGAGGTGAGGCATCTGGCTGGACAAAACACACAGGCGCAGAGAGCCAGACTCTGTTGGAGCATTTTATTTCAAAGTTGCGGGTTGTTGGGTAGTAGGTTTTCCGTTTCCTCTCTCAACATTACTAACAGAGGCCAGAGACCAGACCTTCTTGGCCCATCCTGGGGGCAGCGCTGTGGCCCCGGCCACGCCGGGCTGCCTGCCAGTGGCAATGGGCTCCTCAGGGCGCTGCGCCCAGATGGCCACACCAGCTGGCCCATGTCCTGTCTGTGGGGTGGTGTGGACAGCACACCAGAGAGACAGAAAGGGAGATACGGTCTGGCTCACTAGCCGGGAGAAACAGAACACAGAAGGAGCTGGGCAAGGAAGGAGAGGCATTTCTCTGAAGGAGAGAAAGAGAGAAGGTGATGTATTCACACTCAAAAACAGAGAGGGAGAGAGCCAGTAGCTCAAGGCTGATTGGGAGATTTTCTGGTCAGTGAGGCACCGGGGCAAGGGGGCAGGGAGGGGAAGGTTACCTTCAGCCTCGATGGAGGAGAGGAGGGTGGCTGCACACAGAGCAGCGACTGCCGAGCACAGCGCTGTCTTCATTTCTGCCCTTTCAGATCACAACAACATGAATGAATCTGCAATGATGGGGAAGGGGGGAAGGGGGAGAAAGGAGAAGGAAATGATACATGTGGATTAAAGGATTGCGTGGGTGTATTCATGAAACATAAAAAAGACAAACCATGGATTTCACTTTGTTCCCTTATCCCCAGCCCCCACCCACGGGACCAGGTTGAAACCTCTAGACTTGAAAACTGTCCAAGACGATGAAATATCCGTATGACTAACTGGACAGTCTCGTCTTGCAATAATGTGCCTTTTGTTGCTGAACCCTTTCCAATCACAGTAAGCACATGAAGCTTTAACCTAGTTATGGTTAATTTGATCAGGGAAGTGCAGTGAAGATCTGTGCCTCCGCACAGGCAGGAGCCAGAAGGGAGCTCCATGACTTCATCGCTGAATGTGATGATAGCTAATTCAGAGGTCATTCCTGCCTTGGATCAACTAAATGTCTCTTTCAGCTGGAGATTTTAATCGGCTCCTTTTTCATAACTGTTGAACCACTTAGTTAGCTTTGTTTTACTGGTCTCAAGGCAGTTTGGAAACTGTAATAAAACTTTTTTTAGGGGTTCTGCCTACAAATGTGCTATTCTTCATTTCTTGAAAGTCTGAAATAGGTTATACAGAAGTGTGTGTAACACAACTGAAATTTGACACATCTGTCTAGCCATGATGTTTCAACATCTGATAATTCATTTACATGTCCTGAGAGAAAATAGATTTAAAATACACTATATAAAGCTGACAGGCATAAGTCTCACAATCACTGCAGGTTGTCTGGCAAAATAGGTGGGATTAGGCCAAGTTAGCGGTTCTTAATTGCAAGCAGCCATACTTTCATAGCTATGTGCCCTAGGTCATGTAAAATTACTGCCAATTACTCCAGCAAAACTTCCAAATTATTTCCTTGTCTAAAGAAAGTCTAATATGAACCTACACATGCATGTAAGTGTTTCTAAAATTTTGGATTTTCTATCTCGAGAAGTAGGGGAGTGACAATTTGTATGAATAAAGTCATAAATGCATCATATATCATAATTAGGCTGGGGGAAAGAGAATTCCAAAAGCAATTAGGCAACAGATTTTATCAGGAAGATGCCAAGAGCAAAACAAAAGAAAAATACATAAATCAGTAGTCCACAGAAACAACTGAAAGGGAAAACGATATTCTTCTACCATCTAAAGGACTACCCTGCGAGGCACATTTAGTGGAGATCCAGGAATTTCCCAGTTACTGACACTGAGCTTAACAGGCTTCATTTGAGCAGCTGTATATACTTGTCGTAGCCAAATGCCTTTACTGCACATGAAAATACCAAGAGCTCAGTGAAAATCTAAGCAAATGTTTCAGTCTAATGGCAGTTCCAGTGGCTAAACAGAAGAGTAATATTGACCATGATGACTCCCTGACACTAACATAGGAAAGGCCAAGGTTAATATTAAAATGCTCTGAAAGCTCCAAATTCATATCACTGCTCTGCGTGGGAAACGGCTGCCCCTGGGCAGATCTACAGCATCCTGCAGTGAGTTTAAGGATCGCCCAAATTCAACGTGAAAGGACGTTTTGTCCTGGAAGTCTCATGTGAGCTTTGACTGCCATCTTTTGATCCTTTTGAAGAACAACAGAAATTAATCATCTCACAGTCATCTAGGAGTTTGCCACTGCTGCAGGTCTACCATTCCTGATACACGTTTTTGTTTCATTAAATACACCATCTCAGCCGAAGCATTCATTTGCTAACCTAGAAACACTGTTTCCTTCTCGCAAACTTAGGTGCATGGAAGAAAGCCTGGAGCTGGCAGAGGAAAGTTTCTCTCACTGGCTCAGCAGGGACGCAACAGACCTCGCGTCAGGACTAAAGGTTTTCTCATGGATCTTTAGAAATCACTTACAAAAAATTCCAACCCGAGCTTTCACAGTGCCAGTCCTATCTCGCACTAATTCAACCTACAGAAACTTAGCCAAAGCGTTTCTAAACCACACAGTGCATGGCATTTACCACTTTCGAGAAGAAAAAACTAACGTAAAGAGAAAAAGAAAAAAACCGCAGGAAAAGCCCACTACCTATCAAAGACATAAGAAACTGGAAGCAGGAGAAAGCATCACCGGCAGCTGAACACACAAGGGAGGGAAGCGAGAGCTCCTGCCAAAGCCGCAGCGGTAGCGTGCCTACAGGCGCGCTGGGCGCTGACAGCGGGTTCCGCCTGGAGCCTCCGGCCGCCGGGAGCCTCCGTCTCCGGGACATCACCGCCCCTCCCCGCATTTCTGCCCAGGCACCCGTCCGCCAGCAGCATCCCGCTGGGCTCGCCCTTGCCTTTCCCTGGGCTGACAGCCAGCAGCCCCGGGGCGCTCTGCCCCGCACCTCTCCGCCCGCCCGGCCGCACGCCTGCAGCCGGCTCTGACATGCCCAACGCGCGCGCACACGCTCCTTCCTAATCCCCTGGCGGCTTCCAGCCCGGCGCTGCTACCCCGGCCTAAGGTGCATTGGAAGGGGCTGAGTGCATGCTGCGTGCGGACAGAGCGGGACTCGGGGACCGGCGGCGGAGCGGGCAGGGGACCCCTGCTCCTGCCCGGGCACACACAGACCTTCCGGGGCGGCCGCAGGTTGCCGGGGTCGGTGACAGCTCCTCCGGCGATGACTCCGGCGGTGCCCGCAGCGGCAGGAGCCGCAGCCGTCGGACCTGGATAAAGGGAGGAGGATAAAGGATGAAGCTCCGGGGGCACCTTGTGGAGGGAGCAGCAAGTAGCAGCAGCGGCGAAGGAGGAGCAGCAGCAGCGGCAACAGCTGAGAGCAGAGGAGGCGTCTCGGTTACTGTAGCTCCCGATGCGAGGGGTCTGTCTGGGAAGACTTGCCTTCTCCAAGTGGGAAGAGCCTCTTCTCAATCTGCTACTTAATAGAGGGCTGTTCCCAACTCTCAATTTACCCTCGTAAGCGGTTACGAAACTGCAGGGAAGGTGGACTGCTGCCACTGGGTGATATATGCGCTGCTGTGCTCCAGCAAGGAAGGGGATCCACTTCTGGAAACTGGCGCATACCTCCGCGCATTCCTGCGGCATGAGACGGGATCCGCGGCGGCAGCGCGCCCGGAGGCAGGGGCCCGGCCCGCCGCCCCCTCCCTCCCTCCCCTAGGCTTCCCAAACGGAGAGGACACGGGAGGGCAGTGGAAAAATTGAGTCTCCGGGCAGGCTTCGAGGGACGGCGGCGCGGAGGGTGTCCCCGGGCGGGGGGTTCCACGCAGCCCCCGTCGCCCTCGCGTGGGACCCGCTCGCCCTGCCGAGGCTGGGCTGATCCCCGGCACAGTCTTGCAGAGAAGCGGGGGCACTCTCGGTGGCGCGGCCGGGAGCCTGGAGGGCAATGGTGATATAATCATCGTGACACAGTTCAGGTGTGTCTGGCCTCAACGCTGTGCAGCCATACATACATTAAACATACATTAAACACACAGTCCAGCCGACAGCCCTCCGCCACATGGGTGTTTTACTTCGAGCACAAAGCGTTGCGGGTGCCGGGAGCAGCCTGCGGCGGGGCGGGTACGACTCCCCGGGCCGAGGGACGGGGCGCACGGCCACACTGACCCTCCCTTGGACCCCGCGGAAAATCCGCGCCCATAGCCCATGTCTGAAATTCTGTGCTTTCCAAAGGAACTGCGCCTTCCAAAATCGAACAGTCCGCTGGGCGACAGGCTCCGCGAGGGTCTCCCATCAGTCGCTCTCGGGAGCCTGCCCGGGTCACTCGGCGTCTCTCGGCCTCTGCAGCGCGCCGTGCCAGAGAGTGACACGGCGAAACACCCGAGCCCTTCCCTGCCCAAGGGCGCAGGTCGTCCAGTGGGGCCCAGACAGGGCATCCCAGGGGCCCCGCGCCAGCAGCGGGGCTGCTCCCACACCCGTGGGGAACGGCATCCCCGGGAACGCTCGCGGACAAACTCCTCCGGGACCGCTTCGGGCTAGAATACGGGATGTCACCGTCCCCTCGGAGCGGGTGCGCGAACTCGGGACGAGGAACAGAGTGGACGAGGAGCGGGGGTAAACAGGGAGGGGGAAAAGCTGCGGGTTTCTCATAGCCGCAGCCCCGCTCGTCCCGCAGCCCCAGCGCAGCGGCCCCGCCGCACCGGGGCCATCCGCGGTGCCGGAGCGCCCCCCGGTGGCGGCGGCGGGCAGGAGCGGTGGCCGACAGACCGACCGTCCGTCTGTCTCTCCGCCTGCCGAGGCCGCCGCTGGGCCCCCGAGGCCGCCGCTGTGGGGACAAGATGGAAAATTGGGCCGGGAAGGGCGGGGAGAGGGAGAGATGGGGCCAAGCCTCACCGCAGAGCTTGGGACCCCCGCTCGTGAGCGGGCGGGGAAATTCCGGGACCACGTTGGGTCCCTTTCGGCTCCGTGCACGACGTGACTGGCAGTTATCGGGGGGGTTCCAGCCGGGGTGGAAGTGACCAACAGCTGAGATTAATATTTTAGCAGAGGACCGCTCCTGGGCACTTTTCCACAGGACTGGGAGGTCAAGGACCTGTCAGCAGGTGGACTTGTGTCTCCTGAGCTTCATTTCTGCAGTAGACCTGTCATCTACATGAGAACCCAAACGCTGAAAAGAAAGTGATAACCAGAAGACATGCGCTGACATTTCCAGACACTTTGGAAGTGAGTCAGCTCCTCTTTGGGACACGGCACAGTTTCAGTTGTCTAGTATTGATAGAATGCACTTTCCAAAAGCAACATCTCCTCTGCTGATAAAACTCTTGACCTATTAAACCCCCTTGCCCAGCTGTTGAGATGGATTTTCTCTTTTGGCATTATTTTGGCATTTCTTCTTATCCAGATATGATATGGAAAAGCAATATTTCTAAGAAATAATATGTTTTAAAAGCTTTAATTCCCTGAATGAATACACCAAGAACACGACTATAAATGTGGTGTGAAAAATAGTTTCAGAAGAATGGACATAGGGGGTTAGAAAGAAATATCCATCCACAGGAAGTGAATTAATGCAAATGAGGTATTTTTATCACTTGTGCACTACAACAGTATTTTTTTACAATCTATTGTGGATTTTTTTCATCATAGGATAACCAAGATTTTTTGCGAATAGTTAAAATCAATTAATGCAAAAAATGAGGCTGGAAGAAAATATGCATTATTCTATGCAAAAGTTAAATCACTCAGAAGTACTACTTTTAAAAGTTTAAATAATTTGTTGTAAAGCTACAAGTGGATTTACATGAGTGGAGACTTTGAAAACAAGGGGTCTCTCAGGTCTGCAAGAATCTCATACACTCTCCCTCACAGACCTAGATGCTGCCGAGAGGAGTATCTCCCCTTCCTCTCAGCTGACCAGCTTTGTTTAATTTCTTTGTGTGAAATAAGACTCAGAGCTGGCAAGAGTAAACAATTGACTCCAGGGGCAGCAGGATTTTGTTCTTATCCTTAACTCCTTATTCTAACTATTCTAACCATGATTCTTCTAAGATCATTTACATGTAAAATACACCAACAAATTGCATTTAGAGTGTGTGCTTCCATATATCACAGTAATTAAATGGGTTGTTTTTAATCAGCACTGTTGCTATGTACATTCATAGTCTGAGTACATAGTATGTGATGCAGAAGGCATTTCTGAAATGCATAAACATTTACCAACACTCTCCTGTCTGCTTGTTTCTTAGACAAGTGTTAAACACATTAAGACCATTGCACTCCAGCTCAACAATTTTCTTTGCTATTTAATCTGGATACACTGAAACAGTGACAAATTTAAATACAAAAATCAACATTTAAATTCATATTTATACTTTTAATGATATTGTCCATTTCTGATGTAGGTATGTGATAGTAATATTTCAGGTAACCAGGAATTTCTTAGAAATTTTGACATGTTTTTGGGTCTTGAGTAATTCAGGCAACTTTGTCTTTCTGACACATGTGGTTTTTTTTTTTTTTGTTACCTCAAACTGCATTGCCAGGGCAGAGTAAAACAGGACATTCTGCATTTCAGCACTGTAAACCTTGAATATCATTTCCATGTGAATATCACACTAGATTTGGTCTCTGTGTTTTCCTGACAGTTAGTTGCATCTGCTTTACATATGAATATGGTAAACGTGTTATTCATATGTATATATGCATTTGAGTATATGTTTTGCACAGAGGAAGAATTTTTAAAAAGTGTCAGCTGTTTGAACATCAAACAATATATAGATTAAGCATCAAGTGGTGTTATACAAGCAAAATTGTGCTGCTGCCAGTGACTTGTGTATATCTGCCCAGGAAGTATTTTGCTGGTCAGTCTGTCACTGCATCTATTACTACAGTGCATCTAAATTAAACACTGTCTTAGTACAGTCATTTAAGAGGCCCATTCATTCCTTACTGCACAAGGGACAGCCTTTCCAGAATATTTTTTATTCCCTATTAAATCAGTCATAAGACTAATATTGCACGGGATTATATCTGTACTCATAAAATGCAGAAGGACAAAACACACTAAACATCTTCCACCAGGCTCTGCCTTGTCTGAGAGATTTGCAGTCAATGACAGGAGAAGAACTTGGTCTGGTGTTTGTTTATTTGGATAAGTTCATTTCAGAGCTGGTATTCTGAGAGCAGAACTAGTCTGACCTCTCATAATGTGGATTGGCTTCCTGTATTAGCAGTATTCAGAGAGGACTGGTGCTATCTGAAATCTGCTCATTCAGTGGAACAGCTATGGAAGCAGCATCCCTGGAGAGTGTGGAAGCCATGAAATAATTATCTGCGTTACCAGGTATGTTTTCCTTAGCAACTATTTATTTCTCTAATTTGTGTAACTGGTTTTTCCCATCATGTAATGTTCTGAAAGTTAATTATTGTGGCTCCAGATAAGTAGAAGAGGAAAAGTAAATAAGTCTTTCAATAGCAGAGATATAAATAGAAAGAAGCTGGTATTTAATGGAGTTTGGGAGTCTGAGAAAATCCAGATAATTTGTAGGCAGTAATTTTTTAAAACAATATAGATCTTTAATACTAAAATTGGAAAAAATAGATGCAAGGATCTTATAAGCCCTTCCACATATATACACAAACACACTTTATATTATAACATTTCTAAATAAAGTTGCCTTCTTTCAAAGAAGCTGGTTCATTACTTCGTGACAGAGTCCTGATCTATTCAGGAAGCATTCCTCTGTGAAACCAGTACAAATCTTGCTTGATTAAAGAGGACAAGAAAATAAATTAACTGAGGACAGTGACTCTGTATATTTTTCAGGTATCACTGTGTGTTTTAATGTAACTCTTCCTGTCACAGCAACTAAGACTAGCCACTAAGAATTCTGAATGCAGATCTTCATGTAGCTGAGGGGTTCTCAGTGGAAGAATGATGATTCACTGAGAAAACCCATAATTTTGAAAAATTAAAATAATTTTAGAAATCACTAGCCACTAGCTGTTACTTGCAGAACATTATAGTACAGTGCTCACCAAGTACCTAATTGGATTCAACATCTGCTGAAAGTTTAATAGCCATGGGTTTCCCTATATTTGGTAGCCCTTCAACTATTGCAAAGTAATTTCTTCCTACGAAGAATCTCTTGCTACTAAATGACAACAAAGTCTGAAATGGTGCAGTGCCAAGCTCTGAACAGGGACATTTTGCTAATTCATCTTAGTACTTCTATATATGTATAAAAAATCAATATCTATTGGGACAGCAGTGTCTCTGTAGGTGGCAGGTAGTCTTATGGAGAAGATAAGCTTTTTTCTGAACAGGCAAAGTATTCAAAACTATTGAAAGTTCAGGTTGCATTAGCTAATGATTGACCTGATCCTTTTGTTGCAGACAGTGGAATAATTAATGATGCAGGGGGTGTGGGGGGGTGGAATTTTAAGACTCAATACCTTGTCATCAGACCAACTGATGCTGTCTTTCCACCACAGACACAAGAGGCATTGAGGATGTGGTGATTCCCCTGACTGAAGAACAGGTTGGAGGAAAGCTGTCAAGGGGGCATAATCAGCTGCTGCACTCTATCCCAATACATATCTTTCCAAGAAGGTTTAGAGTATGTAAAGGTCAGCCCCAAACCCTCAGTTCAGCAAGGACAAACATTCAAAACCTTAAGCATTCTGACAGGTGAATCTGATGTGAATGTACAGAACCATAATAAATGAAGCTGGAAAAGATCCCGAGAGGCCATTTAGTTCATGACCTGTTATTTCAAGTACACCAGGACTTCAAAGAGAAATCTCCATACCATACTTAGTACTAACAGCATACTTCAGGGACCTGGTTTGTAGCAGCTGACAATAGATAATAACTTGTTTTAGGTGAGTTGCAAGCTGTCCAGAATATGACTATGAGCACAGCCATCAGAAATAAAAAAATACAGCTACACCAGAGAAACCTGTATCTTTGGATCATAAATTGATATGGGTTGGGAGGGACCTTAAAGATCATCAAGTTCCAGCCCTCTTGATTCCACAAAAATAGCCTTAGTTTACTGCAAAAAATTGCTTGCTTAACTGGCATGTTTGCAAACTGTCAGAGAGCAAAGAAGCCAGACTGGGAGATTCCTTCTTGCATGTGACTGTCAGAGGTACAGATCCCACCAGTCTTGCTAAAACCCCTTTTGCTGTTACAGTATGTCTGCATTTGACAATCATGTAATTTTTTTGATCATTTCTAAACTTCATGGGAGATGGCCTCCATGGTCACCACCATCCACTCCAAGCTCCACACTCTCCCCAGCTTCTCAATCTCAGTGCCTTGATATTCAAACTGGAATATTGTGGCATTCAACACAGCTTTTTCCTCTGCAAAAGAAAGAGCACCAGAGGCAAAACTTGGGCTAGGACACAGCTGGGAAATGCACCAGGCCCAAGGAGCTGGATAGCCTAGATTATATATACTTTCCTGGGACCTATCATCTGGGGCTCTCATAGGCATGTTACCTATCACAGATATTGATGGACACTTGGAAGTTTTGAGGGTTTGTGGAAAAAAGAATCAGGCAAGAGTTTAGCTCACAGGCATTAAAAGCACAGGCTAGGTGTCACCTGTCACAACGTTTATGAGCTCCATATGAGACAGCTTTGAAAAAGAAACCTGCTTCTTTTGCAGAAGTTCTAATTGGCTAGTGACTAAGGAGGAAAATACATGGAGCAAAACAATGCAGATCTAAATCAGCATTTCTTAATGCAGCCTTGTGACTGCTGCTTCCCAGTATGCTGAATATTGACAGTTCCAAATACCAGAACATAAGATTTATTTGGATTATAAATAGATGTTGCCCTGTGCTTCAGTATCAGAAGCACTCCGTTGTGTAAACAGAAAACTATTGGCTTTTGTTTCTACTTTTAAAGGTTACTTGAAAACTCCCATGTACTCTTTGCTGACAGCCTTTTTCACCTGTTGGAGTTGAGTCTCTCTTTCGGGTATCAACACCCCTACAGCCTGCTGAGAGGCTTCAGTTGAAGCTGTTAAAATGTCTCCTCTCATATGCCCTTTCCTCTGCTCTCTTGGATGCTCTCCAGCTGGCCTTGCTACTCTGTTAGCTTTTAGTCAGCCCAGTTTAGTGAACATGTCTTGGGTTTGGCATTGTCTTGATTTCTGCATGTATTTTTTACCCAGAGAAATGTGTTTGCTACTAGCTCCAATGTCTCTTATTTGTTTAACAGAAATAATAAATAAATAAATAAATAAATAATTTTATCTGCTTAGGATTTTTTTCAAAATAGGCTTCTGGTAAATCTGAGCTGTGCTCCTTTACCCTCTGCCCAGTGCCCTTTGAAATGTGTTTAGGGGATTTCCTGTTTAAGGCACATCACAACATGGGGCTTTACTACACCATGATCTTCTTCCCCAGTTAAGAACAGCTGCTGCAAGATGAGGTCCCTTTATGCTAGGAGTAGCTGTTGGGATCTTATTTTCTAATAAAAACTCCAGAGTCTGCTTCTCTAATCTCCAGAGTGGCTGAGAAACAGACAGGGGATGCGTACTCCTTGACACATGCCCCACCATTGCAGCTTTGCTCTTTAGGAACATTGGCTGTGCCCCCTGTTCTGTCCTGCATGGTCACCTCAGGTGGCGTTTGGCTTTGGGTTATGGTACATTAGGTGCCTGCACGTGAGCCCAGCATCTAAACTTCGGCAGTGGCTGACGAAGACCTGAATTAATGAACTCAGCAGTGCCTGAGCAGTTTGGCCATCCACCATCCATGGGGCCTGGATCTGTTGCTATCACAGTGGGCTCAAGAGCTGTCTGAGTGTTCTGCAGCATCAGAGATCTCTTGTGGAGCTGCCAGCTACAGACGAGGACCCACATACACTGACAAATCTCAAACTGTTGCAGACCACCCAGGAGGCAGAGGCAAGCCCCTGGTGCTGTTTTGGGTGTCAGAGGCCTCCTGATAGTCCCTCATTGTTTTAACACAAGTGTATGAGTGTCCTGCAGGTCCTCCGTTGTATTCACTAGCCCCAAGAAAATGCCTCAAGTATAACCTGAGATGGTGTTGGGCACCCCAGTTTAGGCACTGGATCAAGCACTTTTACTTTTCATCTCTGGTACTTTTGACAGTGAAGTCTTCTGCTGGAGCAAAGCTTTGTAGTCTGCTCATGTAAATACCTCCCTACCAGGAACCAGAATAAGATCAGTAAATGAGCCTGGTGCTGATCAAAAGATGTGATTTTCAGGTCCTACTCATCCGTTTTTCTGCTTTTGGATCTCAGACCCAAACAGAGATTTACAGATTGTGACAGAGATTCCTGTCTAACTCTGTAAAATACATCATATACAGCCCAGCCAATAGTGTTGTCTCTCTTGCACCACACCTGTTTTGTGCCTTTCTTTCAGAAACTGCATTTACAGCCCACAATTAATTAAGCTGGGGAAACCAAAAGTTGTGGTTCCCCTCTTCTTTTCCCAGAAATCTGGTGATACATTTGAGCACTATTTCCAGAAACCATAAAATTTTTTCTTGTTGTTGTAAGACATTTTTCTATTTTATTATTTTAATAGAAGAGAATTTCTTGGTATTGCTCTTCTGAAAAATCAGGCTATTTATGTAAATGCCAGAGTATGAATTTAGCAGCCTAAGCTTAAGCACTTCTTTCTGAAAATCTCAGCTAAAGGGAGGTGTGCTAACATCCCATGCACTGCACTCCAGCTCTGTGGCACAGTGATCCCAGTGCAATGCTCCACACAGAGCACTTATTAGCACACCACACTATATTTAGCAAAATGTGCCCACTGCTCCTAAGAGATGACTGAATAAACCTTGATAACACAGTTGGCCTGACTTCTGTGGGACTTGTAACTTCCCACTGAGCAATACAGATCATTATAATGTTTTAATTATATAATTCCCTTTTGCATAGTGCTATGAGAGATAAGATTGAGTGTGTGTCAGCCTTTCCATTATAAACTTCAGGTCCCAGAGCATTAGTCATCCAGAGTAAGTGCTCATGTTGAGATGAAACAATGTAGAACCATTTCTATATTACATAAACATATATAACTCAATTATTATTAAGAACACATTAGTAACTTAAAGGTCCTGATGGAATCACAAGCTTCTCCTTGGAACCCTGTAGGAACAGAAGCCGCTCACAGTTACTGGGAACAAACTGTCTCAACAGCTGCAATAACGTCTAACAGCACTGAATCTCCCTCTCTCCCTTTTATTTCCAAAGGCATCTCCAAATATCTATGAATCATGTTACAGTCACATTGATGAGGATGATACCATAAGATTTCCATAGAAACTCTTAGAAGAATCCTAATCTGTAAGAAGGAACATTTCGGACAGATCATGTACTTCGCACCCTGCACAGCCCAGATTTCTTGGCTAAAAGGGAAAAACTTCTGTGGAAAAATAAGACAGCCATCTAAAAGTATTTAACTTTTTTCTTCTGTTTCAGATATTGTTAAAACTGGACTATGTCTCTTTGGCCCTGAGAAGCCCTCTACAAATGTTTAACCCAAATAGCACATTTTAATTATCTCCATTGAACATCTTACTGTTCCTTTCAAGGAAAACATTCTTCTGCTGCTCCTGGTGAAATCACAGGGGACTGTATCTCTAGGTAAGCTTCACAGGCAGCCTCAAGAGAGGTATTCCACAAATATGTCATGGTCAAGGTCTAAGGTCTTACATATCTAAGGTCAAGGATACCATTTTATTAGATTGACATATCACAAGACATTCTACTTCTCTCTTATTTTACAACTCTGTAGCAGTCAAACAAGTGTTCACAGAGAAAAGTGCTTATGCTGAAATATGCTTTTAAAGCAATACCGTGAACTTGTTCATTTCATACTTAGTTTGCAACAATTCTCTTTAGGAAACCTTAACTTAGGTAACTTTAAAACTCCAGGCCCCCTGTGGTCTTTTTTGTAGTAACTCCTTCCATGTTCTGGTATACGTAAAGCTTAAATATTACTGGATCTTACCAGATTATCACTTTTCAATTTATTTCCATGCCCACCAGACAGCATCTTGCCTCTTCTTGCAGACAGCAGAGACCCAACAAGGCAAGGACAGACGTTTTCATGAACGAAAATACTAAAGCAGGCTAACATAATAATAAAAGAATAAAATACTGTGGAGGCAGAAGGAAGATGATAAGATTGCACCTGATAAACCAGACTGAAGAGACAAAAGATCCTTATGTTTCAGAAAGTTCAGATTAGTGGATTGGGAACTCAAAGAAACACATAAACAAAGGCCAAATTCATCTCTCTTTGGCAGTTTTCTCTAGGACTCAGCAGGCTATAAGCAATGGGAGTGAATGCTTTGAGAACTTAGGGAACTGTATACAGACACTGGTTTTCTCTGAGGATCTAAACTCAGAACTGCCTGACTGGGGACTCCATGGGATAACCCCTTCCCTCAAGTACCTCCCCAGCCCCTGAGAATGAATTTGTCTTGTAACAACATTTATAAACAGGAATCCCAGCCAATGACCACTTTGTGCAAGGATGCATATTTTTGAGGAAATAGATACAAGTGTGCTTTTAGCTTTAGATGTGTTTTGGGAGAAGCCGTGAAAGTCTAATAGAAAACCTGTGAATAATAACAGCAACTCTTCAAAAATACTGAGGCAGGACCAAAACATGTATCACAGACTGTATGTGTTGCCCTCTGAGTTTGCATATAGATCGGATTGGTGATCTCAAAGGTCTTTTCCAGCCTAGTTAATTCTGTGATTGTGTGAATACTTACATTCAGAAAAACTACAGTCCAGCCAAGAGATTCTTCTCAGATTGTGTTTCTGGACAAGCCATTATTTTTACAGCAGAACTGACTGAGTACTGAAAAAATAAGTGGAAAGGCTCAGGCAAGTTAGATTAGGGAAGGTGGTGTTATTGCTAAAAGGAACTTCTTTAAAAAAATAATCGCACAAGCATGCACATGAAAAGATACATTGGTTCTGGCTTACTCATCCCCTAAATACCTTATTTAGGGTCAAGTCAGGTTGATCAGATTGATTTTGCCTCTGAAAGTCTGATTCACCCTAGCAACCGTGGAGGTTAACCTCCAGCTCTGATATTTGAAAGAATTGAGAAAGAATGGGAGAGAAAGGAGCAACAGCATAATACGAAAAAAGCCCCAAAAAAATTCATCATGCTTTCTCATAGTTCAAAGCAGTGACAGCCAGGGTAAGCAACATTAGAAAAGTGGTATTTTTACTCTGGGATCTGGAAAAAGAAAAAAAAGTACAATGAAGATCATACACTTAGACATCTCCCTGGGGTTTTCTTTTTACTTATGAGAGTTTCTGAACTTTTTCACAGTGTGTTTTAGGAAGTCAGTGCTGTGTTTTTGTGTTATTATTAGTACTCGGATTTTTTACTGGGGAAATTTTTGTGTGTGTCAGGCTAATTGGATCTATACATATATTCAGTGGCCAAGAAAATGTAGCCCGGGGCACCATTCTAAGAGTTGATATTCTGAGCTACCTTCCAAATGGAGAAAGTAAAACATGGTCTGTACATCTGCAGTCTCAGAAAGGATTGTGGAACCTGGAACTGCAGTACTAAGGATTTAATTTTCTTCTGTTTCATCTGATTATTATTTGAATAGTAATTTCTCTTACAGTAGCATGAAGAATTTTTTTTTTTTTTTGACAAAGCTGGCACACTACTAAGCTTTCTTTGTTAACCTTAAAGCCAGATAAGTTTAAAAGCTTATATAATGCAAAGTAGAATGGCAAGGAAAGTAGAAGAGATGAAGTAGTCACTGTCTATCTAACAGATATTGGCCCCCAAATTTTTGGGGTGATACTTAGAACGATTCAGCTCAGTGGAAGCCAAGGAGAGCATTCCCATGTCCTCAGCTCTGGGAGACTTTCCCATCCTTTAAAGCAAAATTTACTAAAATGATAGCTACCGATTTTAATAACAGCAACTGAAAAATAAATTTACATTAACCTGAAATAGCAAATACAGTTTACATGAAAGATTTTGGAGGGAGACATACTATATGTATTGCCTAAACACAGATCGAAAGTAGGACTGCAGTAAGGTATAGCACCTAATCCCAGACAACAGTGGTTTAAAGATTGTAATTAAGCACCACAGTACTAGGATCAGACAAGGAGAGCAAAAAATTTGAGTGTACTAACTGCTAGAAGCCCATGACTTCATGTTAGTGACCATTTTATTCTTTTAAAATTACAAGTTTTTTCACATTAGCAAGGAGTAATGGATGTTGCTTATTTTATTTTCTGCTACTTGCACAATACCCATAGGGAGATTGAAGGTAGATCTTCAGATATTTTAGCAATAGAGAAGATTACACAGCTCTCTTTTTGTATTTTCCTAGAGAGAGACGGTATAGGCAATACAGGCACCCAGTTTACATCTTGCAGTTTGTGATGTGGATGAGCCTGCAATGAAATACATGTCTAGACTGCACAGTAGATGGGAATGTCCCTGCTAGTGTTGTAATGCAGTCCCATAAAATGGTGCTGAGCAGCTGACAGCGGGTCTTGCTCGGTTTCCTTGTCCTCCTGCCGCTCCTGCAGCAGCAGAGCTCCCGCAGTGCCGGCAGCCCCGCGGATCGCGGGCGCCTCCCCGTGAGCGCCCGGCAGCTGCACAGCGCGGCCCCGGCAATGCCGCCCGCTTTTCCGCCTGCTCCAGCTGCACACTCCAGGGACAGACCTGGGGATACTAGACCCAACTCTGCCAGAACAAGTTTCTGCCATTTGACATTCATTTAAATAACATTTCAAGGCTCTGACTATAAATAGTGATTGCTTTGTGGTGTGAAGCTTTCTCCTAGCTTGCATTTACCCCGCGTGCACTCCCTTCCAGGGCTGCCGCCGGCACCACAGCTCTCAGTCTGCTGCAGATCCCGGGACAGTGCACTTTGAGACACGGCTCAGTGCAAGAACAAGAACAGCTGCACATTCTGCTTTGGCTGCACATACAAACATGTATTTACTGCCTAGCTCATCCCAGGATTTTTATAATTTGGACTACTTGAACAATTATTCCTTTCAAAATTTTTTGTAATTCCTGTGGACAGGAAAAGATATCGGCCTGTTAAATATGTTGATCTTTCCTTACGCTGCCCTCCAGATGCCCATCACTTGGTCCACATCTTGAGGGTAACCCTGGGCACATGATGGCAGCAGAAGCCTTACCAGCATCACACAGAGCAGACTGATTCTGTGTAGTATAGGTCACTGTGCCGAGACGTTTCTCTTCTTTGTAGGCATCAATGTCCATCTTGAGATAGGCTGTACCCCACTTCCCAAACCTTTTTCCAACAAATGCATCCAGGTATTTCTTATTCTTTTAGTCATGCAGTTGGCCAAACCCACCTGTGCGGAGAAGCTACTATCCTTGAGGGGTATTTCCTCAGTCACCTTTTTTTTCAAGATTTTTGGTTTTACTAGAGAGTTCTGAGTACACTCACCCTTCTCTTCCAGTTTGCCTCAAGTTTAACAAACATACTCTGGTTCTCCAGGATAGCAACGAAAAATTGGAAACAAATCCACAAGAGGCTTAAAATAGCACTGTAGTGGGAGGCTAGATTTTTGAGCTTGTTTTCACATTTTGAAAATTCCACTGTTTCCTTGAGAAGAGAAACAAAAGGATTATTTTGATGAAATTGTTTGGGATTTTTTTAGAAGCTCTATTTGTTACAGAGTCAATACCAGACTTTGGGCATAATAACCCACAAGTAGCAACCTGACAAGAAGGTTAAAAAGGCAAAAATTCTGTTAGGAATATAAAACTGAACTGGGGATGCACAGCTACAATGTGTTTCCATGATGATTTTCCCCAGTAATTGCAATAATCAAGCTAGTAAGAGCCATCACAGTACAAGTGATGCTTATGCCCTGCTGTGTTGTCCCTCCAACAGATACTGGGGTGAAGTTCCCCATGAGACCCAGGGCTGCTCCTGCCTATCTATAGATGTATGTCTGGCTGGCTATAGACTCACCCACTCAGTCTTCCTGGTTGGGTGCCCAGCAACAGACCCCCACCACAGTATCACCTGTCCCTGCATTCCCAGGCAGAGTTCCATGTACTCTGGCTGGTCATTGACATAGAGGTTAACACCACCTCATCTTCCCTGCCTGTCCTTCCATCCCAGAACTCCCATTGTAGGAGCCATCCTACCACTTCTCTGTGATGCCACTGAGATCACAGCCCTGCAGGTATGAGCACATCTCTAACTCCTCCTGTTCATTCCCCACGCTGTGTGCATTCACACAGAGGCACTGAAGTTGTGTCCCTAAGGAGACAGACTTCCTGGCTGGAATGTCTGTGAGTCCCTTGTGCTGCTCTGCAGGTGCTCCTGCTGACCCGGGATCCCTTTCCTGGCTCTGGGCATCTGTGGCTGGCACTAGCATCAAACAGAGATGAGGAGTGGGACAGATTGAGGCTCTCCTCTGCCAGCAACCTTAAAGCCCTCTTCAGCAGCTTGGCAACCCTGTGACCAAAAATGCTCACACACATAAACACATGATACAGCCCAGACATCCACTACACCACGTAAAAACTGCTTTATTGATTGCAGTCTACATGTTACAATTAACTTATGATTCCAATCATTAAGCCAGCTGCTTATAATAAGCTGCCACCATAGTCACATGGGAACTGGACAACGAGATGTTAATCGCTGAGGCATCCTCAAATGGAATCAGTTCGGCTTCTTGGGCATTGAAGAGAGAAGCAGGTAATATAAAGCATAGATTGTTCCTGAATTAAGAGACAGAAAAGATATTTTCAGATTACCAAACAGAATTCCTTTCCAGTCAGCTTTCCAGTTTGTTCCAGAAGAAATACTGACAATAAGCAGCTGCAATTCAGACAAAACATTTCTGTAGCCACGTCTCAATTGTTTTCTTGGTTATTAATATTTTAGAGAAAAAATACAAAACCTTAAATACCTCTCCACAGGCTGCACAAAAATAAAGAGATGGGGGCAAAAAAAATGTGGGGAGAGGCATGTCTCTCACAATCATGAAGTAATGGTTACTCATTCTTAAAGCAGCTGAACTGAAAATCTGATCAACACATTTAAGTTAGAGGCCACTGCAAAATTATGTAACAAGTAACGTAAAGGTTAAATATATACAGTATATGAACCTTAGTTATAATTCTGCTAGTTTTCACAGCACATGAAAACTCAGTACACTGAGTATCACCTAGCACTAAGAAGAATCAGGTGAGTGCAAAGACTGGTTCATGTATGTGCTGTAATTACACATTACTCCTTTGCAGAATAGGCGAAGTAGTTCTATTTTTCTCTAACACCATACATGAAACCTGAAGCAGTATTCAGCCCACGGTATTTAGTCCCGGAAAAAGCCATCTGAAAATCTAGATTTTGAAAAAGCACAAATAAATATACAGCATGGCCAAATGTGCTTTTTTTTCTTCTCTACATAAACTTTGCATGTTCTGAAGAACAGACTGAAGAAATTGAGTAATTATTTTACAGAGAAAACACCATCCGTGTTGGAGATTGTACCAAAGAAAAAGGATTTTAATATCAGTGCACAGAGTACCAGAGCATTGTACCAGAGCATAAATATTTTAGTATTAGCCTTACCACACACTGCAAGACCCGTGGTGGTTCTATACAACAGAGCATCCTTTGCCCCACCTTTAAGATGCACTGGGAGGCCATTATCCTCCTAATGGAAATAAGTGACAAAAACAAACTATTTATATGCAGTTCTTGCAATATTGTTACAATACAATTATTTCATAATTACCCAGAGGAAAAATTACTACCCCACACTATCTTTCCGACTCCCAAAAGATACTGAACCTTATTTAGATCTCACTTTGTCTTAAAAGCTTTCACTCTGGTATCAGGTGATGATTCACTAGGGGAGTATAATAAATCATGTGCACAATTCATATCTAAAGCAATGACTGGCAGATGCCTCAGCACTTCTGACACCTCTGCCAGACCCGTCAGGTGCACAGGATGTGATTACCATCCCTAGAAACTTCCCATCCATTCCCAGTATAGCCAATTCCTGCTACAGGGAGCAACAAGGGGAGGAGTCTGTACTGTCACTTGCTGGCATACAGGAAATTGTTTTGCTCCACCCAAAGTAAAACTCCTAAGCACCAGATCCACATGATCTTTACCCCTGTCAGCAAGATCACACTGCTCTGGACTTCAAGCCAGCCTCCAATGCTGGTGACCTGCAACCCAGCCCAGCTTAACTTGCTGTCCACAAGAAAGGAATGAAAGGAGGAAGAGATACACCTAGAGATCTCTGCTAGCAGAAACTGAATCTCTGACCCCTCCCATCACCAACGTCACCCTCCTATTTCCTTCCCCTTGGCTCACAATAAACACCGTGCTCCTTAGTTAGTGTCTCAACAAGACCGGCTTTTTCTTTCAGGGGAAAGGAAAGCAGTAAGACACTAAAACTATTTAAGTGGGGCTTCTAATATACTTGGTCCCTTTCACATTGCTGAAGCCCAATTTATGCTCAGTATGAAGCTACAGCTCCAGGTTGTGGCTCACTTGGGATTACTCTCCTGAGCGTTCTCAGCTTTTACTACTTCACTCAGTGGCCCTATCAATCAGGAACAGAATAATTCAGAAATTATTTGTAAAAATTCAGTAATTTCCTAGGAATTAATCCAATCACTTAAGACCTTTACTGTTTTCATAACTGAGAAATACAGTAATACCACATCCTCATTAAAAATTATGGGGCTCATCTATGAGCTATAGATAGAGCTGTAAGATTTCAGGTTTACCTTTTCATTGTATTTCTGTCTTCTTGCTGTTTTTCTCTATTTGTTCTTCAGACCTACTCCCCCATATCAACTCATTTCAGAGTACTTTATCTTTGTACCATGCCTAATACTTATGAGAAACTCTGGTACAAATCATTTCACAGGGTGAAAAAACCCTAAAGAGTCAGCAAGTCAAGTATGCACGTACAAATACTCTTAACCTCTGCAGAAAATAACTGCTAATTGCAAATGCTCTAGTCATAAAACTGATTCTGAGAGCTCTCTTCAGATGTAAAGGGGAGCCTGACCAGTTCTTTAGAAAAAAACCATGCAGTTATGATCTACTAAAACCTTGTTAATCTACTGACATAACTCACTCAATACCTGAAAAAGCTTCTGATTCTCAGAAACTCTATTTTCAAGCTGCCTGCGTGTAGCAGTGCTTATGGTTCTCTGGGAAATCTGGCGAAGAGCCTGAAATAAAAGATAAACAGTGTTTTAAAAACAGTGACATTTTACAGCTCTGTCCACACTGGGTAGACATTGTTTCTTTGAAAAGCAAGATAGAAGTGGGACAGCAAAAAAAAAGAAAAAAATAGGGGTTTTAAAAACAAACAAACACACAAAACTTCACCAAAACATGCTAGTTTTGAATCCAGTAATTGTTTTAGCACACTATGTAAAGGACTAGCTACCTGAAAAGGAAAAACTCAGGAAAATTACTTTCAGTAAGATACAACAAATTTATGGATCCGCAGCATAACCTTCAGGTAGTATCCATTCAGCAGAAATCTCAGCCTCTGCCCCTTAGACCTGTTTTAGGCACCATTCTCTGTGTCTAACCAGGAAAAGGGACAATAACATTTATGACAAACGTGTTTGTGAGGACAACGAATTCCTGTCACTGCTGCAGTTCACCTAGGAGCCACCAGCACAGGAGACAACCTTCACAGTGCTCAGGAGGCACCTCCACCCCGCCACACATACAGCTTAAATCACCCTGCTGTGTCCTGAGCTGGAATCTGTTTCCACAGACTGATCATATACGGTAGCCTGCCAAAATCAATGACCTGTGTACAGCTCTTTGGTCTGCCTTCGCTAAAATATCAAGGCTCAAAGCGCGGCAGCTCTAAGATGCCAGCGGCCTCGGCCTCCTTCAAGCACCATGGACAACACACCGTTCCCACAAAGTTACCACTGCTAAAAACGCAGCCACGGGGCGGGCAAACATCCAGGTGATGCTGGTTGCAAGTAACGGGACAAAGCGTCTCCTCTCCCTACCCACCCCAAATAAACACGCTGTAAAATCTATCTCCTTAGAGACGAGCTAAGCGTATCCAAGCCCCCCGACTCAACCTTATTCTCTCAAGTCCCTGAAGCTCAGCACTACGTGGAGCAAGTGGGCCGCGTAAGACCTTCCCCCGACCCCTGCAGGTCGCTTCGCAGCGCCCGGCAGGGAGGGCGGCCACCACGGCCGAGTCCCGCAGCCGAGCGGGCACCCTGAGCGAGCTCCACAGACCCCCGGCGGCAGCGGGCCGCTCTGCCCGGGCCTCACCAGCACGTTCCGCCACATCGCGGCTGTTGGTCCTGTCACCTCCCGCCGGCAACAAGGGCAGCGGAAGGGGAAGCGGCTGCCCCGCCCACGGCGGCGGCACCACGGAGGGAGCGGCCCGGAGCGCCGCCGCAGAGCCCACAGCAGAGCCCACAGCGCCCCCCGCCAGTCCGCCCGGCCCGGCTGGGGCAGCACGGCGCGGCGCGCTGGGTCTTGGGCCGGGGCCGGGGAGCCAGAGCTGAGCCCTCAGCAGCGGGAGGGAGGAGCGGTGACCTCTCAGAACACGCAGGGCCGGCAGCGGCTGAGGCACACCGGGAGCGCTTGTTTTCTCACGCCAGAGAGCCCCGGCGGGAGCCTGCTGCCACGGCATTCTGTGGTTGCCGGCCGCCTCTTGCGCCTTCAGAGGGCGCTTTGGGAAATCCGGGAAATGTCCCCCAGAGCTCCCACATACGGAATTTTCAATCTCCTTTCGTTGAAAAGTTTAAGATCTGCGGAGGGCGGGATGCGTGTCCTGGGAGAGCAGCACCCTGGGCTGCGCCTGTTCGTATGGACTCGCTGGACATCTCTGTGGAGGCAAGGACACCGAGCGAGGCAGAGCCTGGGTCTGACCCCGCCGTGGGGGTCTTGCACCCCTGGGTGGATATGACATTTTTTGTTGAGCCACTACACTCAGAAAACCCCAAACTACGCCATGTACCTGCCCACTGCCTCAAGCTCCGTTAGTAGCGGGGATACCGAATACTCTGCATGTGGAAAAAAAAGCCCCAACTTCAGCTTCGTGTTTCCCGATATGTAACTACACAGAGTGACGTAATACCACAACTGTATGAAATACAAACCTATTTGATTCTCAGGGAAGAATCTGTTTGCCATTCAAGAAACTACTCTGAGAAGCCTGTGTTTTTTCTGCATTGCAGATCTAGTCCCGTAACTGCATCTTCTCATGCTTCAACCTTATGCTGAAACACAATGCTGTCAGGAATGCTCTTTCCTGGTTTTGCTGCAGTTGAAGTGCACTTAGTTTTTGGCATTACAGTACTTTTTCACTGGTGCCAAACCTCATGATGAATAGCGTGTGTCAAACACGACAAATTAGTGCTCAATCCAGTATGAAAATAACAAGAATCATTTCTCAAAGCACTTCTCAATTTGATGAGCTGTCCCAGAAAGAAACTAAAAATGCAAGGATGAAGAAGTATTTATAGGTATAGCCTTAGCTGTGCAGAATCTTAAAAATAGCATTTAGCAAGCATAGTCATGGAGAAATAGGTGTTGTAACAAAGGAGGAAACTGGATGCATTATTTAACAAATGGTTTTCAAGCATTCAAGCAGTGCTATCACAGAATAACACTTAAAAAAACATTAGTACCACTACAAGACAGATTTCCATCCGTTCCTCTTGCAATCTTACAAGTGTATACAATATTTTATTCTGCTTTTCATACACTCATTCGTATTGAGATACTGGTAAAAGGATCATAATTCACAGAGAAATTATTCCTTAGTTTCTGCTGTGTGCTCCACTTTCTGGTACGTCTAGAATCTAAGCCTCAGGGATACTTTCTGTAAAAACACACTTTACAACAGAAAGGCTATACTTAAGGATTGGCACTGAGTTACCTACCAATTAAAGCTATGTGATGACTGCTCAGAGCAAGCACAGCTGGTCTTCAGTGTTGACTAATTAGCGAAGAAATGAAAACTTGAGGGAATGAGAAACAGGAATTTGCTGCTTTAGGATGAAGATCTTTCATAAGAAACAAACATGCTGCTTCTTCCAACTGAATAGAGCAACTTTTCCATGTATTGCATTGAATAAGAAAATTGTTTATCAAAACTCATTGTTGAACAGTTCTGTTTAAGTCAGAAAGAAAACAGGGCCATTAATCTAGCTGTTTAAAAGCATTCGTCACAAAAAAGTGTTCTACCTCGTAAACCAGTAATACAAGGGTACATAAATCCTGCTAAAGAGATGACACAAATGGAGACAGCATTCAGCCCAATTGTGGAAGCAGAACCCACTGGTGCAGCTCCAAGTGGCAATCTTTTCAACCTCCTTCTGGTTCTTGACTGCTCACTAGTTTAAATTTTGTCTCCTGCAAACAAAATTATTGACTAACCCAGTTAAAAGCTATATGGTGTTTAAAGAGAAAATTATTCTACCTTAATACAGCCATTTTCTAAGTTAGAGTTGTATAATACACTAAAACTGCATTAGAAGAATTTGCCGACAGAAAGATTTGTTCTAAGTTTACAAGCATCTGTTGTGAAGCATACACTTACTTCTATGACATAACATTAGGCCTCAGTAGGAAACCCTAGAGACAATCAGATTTTAATTTCTTCCAAGAATATCACAGTTCAGTCTTTCCCATTTTCATAATATAATTAATGAGGTCATTAATTACATTCTTGGACCTCTAACACTAAGCACCTCATCATTTTATTTTGAAAAATTTGGGCACAGTCCTCAGGTAAAAATTCAATTAAATTTGCACATAACTCTGGTATTCCATTTGCTCAAATTGTTTATTTTACGTGATCTTTATCCAGGGTCCAGTGAGAAAGATCTCCACCTACTTTCTTTCAATTTATACTTTTTTAAAAACTTCTTGAGCTTCCTTAATGATTGACTTACACTTTTATTCCCCTTTATTTCATCCTCAACACAAAATAAGAGAGATAATCTTCCAGCTTCCGATTTTGCAGCAGCAGTTGATGTAACTCAAGCAGACAGTATCACTACTTTCAAGCATAGGCTAAGGCTGTTCAGCATGGGAGGCTTATGGGGAGGTAGTTTCTTACTTGAGACTCAGGTCATGTAAGGACCTGCTAATTCTGATCAGGCCATTTCGTAACGGTCTTCAGGCTTAATTGAAACTGTCAAACAAGATTAGACTTCACATGTAGGCACAGAAGTCAATACAGTGATCAGAACATTCTGTGAGCTAGAAGATAGGGAATTTTTACATGAAAATACTCTGGCTGCCCTGAGGAAAATTTAATACTACTACTAAACAAACAAACAAATAAAACCCCACAACTTTTCACAATTGGGCTTTCTGAAAATAATCCTCAGAGTCTATTTTCACACTGCCAGAAGCAGTCTCTTCATAAACTGGCCACATTGCTAAGAAAGCAAGAATAAAATTTACTTAGATTTTCATAGTGTTTTCTTCTCCTTTGAAAGAGAGCATTTTTGGCAAGTTGCTCAATACAGACAAGCATTTTATATGTGGAACATTTTAGGGTATTGGAGGGGTTTTTTTTGAGTTATTGAATCTTTATTTAAAAAAAACCCAAAACTACTTATGTAATACCAAGGGTAGGTCACATTTCCAGGAAAGATCAGAAACCATTGTCTTGTCACAGGAACTTTGAAGATCAGATTACTGTGTGTTTATGCAATGTTCTTTGTCTTCAGCTGTTGCACTCTGTTAATTTTCTCTGTTTTGTATTTTCTTTGCCTTAGTCTCTTGGTTCTTCTACTCAGAGTTTGGACTGAAACACAGGAAACACTGGACTTTTCTTCGGACTCAGATGTTTATTATTTCTTATCTATGGTACAGCTGCACATTCCTCCCTCTACGTTAACAAGGTGAAAATGGCCCCCCGAGTGCTACCTTCCAAGGTCTTTTAAAGTCCAATCTATCTGATTATGGAATTCCAACTAATTTATTTTTACTTATAATCCAGTAACTAATCATTCATGTTCTGCACTGTGGGTTTTTTGAACCAATACCAGACCACCCAAATTTGTGAAAAAGAAGGAGGAAGAAGAACTAACCTACACCCAAAATCCTCCATCTTGTTACATATATATTTCTATATTCCATAAACCTAAATTTTTTGTATCTCTACATATTCCACCCAGTGATACAACAAACTTCTCTTCAATTACACAGCAACAACCTCGGTGTTACCACATAATTTGGGAAGCCTTTCCCAAGGCCTCAGGTCAAATGCAGTGTGCTTCTGAGGATCATTGCCTGCCAGCACTGAAAGACTAAAATTCTCTGAATTCAGGGTTCCAACATCTCCCCCTCCTGTTTGAACCATGAACACTGCTTTAACTGCTTTGTTAAACCATTGTCGGAGACACTGCAGTAGACAAGGTACAAGAACCATGATGACTATAATGACAATCAGAACATACATGCCCACTTTCAAAAGCTCTCTCCACAATGGAGCGAGGCTCACCCAATCAAACAGATCATCCAACCATGATCCTCTTTCAACTTTGAGGATTGTTCTTCAACCAGAAATGCAGCGTTTGTCGTCCTCTGCAGGGCCCTTTGCAGAAAGGAGAACAAACATGGCACAAGGAGGAAAATGTGGAATAATTACAGACTTCACATTTTTATGAGATCTTTGATCCATTTTTACTCAGCTGAAGATTTCCAATTCTTGAGGTTCATAGGGTGTCTCAGGGAGAAATTTAGTCCAGACACCCCATTCCTCTGTGGGATTCTTGATGAATCATGAAAGATCTGAAGAGATGTTTTTTGGTACTGGCCAACTGTCTACCAGTAAACCAACGAAGCAGGTTGAGAATGGCTTTTCTGGACTTGATAAGTCAAACAAATGGTATCCAAGCCTGAGGCATTGGCTAAGGTCACCCAAACGCTGGTTTTTGGTTGACTCATGGGCAGGATTGCGTTACTTAAGGCAAACAATGAAATAATAAGGCACAAGTACGATATCTGACTTAGTTTCATACTTCTCTTTGATTTCTTTTCTCAATCTTGTTCTGGGACAAGCCAAGCTTAAGGTACAAAAGTTACTTCTTTTGCATTCAATTCTGCAAATTTGGACCTCTTTAGATTCTCTCTAAAGTTCTCTCCAATGACTGCAGAGACAAGGACTATTTCTTTCCTCATGACCTAATATAATTAAAATTTCAATCATCTTACACTTCGTATGTAATTCTGAATCGTAACACAATCCACACCGCACACTTGTCAACAAGGCTTTACAATACCAACAATTCCCACACTATTATACTGGCACAAAACCCAAGGTTCACAGCTTCTGCATGTGGGATAAAAGATGTTTATCATCAGCTGCAGTCTTTCTGCAGTTCACATCTGCGTGCTTGCTTCTCTGCTTCCGGGAGCATCTGCCTATTCCTGTGGTTTGTAGGGCTTCACGTTTTTTGAAGGAATCCACTTTGGACCAGCACCTGTAGAGACACAAGCGTACCCTTTGCCCCAGGTTATTAGTGGGAGTGGGCCTTCAATTTTCCCAGTCTGGATTTCTGATCAAAACTAAAGGGTTTTCCTTTAACTTTGCCTGTGTGGTGTTGGAAAAATGTCTGATTATTGGCGGATTTGGTTCTGCAAAAGAGCTGTTTAAAAAATTTAAAACGTACAGTGCTTTATTCAAGCGCATTTGAGGCATAGCCTCTGCCTCCCTCTTTTTTGTTTATCCAAAAGGGATTTTAAAGTGTGGTGTGTTCTTTCAATGATTGCTTGCCCTGTAGGAGAATGAGGAATACCGAAGGAGTGACACATACCCCAATTCATTAAGAATTTATGTCCATTTTCACCTTGTTAACTTAGAGGCACATTCCGTGCAGCTGTACCATAGATAAGAAATAATAAACATCTGAGTCTGAAGAAAAGTCCAGCATCTCCTACGTTTCAATCTGAACTCTGAGTAAAAGAGCCAAGAGACTGAGGCAACGAAAATACAAAACAGAGAAAATTAATAACTGGTGCTCTGTGTGAGGCTCGAACTCACGACCTTCATGTTATGAGACTGAAATTCTCTGAATTCAGGGTTCCAACAGCATTCCAGTAATTAACTTCTTTTTTTGAGTTACTGTAAGTACATCTGATTTAGACTTGTCGCATTTTTCCACCAGGCACTCTCTTCAACTCAAGTCTTTTCCCACTGCAAGTAAGGCATCTGAGAGAAGGGTGCAGTCAATAACACTTCCTGTGAATCCAATCCAACCAGCCATGTTCATTGCTCTATTTGTAGATGTTACTTGACCTACGCTGTCAAGGCCTTTCTTCCGTCAGAGATTTCTATTTAAAAAAGACAAGACTTGCATCCTTCAAGGTTTAATATTCATAATAAATCCTTGAAGGATTCCAAGGATCCTCCAAGGATCTCCATTGTTATCAACATGACACCTAGACAAATGAGCATGTATGAAGGAAGAATTTACAAATTTGACCAGTATTTAAAACTCTTACAAGCATTTTAAGCTCCATGGGCACACTGTCCCATGTATTTACTGCTACAGGTTCTCAGAGAACCCGCTTAATTGCAACAAAAACCAGACAGCAATTCTCACCCTGGTGCACTTCACTGAGATTGAAGATACCCTGGCAGCTATAGTCAGTAAAGAAAAAGGTAAGGCACTGAAAGATATTACAAGGTAAAGACAGAAAAATACTTGTGTTTTAATTTTAAGCACAGCCCAAAAAGCAGCCTTTCCCAACTTGGAAAAATTAGGAAATATGAATGAAGAATATATTTGCATTTCAAATGACAAACACAAAGTTTAAAAATCAAAATATTTTAATAACCAGTAATTGTGAGACATCCCATTGCTCATTTCCTCTATTTTGGACTAGCAGCTACTCTAGAGTTGAAAGCCAGTTTAATATGTTCTGCAAGTTTTCAAGGGTACATTACCCTTATTCTGTAACTCTAGCAACATGAATACAACACTGTAAACAAAATCTTAAAAGGTACTATTTGAAAACCCTGTTCTGCCAGGCTGTACTATACAAATACATATATGGAGTTACAGTGGAAATGCTGCCTCATTCCTCAGTTTATCCAGACTTACACATTTAAATTCTTAGGCTACACAAGTAATTAAGTAAAACCGGTCATGTAATTATGTGATAAATTAATAGTTTTGTTTAAAGTTGCCTGTAGATTAAGCTATTGGACCATGCATTTTTGTAATAAATATGCAATCCCAGAAATACAACTCATTTAAAACTGCATTTACACTTAATGATGTCTTTTCATGCAGATAAAAATAAATGTATGTTCAAGAACAAAACCAAATCTCTTATTAAATGGTTTGCAGAATTTATTAGGTCTCTTTTAATATACTCCATATTTTATCAAGCTAGTTGCATATAAAGTGATCTCCACCATATACATTACAGTTTCTGTGCATCATCTAAAAAAAAGTCACCAAAAAGTAATATTTTACAGGTTGCAGTTAACTTTTAATTAACCTAAAGGTGAATCCTTCTGTAATTTAAGACACTAACCTGCACATTGCAATATTTAAATTATGTTTCACAGCAAGCAAAACCTGCATTTCAGGGAAAAAATATCACTGCCATCTTAACTTCAGAATTCCTATAATTTACTTCCTTAACACCGCAAAAGATTAATGTGGTGTTCACTCCAAATAAGGAAAAAGTACACAATTCCCTTAAAAGAAAGCCTGCTCAGAATACATATGCTTTAAGAAAATTAGGAAACTCCTCCAGTAAAAGGAATTCACCTCAGTAAAAGGAATTCACCCCAATCTGTGAATGAAGAAAAACCCTTTTAAGTTCTTCTTGATTAATGCTTGGTGCTACTCATAAAAAGCAGAACCAGCAAAAAGTGAACTAGTATGGGATATGACTTAAAGCAAAGAAAATTAGAAAAAGATTATACCTGCAACAAGCATGTCCCAATTTTAAAGGGTCTCACGCAGATAATTAACAAATAGGTTTTCTGGTATCTTCATAGGATGCTCGTTTACTGGCCAGGCACATATATTGTAAATATACAAAGAATCCACAGTGCTGAAGTTTACGGAGCACTTAGAGGATTTAATATAACAGAGGTTGGTAGGACACAGGAAAAATATTTAACAACTTGTATAAATATATTAAAATCTCAGCAAGAAATGTAGGAGCCCATGCACACAAGACAATAAATTGCAAAAAACATTTAAGACTTGACTTCTTTCAACAGCACTGACACCTGAATTCTGGAAAGTCAACAATTTACAGTATCTTATAACCATCTTTCTCCACACAATCTAAATGTACTGAATCATACCAACATTACACAGCACATGAACAAGCAGAAGATGCATCAAGGGAATGGGAGCTATATGCATCATGTGGCCTGCCCAGTTACAGGCAAACATCAGAAAAATTGTTTCTGACATAGGCAGAGATACAATCAATAGAGCTACTTGTATACCCGTCATTTTCAAGAGTTAATCCACAGTACGGGAAAGGGAAGCTTTAGGTAAAAATTATGCACCCAGTCTCAGAAGTGACAGAAGCAGAGATTTATCTTTCAAAAACTGGGTCCATTCTGGACTGGCCTTGATGCACATGCAGTACATTTATTTTCAGAATGCAAGATTAATTGGGAATGTCTGCACTAGTGTTTCGATTGCCGTATTTGTGATGAATGATCAGCAATACCACTCCTAAGAAGAAGCATATGGACCCAACAGTGATGTAAGCAATTCCCAGGAAGGGATTTTTGCCTCCCATCCACGAGATGGTGCTTAGGATCATCCTTTTTCGTCCATCAAAACTGTGTACAGGATAATCTGAAAAACATTTAGGAAAACAAGAAGCAAGTTTCCAAACCTAGCTTGAAGTGGGCACATGAAAATTTTGGGTCATTTCACTCAGGTTCCAAATACAAACTGCTGCTTTGGATCTGGGATTGCAAATATGAAACATTCAGCTGTTCTTTTTAGGCTAAAACTAATCTGGGCATTGTCAGCTACTTCAAGACCAAGGCCATGTTAGAAGACACTAACACTGAAGAAGAGTAAAATGCACGATTTTGTGGGTTTATGAAAGTAGCTTCAATAAAGTGAGGGAAATATAAATTTCAGCCCTTGTGTGTATTGTAGTACAAAATTTTTCTTAACGTTCATTCAGTTTTACAGCAAAGGAAAACACTGAAGTAGCTATATAAAAAGTATCATTAGGTGCTTTTGAATTCTAAGAGTTCACTAACTATGACAACCCTCCTTCTCTAGTATTTTTACCTAATATTTAGTCTGCCCAAAAGAGAATGACAGACCATCACCCAATCCGCAGCTCTGTCATTTTTCTGACCTCCAGTCAGTCTGCCCTGCATTACATATTGTCATTTCACCTTGAAGTTACAGTTCTGAAATTCCTTGGCTACCAGCTACCTCTGTTCTTTCCTTTTTTCCTGTGCTTTTCTCAATTCCTTTGCAGCATCCAAGCAATCTGATTTCCCAGTCTCTATGAAGTTGTAAGTGCTATAAAACTAGCACAGAAGTGAAAAATGGTAACAGTCTATCTAGCTGTCAGTGCCAGTTTTCAACCACACCTCAATACCATCTTTTTTTCGAGATGGCAAGAAGAAAGGTTAGCTCAATCTGAACTTGCAAATATATGCTTGTGTAATCCAGCTAAGGCGTGCTTTCAAAGGATACTGTATGCAATATCCAAAGAATATTTTCCAGCCTGTAAGGTAGGCTGTAAGTTATTCTTCCTTTCGATGAGACGATACAGCTTGCGAAACGTTGGTAGAGCAGCTGTGCGCATCCACACGATGAAGTCCTCATTGATAAAGCCATTGTTGTCAGGCTCTGAGTCCAGCATATACACTGGCTTGGGCCAGTTCACAGGTTTTGTTGTGCCTAGGATTAAACAAAAATAAAAAAGTATTTCACATACCAGACTAAGTAACACACTGACTCATCAAAATCCATTCTAATATCACAAAAAACACATTAACTTCTAAACAGTATGAACAGACAGGCTGACTCACTACTATTGCAACACACTGGGCTGTTTAAGAACTTTTTATTTTGCAGTTTAAATAGTTTAAACTCTATAAATAAATAACATAATTCATGAGAGCTCTGTCCATTTGTCTAAACAATTCATGTAGGTAGAAGTCTTGTCTCAAAGCACTGCTTGGTGAGATAGGTCCTCTGCTCACTTGGTAGAGTTTAAAAACCAATTTAATATTGTAAACATCATTTCAGATTATGTACACATGCTTTTGCTAATGTTATTGGAAATACAATTCCACACTGTATTAAGGTAAGGTATCTGCTTTTCCAAGCATAGCCATCACACTGACAACATGTAATTTGGCTATGACTAAGCAAGAAACCCACGTCAGGTTAAACCTGAAGTTATTATATACCTTGCATAAACACACATATTCTAAGAGCCTTAAGAAGACTTTTGAGACATAGTAGCCAAAGGAAACTTTTATTTGCCAAACTGTATACGAGACACACAGTCACTTCCAGTTACAAAAAAAAAAAAAAAAAAAATCAGTTTTTTTAGAGAACAGAACAACCTAGCCATAGAAACATTTAAATGAAACTCTTCCTACGGAGTTTTCATTTAACAACTGCAGGATTTCTTTATAAGTTAAATCCACACATGATAGAACTTGTACTGGTCTTGACTGGAATAAAACTAAATTTCTTCACAGTAGCTGGTATAGGACAAAGTTTTGGATTTGTGCTGGACACAGTATTGACAAACAGTGATGTCTTTGTTATTGCTAAGCAGTATTTGCCAGCATCAAGGCCTCTTCTGCTCCTCACCTCACCCCACCAGTGAGGAGAGTGAGGGTTCAGGAGAGATCAGGAGGGGACACAGATGGGATAGCTGTTCCCAGCTGACCAAAGGGATATCCCAGGCAGGCAGAGGTAGGCAGGGCCTGCTTTGGCTCAGGGACTCAGATGGTGGTGAGCAATTCTTTTCTTTTGCATTACTTGTTTTTCTTTTCCTCTCTCTTTGTTGTGTTTTTGGTTTGGTTGTTTGTTTTTATTACTAACCTCTCTGTATCTCAACCTATGTGCTTTCTCACTTTCACCCATCCAATTCTTCTCTCCCTCCCACTGAGCAAGGGCATGGTTAGTGAGACACTGTGTGATGCTTAGTTGCCAAGTGGGCTTAAACCCCAGCAGCTTACATTACACATTTTTTAGTATTCAGGGTACAGAATCAGAAATTAAATCAGAAATTAAAGCTACCAAATTAATGATTACAGTAAATGTAAAAACCAAACACTTCCATTAGAACCTTGCAGCTTTCATTACTTAAAGACAACTGTTCAAACAGCAGAATAGTCCTTTAGCTTGGATTTCTTCAGAGAGCATTTATTTAGCACATTCTGTAAATTGTCAGTGAGGCAAAACTCTGAAATCAAAACGTGTTTGAAATCAAAACTGAAATCAAAAGGTGTTTGAAGCATTTTGGCATTCTTACAATTTTTCTTTTTTCGTTTTTTACCTTGGAAAAGCGCAGTTAAGTTGTTTCCATCTCCCGTAGGATTTCTGAACTTTACATTTTTATCTGTCCACCATGCAATGCCTTTTTTAATCAAAGTAATCGGAGTCCTTGTGTCATTATCAATGCGGTATAACTCCAGTGTATCTAAAGACAAAATCAAATTACAAAACCAGCTGCAGAAGCTTTCATTACACAGATGATCTTGATAAGCAGTGAAACAATTACCTCCAGGAGAAAACAAAACAAAAATAACTAGGCAAGGCATTTACTATCTGCCTGACACAATCACAAGCTGTTCTGTAAGAATCAGAGTATATGAGATAGCAGTTTATTATTCAAATATGATTTTTATGTGTCTACATCACAGCAGTAGCAGCTTCTCACAGCAGGTATTTCCATCCTTTGTGTGCTATGAGATTAAATTAATTCTCCTAGCAATTTTGAAACAAGTAATAGCAGTACAAGCTATTTATTTTATTCTGAACAGTGAAAATGTGTTAATTCAAAACAAAAAAGCTGACAGTATCTTTACACAGAATAATGTGCAACAGAACAAAAAACATACACTAGATCACAGACCCATCTAAATGGTAAGTTAAAAGTGTTACCGTACCATTAAACATACTGTTGGCAATAGCTCCACAAGGAGCAATGGGTTTGTCCTCATTTGTGCGGTAAGGCTCACATTCCTTACTTGGATTCTGATAGTTAGAAAGAAAAAAGGCAAATGAGTCTGTGCTAGTTTAAACAACTAGCCTGGTTTTTACTACATGATCAACATGAAATTTTATAATACTTTACAGTTATTTTCAGTGAACAAAATATCAATTCCTTATGGTTGCCTTCTGTTATGCAAAAATTCTTTTACCTCATTATCATTCAACTAAATACTCCATGTGGTGATTTATGCAATAGTCAGAAATTAGTTGCTCATTCACATCCAAGCATGAATACCTACAAGCAGTGAACTGTTGTCTCCATTTAGCTGGCTGTCATCTCGAGATTTCACGTAACGGCGGTGGTTTTGATAGAAGTTGGAAAGTCCATAATACATGAATACATTGCTCTACAAGAAGCAAGATGGGTAAAGAGGGATTTTCGTTCACACAAACCTGCAATTTTAAGCTCTTAAACTTAGGTTTACAGCAACATTCATAAAGTAAGAACCTCAATCCTTTCTTCATAGTGAGTACATAAAAGTACTATCCTAACAAAAGCTGGCAGGATGAAGTCAAACAATAAAAACATGTCACCAACTATCAGAATGATATTCACCAGCACTAATCCCAACACCTGTCTTGTCCGATGCAGAACCCATAAGCCTCATTTGCCTCCCATCTGCCAGAAAGCACTTATCTGGTATTTCCAATTCCTGTTGAACTGAGTTTTTGTAAATCATGCAGGAATAGCTGATCTACTCTCCAGCTATGTGACACATAGGGTAACTCTGAATGTGCAAAACACAAGCATTCCACTTAATGTTGTACATTTCCAGATAAACAGAGGCATTAAGAAACATCTCATCCCTGCTGATGAAAAAGGGAACACAAAAATCAGATCCAAGTTCAAAGAAAGACTAAAAATAATCTTTTATAATGAAAGAAAAAAAAGAAATACCTAAGTGAGAAAACTTTCATTTTCAATATGAAATAGATCATATAAACCGTTCTGACTTTATCCTGCATACAGGGCAGCATACCTCAAATGAATGTTCCAGTGTGAAATTGATGGTGCATGTACAAGGGGGTGTGCTGTCCCAGGATACATTTAAGCATTTGTTGCAGGGACTAGAAGGTTCTGTTCCTGTATAGTCAATCTGTAACAGGAAAAACAGTCATTAATTTACAATGACAGAGTAAAGAAAACTTATTATTAAGCCAGAGAGATTTTGTGGCATTTACTTTGCAATCATATTTTATCTCAGCACCAAAAACACATTCAGGCCTGTCTGACAATCTCAAGCACCTTAACCATTCTATGACTCTGTAAAGGAGTTTTTGATTCTGACTATATGCTTGATTTCAGATGCAGACAAATTTAACACTGAGGTGAAATTACTCCTGGAGCAAAATCAAACAAAACCAACAAGTCCCCCCACCCCCCAAACTAACCAACCAAAAACCATACCAAAACAAAACCAGCAGATACTCCAGACAACATTATGTTTCCAAACATGCACACTATGACAAGCAGATCTCAACTTTTACATGCTTTCCAAAGAGATTAAGCTTTTAAAAGTCTAGATATTTAATTTAAAAAAATTGCATTAGAAAACTTGCTTTGTTGACCATTTTAAGCCACCTAATTAAAGATTTAAAAAAAAAAAAATTAAAAATCACTTAATGCCCAAAAATTGTCCTAAAACAGGAAAGATTAATACACCAATACTGTTTTGTCAGGAATGGTAACATAACCAGTATATGGACAAGAAAGATGATCTCTATTACTCTGCCTTATACAACACTATCTGTCTTCAATACTGTAACCCAAAAAACCCCATTTTTTAAAATCTGTACATTCAGCCTCAGCAGCCACAAGCTCACCCTACAGTCCAAGCTTGACCACATTAGCTCTTTCTCACATGTAGCTCCAGCAAGTGTGGCAGAAGAAAGCTTCCAGCTGCCTATAAAAGATATATTTCTACACTTCCCATGAATTACCTATTTTAGAATTTAGACTCAGATTGGTGAAATATATACTTTATACTTATTGCAAAAAAAATGTTTAGCAGCAGTAGCATTTAAACTACAACACCTACACAGTTATAGGAAAGGCTGCTGCAAGTGGTTTGTCCTGATTTATGTTTGTAGTGAAAGGCATAACCAAGAACTAGTGATTTATGATCTGTCCTAATACCCATATTAAGGTCAGCTAAAACAAACACACAGGGTGTGTTCAGGAAAGAACTGAAGTCTGTTTTCCTCTGCATCTTCTTCAGGGTCTCTTTTCCTGTAATTTCTGCAGTATCTATTAAGCTACAACCAATTCCATCAGCAAGCACTTTTATTGACTGGCATCGCTCCGCTGCCAGATTTCTGACAGACAAAACCTACATCCTAATGAGCCTAGCTGAAACTAGACAGCTTCAGAAGCTATTAGCTGGCAGAGAGAGAGAGAGATTGACAGAGGATCACAATCTTTGTTCCTCAGCTGAACAAGATACTGAGTTTATGCTGATCTAGAAATAGCACTACTGCAGCAGCCATGACCAGCTCTGTTTAGCTACAGCACACAGACCCCACTGCTGCTCTCAATGAACAAAGCATCTCATTTGTTGAAGGCTAACTCGGGGGTGGGTGTGCTCTGCTAAAGTAAGCTGAAGTAAGCATTTCCTTTAGAAAGAACTTGCGAGTGTGAGAAGAAGTTTTAGATCAAGAACACACACTTAAGACTCTAAGGTTGCAAAAGACCTAAAGACATCACTTTTAAAAACATAAATGACTAAATTCTGTGGAGCATGAAATTGATGTATATTGAAGCAGGACCATGCTTTTGATGACAGTTATCAGCTTGCATGCTATCAAAGAGCTTTCCTGTACAGTAACTGCCAAGGCGAGTGGTTTTTTCTGCATCCGCATCTACAGATTACATTCAACAGAGAGCTTATTTAAAAGGATGAAGGCATCCATATTCAGCTCTTGACAGAGTAACAAAACCACTTTGACTTTGAGAGCTAAGGACTGACTTTGGAGTCCAGGGCAAGAACCTGCCTGACCCCACTGTTCTGTCCCCTGGGATCGGCCAGCATCTGACAACCTGGCACAGCAAGCCCTTCCCAGAAACTCCAGATTTAAGGACATTGGGTATATCCAAGTTATTCCACACCAATGGCTTTTCAGGCTGTTGATGTCTGTCAGCCTACTGAAATAACTACTGCATACACATATTCTCCCAACTATTTGTTATTTTGTAGACTTCATACTTTGTCACGTATCTATCCTACTCTGCTTGACCGTTTCTTGTATCAAAGGCAATCTGTAACAGAATCTGGTCCTCTTTGTACGTTTTACTAAGTTTTGTATCATTTCTGACATGGGGCTACAGGAACTGCACACAAGGCTGAAGATGCAGGCAACAGCAATGTACATACTTTCAGTTCTCCATTCCTAACCATGCCTTAAGTCAATCTGGTTTTTTATCTACCATTATGCATTTCACGGCAGCAGTCACAGCACAAAGGTCTCTTTCCTACACGTTTAATACTTTGTATATTCCTCACCTTCCTATATTCCTCATGCTTCTTATTCACTCTGTATATATTAAAAGAAAACCAAACCACCCCTCCCCAGGAAATACAGAACTCTCTCACTCTTTAATAACAGGCAAAAAGACATTTACAGAGCTAATTACTTTCCACCCAAATGAACTATTTTCCCAACAGACCCAAGATAAATAACTGATTATACCCTTCTGAAACAATGAAAAAATGCTAGAGAAAACACAACAAAAACCCGATAATTCTAGTACACTTAAGCTGTTGGAAATCTTCCACATTTGAATTCAAGAGAGCTTATAAAGGAAATCAGTGGAAAAGGTACATCTTGCTGCTCAGTCCTTGCAGCACCTGTAGAAGAACAGCACAGTGCACAGAGATACTAATGGTTACCATATCTTGTTTCAGGAAAGAGTGACTTGAAATTAAATATGTATTTCAGGGTCACAAATTAAACATCCCATTCAATTCCAATACACTAAGTTTACAGCACACACATTTAGGAGGTATGCTATTGCCCAAGACGTAGGTGTAAATAACTACCTCTGCTTCCTCCCCCGATACATTTCTAAAAAAGCTTAGTCACTGCACCTAGCTTCTAGATGTCTTGTCTCCCACAGCTAAACTTACAGCTATTCATGAATAACTTTTGAAAGTTATAACAAAAGCCAGCATTCTAAGCAGGGACACATGTCAGCTAAGCATATATGTGATAGCAGTGTCTTAAACTGCACCCCTCACTGGTGTTTAGAGCCCAGATGCTGGTCCTAATTGGTAAAAAGCTTTATCTGTGTTTTGCCGCTGCAACTATAAAGCCTTTTTTGATTTAAACTTGTTTTTTTTCTAAATTCAGCTGCCTTTAGGATGATAATCTCACTTGCTGAATGTCACTGGATAAGCACTTCGTAAGACACATATGAGGATCAGGCAACAGAACACAAGTTTCCTCATTCTGACTTACCGCAGACTCCAAAGTCCCTCCTGTCCTCACAGATGCCTAACAATTGGATTTTTGAGAATTTCACAAGGTGAAAGAGTAAATCCATACAGCAAAACAAACTAAACTCTTTCCAGTCTTGAGTATCTTGAAATTGGAGAGGATTGAAGGCCAGTGCCGGCCAACTGGTCTCCAGTACAAATGGTTACTACTGCTGTATATACACAACCTGATTGTGTAGGGGAGCATCAGTTGTGCTCCCAGCTCACCTATGACTTTTGTGCTGAATGTTAGGTGGGAACATCCAGTTTGTGGCTTCCATTGGAACTTACCAGGAGTACCTGACTGAGCTGCTTCAGCAACAACAGTATACAAAATTTCTGTATATGCATACAGCAGCAATGTAGGCACAAGAAGTCACTTACATTTCTGGACTCATGAAACTGATGCATTTCTTGTTCCCATAGATCAATGCAGACTCAGTCATAATGGAAAAAGGCTGTATTTGTCCAATTATAATGATCTAAAACTTCGTACTGCTTTAGTATAGAAATGGCTATTTTAAATGCAGTTGTCAACAAAAATCAGGGTTAGCAAGGATATTTTTTTACTTCTCTCCACTGAGTGTCCTGTTGAAAACCTGCAATTGTATTTACCTTAAATATGCTACAACATGACAATTTAAAAATCTATGTGCCCATGACAAGTTGGCCATGTTCTCTGAATCACTTGTGCCAATTTTCAGATGTTCAGCATACCCCCAACACTTGATGTAAGAAGCAACTGTTTTCCAAAAAATATGCTTACATACAATTTGGATGCTGTAAAATACACTTCAACTTTTGGGTTTTTCCCTTCTGCTTTTCTCCTTGTCTGGAACTGTACATCTTAACATAAAGGGGGGTAAAATTGGTTTTGTTATAACATTATTTGCATTTTAAGGAAAATATGAAAATACCACTCATTCCCTACCTCATGATTTCTTTAGCTAATTGAGCTTCACTGCCAAATTACTGTCAACAGCTAAGCTACTGTCTTAAACACTACTTATTTGAAAGTGACAGCTTAGTCCAATAACTGGAGTGATTTGATCCACAAAAATTCATGTTCTCCAATAAAACAATACAACAAACAACTAAATACCTTCTTCCCTACCATCAATCTCAGTCACATTAGCTCAGCAAAACTAATAATAGCTGTCAATGGCTTTTCAAGGCTGTCCGTCCCTAAGCCCTGCAGGTTATTTCCTTACAACACAAAGTGGTTCTGTTATCTAATGGATCCATTTGCGATACACAGTTCAGTTCTCAGCTAACGCTCAGCAGCTTTTCACAGCAGTAGCATGGCTGATTATCAGATGTAAATGACTTGGGTTTTGTTAAGTGTTAATTAGAAAAAGCCACACTCTTCAATCCTTGTTTCCAAGTTTACTCTGGACACCCTGGTCTCCCACAGAACACCTGCAACATTAAATCATCGGTGCAGGTAAGAATTACAGCAATACATTCACCACAGAGCTTTGTCCTGAAAATACAATTACTTTGCAACATTTGAAGATATATAATGGACTGCCACAGGCTATCCCAAGGACAACGCGCATACTTTCTGTACTGCTGAGGAAAAAAACGCGCACTGGGCTGTGTCGATTAAATGCTGGCAGTAACTTCCCTGGAAGTTCCCTCGGGAGCACTGGCAGAAGGGCTACAGCCTATGCGCAGATGACTGTCGCCCTGTGTCCGCTCAGGGTAATTAATGGACGCTTTGCTGACGAGCACAGACGTTTCTCCGGATCGGAGCCGCCCGGGCGCCGTGTCCGCTCCGCACAGAACCCGCCTGGGTCCCGGCAGGCCGGGAAGGGACCGGGTTTCCCCGGAGTCGCAGGCGGCTTCCGGGAGGGCGATCCCCGCTCGCCCTGCCGGGCCCGGCCTTCCCGAGCGGGCCCCGGGTGCTCCCAAAGCCCCGGCCCGGGCACCCCCGCCCCGCGCACCTCGTACTCGCGGATGTTGTTGGAGGTGACGAAGATGCCGATGCCGATGGGGATGAAGATGAGGCCGATGATGAAGAAGGCCGGCAGCACCGTGCCCGCCGTCAGGATGGGCTGCCAAGCCGGCAGCCGCTGCTGCTTGAACGCGGTGTTGTCGGGCTTGCGGGTCTTCACGGCGCCCCCGCCGCCCACCGCGCCGCCGCCCGGCACCCCGACGCCGCCCGAGGGGTGCCCGTCCGCCTCCTCCTTGGCGCTGTAATTCACCGCCATGGCACCGCCACCGCCCCCGGCGCGCGACACGTGACCGGGGGCACCGCGCCTGCGCACTCGGCCGCGGCCGCGGGGGGCGGGGGCTCGGCGGGCGCGCGCCTGGTGACGCGCCACGGCCGCGCGCCTGGCCGAGTCATGGAGTCGTGGAATCATGGAATTGTGGAATCATCAAGATTGGAAGAGACCCGCAAGATCAGCCGATCCGATTATCCTCCCGGCACTGCCACTGTAACCCCTAAACCACGTCACCCAGTGCCGGTTCCAGTCACCTCTTGAACACTTCCAGGAATGGAGACTCTACCACCTTCCTGGGCAACCTATTCCATTGCCTGACCACCCCAACATGGAATTTTTTTTTTTTCTAATATCTAATTTGAATCTCCCCTGTCTCAGCTAAGGCCATTTCTTCTTGTCCTCTCACTGCAGGCATGGCAGAACAGACCAGTCCCCACCTCACCCCAGCCTTTTCTCAGAGTTGTAGAGAGCAATGATGTCCCTCCGGAGCCTCCTTTTCTTCAGGCCAAAATCCCGCAGCTTCCTCAGCCGCTCCTCATGAGACATGTTCTGTGTGCTGGCCAGGCAGGCTCTGCTCTGGTGCACTTAGGGCAGGGGTCATGCTGCCTTATGCCCAAGGTTGGGGTAAGACCTGGGCCCGCAGCCTTGTCACCCCTGCTCAGTGCTCCGAGAGGGTTCCCCCGCACTTCATCCTCCCTGTTGCCATGAGGAGCGGTGCAGATCCAAGGCAGCGTCCATTGGACCAAAAATGGAGAAGTCAGCTTCAGCTTCCTACCCTCATAAATAGGATCAGTGCCACTGTAGAGATGTAATAATGCACGAGAGTTTTGAGAGCTTCTCTTAATGGAGCTGTGTGTGCTCACTCACCACTGCTTTTGGGAGCTGTTCTGCTCTGTATTCCTGCTCTGCTGTCAGGAGGCGTGTGAGTAAATCAATACAGTGAATACAGAATCACAGAATGGGTAAGGTTGGAAGGGACCACAGAGAGTCATCTGGTCTAACCTCCCTGCTCAGGGTCATCCCAGAGCACATGGCACAGGACTGCATCCAGACAGTTCTTGAATTTCTCTAGTCAGTGAGACTCTACAACCTCTCTGGGCAATCTGTTCTGGTGCTCAGTCACCTACACAGTAAAGAAGTTCTTCCTCGAACTCAGGTGGAACTTCCTGTGCATCAGTTTCTGCCTGTTGCCTCTTGTTCTGTTGGTTGGCAACACTGGGAAGAGTCTGGCTCCTTCAGACTCTTGACACCCACCCTTTAGATATTTACACATGTGGGTGTTTTTTTCCCTTAGGAGCTAATCTGACTGCACTAAATAGAATCACAGAATCAGTTGGGCTGGGAAACACCTCTGAGGTCATTGAATCCACCCTTTGGCTGAACACAACCACGCCAGCTACACCATGGCACTGAGTACCATTTAAAGTCTCAAACACCTCCAGGAGCAGTGACTCCACCACCCGCCAGGGCGGCCTGTTCCAGTGGTTAAAACCCTTTCCGTGAAGAAGCAGTCACCCTGTGGAACGCAGTGTGGGAGTATGTACTTGTATCCCAGAATACCTGCTTTAGAAGGCATTACTCAAGCTGATGCAAAATTGAAAGTCCATGTTTCTCACTTTATTGCCACTTCTGCATTCACGTCTGTTTTGTGAGGACTCTAGTCCTCCCTATGCAGTCACTCCAGAGTGCTGCCAAAATCTAGATTCAGCAAGCAATTATGTATTTACTTAATTTCAGGGGAAAATAATTAGAACAATTTAATTAAATAACTTATAAGCACGTAGTGCAATCTGAAGACTTTTTGGCTGGCTGTGGAACAGTTTCTGTAAAATAAATGCCTTTCAGTTCTCTGGAGCACCGAGAGCATCAGCCAAGACCACTGGGGGGAGCACATGACTTGTACAAATGTATTTTGCTCTGGACGTACAAAAGGCCTCTTTGTCATAGATAGCATAGGAAATTTGGATATATAGGCATCTAAAATTTAAGTATTAATTCGGTGCCTAAATAATTATATAGGGTACAAAAGTTAATCGTATTCCTTGTGGCATCTGTGCTAAAACTATATCTCATTCTTAATTTATCTTTTCCACTATCTTGTGGACCCCAACTTTTGCTGCCATTGCCCCTAGATAAGCCCCTTGTCGCTAGTACCACCCTTTCCTTTATTATATTCTGTTTGCAATCATTACCTTCAGCTACAGTAACTTTTATTCACACAATTCACAGAGAATCCAGGGAGATGCAACATGGGATCCTAAGGGAACAAGACTGCTTGTAAACATGTGGTGAGAGATGGCAAGAAATTTCTCTGGAAGCAGGATAACCAAGGGGCAATATTGGGAAGCTGGGACCTGATGCTCCCAGGTGTGAGAGGACTGGCAAGAAAGGGAGTGTTAAATTTGTCCAATTATGTTTCACAACAAGACAAAAGGAAAACTCGCGGGCTGCAGAATTTGTCTCTAGAAATCTAAGCATTTGAGATTTTTTCCTAGATATAAACTTTATATTTTATCACTATATTAATACTTACACAGGTCTTTCAGTCCTCTTTAGACAGTAAGAAATCTCTAAGGGAAAAGTAGATCTTCACTGGTTTTCTATTGCTTAAAAGCTACTGATATCTATAGCCCAAGGTAGCCTCTACATTGTCTTAGTGTGAAAGCACTTCCCAATTACCTCCTTTAAAATTACAATACTTGTAGAAATTAATCACTTCTTTAGTCTATATTAATAGATTTCTTCCTGAGTGTCCCCAAAATACAGGCTAGTTATGTGGTTAATGCGCTTTTTTTACATATTTGTCTTAGATTCATGTCCAACTTAGGTAATGTAAAAAATTGACCAGGAACATAAGTGCAAGATGAAATCACCGGTCTCCTACTCCAAAGTGCTTCAGTTCATAAAAAATACTTTAAAATTTAAACTATTTCAGTACACCATGATTGTATTTATGCTTTAAACAAAGCTTTATTTTGGGAAGCTTAAAAACTTAACATAGTTGCAGAACCATAAATGTTTATGTATTTGCTTATGAATCACAAAGTTACATTCATACTGAATTGGCTTTATATTAAAATCTAAACGAGAAAAAATATTTTCTACTTTGATTGGGACCTTTTAAATCTAGACTCAGCTTTGGAATAATTTTACTTATGTCCTACTCATATTTAAAAGCTGAAGTTTATTTCAGGCATGTCACTGTCACTTTCAAATAGCCAGGAATTTCATTCCAGCTGAGTTCAGTGTAGATCTTAACATGGATAGCTTTGGATTCTCAAGTAATGTTTTGAAAATAGAAGATCCGGGTCACTACAATGTTCATTCTGCTGTGCAGTAAACTGAAATGTGGCACACACTAAACTTTATTCACCTCAGCTGTATTGCTCTCTAAAAGCTGGAATTCTTCTCAGCTTGCTCTAAATTATGATCTACAGACACAGCTATGTTACTGGTGTTATTGGCATACATTGTCTGCTGTACAAAAAAAACCCCACTCCTTAAAAAACATGGGGTACCAACTAAGCATAAGTTGTACCAACAAAATTACTCTTCTGCCAGAATAAGCAGCACTTATTTTGATTCCTCAGTATGGCTGTATTAGTAAACTCTTCACAATGGAGATCAACTCCAAGGAAGTTCATACAGGTCCCAGAATACCCTGCTTCTCTAGAGTGTCAGCATTTGCTGCAGAACTCATATGTTAAGAGGAAAAACAGCTCCCGTGGCTCCCATGAAGACCAAATTGACTACACAGCAGTGTGATATTCCAGCTTCAAAGATGGACTGACCTAGCCATCCCAGTGGGATGCTGCATTAATGCACTCTTTCTGGCATCTCACAGCACATCTCCTGCAAGCAACACTGTTTTCCCTTCCAAAAAAAAAAGTAATTTCTCCCAGTAGCTTCTGCAGTTAAAAAATCTGCAGTATTTTAAGTATGTGCCAATGACTTACATTAAAACTCATCGGTTATGAGATGTATAAGAAAAAAAAGACCCTGCCTGGATTGCATGTACCTTTATATATCATTCATTAAAAAATCATCTTAAGTATAGCTGCCACAGAACTCTCTGGATGCTATTTCAGAAGTTACAGCCATCAGTGTGAAAGGGGCCCCTCAGCATGTGGCCGAGTACCTGGTGTCTAGTCCAGGTGCTAGTCCAGGACTGAAGATTCTGACAGTACCACTCGAACATCTCTGCCTGTGCTGTAAAAGCACAAGGTTAGAAACAATTAAGTCATTAAGGGCTTGGTAATTGATCCTTCTTTGTATCTTAACTTCTGAGCCTACAAGAAAGATGGAAAGAGACTATTTGCATGAGCATGTAGTGACAGGACAAGGAGAAATGGTTTCAAACTGAAAGACAGTAGGTTTAGGTTAGATACTAGGAAAAAATTCTTTACTGTGAGGGTGGTGAGGCACTGGAACAAGATGCCCAGAGAAGCTGTTGAACAGCTTTCCTGGAAGTGTTCAAGGCCAGGTTGGATGGGGCTTTGAGGAACCTGATCTAATGGAAGGCGTCCCTGCCCATGGCAGGGGGATTGGAACTACACAATCTTTAAGGGCCTTCCAACCCAAACCATTCTATGGTTCTATGAATCAGTTTTACCCCGTACATCACTGTGACACTGTATGAGACAAGAAAAAAGAGCTTCCAAACCCATATTCTGTCCCCATGAACACATACATAGATGAGCACTGCCAACCTTATGAAACAGGAGTTAAAATGCAAACACCTGATTACATTTGCATAGTTGTGAAAATTTATTAGTTACAGTGTAATGAAAATCAACTTTTTTTGGTACAGGCAGAAGTAAAAACATACTTTATATAGAAAAAAAAATCACAGCTTTAAAAACTGACATTGTTTAAAATGAGTAAATCTGGTTGTATTTCAAGGCATTGGACTTTAATACTTAATTTTATGCCAAAACATCACACAGTGCAAGAAATATTCTGCAACAAATTCCATACAGCAGTCTTCAGATTATTTAGTCTCACAGAATCTCATGGTGGCAAAAAATCTACTGAATGCTTTTCCATTTAAACAGAAAACATTGCTGAAGTTACATTTTTCTTTCTTCACATACTCTCTATTACAAAAATATCAAATTGCAAATTTGACAGTGTATTCTACAAATAAATGTGCCATAAGCAACAGGAATTGCAACTTCGGGACAGCTACTTTACAAAGTGTATTATAAAAATAAATTATATGGCAAATATCAAACAAAATCAAGCATGTGCCTTAGGCTTTGCAAATAAAAGTGAAATTCAGCTGCTGCTCTCTCTCAGATTAGATACTTTTAAAAATACCAGCAAGGCCATTCGTTTTTAAAGCTCTACCAAGAAAAAAAAATATAAAATCTAATGGAAGCACTAATACTTCCACAAATAATCAGTAGCACAAGTGACCCTGGTGTTGATGGCAGAGAGCTTCTACAGTGATCCATCCACGGGCATGGAGGGTAGTGCACACAGAGAGCTCTAGCGGGCGGTAACTCATCTAGAGTTCACGCGTAACTGGTGAATGATGACACTCTCTAAAAGAAAAGAGAGCAAAACATTTGGGTTTATGAAACTACAAATGCATTGCAAGTTACTTTAAAGAAGAACAATTACAATGGCAGTGCAAGGCATTTTTCTAAAAATGTCTCACAGACTTACTCTCGCATCACTGCTTGATAAAACTGTCCTGGCTACTGCTACAAAGCGAAACTAAATTAGTACCTGTCAAGGGCTCAGAGGCCCTTGGCTTCCACTTCAATGTGAAGACCATCATTTGGCTGTCCACAGGAAAAAGGAGTAATACAGTTGAATGGATTAAGGCACAGGGACGCCAAAGTTCCAGTCCCACACCCAAACTAGGTAGAAGAAGACTTAGAGTTGGGTGTCCAGTATCTTGTCTAAGCAAATTCATCATAAATCTGGTGGCGATTCATAAATGGGGATGAGGAAGAGGTATGGGGTCATTTCTCACTTTTTTAATTTAAGCTTGGCTTAGAAACCTATGCTGGGTTTATTCAGCAAGTCTTCTTGAATTTTGCTACTAGCTTTAATGGGGATAAATTTCAGCCACAGCATGCAAAACTAAGTGCTGGCATTTTCTTCAAAAGGCCGTATTTAATTTTGCCCTGTGTGTAGTATCAGAGGTCCCTGACCCTGATTAATCCCTGGGCTCTGCTGAAGTACTAATGGCCTGGTCTTCTGTTCTTCTACCTATATATACAGCTCTTACAGGCAACCTTTTAAATATAGGAATTTAACTGTCAATTAATATTTTTCTCTGAAAAGGTGTATTTTATGCATTTCAAATAATGTAACTGTACCAATACTAATTAAAGCACACAGTAATAGATTTTCAGAAATATTCATCTTAATTGAAATTACTTTTGTTAAGATTCCTTCTTTAACAGTCTGAAGATTTTTCAAAATTTACGTGACCCAAGAAATGACACCAATTATATTATTATTTTTGCCTTCACATTTTTATTGACTTCTGCCTTTATCTGCTTCCTAACTAATATTTGCAAGGTGTTTCGTGAAGTTACATTATAAGAAGAAAGAAAAATGGAAGTATTTTCCATGTACTCTGAGTGCCACAACTTTGCCACTAGATGGCAGATCCCAGTGCTGCTTTTCATATGTGGTGAAGCAAGAGCAGGGCTGAGGGAACGTCCAATAAAATACGTTAAGGCAAATGAAATAATAGAATTTCTCGAATTGGAAGTATTTATTTTCCATAAAATTTTTCAATAACAACTGATTTTCAACAAGACACGTACACCAGTTCTACCACATTTGAGCAGTGAATGTGAAAGAACCACTAATTACTGAACGATTTTACCTTACAGCCAGTGCTGTTCTAACTTGAAGCTCTTCTGGAGTATGATGTTAAAAGCTGCATTTACATAATATCAGACGGTAACCTCAGGCGAACTCACCCCTTAACTTCAATGAGAGTCACATGAACTCTGTATGAAAATTATTTTCTTAATATTCACCGTGCACATTTAATAAGGAGTTTAAACACAAAATTCTAAAAAAATGTGTAGCAGAAAAATATCACACTCCTTGTTAAGGCTCAGTCACTGAACGAACAGCAAAACTACAGTCAGTGTCTAAATCAGACACCTGTCTCCTACAGACCCAAACAGTAATTGTGCAGAAAAGAGTGGGAGAAATACTAGGATTTTTTAAAAAATCAAATAATTTCCACTGGTATTTATCTTTCATTCATTTGTCACACACCTAGAGAACACACACTTTATGTTTGTCTTGGTTGTTTGTATTTGAAATGCTTATATATATATATGATATATATACATACACACAGAGTATAGTTACTAAAAGAGGTGTCTGAACTAAGACACCTACTAAACTAAAATTAGAGTAGGGCAGATTCTGTCAGATTTCTTTTGGGCCACCCTCTATAGGAATATGATTATATTTGAAGGATATGATTAAATAAATTTTTCTAGGGTTCTAGATGGGAATATTTCAAGGAACTATGTATTCACTTAAACCAATTTATTTTAATGACAGGAAAAGAAAATGAAGTTAATGTAAACCAGCTAATTCTGCTTTCAGTCCTGCTGATGTAAAGCAGAACTTCTCCAGGAAACACATCAGGGTACTAGTTCATATAATGAAGCACATCAACTGACATTTTAACATACAAAGTTTAATTTCTCCTTACAATATATACAAACAAATATCACCAGATAATACAAAAATGAATGTACCACAGACAATGCACACCCAAGCAACAGAGGAGAAGCATACATCAGTACTTCTATTTTTAAAATCCCAAGGAGAGGTTTTTTTTGTCTGGAGAACCATTCACACCTGAGTGTTTCATACCTGAGAGCCGATAGCTCTGCACCTGACAGTAGTTAACTCTGGTTACATTTTAAAGGAAAAAAAAGACCAAGGTAAGAGAAGAGTGTAGGGAGTAAGTTTCAAAGTGAATGTGATTAGTATCTATAATGAGAAATATTGCATATAGTTTTGCCTAAGAGAGCTCAAGCAAAATTAAGAGAAAGAGGATAACTAACACTGATGCAGGGGAGAAAACCATTCTCCTAAATGAAAACAAGTTTGAAAGATGAGCTCACAGAAACTCCTGCCAGCAAACTACGTGTTTCAAAGCAACTCAATGAAATTGGCCACTGATGTGTGATGGGAACATATAATTGGTCTGAAAATTGTCCTGACTGTTGCAGCTTATGCCAAGTACCTGAAACCCAGCAGGACAGCAGCTTACTCTGTTTTAAAGACATGCTCTTCCACATCTGATCAGAATTACTGAATATTCATGTAAATATTGAGCATATTTTAGAAATGTGTGTAGCATATTTCAAGAAGTGACATGTGACTTGGCATCCTGTTGGCATGGATCAACATATTAATGTGGCTTTAGAGATTACTCCCATGGTGGTAATTACTATGTGCTGTAAGTGATTTGAGGTTTAAATACAGTAACATGTGTGCTCTATGGGCATATTAAGAAGACTCACAAAGTGTTTGGTTTTTGAAAAATCACACTAACGGGTGTCACAAAAGGAAAAAAAGTGGGCAAAATAAATCAAAATCTCTATTTTTCTTCTACCACTTGCTTAGCATGTTTACTGATCTGAGAGAAAACCCCCCAGGCATTACAGTTGAAGCTCTGTGCCCCTTCTTTTTTAGTCACACTTACTCAAATGTATTGATCTACTAATGACTACATTAGCAATACCCATATGTAGAAGTCAGTCTGGTGATGGGATCTAACCTAGGGAACACAGGAGAAAGCTTATTACGAAGTAGAATTGAAATCAGAGAGATCATCTGGAGAACTGAGGGTGTACCTTCTCAGTCCATGTGTGCTGCTCATGAATGGGTTGGCATTTTCCCTGCTCCTCTCCACCTTACTGCTGGTTCTAAGTCATTTGTTCCTACTGCTGGCCTTGAGTTATCATGACTGCTTATATGGCCATGTCATCAGCCAAAACAGGGCTTCTCTTCAGCTGACATTGAATATGACTAAAAGTACAAAGTTTGGTTCTCAGTCATCTTAGTTCCTGACAAAGCATTGTAACTATCATAATTCTGAGTGCATTATTTTGCTACTGAAACTCTTCAACTTCACTACCAAAAAAACCAAAACAAAAACAAAAGAATAACTAAACAAAATGGCTGAGAAAAAGGTAAGAGAGAAAGCATGAGGATGAGTGATTCCAGATGATCACTTAGGAAGGCTTGGTTTACACATTATAATCCAGTAATGTAGAATACATGGAAACCCTGTAAATAAAGCCCTAATGTTTTCCTATGGATTGATGTGTCAGAGTTTGATTCTTTGGAGCCTAGTAAAATCTGAGGTCTGAACAAAGCTTGTCCTTGTGGCATTTCTGGCATCACTCTTTTGTGTTCATTCTTTGATGCTGTATGAAGGTGAGCTCATGCCCTACTCTTCCACACAGTGAGGCACTGCTAAGGTCTTGCTCCTCTTCTCTGCCGTCCTTTTCATTAAACTGGAAAAACTTCTTATTCTGGAGACCCCTATTGCTTTGTCGGGTTTGGATGAAATTGGTTGATGTGTCTGGTGTTATTCATTAGGGAAGGAGAGATGGAGGGATGGGTGAACACAGACACTTCATCTTACAAGCCTTCTTTTCAAAAAGGGCAGGCTCAAAGGCAGCCTTTGGAACAAGGATACAAATCTGGGGGGGGGGGGGGGGGGGGGCGGCTCCCTCCTAGTTCAATATCCTGACCCCTCAACCACTCTCTTGTTTCTGCTCAGTGAATACTGAAGCATTCTGTGCAGAACAGCGCAGCCTTTCCAGAAGGGAATGAGAATGCCCTTTTTCCCCCTCAGCTGTCAGTGCCACAAGTGAACCTGCCTGCAGCTGATGTGCGTTTGAGTCTCCTCAGATACTGTTGAGAAGGGGGACCTGTCTCCTACCTTTGAAAAAAGGTTTCAATCAAAAGCTTTTGAAAATAAGCAGCACTACCCCTGCGTTTGTATGGTATTTGATCTACTAGGAGGCACTCATGATCCTACAGTCACTTTAAAACACCAGCTGGTTTCCTGCACCTTCCTTCTTTCTTTTTTTGGCCCATGAGCCTGGCACTAAGTTACCTTAAAGCCAGTCTTTATGCTTTTTGCCAGATTCCTTTTAATTCAGATCAGTTCCCCAGTTAAGTTCAAATACTAGTGGCAGCTCAAAGAACAACCACATAGTCAGTGAGTACTTTCTTGGCTGGAGGTGACAAAGACAGGACTACAGCTTTTCAGTCCAGTGTGGAGTTACATCCTGACTTTAAGTGACCAGGAAATTGTGGCTTGACTTAAAAGCCTCAGAGGAAATACAAGAATACCTGCATTATGGATCTCAGTGAGGTTCAGAGGCTGCAGTGCTAGAGTTGAGTCATAACAGAAACACTGACTAGACTAGGGCTGTGGAAGAACATCAAGATCTTCAGGATGCCTCTTGGGCTTAGGCACTGTCTTTAGATTTGGTTTTTTACGTTGCCTTCTGGAGCTGACCTACTGAATAAAGAATCTTACTGTAGTCACTAAACATAACTGTCTTCAGATTCAGAGAAAATTTCAATGTAATACAAATAGTTATGCTTGAACTTCTAAGACTTCTGGACTATACACTTTCTTTTTTCTTCATCTTATCCTTCTTCTACCTTTAGGAAACCAGAATATTAAGTCAATTAAAACAGATGTCAAAAGTTATAACTAAATACCTATTTTTAGTTAACAGTTTAACCAGCTGCCTGATTCCAACTCTTTAGACTTCTGCTGCAGAGCAAAAGTCCGTTTTTTGTTCTACAGCCCCTGGGGAAAAATAACAGGATCCTAATTCTGGCCTATCTGGAATTTCTAAAGTCTGTCTCATCAAATCCTACTGACTCTACAGTTGTGCCAATTTCTGTGCCCTAGATTTCAGGTACTGGGAGGCTGACTTGTTTCTTCAGGTGAATTGGTTTCTTAGACCTCAAACAAAAACAAAAACAAAATTTTCAACCACAGACACACATAGAACATTGAGTATGGCGAGAATTAACTAAGGAACCAAGTTTCTTTGACACAAGGAAGGCTTAAGGCAGCTGTACCAAGCCACATTAGCTTGGGGATCATGTTTGCAGTATTTTTAAAATTACTGTTTTGACCTTACAACTTCCTTCAGTAAGAGTATTTAGAGTGAATATCCAGAAAAAAACCCCTTTTTTTCCCCTTTAAATATCTGTTATAGTCTGTGTTACAACAAGAACAATTTATTGACATACTGAGGCTTTTAAGTGATAAGAATTACTTGAGAGGATCTGATGTATTTCTGACATAGTAACTCACATTGCTTGCTAATTTCAGTTTCCAAGTTTTATCTGAAGTACTGGGAATAGGAGTTAGGAAAAATGCTACTAATACTAATCTAATTTTTGGATGCCATAGGAACCAGAACCATAAACTTAACAGGCATTTTAGGTGCTACACTTGTAGAAAAACACAACGTACTTCTTTTTTGATGTGGCAAAGAAAAAATGCCCTTCATGTGAATAATAAAATCCCAGCTTTTTAATGGGATAACTGTTGTATCTGGATCTGAAATTGGAGAGCAATGCAAAGCAGACTGAAAACTAAACATTGCTTGGATTGAATATAATTTTGTTGACCTTCTGTGACAGATTCTTCCATCAAATATCTTCTCCCAGGCCAAATTTCATATTTCAACCACTGGTGCATTTTCCTTTCTGTGAATTTTATTTATAATTTATTGGTGGTCTTCCCACCTTGCGCTCTGTTTTAACCACTGGGCCCTTCACAGCTTGCTGAGGTGACTGAAGCATTATACAGCTTTAAACCCATCATTTATTGGTCTGCTCGGCTTCATTTCTTTTGGTTGGGATTTTCTTCTGTGAAAATTGATCGCTTAATGGAAATGTGCTTTAATAACTTTACTGTTATTAAATAAACAATCATAACAACCGTCAGCATCCACACTACGTCCATGCTGGAACAATTCCTTAAAACATGCTTAAAAATGCAAACATACAAATGAGGAAATCACAAAGAGGGAAGGAAAAATGATAAATCACCATGGTATTGTAAGGCAGTCTGCATTTATGACAAAACATTTACACAACTGAAAACTGAGAGTAACTTCCTTACCAAACCCTCTCTCTACTGCCTGTACCTGAGCTGTGCCTTTAGATAGCAATTCCTGCTACCAGCAGTCTGTGCTGCCTTACCCTCTAAGACATAAGGATGCTTGGCAAGTAAGGTTTAAATATAAGACCTGACCAGGAAAACTGCAAACCTAGTCAGGTCAATGGAATGAGTTCCTTCACAGCCTTAAGTGGTCTTTGGAGCAGGCACAAATGGATTGTATTGATTTTTGTCAGATAGTGTTTCTCAAGCTTTTGCTGAAGACTAAACACCTTCTGGCTCATGAGCCTTCATCTGAGCCCTGAGCTGGCAGTATCCCAGTGTGTGTAAGTCAGGGACCTGGTTCTAAGTGCTGTCTACAAGTGCTAACTCTCTCTGGAAGAATTAAGTTGCTGCTTAGCACTGCTGCTGCCAAACATTGTGCAACATCCCTATGCCCCTGAATTTACTAACTATCTTGAGAAAGCAGCTCACCACTGAGAAATGGTGGTTTTGATGGGAGGCTCCTGGAGAGAGAAGGCTGGTCACACAGTGCCCATCCTTCTTCTCTTCCCCTCCCACACCTGAGGTATGGGCTTTCATTAAAACAGGACCTCAAGCGTGCTGTCTTCTGGCATTGCTTCCCTAGGCCATGTGGCATTTCAATAATGTGATCAAGGCAGGAAGGAAAGTAAGCCCATGCAGCAGCAAATGTTGAAAGTGATCCATTAAGGTGGAAGACAATCTAGTAAAAGTGACCAAACTGCCTTTGATTTACTAAAAAGTGACCAAGTCTATCATTAAGAATTCCTGAACTAGATTAATAACCTAGTGCAGTTACCCCCTTCTCACATCCTAGACTGCAAATCTTCCTGGCATAAAATTGCCTTTTTGACAGCTTTTTTTTTTTTTTAAAGTTGAGTAAGAAAACAAAAGGATTTTGTTATTTAAGTAGTCAGTGCACATACTTATTAGTTTGTTGTTAAGTGACAGCTGCAGGACTTCGTTAGTACAGGCAAATGTGAACAACTACACAGACAGGGGAGCTGACTTCCATGGCAGCAGCAAAACCTGCAGAACGTACCCCCTGAGCCACTGCCATCAGCCCTGACCCCCGCCCAGGGAGGCAGAGCTGCTGGCTGAAGATTTCTTCAGTTCTATTTTCATAGACTGAGTCTCGGCACGAGGCTCGAATTTTGTCACATTTCCTGCTCCTGGGGCTGCCACTACTGGCTTTCCTGCTTTCATACCTTTTGACACAGGAATGCGGGTGGGTGTAGGTCTAGGGGATGACCCATCCTGTCCTGTCTGCAAAACAAAGAGACAGAGAAAAATGACATGAATTAAGGACTTCTTCTTCTCATACATGCTCATCTTATACTTTTCTTTGGTTCTTCACTTACCTCTCAAACAACACTGTCCCAAATCATACCTATTAGCAAAGTAATACATTTGGAATCTGGCCATGGGACATATTGCTAGAGTAGGGCCAGAGGTAGAGCTGGGATCAACCGAGTTTCCCAGAGCTGAGGTCCAGTGTTTTGAATCAAGATGTCATAAGGATGAGAATTTGTGCAAATCTCCCATTCTACAGCACGATATAGTGCAGGATGGCATTAGAGGCTACCACAACACTGGCTTGGCTGTCAAGACAGTTACATTATTAGCATCTTGTACAGACACTAGCATGGGCCCTCATAACAGCATAGTCACATGAGGATAATGCTAAATCCAAGGTAACTGCCAAATTTTAGGAGCTGGGGCATGATCACTCAGCATTATAAATAAAATTGAATTTTACTTCTTGAAGTATGCTGAGGTCATGGCTGGGGCCACTTATTTCTGCACTGGGAAGAGCAGGGGGCCGGGAGAGAAAGAGACAGAGAAAAGATTTGGATTTCCTTTTCCTGTGGCTGTGGCAGGAGGGATGTGGGAAAGGGCTTTCCTCCTCCAAGCCCTAATCACAACTTGAGAAACTCTGGTGAGAGTGAAGTTGCTAACCCAGATTTCCAGGGATACCTCAAGGCAGTGTGGACATAGTCATTTTACTATCTCTGCCAGTCTTCTGCCCTGGACAACAGCCTAGCAAGCACCTTTATCCTCAAGCTGGAGGACTTCAGAATTAAAAAAAAAAACAACAGCCTAAGTGGTTGGCTTGGGGCTGGCAGACCCAACACAGGTCCTGTGCCCTTCTGGAGCCAGCCCCAGCTGGAGGCCAGGCCAAAGCTATCCCATAGCTTTGAAACTGCAATCAGCACATGTGCTTAAGCAACTGAATCTCACCGTAAATGCATAAATGCACCAGGAATACTTGGCTAGGATAAAAAGGGCCAACTGCTATTTTCTGTCTCTCTTGGCCAGATAATGATGTGTGTACTCTTCAAGGTCAAAACTGGAGCTACCCCATATGAATTATGACTTAAAGAAAATACTTATAAACGTGACAATTCTGAAAGAAAAGTGGGCTTTATCTCCTGTGTGTGCAATACAGACACAAATTATAATGGTGACAACTTCAGTGTCTCGGCTGAATTTCATATGTGACTGACATTTCTGTTCAGGTTATGGATAAAGACTGTGATCTCACAAAAGAGGACAATTCTCCTAAGATCCTGCAATCCTAGCTAGACCCACCTGCTAAATGACTAAACTCTGCAACTTACGACATATAAGCAAAATAAAACTAAACTGCTGAAATAGACTACATTGGGGGATCGTGTCAGCTGCAACATGCATTTGTACATTTACTTAAAAATGCTCTACAAAGGAGCATTTTTCTCTCTCAAATGTTTTTCAGCCAGTGGCATCAGAGCTTTCTGTCTGCATCCTGAGCATGCAAAGGAAAACCATTCCTTAATCTTCTAAGAACAGTACAAAACCCCATGTGTACACTCAAAAAAAATCACAATTGGAAAACTTGAATGCTGTCTGCCTGACAGGAAGGAAGCCATTTTCAATAACTAAAAGCAACATTTACAATAGCAGTCTAAAGGCTAATATGGAACTCACAGGTAGATGTCAAAACAAGTTAGGCCCATACAATTCTGTAGGGCAAAACATGCAAATGCATTCCATCAGCCTTGGAAAATATGTCAACATCCCCGGGAACCCAAATGACAAACATCTTGTGCTCCCTGAAAGAGTTCCACAGTGTGTAAACATGAGGCAATCAAATGGAGTAGCTGGAATCTCAGGCATTTCTTCAGCTTTATTCACATGTAAATTATTAACTAAGGATTTGGGCGCTTTCAAGTTACTCATTTCAAGCCTAAATCACTCAAAAGCACTTTGAAAAGAACTCTAACTTGCTTTAAATGTCTTAGTTGCCTTCATTCCAGCACACTAACATGTTGATCGTGTTGATAGCATGGAGCTAATGCCTGCTTCCCAGGCAGCTGCAAAAGCATTTTGTGTTTGCCAAGTGAGATGGCACAAAGGTGCCTCCCCAGCCAGCTGTCCCCTTGGGCGCAGGAAGGGGCAGCAAGCAGAGAACACATCCAGTCTGCGTCTGTAGCCTCTGTGGCAGAGAACCCACATGACTGCCTGTCTCCCCGTCATTTCTTCCAAGAACTCAAAGCCATTCTCCTTCCAGCGCTGTTTGTCTGTAGGCTGCAGTCTTCTGGTTGATCCAGGAATGTGGCTCCAACCAGAAACCAACCCTTACGCAGCTGGCATGGAGTGCCCGAGATGCAGCCTCATGGGACACTGGGTGACACAAGCTGGATCTGAGCTGGCAGGGCAAGATGTGGTGCTCCAACAGCACAGGGACCCAAGCGAGGTTATGCAAGGCATTACTGAGAGTGAGATGAACACATGCAGCTGCTACAGTGCAGTCATAATCAGCTCTCACTGCAGACACAGGTGTATTAACCTGTGAAGCTGCAGTTAGGTTGGACAATCCCATTAAAGGAAAAAAGCAAACTGAACATACAGAACATGTAGCATGTTTGAGTAGTTTATAACAGATCCTGCGTGGTGCATTTTATTGACACACAAAGAGAATGCTTTCATGCGCACACTGGCTTCTGGAATATTTTAATTACAAAGGTGCCTTTTCAGCATTTGTTCTCAATCAGATCAGGCCTCAGCTTGCCCTGGACAGAAATGGTTCAGTTCAGTGACCAACAGACACATTGTGCAATTTGAGATGCCCTGGGCTACTCAAGCAGTGTGCTCAGGGCTGGTAGACAAGACAGATGACCCAAGGAGACCTAAAACTTCTGGTAAAGCAGCTGGCAGGTAGGTAGAATACTTGACAGCACTGAAAATGACACTAAAATAAAGTATGTTTAGGTAACTGAATCCTGAAAGGGTGGGACTTGAGATCTAGTCAATATAGTCAGTGAGCCAGTGGGTAATTCAGCTCACACAGAAGCTAGCCATGTCTCAGCTGGATCACCCCACCGTCACCGCAGAGCCAGCACACAGGCCTCAGTGCTGACATGGGGACTGATGACTACACACTGACTCAGCTGCCCCACACTGAAGCATCTCGTGCCATCTGAGGTGTCCCATCAGCTGCCACAGCAGAAAGGTACAGGTCTGTGATCCCTCTCAGCCTCACACACGTCTCAGCTGCCACTGGCACACAGCCAGCACCACACACCTCTGCACGGGCAAGTGAGCTGCCCCCTGCACCTCCAGGAGCTCTAGCTGCAGCTTAGAGCATACATGGGACACCTACAAAGAGCTACATTTAGATGCTGATCTCAAACTAAGTGCTGCCCACTTGCAAGTGGCCTTACAGCTGCACAAGCACTTGTCCCATTCGCTCTGGCACCCAACAGCTTCTCAGCCGGGCCCTCCTGCCTCGGTCACAGGACGCTCTGCATGGTTGGTGCTGTGCCACCGTGCTGGCTCTGCTGCAGCCGGGATTCCCTCTGCTCCCTGCAGATTTGCATGGCACTGGAGTCACTGTGTACTCTGGCAGCATAAACAGTTGGCACTCAATGCCAGGCTTGTAGGAGGTGGGGAGCACAGGGATTAAGTGAGTATAGGACTGACACCCAACCTGGTAGCCAAAGAAGATCCACATTCACCAGCAATCCTACAACCAAATGTAAGGCCTAAATCAAAAAGCAGGATAGAGTCACCACTGGTTTGGGTTTTTTCACAAAGAATACTTGGGTTTATTCTGTGGGATTTTTTCTGCAAACTCTATGGACTGTCCTGGGAACAGAAATTTGGGCCAATGTGCTAAGGCAAGACTAATAACCAGGCTCATTTTGGTCTCCATATCCTCTGGTCTCTGTGGTCCATCTGTAATAAAAAAATCATATCCTAGGTCTGCTAGGATAGCCCAAGTATTTTCCTGGGAGTGAGTTTGACTGTAACCAAGCTAAGGAGCACTAAACACACTTTTTTTCTGTTTCTATGGGAACTATCTAAATCCATAGGCTGCCATGGAAAAGGCATTAATACATTGTACAAAGCATCTTGTGTGAGGAGAGTTAAGACAAAAATTAAAACCAGTGAGCTAAGAAAGCAGCTGTGTATCAGTTAGTCTTGTTAGATTTTATTAACTTAAACCCTCAAAACTGTATCTGTTGGTTTCATCTAGGGTTACTGAGTAAATGATCACAGATTGGTTTTTCTGACTAGGGGCAGTGAAGTGTGTTTGTAAAGTTGACTTTTGCAAAACAGATGGTGAATACACTTTTTTTTTTTTTTCCAAGAGGCTGGGGAGGAAAAGGCACATTTGAGCTTGTTCGACGTTGCCTGCTCAGCTGACTAGGGACATTAAAAAACAAAGGGAAGCATAAGATAAAGTAAATCTTACGGTTGAACTATTTTCCTTACATTCCAAATCAGGGAGAATAAAGTGAAGAAAGAAGCCAGTTTTTAGCCAGAAAAAAACAAACCAAAAAAGTTTTGTCTGCCACGGTTCAGCGCATCATCACAGTAGAGACAGACATGTAGTTAAAAAGAAAAGTTAAAAAACCCCAGTTTTCCAAGCTTCTGAGAGACAAAGGAGTTTGTAAATTAATTAATTAATTCAAGACTTAAAAAAATGAACAGTTGCCTCTAATATGTAGGGAAACACTGTATAATAAAGTGTCTACAGTACATTATATAGGTGGAGAGAGAGCGAGCGCATGTGCAATCCCGAACAGATCTGTGTGATGAATGCAGGTTTTCTTAATTCAGAAGCCTTAAATGGGAATGGCAGCTTCTCTCCAAAAGTGTGAAAGTGTATCTTAAATACACTTCGACATTTCAGCTTGGAAAGAGACGGCTGACGAGGAGTGTTGTAGGGGTCTGCTGACTCTGGAGCAGCATGGACAAATGAGCAGGGGATGACTATTCAGTATTTGTCAAGATACAAGAAAAAGGCTGTAACCAATGAAGGTATTGCATAAAAGGTATCAAACAAAAGAGCTTTTCCCAAAGCCCACAGCTGAATTCACTGCCCCCTGATGTTGTGGAAACAACAGTGCAAGTGAGTTCAAAAAGCAATTAAAAGAATAAATAGGAGAAAACTCTGCCATGGTCTATTAAAGACAAAAGATGTGGCTACAGGCTCTGGTTCACAGAGAAATACCCACCTATTGCCAAAAACTGGGAACAGACGCCGAGGGAAACATTACTGTGTGTTTACCCACTCAAAATAATCTTCCCCTGAGCATCTGTTGCAGACTCTGTCTAGCTAAGTAAGTTTTTGGACTAACACAGTACTGCTGGTTTTCTGTTTTGGTTAAATTCCTCTTTCCCAGGTTATTTCCAACTAAAGCAATAAAAATCTATGTCCAATAATAAACTAGGGGAGGACTATCAATAAATACTGCCCACTGTCATTAAAGACAGAGTTGAAAAGTCTTTCAGTATGAAAAAGAAGCTGGGTTACCACTGTAGAAGCCCAAAGAGAAAGCAAAAAAAAATATGCTACAGGAAGCACTATAGTAATACAGCACTTACAGAAGTTCAGAGGAACAGAAAGAGCTCTACTATTCACTGGCTAAAGAGGCTTGGAGCTGTAAGCAATGACAATGTCTGCTTATTTATCCCTTTGGAGTTCAGTCATATAGCAGATATTAACTGAATTATATGGGGATCACAGGATTATATCAAAGAAACACTAGCCTGCATAATTAGAGTCTAAAGATCCGGTAGCTGGGCCAAAAAACCATGAGAAGTATTTTCAAAAGTCAGAAATTGCACTCATCAAAAATAAAAATACTGTTTCCTGCTCTGTCGTCCCCATCATTCTTTGTCCCTCTGTCTCTCACTTGCAATTTTACTGGGTTGCCATTATGAAAATAAGTTTGAAGGGACTTCCTCTGGAAGTTAATTGCTTTGGGAGATAACACCAAAAGTATACCAGCATCCAACACTGGTACAAAAATACATGAATTGGGGAAATTCCAATTTTATAATTAAGCTTGAGGCCAGAAGAAATGTAGGGAAGACAAGAGTTTCTGCTCACCCCCTCCCCCCACCATTTTCCCTGCTGGTGTCTCAAACCCAAGCTACAGTTTGTCCTTCTCCTGGCCATGAAGGCCACACCATGAGACTACACTGCTTACCACTGATTGTGTTCCTCGTGTGGAAGATGTTGTAACAGGCGTGATGGTGATAGTACTCGTCACCTTGCTGGCTGCAGGTCGTGGGGACAGGTTGTTCCGAGGCGATCGAAGGACGGTACCAGTTACAACCTCCTTCTCTGCCGCCATGTTCACCGGTCGGACTGTTATCACAGGGCTCGCACCGTCGGGTGCGGCACTGGGAGAACGTTTAAACTGGGAACCCAAGTGGATGTGGATTTTGTTGTCTTCTGTTGTAATAATGTTGGCATTGGCATTGTACTTGCGGATTGGAGTTGGGACGGTTTGCTTTTCTGGTGTGACTTTGAAGACAGCCCTTCCCATGGTCATATCTTGTGACTGCGGAGAGACGGAGATTTCTGCCGGTGCTGCAGATGTCGATACTGTCATGATCTGAATTGGTGATGCAGGTCTGTCGGCGAAGGGTGCTCTCCCTCCCTCTGGGGACTTCTCCCTGGAGAATGTTGTTATAGTGACTGGAGACATGGAACGATCTGGGCCCATGGGACTGTCACTACCTTTTCCTTTTTGTGGCATAACATTTGGAGAGGGAATGATGGTTATTCGTGGCTTCTGATTTCCTAAAGTAGGAATGACAGTGGTACTTGAAAAAAATTCCTCTGCAGACGGGCTGGTTATCTCCAAAGTTGCTGTACTGTTCTCATGGTCTGGTGTCACCCGAATATGAAGAGGTTGACCCTGCTTTGGTGAAAGGACAACCTCCCCAGGATGTGCTGGACTACTGTGGGTTCGGGCTCCTTTATCAAGAGTTGTCTGAGCCCCAGCTTCCCTCTTCTTCATCCATGGTATCCAAGATTTCCTCATAGCAAGCTCATTTGCTGCTGGAGGGTATCTCTCAAGCACTGAAGAACGCTCCATGGGTTTTTTCAGACCTACCTGTCGCAGATTGCTCATGATATGATTCTCCTCCTGGAAGGATTTCCTTATAAACACTGCTGGAGTTTCTTCTTCTGCTGCTTCATTGCTTAGAGCATCTGTCTGCACACCAGTGGATGTCACAGGAACATCAACCATTCTTCTCCCATTCATGCTGGGCCTCAGAGCACGGCTGTAACGCTTAGAAAGCTCCAGCTCTCTTGTCAGGTTCAAAACTTCCTGCCCCATGCTCTTGTTTTTGTCTTCCTCTTCCATAAACCTTTGCTGTAGAACTGAATAATCAACTTGGAGCTGAGAAAGCTGGTCTTCTTTGTTCATGAGCTCATGGATTTTTTCCTTAAGTGCTTGAACTTCCGCTTTCAAATCTCTGCTTTTGGCCTCTTCCAGACGAAACCTGTGCCTCAGCTCTGCCTCCTGGCTCACCACCTCACCTTTTTCTATTGCTTTGGTTTTGGCAATCTGGAGTTTCATCTCCTCCAACTGTTGAGAAAGAAAATTAGCTTTATCCTGCTCAGTCCTAAATTTCTGCTCTAGCTGATCATACTCATCTTCAGTCTTCATCAAATCTCCTTCAACCACTTCCAGTTGCTTGAGACGTTTTTTCAATCTTTCAATTTCAATGGTAAGTTCCTTAATCTTGTTGTCCTCATGAGAACCATGCTCTGCTCCTTTCCTGGTTCGACCTCTTGTAATTTCTCTTTCTACTTCCTCCATACCATCAATTCTTTTCTTTAACAGGTCAACTCTACACCTTAATTCAGAGGATTTTTCTTCTTCACTTCGCAGTTTGCCAATTAACTCATCCCTTTCCTTTGTCAAACTAGAGACTTTTTCCTCCATTTCAGATTTCAGTTTCAAAAATTTCTTACTTTCTTCTATCAATTTCTCTGTTACATCCATAACTTTCCCTTGTTCAACTTTAAAATTCTTGTTTAGGCCCTCAACCTTTTTTTCCTCCTGTTTTATTTTTTCCATCATATTTTTTCGCTCATCAACCAACATTACAGTAAACGACTTCAGCTTTGTAAGGTCATCTTTTAAGCTTATTTCAGCCTTTTCCAACTTGCTTTCTGATGTCTCAAGGTCCTTCACTCGAGTCTTAACCACTTCCAACTCATTTATCAAATCCTTAGTCAAATTTTTTTCTTTCTCCAAGTTTAAGTGTAGCTGAGTGCATTCTGACTTACTTTTACTGAAAGCCTCTTCCAGCTTCTCTAACTCTGACATTCTTTTCTGCAGTTTTTCCACTTCAAGTTTCAACTCTTTGCTATGGTGCTCTTCCTCTTGCAGTTTATTTTTCAGCTCTTTGCACTGGGATTCGGTTTTTGTGATCTCTTCATCTTTCCCCTCCATTTCAAGCACGCGCTTGCGGAGGTTTTCCACTTCTGCCATTAAGCTAGAGTTCCCACATTCCCCTTTTGCTATTTTATCTCTTAGTTCTTGAAGTTCCTCCTCAGCTTTTTGAAGATTTTTGTTAGTTTCTTCTAGCTCCTCTATTCTGCGAGTCAACCCCACTAGCTTGAGCCTCAGCTGTCTATTATGTGACTCTTGATTAGCCAGTTTAGCAGTCATCTCCTCATGTTCTTGACAAAATGATGCTGTTTTGTGTTCAAGTTCTGCCTCTAATTTCATCAGTTTTTGTCCATCTTCTTTTGTTTTTGCACTAATAATTTTAAGCTTTTCTTCTTCTTCCTTTAATTTTTGGGTTAAGTCCTGTATCTTCTGGCTCTGTTGACCAAGTTGTTCAATATGCATTTGTCTTTCATCCACCAGCATGAGTGCAAATGATTTGAGCTTGACTAGTTCTTCTCTTAGTTTATTGATTCTCTTTGTATGCTCCTTCTCCTTCCGGGCTTGATAGATCTTCTCCTGCTCAAGAAGCTTCTTCAATCTGAAACAAGTTAGAAGAGATGCATTAGAGTAAAATAGAAATATATGCATATGTGTGTGTGTGTGTGCGCGCACGCATTTCTCTATTTCTAAAATCACCTTTGTTTTAGCTTCTTTTTTTTTATTAATGGTAGTCTTCAAGAAATAACTACCTACTACAATTATATTCCCAAACCAAGTATTTTGAATTACAAAAGTTAAATGAAAAATACATAAAATCATCAAGAAATCTGAAACACAGTAACATTTTATACATGTATGGATAACAAATACATCAGGTTTTAATTTCTTTGCATTTATTTCTCTGTTAGGATGATGTTAGTAAAAGTATGTAATATCCCAACCTACTCGCTAATCCATTTATACCAAATTTGTTTTACAAGGTGCATTCCTCTTTATGTCTTGCATACAGACAAACATGTAAAATAAGATAAAAGATTTAAACTAATTGCCATATGCAGCCACACATAAACAGACCAATCCTGGTTACAAACAAACCAGCAGGACACAAGATTACATTAGCACACAACTGACAACCATCTGGGCATCACAGGCATATGAAATTAGCAGGAAGATAAATTTTCCAGCACAATGATTATTATGTAAAAAGGTTTCTTCTTCTTCTACATTTCCATTCAGTAGATGTTGTGACATCTCAATTGTGAATCCTCAATTGACAAAGAGGTACAGATAACACAAGGATGAATCCCCAACCAATCTAAGAGCATCAGTCTGACTTAGAAAGACACAGGTATGCATGCTGAATTTAGTGTGAAATAGTACTTTTTCCAAACCACTGTCAAAGCACCTACAATTACCATATCCTCTATCAAGACACAAGATATTTCAAAACCTTTGCTTTGCTTTCCCTAAGTCTGAAGCTTTTCAGCTTTCTTTTTATAAGTGAGATGCACATCCAGGTGGTAAAGCAGAGCAATTAATGTCTGGTAATTAACTTGCAAAAACTGGAACATCCATATCTTAGCAAAGATCAAATTTTATCAGTATTTTTATCTCAAATGCTGGACTGTAGATGATAGCAGGTGGAGTACAGATATATATTCCTCTCTGCTACCCCAGCAATGAAGTGATGCTAAGGGCACCAGGGCACAATGTCATACACAGAGGATGTCTCTCAGCACCCTCACCTGAACCCTACACTCCTAACAAGAGCCGGATTAACTCGGTACTCAGCAACTGTTAATGTTTCACTCCTTGCTCCTGGGAGACCAGAACCAAAAGGAACTGGAAAGAAAAACTATAAGAAAAGAGAAGGAAGTCAGAAAGCACAACACAAGATGCAGTAGGTAGGGAAGGAGAAGGCTGAAGAATGCATTTGAAAAAAAGGCTCAGATAGGATGTGGGAGTAAGAGAATAGCAGGAAGCAGCAGGAGAGAGAAAAACAAACAAACATTGCAGCCAACCTTGCTGGGTCACAGATTATTCTCAAAAAAAAATCTCCTTAGTTGTGGCAGCTCTTTGGAAAGGACTGAAAAGGCGTGCTGGTGGATGCCCCATTATGGGACAAGTTAGAATGTCAAAAGGTAAAAAAAGACCCAGTGTCACTCACAAAGCATGCACTTTTCACACTGAAGAAGGAACTTTATTAGCATGCAATATATTCCCTGGCTGCTCTATCACACTGTTTCATGCAAATGTTTCAGCCAAGAACTCTTCCTCATCTCCCCCAGGCTACATTTTTAAAGGAATAGTATATACCCTTCCACAAAATATTGTTTGCCATGATGGAACACTGTAGCCTAACCTGGTGGTGCTCCAAATGACCCATCTTACAAAGTCACAAACATAGGAGAATGTTTCCAGCCTCCCTTGTCCCACAGGAAAATTTTAAGGTGACCCCTATAAATTAAAAAACCCCAGAAGACAGCTTTTTTTTAAAAAAACAAAGCTTGCTACCCAAAAGCCTAGACATGCTTAGAAAACTGTCTATGATTTGTAATTCCTAGGCCTACACATGTGATTTTCACCCAGCAGTTGCTCCAGGCAGTACTTGCCAGCCAGGCTGCTAAGCAGAGTGCAAAATAATGCATGGGCCACACATGGTTCCACGTGATTACCTGAGAGTCTACTGGGGAATACTGCTGAGAAAGACACTGAAAAAACGCAAATACCTGTCAAACTAAGACAAAAAAATGCCAGTGATGAGGCTGAGCAAGAGAAGAAAGCATGTTAGCCCTGTCACTGCCTTGCAAGAGTGCTAGCAGTGGGGAGTAACTGGCTTGGCCCCTCTGCGAAAATAAAGCAACATGCACCATTTCATTCTGCCTCAGCTTTAACACAGGGAAACTACATGTCTTACATATGACAAGGCAACTTTCAGAGAAGATACTTGACAATACTTCAGTTTTCCATGTCTACGGGAACTGCTTCTAAAATCTGGTTCTGTGGGGGAGGGATGGGAAGGCAACACACAAATCTGTGTGTTAATTGCCAAAGCAATTTAAAAATCGACACCTTTTCAGTGTCACTACTAGACACTGAAATTAAGCTGAGTTTAAGCTTGCTCCCGTTTTTCCATCTTTGTACAATTTTCATACCTCAGTGGTTAAACTGGAATTTCAGCAGGACTGCAAGGTGAGGTTGTCCCCTCTTGACCCTCGCAGCAGATTTGCTGCTATCAGGCTTCTCATCTTACTGCTGCTGCTAACATTTGCTAAGTAACACTGATCTACATGTGCTCCTATGCAACACTAAAAGCCCCTCAGACACCCAGCACCAGTGTCTTCAACGTGTTAGCCAAAGCAACTGCACTCTGGATTGTCAAGAGGCTGAAAGCACCCACATTCAGCATCAAAATCAAAACAAAACAAAACAAAACCCTTAATGAAACACTAGATACAGCCAAAACACTGACAATCCAACAATCTGATACCCCTAGCCCAGTCCCTGAATGTGGTGTCTTGGTTTGTGTTTTTTTAGAGATAGGAAGAAATGTTTGGACACAATTGGATAACCCACATTCATCAGTAAGAGTCTCAAGGGTTTGGCATCTAGATCCCAGCAGGGAAACATGCAGATGTGATCCATTTCCCTGCCAAGAGAGGGACCATACTGCCTGCTCCTCTGTGGACAGCACTGCTGCAGCCTGTGTGGCACCTCTTTTCCCCACGGCTTACCACAAGTTCCATGTCAAAGCATGCAGCCCGAGCCAGTCCCTGAACACATGGTCTTCTGCTGCCATGAGGGTCCTGGTGGTCTCTCCCTCTCCTTACTATCTGTCCTACCCACAGTATTTGAAGAACAGGTCCAGTACTCAAGACAGTCACATTATCCCTTGCAGTACTGTACAAATAAGCAGCAAACCCTTAGGCATGATGACTGTGTGCAAACTGTTAACTGCCTCAGTTGAAAACAAACACCCCAGGACGATGCTGTTCCGATTTGGTTCTATAAAGAAAGATGCCTGACCGACATGGTGCACGATGCTGGAGTACAGAAGCCACTGATGCCACCTGACATGGTCACTGCTGCACAGGGAGCTGCCTCTCCTGGATCCCCATCAGCCTTAGCCGTTCACAGCCACACCAGGCAGCGCTAGGGCAGCAGGAGAGCTCTGTTGGCAGCCGTGCTGGAGAGGCAAGAGCCTGAAGACTTTCAACAACCAACCTCAGTTGCAGAGAAAGCAGACATCAGACTGGAGGAACAGCAACTATGGAATTAGTTTTAACAACTTTCATGAATGGTGTGCTGGAAACAGCCAGCAAGGAGGAATGCAGGAGTGGATGGGCAGTAACCAGGCTGTCCCTCTCCTCCTTCCTTTAGGTTTGGTGCTGAAGTGTTTCAGTGCACAATCTTTCTGCTTCCCCTTCCCTCTTCCAAGCTATGAATTGATCAACAGAAGTGCAATGGGATGCTGATAGCTACAACTCTATCCCTCCAGAGATGTGGCTTCATTTCTTTTGTCATGGCTCCCCTCAAAAAAACGTTCACTTCCAAGTGTTTAAAAAAGAGCATGCAAAAGTGAATAACCCCACAAACATTTATTGAAAATTATACCAGTGTGTGCATCTCCCTTTCTCTTTGTACTTCCATCAAGATGAGAAAACATCACAGGTACTCATACAGCCTTTTCCACCTCTAGCATAGAAATGGGCACTCATCTATGCAGGGAAACCCTGGGAACGCAGGGCAAGCCAGAGGATGCCCTGAAAGGCCATAAACTGCTCCCATAGTTTGCAAACACGTCAACATTTCAGCACCTCATTTCAGCTGTGTTGGCCTGTTTTAGCCCCCTGCTCTGCAAACAAACAAAGCCAAGCTTCCCAAGGTGTCTCCCAGTGTTTAATGAAGCATTCAAAGGAGGGACTAATGTGGAGTGCAGTCTGGAGAGGTGGAGAGCTATTTCTCCTGCTATCAAAACTGGCAGCAGGAGGAACAGCAGTTAGGAGAAAGAAGATGGGAAGGAGGCAAGCAGGTCTCTAGAGGACCTTATAAATTGAGTTCATACACAGCCTGGAGATCCACAGAGTTCCTCATTGCTGCTCTAGCACAAAGCCATGTGACTTACTGTTCCTGTAGTACCTTATTTTGCCATTTACATTCCCAAAAGTCTCTTGCTATGAGGTGTGATGACTTCTATCCCATTTCGTGGATAGCCAGTAAGTGGGGGTTAAGGCAAGTAATGAGGACTTGGTCACTCATCAGCTGACTGACAGCTGATGAAGGCTGCTTCCTCCTGAGGGGCCAACAGCATTTCTGTGCCACTCAAACAGCAATCCCAAGGGAATTGCCACTGGGAAAGCAAATGCCTTCGCAAACTTATCTTTCCACTTCAAACCCAAAGTTTGCTACTGCATATGCAGAGTTAGAGAGACTGGACAACTTCCTCGTGGTAGCTAGAAAGCTGCTGCCCACTAAGTGATGTGAGAGTCTGGAATCCCAGGACAACGAAAACCAGCAAGAGGTGGTTTAACTCAATAAAGAAGTTCCCTTTTTTTTTCCTGTTTAATATACAACAGCTGATTTTGAAGATTATTTCTACAGCCACTGGGAAATCCTCCACATGTCAGGACTACTTCCCAGTGCTTCTGTGTTTGGGGCCAGGCTGAGATACCCAAAGGCTGAATTTTGCTAGTTCTGAGTACTTACAACTTCAGCTGAAGTCAAAGAGAGCCAAAAGATGGTCAGGCTCTCTAGGAAACAAAACAATCGGGCCTAAGACTTAAATTAGGCAATTAGGTCACACTTTCAAAACATCAGCTTCACTACTTCCCATATATCCATCTCATCTGGGAGAAGAAATATGTCAACGAGATCAGATCCCATAGCAAGAAAAGGAATAAAGCACATCTGTGTTGCTTTCCCCTTTCTATCCATTATATTTTAAAGGTAAGGAATGAGAAAAATGTTTGAATGACCTTACTACAGAACTTTCTAATTTCTTGTTCAGTTTATCTCAGGGTCAACCCTGAAAACAAATACAAGCTTGTTTATAAAAGTCATTGGTTCTAGTAAACCTAAAGACAATTTTTTGTGGCCACCTAATATACAAACTCAAAGTGTAAAAAGGTGCACGTTCTTCATTGCTGAATTAACTTTTGGAAAGTGATTGTATCAAACCATATAACAAGCAAATTAATATTCTTGCTACTTCTAAACTACATGATAGGTTCCAAAATATACTGGAAGTAAAGGAAATGTGTTCCTCCTTAGGAGGACACATTGCTTGTAATCTACAACAGTTTGTCTTCTAACACTGATTTTGTAAAAATTAAAATCCAGTTTACTGAAATAGTTCATTTGTGTTGAAAGTGTCTTACTCCAACTGAACAGTGACTAAAGGTAGCACTTTGGAATAAGAACACTTATTAGATTCAGTGTCCCCCCTCCCCACCTTTCTAGCACACTGTTTACATAAGAAAAACACCAAAGATCTTTTAAGAACAAAACCCGACCGACATCCTTTCAGACTACAAAACAGTATCACAACCGGACAGGCATTTTTTCAGAGCCCCCCAGTTAAGGTACCCACATTAATTCCGAAGGTCAGAGGAAGGGAGGGGTGATGCACAGAAAGCAGGCACACAGTATCTGAGAGCGAAGGCGAAGCAGCGCTCAGCTGAGAGATGAGAATTACCAAACCTGTCTCCGGGCTGCGGTTATCCTTCCCTGACCCCTCGGTGCGCTGCCCGGGAGGGGAAGCCGCACAGCACAGCCCCACCAGGTGCACCTTCCAAGGCTCCAGCCCAACGCTACATCTGCCCGGGGGCCGGCCCGGGCCCTCAGCGCTGTCCTGCTCCGTCCAGCCCGCCTGGAGCCGGGGCCGCCGAGCATCCCGGCGCGTCCGCTCCCCGCACACTCCAGCCTCGCTCCCTCCCGCCCGCGCCTACGCCAATGCCCGGTGCGCTCACTGAACCAGCGAACTGCGCATGTACACAGCAATTAGCGGCGCTCAAATTAAAAATACAATAATAAAAAAAATTCTCTTACCTTGTACCTAGACGTATTTTTTTCTCTTTTTTTTCAAGCAACCAAAACAGCAACCAAGGAGGGAAATCCCGGGAGCCGGCTCCGCGCCGCCGCCGGAGAAGCGCCGCGCCGCTGCTGCCAGGTGAGGCTGCGCTCCGCGCTCCCCGGGCGGGCGGGGGTGGAGCCGCCGGGCCGGGGCAGGACCGCCGAGGGTCCCGCTGCCTCCGCGCTGCCGGGGTTTATTATTGACAGCCCCTCCGGGCTCTTTATAGGTACAGTTCATAGGTGAGCGATTAAGAAGTAATAATTTGATCGCAGAGAACCCCTAGGAGTTGCTTTTGCTTAACTGGACTGGGATGCACGAAGCGATGCTTCCCAGTCCCAGCTGCCGATTCATTCCTCTGGCTCAACAAAAGTTCCTGTTGCTTTCCCCTTGTCTTCCCGGTGTTTGAAGTGCAAGTACTACTGTTGGTACGCGCTGGCTGATCTTAAGATCGGATGATAAAGGCATGAATACATGAAGAAAATCCCCTGGGGATTTAGTATACGGGCGTGTTTGTTTTTGAAAATCCATGCATAGTAGCGAGCCTAACCAAGTCTGGTGAGGTCTGAAAAGCACCATTCTGCTAGCTCCCTGCTTTAAAGAAGTCCTAAACCAGCCCTTTTGTTCCCAAAACAGCATAAAAGAATTTGGGGATTCCTTCTACTTCCCTGATGATTCCCTGGATTGCTCACAAGCACCTTTTCAGACTTCGTGAGGGGAACTAGGAAAACGTCTCCCCTTGCCTTTCTCTTTCTCCTTCTCTTTTGCCTTTGCTTTCCTCTTTCCTTCCCGTTGACCTTCCACCTTTCTTAGGAAGCTTTAATAGCCAAAAAAACTGAAAGCATATAATTTCAAATATTGTTATCCACTAAAAATGGATCAATGTGTGTTTACATTTTTGAGAAACTACCTAATTTCATGTTCTTTCATTATTTTTCCTTAGGAGCCTCATTCAGCACACAGGCTGGACAGAGCTCATTTGAAAAGCAGGTGCTTAGAGACTGATTTTATGCTTTTTATTCAAGACGTTATTTACTTCACCCTCTTCAGACTGTGCTGAGAACAAAATTATTAATTTCTGTGTGGGAGGTAGAAGCACAAAGGGACCAAGTTTTTGTTTGGGACACCTGCTCTGGGATCCATTAGATGTGTGTTTCAGAGTGCTGCAGGATGGGTGGTGCGTGCAGATCACAATCCCATTTGCCTGTGCCCAGGAATGGATGCTCCAGACTCCTGGACATCTGAGCCCAGATCCAATATGCTCCCCAAAATGAGAGCCATTCTCACAGTGAAAAACATTCACAGCCCATGCAAATGAGCATCCCGTGACTTAACTAGCACCATGCAGGAAATCCGTCACACCAACGCAACAGTAGAGTCACATTTTCCAGGGAACTCTATACCAGTCTTAATCATTCTCTCCCATTTCATATTCCTTTACCTCATTTACTAAACACGTTCCAAAAGATGAAGTTGAGGTCTTACAGAGAGATTGTTGCTTCCCGTGTGCAAAGCTGATGCATCTTGCTATGTTTCTGTTTTTCCAGTGTCAGAAACACTGGAAATACTGTACAAAATATGTTTGATCGTGCGATTACAAATGATCACATGCATTTGGCAGACAAATGTTCTGCTTATTATAATTGCTGTGTCCTTTGCAATCCCAACAATTGTTTGGTAGAGCTAAATATTCTTTAAAAAGAAGAAATTGCATATACAATGGCAAACACTAAGATAGTGACCATTGAAATTTAATGATGTGGCATTATACGGGCACTTTAGGAGATCGTTAGAAGAGTTTAGATCCTTTATATTGCCTGCATAAAACCCTGCACTCTAAGTTAACAAAATAATTTATGGCAATAGCAGGGTGTCAGCCTCGAGGCAGTTTGATACTAGAAAGGCATAGAGCACTTCGCAAGCAAGTTTCAAAACTATCTGCTGACAGATGGGTTTGGCTGTGATCAGCAGCCGAGAGCAAGGCTCTGTTCCACCAGCGCTGCTGGCTCTGCAGAAGGGTATCTGTTCACACCCCCCATCCCAGCTGGCTCTGGGCTTAGAGCTCATGGCACAGCTTTTCCCAGTCCCGCTGCACCCGCTTCGGAGTCCCAGCTTCTCCTCACCGCTGCACTCTATTTCTAACCCCCACTTCTCCCAAATCAACAACCCTTCTAGGTGTCCTCTTACATCTGCCTTGGCTGTTCTTTTGTCTGTATTGCCACACTTGGGCCAGGCTGGAACTGCAAGCGGCACATCTGCCCTCATCTGTGTTTTCATGGTCTCAGCTGTGAGCAGAAAGTTCAGGGAGGTCAAGGGATGTTAGAGAAAGCGCAGTGTGGTAGTGGTGAGCCTGCACATCTGCAGTAGTTAAGTCTGTACGACCATAAGACTTCACAATTAAAGTATTCTCCACCACTATTTCAACTACTCCGGGTACCCATCACTACGCTGGTACCAGAGCTACAGGGGGTATCAGGGAGGATGTCACAGCTAAGGTCAATCTGGCCTTTAATATTTACAGCTTTTTTTTTGCTGTACAGGAATCACATTATGTGTCTATATAAAAATATAAGTTGCTCTATATGTTGTTATTTCTCAAGAGTACCATCAGCTTTAAGTCACATCAAAGGCTGGGAAAATTTAACTTGGTCATGAATTTTTTTGTTCATGCTTTCATTGGGATGAAGTATTCCGAGAAACGCATTCCTGAGTAAAGCAACACTTGCAACATTGTGAGACCAGATAAGAAAAACAACAAGAAATAAAAGCAGCAGAGGGAATAGATAGGAATCCCAAATTTCAACTCATCTCTGAAAGTCAGAAATGATACTTTGCATCTGGCGCAATTGTCTGCTATAGAGGAGAGTAACTGGGAAGCAAAAATTGAATTGGTTTAAAAATTTAATGACGTGCTAATAGACTACACATTTCTTTGATAAGCTGCTCTCTTTAAAAATTCCCTAAACTATGCATAGCAATAGATTCCCCTTGTGGATCTTAGAGACTTGTAACAAATTATTACCTGATTATAAAATTCTCTGTAAACAGAGCTTTGTAACCTTTCCAAAAGTCTGCTCTGCTCTCTTTACCTTCAATGCAGAAACACATGTAACATTTATAGTGAAGGCAGAGAGCTTGCAACTCTCTCCAAGTTCTCTAACATGTTACAAAAAGCCCAAATATTTCTGTTTCTGCAAAGCAAAGCTTTCCTAAATTTGTGTTTACTTACATACATGAAAAGGTACACTGTGTGCTTGCCAGACTTTTTTATTTTTTGTTCATAAAAGCTTCAAAGCACTGAAAATCTCCATCATTATTTTGTTTTGCTTTTCTTCCCTTCTCTTGGCTAAGTCAAACTCATTTGGTAAGTCAGATTTCTACTTAGCCAGTTGTCTACTCTGACTGCAACAGATACAAATTGATTCAGTGGCATCTTGATAGAACAAGAAAATTTTGAATATTTAGGGAGGGAAGAGGCTGATTTTAATTTGTTGCTGAAGATGTAATGAGCAAGGTGATCCATTGGGCCTTTTGGAGAGAGAGAAATAAATAATGAAAATAAATGCTGTAAATTCTTGAAACATGACTTTGTAGGAAAAGCCTGGGAAAAAGACTTCAAGTTGGACTCTGTGCTGTTATATCTTAGGCAATACATTTTATATGGCATACGTCATGCACATTAAAAAACTTCATTTGGTGAGCTGCACTGACAACTGGCTTTGTTCACCTTTGTTCTTATTTAAAACAGGTTGTTCCATGCAGCTGTTAAAGAAACCGTGTGCGCACACACACGTTTGCACACAGGCTTTTTTATTACTCCTCAGATCTTTCTAAATAAGTCATGCTGCCTAGGTTTTAAATTATTTTTCTCTTTACAGCATGAAAATCACCCTACGTTGGGATCTGCTGCCTTTTGTGGAAAGATGATTCAAAAGTTTAACAAAAGAATTTCTGTGGGTTTGTTTTTTTTTTTCCTGTTGCACTCTGCCCCCTTCCTTTTGGTTTTCTGCTTTCTTAGCACTTGTGTATATCCTTTTGATAGCTGGAAAGCTCAGCATCTCCAATACTGCTGGGATGCTTTTAAGTAAAAGTGATGACAGCTGAAGCAGGACCTGTCTATGTCACGGTTATTGTTTCATAGTATGATTTGGTCATATTTTGTGAATAAGCACCAGGAGTCTCATAGGAGCCTCTTGTGGCCCTTCAACAAGAGCGCCTTGGGAGCCAGGGGAAAAGGTGTCCAGGATCTTAGACAAGTGCACTTGGCAGGATGTCACTTGCTGCCCTCTGTGCACCTACTGTTGTTAGTGCTGGCTGCTTCACCTGCCTGTGCTCAGTCAGAGCACCTCACTAACGCTGTCTACCTGCTCTGGGCTCCACCCTTGTTTTTCTAAATTACTCGCTTTTGATGTGCTAGGTGTTCATGGGGAAAAATTAGGTAGAAGAGTGAGCTCAAGGCTTTAAAAGCAAGGTGAACCATGCCCGTTCTCAGTTTATCCAGGGAGAATTAGTCTTTTGGGAGTGTCTTGGCCTCTTTTGCTCCAGCTGGGTCTAGGATGTGAAATTAAGCCTGACTAATTTTCTCCTTTCTGTTGCTTTTGTTCTGTTGGCCTAACCCTGTGTCTTTGCTATTTCTCGTCCTTTATGGTTCAGGTCCATCAGTTCAGTTCTTGCCCCATTGCTCGCACTCCTGCTGACCTTTTCTGGACTTCCTTTTCTTTTTTGTGCTTCTTCTCACTGACCCTTCCTTCAAGCAAGGTAATCAGTGACTGGGATTGAAAGGTACCCGAGTCCTACACCTAAAACTAAAGGTTCTCTACCTCACTGCTTCCCATTTCATACACCACTGAAATATAGTATTTGATAGAGTGAGTAAAACTAGTGGGCAGGAAAAACAAGAGAAAACAGAATCCAAAGAATTCATGATTCATTTTAATATCAAACAATACAAGTGATGGTGTCTGGAGTCACCACGAGAGGGTTGCAAACATCAGAAAGTGTACCAAGGAGAAGAGTGACAAAGTTTAAAATCTGGATTTAGGAAATAGCATCATTAATATAATTGCATGCACTGGGCTAGTCAAGCATGGCAAAGCTCACACAGCTGTATGACAGCAATGCATCTTGAGAGCAAGTAACTATTCAAGTGGAGTCAATATAAAAACTCATCTCTGTCAATGCTGGGTCTGAGACTTTTTTAGAAATACAGCCTTTGTGTGTACTTGTTCATATCATATTTGGCCACCTTGGTCACAATGACATAAGAATAATACAATACACACCTATGAAAGCAAAGAAAAATAAATAATCTTATGAAGATTCCTTCTTGATTTTTAAATTACTTTCTGTGAGTGTCATACCAATGATTTAGCAAATAATGAATCCTCAGAAAAATTTTCAAATGCTGTAAAAGAGCAGCCAGCAGCTGCTTTTATGATCTAAAGAGGGACTGATAGATTTTAATATCAGCATAGAGTAATCCTGGCTGTCACACCACATCCTAATATGCCATGTCCCAGCTCTCAGTCTGAAAGGCTGTGAAGGTATTTCCATTAATTTTCATGCCAAGACCCTCAGCTCTTGCCCTGAACACAAAGGAGCACACGTCTGCCCACCACATCCGTCCCACAACCCCACTTTTGATAGTGCTTTTTGCCTGTGTTCTGGAGGTGCAGCAAAAATGGGCACCTCTCCCCTCAGGAAAAAAAAAAAAAAAGAAAAGAAAAAAGAAAAAAAGAAAAAAAGAAAGAAAAAACCATCACAACTGTGAAAAACCACCAAAAAAAGCCCCCTACACCTACACAAAGCTTTTTGATTACCACATAGCTATTTACTACAGCTCATGCAATTCTTAGGTTTGCTGATTGCGTTACATTTGTGCCTATTGAGAGGCAATTAGAGAAGAGTCTGTCCCCACTGCACCCCTCCCCAGCCAACACACAGGGCCTAGACTCACCCAAGGTTTGAGCCTTCTATTTTAACGTTTTACTTCTAGTTGCTTAGGTCAGAATCCAAAAAATACTCCCATAGATATCTGGAATGCAATCAACTAAGAATTTTAAAATGAAAAGATAAAGAAAACAAAAAAAAACCCAAAAATAACCCCACCCAAACCCAAACCAAAAAAACCAACCAATACATGTATAAATTTGAATGTTCACAGGCATCGATTTTTGAGCAGATCTTCATTTTGGTTGCCCAAATTTGCTGTTGCACTGATAGATGATGCACTGATGATGGGTAGTCCCATCATCTTGCCTGAACCGAACATCATTCTTCACCTGAGGTTATTTGGGCCTTATTAAATACATGTCTTTAAAAGCAGGGGCCTTGTTCTGAGGACAAGAGACATGGGCTGAGCACAGTCATTGCACAAGAACAGGAGCTGTCAGTGCTTCCATTCAAAGAAACACTTACTTGCACCAGCCCCTGTGTATCACTTGCCACAAAAATGGCATGTGTAGTTTTAGTTCTCTCCTCAGTCTGAAATAATTCTAGTTTGCACTACCCCTTTCCAAGATCATGTCCTGACTGTAGCCTACTGAGTATATGAATAGCAGAAAAAAAAGGACAGGGAAAACTCAGGTTCTGAGATGGAGAGCAACCAAGGAGAAATTGGGTCAGTTTCATGCAGTAAGTGTGAATTAGAAGGTGCTGTGCTTGCCTTTGCCTTAAAATTTCTTTCTTCCATGTCTGTGTTGCCCTCTGAATAACAGCAGGGCTTATGCAATCTGGCCCTGTTGCTCTCTAATCAGGTATTCAGTCATTAGCTGTTGCCTTCCACTGAGCATCCCCTTTTACAAATCACTATTATTTTTTGAAATCTTATAGTGACATAAGTGCAGATGATACCTCATGTGCAAGGAGGCAAAAGTTTACAGCCTCCTTTGTAGAATCAATAGGTAATACTGACCAAAAATAATTCAAAACACAAAGGCATAATTTGGCTGTGGAAATTATGTAAAAAATTATAGTCATTAAAACTGCTGTTGTTATTGTTGTTATTATTACTATTATGGTTTATTATTATTATTGTTGTTGTTATTACTATTGTTATGATTACTATGATGAGCTGAAATGCATATAGGAGTTATATAAAGATATAATCTTATGGGAAATACGTATTGTTGACAGGTTAATTTTCTGGAGCGCAGACTCCCATGCAGAAGCTGTAATTCTGCATTCCAAGAAACTCCAAGAAACTGCTGTATGTAATACATTTATATATGCATGTGTAGACTTCTACAGGTACAAGCATACACACATTTCAGAGTTCCTACTCTGATTCTCATTAATCCCATTAATCAAGAAGTGCTCTACTGACTTCAAAGGAATTGTAACAATGCCAGCTTTGTGCTCATAAAATCCAGCATCAGGATTAATTATTTCCTAAGACCTGAAGTAGATGGAGGTAGAATGCATGGTGTGCTAATGGTGGGCACTAGGCAATGGTGCTTGCAACTGAAAGCAAGTTGGACCAACAGCACTTGTTCTGTCAGGTGAGGACATGAGCCAGTCAAACCAGGACAGACTCTCCTCTATTGCAGGATTAGCTGTGCCCATGTCACATGAGCTGTCCTCCACACCGCCCGCCTGCCTGTCACTGCTACGGGCACTGCTCTGCCCCTGCTGGTTCTGGAAACCAGGGCTGTATCCCAGGCAGTAATTTTCAAAATGAAAAAAATGTTGAAAGCTATGCATCATTTTAAAACAAGTTAAGTCACCTAGGAAAAGCCTGACATTTAAATGATGAAAGAGAATACATCTATGCCTTTCTGGTTCCTCTGAAAATAAACTTTTTAAGTGGAATTACAGGAACTTTTTTTCTATGATATATATACTTGTCACCAAGAGATACTTTTTCAGCTATGACATAATTGCTATCATCAGAAAACCATTGCTGTCATTCTGCTATAATTTAGCCTCATTTTCTGCTCATTTCTGTATCTTTCCTCATTAGGGCATTACATATTCAGCTACTTTACTATTAATCATTCCCTAACATAAGCAACTGCATAACAGAGCTGTGTAATTGATTTTTCAATTTCAGAGCTAAACCAAAAACTTAAAAAAATATTTTAAAAAGCTTAATTTTTGTCTCTTATTCAAGTGAAAAAAATGTTTCATGTGGATTTCAGTGAAACATTTGTTTGTTTCAGATCAGTAATTTCATTTCCATTTTTATCATTTTAAGAAAAGCAGGGGATAGAGAGGACTTTATCTTGGGCCAATTCACTAAACCAACAAGTGAAAAATCATCCCTTTTTCAGAAGTGATCTGCCTGGACCAGTGAATTCCTCTGTCTGGGAAATTTGAATACTCAGACACTGACCTACAAGAATTTTCACCTCTTTGGTGAAAAGAACCTAAAATTATGTAAGTAACTTGTAAAAGTAGAACAATTCTTCCCAGGAAGAATGGGAACAGACACCCCAAGGAACCAGTGATGTGACCAGGGGGGCCTCCTCTGAGAGGTGTATTCAGGTCCCAACAAGATGACAGAAGGATTGAACGTCTGCCATGGTCCAGGTGAGTGGCATAATCACAGGGTTATTTGATATGTTTTTTGACTAGCTGGTCTTGTGAATTAGGTCACCAGATTTTCTTTGTTGACATTAATAACAGTCTTACACTCAAAAGGGTATGTCTTAATGAGTTTTTAAAAAGTTAGTTGAAATACTAACTATGGCAGCACAATATTATAATCAGGCACCTACTCAGGTACCTTACAAATATGTGGTGAATTATACATTCTGCATTTCTCTCCATGCACATTTGAACAGGCTGTGGCAAATTTCACAAGAATGCTTCATTTGCACCCCCTAATTTGTTATTTCTGCTTTAAGATTTCTTCACATATAAGCCTTAAAAACAAATGAAAACTGAAATGATGCAAATATAAAACTCATTATTGCTAATCTCCATTGCTGCTGGAGATTGAGGAATGAGAAGAAATGCACAACTTAGCACCCTTTTGGGGAACGAAGATGTAAAAAATATTACATCTGTCTAGGGTTAAGAAAGCTTCCATATAGGCTCACTGAGTCAGAATAACCCCCCTAGTCAGATGATGTCTTGAGGTTCTTCGTACAAATGGAAGTTATCCGACCATGCATTACAGGTCTTGGGTATTAGCAGGGCATTAGGGCAGTAGGTCATACACCTCACTAATTAGTCTGTGCATCTCTGCACAGGTAAACTTTAATTTAAACATAAAGCAAATATCCAACACGTTCAATGAATGCCTATTATCATATATTTATACTTGTAAATAAGTGGTGTCTATTTAAATTTTTTAGAAATTCACTGAAACCTGGCATTTCAACTGAAACCTGTTTCTAATCTTTCTGAATGAGGAAGCAATTTTCCCTACATGACCCTGATTCAATTCTTGTTTTCTTTGCCTAAAAAAATGACAACTTAAAAAGATGGCCTCAGTAGAGCTGTGAACTGGTATTTATTTCAGTAGTATAATAACTCTGAAACATGCCAAAGGCCTCTTAAATGTTGAAATTGTTACCTATTGCACCCTGGACAGAGATTGAGTTCGTGAGTAGATTTTGAATGAAGTAATTTTTTCCCCCTGTCTGGCCCTGGGAGCATTTGAATTGATGATTTTAGCGAGCAAACTTGCTAGGAATAATGAAGTACATATAGTTTTGTATAATAATTCTCTCTTAAGGGCTGTGAAGCTGATGCCTACTTAGAAAAAATTTTGGAGGAGTAGCTGAAACAACACATGATGCCATTTTATATAATCCCAGAAGTGACTGAAAGACTGGACAGTTTTGAGGACTATCCAAGTGTAAAGAGATGGATTTGGATTAGTCCCAGCTCACATTGTGTAAGACTTGCAATACTTTCGTATTGTTACTCCACAGTCAGATGTCACTGTTTGTTCTCTCATTTTCAAATTACCTTTGGAACCATTTTGTTGGAAGCTGGGACCAGATTCATTAGTTAAAACATAGACTTTGAGCTATCGCTGCCTTGCTGTCAGCTAGAGCTGTAAAACAGGACCTGAAAAATGGATGACCTTCAGATTTACTTAACTGTGCAGAAATTGTATTTGTCATTGCCAGGTTTTTAAATTCATTTCTTTTAATAGACTACCACAGAATTTCTGATCTGTGATCCTGTGAATATATTACATTGACAGAAAATAACCAACTTTTCCAAACCATACCAATAGCATGTCGGCCTGAAAGAAAAGAATAAAAATGCACTGCTGCCCTTGTCTTCTACATTATAATATTAAAAGTTTAGAGATGCTCTTTTTGAAAAGTAGACAGAGAGTGACTCAGTGCTCTACTAAGGCCAGTAATGTGCGGTAAGATGAGTAACCGCTGTAGGCAATGGTGAAGTCCCATTGGGATGGCTTTTCATTTTTTTTTGGTCACAATTTGGAAAACAGGACACAGAAACAATCACCATACGCGAAAAAAAGCCAGAGTACAAATATGGCTAAGAACTCTTGGGGGGAAAAAAAAAGAAGATAGCAAAAATCTTTCTGTAAAGTAACTTAATTTCCAGACATTAGAGGAATCACCAACAGATTACAGTTACAGGCCAAAATCTGTGTTATATGTTTGGATCGTGTACCTCACCCCAATATTTCTATATGGGCCTCTTCTTACCACAGAATTTGGCTTTAGGGTGGTAAATCACCGAGGTTTATAAGTCCTGAACACTTCGTATTTTTGGCTCGATTGTTCTCTAAACAAGTAATTGACTGATGGATACTGTGCCCTGCTGTCTTCCCTCCAGCTCCTTTATTTTACAATCTTCATAAAAATCGAGGGAAAACACAAACTGGAAAGGCAACACACACAAAATCTCCAAGCTGTATCACACTCCAGCCTTTACACTTGCTTGGGTCCATGAAATACAGGGAAACAAAAAGGCAAGCCCTTCCCAATGAAAGGCTTGGTGCTGCCGTCTCGTGGGAAAAGGGAGAAGGGAAACTTTGATAATAAAAGCAGAAATGCAAGAAGGGGAAGAAAGGGAGTTTAAAATCTTGTTAACATCAACACTCCCATTTTTGTTTCAAGAGTGCTGTGTGCTTTATTGCTCACAGATCAGTTTCCTTTGCAGGTGATGTGGGCCCAGAATTACATCACCAGCAGAGCAGCCAAGAGCATCTCGGTGCCAGCATGACTGAAGCTGAGAGGAATGTATTATCACAGACCTCCGAGGGACTTGCCAGTGCATTCCTTGCTGGGGGTGCTGTGATGGGGGAGGCAAAGAGGAGACAATTTTACGTGAAGACTGAAAGGGAACTTTGTGGAGGAAAGATCTGGGGTCACAGTCTTGCTGTCTCCTCTAGGCAGATCTAATTATGGCCATGTACTTCAAAAAGAGGGTTTAACTAAAACCAGATTTATCAGGGCAATGCTTAGGAAGTACAGACTGAATCCTCAGCCTTGCCATTGAGGAAAACATGAAATGCTTCAGAGCACTGAGAACACTGGCAGTGGTTGTAAAGAATAATTTGAAGCACTGAGGAAAGCAAGAACCAATATTAAAGCCTTATCACTTCAGTGAAGCCTTACAATAAAACATAATATCTATCTTTTAGCACAGATAACACTGAGATACTGGGTGTATATTTACTGATCCATTGTGTAGTGGGGTGACAGACTCTCAGCAGTCTCAGAGATCATGCTGGAAATGATCAAATTATTCACAAGGCAGTCACATGGATCCCCCATAACAGAGCTCCAACAAAGCCTTTCTGCCACATCACACCCTCTATTCGGCAACCCACATCCCATGCATATAAAAGAATTCCCCCCCCCCCCCTCCCCCCCCATTTTTGCAGGCTTTCAGGCTATTTCTTCTATCTGTCCTGGATGGCAGGACTGGCTCAGTGGTCCTCACCGCAAGCCTCTTCCTGAACCGTTAAAATCAATGGGAGCTTTCCAGTGCTCTTAATAGCAGCAAAATGTGCTGTCAACCACCAGGATTAAAAGAAGGGCACATGAAAAATTTTTCAGAGATTAGCACCTCTAAAAATGTCAGCATTTTAAAACTCATCTCCTAGGTCGATCAAAACATCAAAGAAGTGCTGACATTACAAAGATCTCGACCCTTCCACCAAAAAAAAAGCCCTGCTGATCAAATGGAAAAGTGTATAATTGATAAACTAAAGATTTCCCCCCACCCTGCCCCCAGTTCCCTAAAAGGGAAGGCAAGAAGGCTGGGACCAAGCAGCACAGAGAACAGCCAAGTACAATTTCATGTTAAGCCTGCTTAACACAAGAATTTTTGGGGTAGTGAAGTACCAATAACTGGTTTAGCTGTGCCCAGCTCAGCCCAAAGTCACGCCACCAGCTCCGTCTTCAAAACACGGTTGAAGTCATGAGGGTGCCTGGGAAGACTAATTTTATCCCTGAGGCTGCTTATGCGTGGTCTGCTGATGCCTGGTCTCCAAATGCCCACTGCAAGTCAATGCAGTTCTGACCAGACCCTTCATTCTCCACCTGTAAGACCAGAGACTCCTTACAACCACCATCTGTCACCCAAGTCTTTGAGGGGGCCTGGGGGCTCTTCTCCATATCCCTCAGCCTCCTCAGGAGGCTCCAGGAAGATGTCTGCTTTTGCATTCCCTGGGATCGGAGATGCCCAAGGACAACTTGATGTTAGAGGAACAGCAGCTGAAGTGGGCAAGCATTGAAAAGGGAAATTTGATTGCATAGAAAAATAGAAAATACTGCCCATAATTTCAGATATCATTAAATACTATTATAGCATACTATAGGGAAAATTGCAAAACACTTCAGCCACCATGTCTGTAGAAGCACTTTCCACTAAAAGTACCATATTTCTTTCATCTCCACCTGGCAAATGGTCATCACTACTCTTTTCCTGTAACATGCCACCCTTTTCCACAATCTTTCTTCAGGTCAGTTGCACTTGGTCTTGCAGAGCCAATGCCAACAGTGAGGCCCTTTAGCCTTCTCCATTTACCTGCCCCCTGCCCCTAGCTGTCTACATTTTTAATATCCCAGTGCACAATTTTCTCTTTTTTATACTTTTCATGCGTCATTATTCTTGACAAATCGTGTTTTCCTGTTACTTCCTTCCTGTGTGAGGCTGACCTAATAATTAGTCACCCATAGGAACTGTTTGTTTTCATATCATGTTGTTGTAGATGGATTAGAGATAATGTATAAAAGTGCATGTAAAAAATTATTCCAAAGTAAATACATTAAGAGAGTGTTAGACATACATTAGAACTGAGGCATATTTCTGCTCTTAAAGAATTCCCTTTTCTCTTTGTTCAAACTTTCACGAGACGGCAAAAGCAGATGTGGCCTGTGAAAGTTGATGTAGACAATAATGGTTAGGAAAGATTGATAAAATAGTGTGAGGAGAGAAATTACTGAAATTACTTAGATCCAGGACAGAAGTTATTACTTCTCTCGTTGTAACAGACTCCTGTGAGATGGCCATCCTGCAGCACTGTTCTTCCTCTGGCTCACCCTGTCTCATTAACATTACAACTGCGAGTGCAGCAGAGTGGCTGACGGGCAAAGTTCAGCTCTGTGTCCCTTTTCGTTTTCATGGAAACTACAAGTCTGTTCAGCTCTTAATAAAATAACCCTCAATGCACCACAGTAAAATGAATTATATGTATAGTGGTACTTATAAAACAAGAATGCCTGTGCAGGACCTTAAAAATGCCTTTGGGCAGGTCAGTTCTCTGTCCCAATATGCAGACTGAGTATGAGTTTCTTGTATGCTTTAATCTGTTGCAACTTAATTTTTCCACTTCAAACTCTTTCTTTTTGACAAAATCTATTGCCACTTTGGGGCTTTCCTAAGACGTCATCCTATCACCCTCTCTTTCTTTGTGAATATAGCCGTCAAAAAATACTACTTCTAGTTTTTATTACCTACAAAGATGTGGGTGCAGTCTCAGTTTCATGTACACTCAGAAAACAAAGGTAAGAAGTTGAGATCGTTTAAGACTTTATGCTAATGAGTGGTTTCCAGCCCGTCCTTATTTTGCTAATCTGCTCTGTAAGTGATCTGAGAGGAGGCCCTGAAGAGGGAGGTACATGTATCTTGGTGTTTAGCTACATGCCATGTTCTCTCTGCTTAGTCACTACTAACTTGATACAAATTAATGTCATACACAAACAAAGTGGATTAAATAGCAAACATCAGATTTCTGGTGTTACTCAACATAAATCAAAAGGGCTTCAGCATTGCAATTATTCCCCTGCAGCCACCACTACAGAGGAACTGGTGAGTAAAGCCAGTGGATTTAGTTGCTGTTAAAGATCTGTTTTCAAGAGAAATTCAAATTCAAATTTTCCTTTTCTTATTGCTGTTTTTCCAAAAATTGTAGAATGTAGAAAACTTGACGTTTGAGAGAGCAGGAAGGGTAAGAGAAAATACAGATATGGGACTTGATATCTTGGCAGTGGTAGGATACCGCACTCCTTGCATTAAGATAAAAAGCTCTTTAATCACTTCATTAAAGGAAGTCAATTCAACCCAGGTCATAATTGTAGACTGTTTAGTGGCCTTCACAAATTGAGAGGGAATAATAAGAAGGCAACAATTGTCAAGTTAATGTGACTGTAAAAATGTAAAGACGAATGTAAATGGTATTTTAATACCACTTTTGTAGCATTTTAGTGGCTGCATGTCCACACATACATGGATATTCAGCATAGAGACAAAATTTCACCTATGAGAATCCGATGTGAAGTTGCTACTTACTTGAAAATACAACATTTTTTATTTCTTAAAACATATATTTACATTTTTCATTTTCTACTATGAGAATCAATTTGCCAAGGTGCAGAAGCATTTTTGTTCCTTAAAGTTTGCCAGCCAACCCAGGAAAGTAAAGACAGAAAAAAACCAAAACTTATTAAACCAGGAAATATGGTCACTGTAGCTCATGTGCCACCTACTCAAAGCTGGCGCTGAACTGAGTTCAGGAAATACACTAAACAGTTTTGCTCCTGGCATTTTGCTAATGTCTGCCACAAGCCTGTGGTTTCCTCAAAAGCATTTCTTCTTTGAACTTGCCTTAAGTATTTTTCTTAGAGCCTTTCCTTAAAAAAAAAAAAAAAAGAAGAAATACAACATGGATTGATTTCAAGCAATTTGGTGTAAGCACAAAAATTTCATATTGAAAAACTGAGACTGTTGCTGAGTGCTCAGTCTTCAGCTAAGGTAGGTGATCTTTCTTTTCTTAGAGACACAGAGAACAAATTACTTGTCCAACAAGCTGGATAAACACTTGAAAAAAAGAAATGTGGTGTGTATGAGACTGTGAGATGAGCACTGCAGATAGTCTACCACAGGCTGCGCACATTTGGTAATGCATGATAGTATTTTCTTCCAGGGGAAAGATAACTTGCCTGAGGCACACATCTTCAAAAATATGAAAAAGAATGTAAATGGTTTGTGACTTTGCAAGCCTAAATGCAAAGGGCATGGCAGAGTCCCACCACTTGTGTGCCAGTATCCTAATGTGTGTTGTGGTTTTCCTTACCCTGCCCTCCTGCTGTGACAACAGTGCTCCATCCTTCACAAAACTTAGTGCTTAGCTAAGCAAGCCAGTCTCAACCTTAGCCAGCATAAATAACATCTGATCAAAAGCTACCTGGAGGTGAACCCAAAACAGGCATGACTAATTCAAAACAAATTTGTTTCTTAATTCAAGCTCACACTACAGGAACATTCAGTGGTATTCCTCCAGCTCCAGACTTGCACAGTAACATGCTTACAAATGACATGAGTGGACCAACATTTACAGATGTTTTACACGTAAGTTTAGTGTCATTTAAACACAGAAAATACCAGGCCGTGTCACTGGTGAAGGGACAAGCATTGGGACACTGGAGGTAGACTTTGCACTCACCTCTCCCGCTCCTGTTCCAAGAGGTTGGTAAAGTCATCGCTCTTGTTCATGTAATCTGTATGCTTATGTTTCTCATTTTCTAGCTCGTAAACTGTGTGACGATGGCACTTTTCTGCCAACAGGAGCTGTTCCAGCATGCGCCGGTATGTCTCTTTCTGCTTTTCTTCAAGTCTGTCCAGCTGGATTGTAGGAAAGAAGAACAGACTGTTTTAAAGGTCTCCTTGCTTACTTCATCTGATTTATTAACCAACAATGTTGTGTTTGGTAAATGCAAGTCCCATAATTTTATGTCTTGGGTTTTACATAAAGCAGTGACTAGAAATAAGAATAACTGCCCCCTGAAAGTAATGATTTATTTGGATGACATATTAGCAATAAACATTTACACAGTTTTCAGATACACAAAGGACAGAACTTCACTTAGCTTTGGGGTAACAAATAATATTGTTGCAGTGCAGAATTTCCCCTGTGGTGAGGTGCTATGAACACTTTCTTCATTTCACAGGGAAAAGGCTGTAGCTCAGACCTCAGATCCTGGGAGCCTGACTTCACACACCTATATGGGGACTAGACACTTGCATGGGGAGCATAAAGTGTAGTCTGAAGGCTGAAATTTGAGCTATGCATCTTTAACATACCTCTAAGACTGCTGAGATAAAAGATCCAAATTATTTAGATTCAGTCCAGATTCAGTTTTACATTACCAAATAAAATTGATTATAGCCCTAGGGGTTTCCCCTCAGCCTGTTTTTTGACAGAAATTCTCTTTCTTTATACACAACCTTTCTTGTCTTCTGCTTTTTTTTATTAATTTAATATTCCAATTATTATTCAAGCAAACATTAAAACCAGGGAAATATGTCTAAAAAGTTGCCATGGCATTCCAAATCCACCACAGCTATTCATGTTGCTCCTTTTGCTGTTTCTTGGGTGCAGATGACAAACTCCAGCCTCCTCCCTGCCAAAGCAGCCTTCAGCCTTGGTGCTTGTCTGGTTGCCTGCACCTGGCACAGTGGCTGGCAGAGCCTGCTCTGCCCACCCCCAACCCTTACCCTGTGAGAATCTCATCTTCCTCAGCCCCAGCTGCCCCAAGCTGCTGTTGTTTCTTTCACTGGGTATCTCAGCAAACTGGGGGAAAGAAGAGAGCAGGAGGACCATGGCAATTTATTCTCCAAAAGCTGACCATAGCAGTCAAAGTGAAACAGTCATTGCATTTTATAAAAGAGCCAGGTCGGGTTCAGCTTTTGAGATCTTTTGCACGTAATTTTTCTATATTATTTCAACATAAGCCTTGTGAATCTGCACATGACGAAAGTTTTACACTGGAGTTCCTGTCAAGTTATCATATTCTTTAGGAAAAGGCCTTGCTAAGCTCTTTTAATCTTGTTTGACAGTATTTTATGTATGCTCCCACATACTAAGGTTTGATTTCCTTATTTACTATTATCCCAAAAGTTCCAGGAGACGTTTCAGTGAGAATACAGAGTACAAAGATATCCCATGGTAGACACAACTCCTGGTGAACAAATTAAATGTTCTAACTGGATGAACTATGAAGATTTGGACGGGCACTATAGTATATGTTGTTGCATGCTCCTTCCCATGACCTGGACTGTTACGAAACTATGAACAGGAGCAATGGCTGTTTATTTTGGCATTCACACTGGCCTCAGACATTCTCAGGTCTACTCTAATTCTCAGGTCTACTTGACATTCATTTATTGCTTAAATTTTAAAGCAAGGAGTCCTGTAAGTCTCTTTAGAGGCTGAGCTGACTTTGCAGTCCTAGAGTGTAAGTGATCTAAAATGAATATGGATTAATCATTGCATAAATATGGTCAAAGTCAATCTCTAAAGGTCTTCTTTTCTTAACTACCCTCAAGACAGTGTTCTACTATGCCAAGAAAATCAAAGAGAAGTTACCAGTGCTGTGAGCAGTAGGGGTTGAAGCCCATAATTGAAAGGCATTTAAAAACCAGAAATTTAACGCCCAAAGATTTTGGCCTTGCTTAACAGCACCAGCCCTAGGAAGCATACAGCCTCTTTATGGTTTGTGTTGAAATCCAGTGACTTCGCTTACAAATTATTCTGCATATGAGTGAATAAGATTTTGTTTTCAGTGTACAAATTCTGTGTATTATATCTGCATATATGTCTCTTGCATGCTTTTCTCACATCCAAAATATATGGAGTCTCACTTCTGGTTAGGCTTCCCCCTGCACATACATAATGTTGTCAATCAAGAAGTTGTTACCTCTGAAATCGGTTTCTCATAGACGTCTTCCCCTATAGACTTTTCTTGGGCAAGGATGGCATCCCTGTGTAGCACTCGAAGCACATTCTCTGGAGTTGCAGACCCATAATGAGCTTCTAAAACTTCAGGTTTGGTTTTCTCTGTCTTCAGCATGTGGATCACATCCTCCCTTGCCTGTAATATTGCAAATCACTACCATAAGTCAACCTATTAGCCAACAGGGAATGCAGGGAAAATAGGGGTATTTCATATGTACAGACTGCATACACAAAAATAAAATAAATTAGAAAAATGATGGGCTGTCAATACAAATATAAAAATTTTGGGAGATATCAGAGTAAGCATGAACTCTGCAATACAAATTTTGTCCTTTAAGGGATGATTTATTCTGTTCCTACATGACATTACATTTAAATGCTATGAATTTTTATCTGAGTTGCAGCTATAGCCAAGGGACATCATTATTCTTCATATACTGGATCTTATTTGTTGCCCATGCTGTTCCCTGAAGGGGATAAGGAAATGAGTAGAACAAGCAGCACCAGTGAACTGAACTAATATTTCTCAGACAGCTACTTCCTAGTCACTCCCTAGCTGAATTTGTGACTAAATACTCTTTTCATGTAACTTCTAAAATAATTATTTTTAGGTTTTCTTCTTTAAACAAAACCCTAGACATGTTGCAGACCCCATTTAACCAGCATAACTGGTGTCAGACATGGAAAGTCAGAGCACATCCCCCAGCAGTGGAGGATGGCTGTGCTGCCGGAGCTGGGGCTGGCCCAGGGCCCAGCTCCTGCTCCCTGCCCCAGGTGGAAGCCCCCAGTTTCAGGCAGCATGAGCAAACATCTCAGCATGACCAGACAGCTCTGCAAGGCCCCCTGGCTATGAATAAGGGGCATTTTAGGGCTATGCTGTGGACAAACGCTTAAGCCAGGGCTCTGTTTCTAATGATACTTGCCAACACCTGTTAAGCCATCTGTAAAATGGGGGCAGGGCACCTGCTGTCTTTCAAGGCATGTTTATGAGGCCATGGTCCAGGGAGGGACTCTAAAACCTGCACGTTTTTGGTGGGCAGAAGGGAGCTCCTGGATTTCCCTAGAGACCATCTTTCCCACAAGTGCAAATGGATGGGGGAGGAGAAGAGTATGGGCATTTTTCTCTTTCCTGCTTTTCTGTCAACCCCTGTGGGCTTAAGAAGTAACTTAAGGGCTAAGGAAAGGTTCAGACATTTTAGGAAAAAATCCTTTAAAAATTCTGCTCCTATGTAAGCAATGACTGTTTTAAGATTTATGAACTGACCAACTCTTCACGCTTTCCTGTGCCGCTCATAACAGCATTCAATTCATCCCTGTAGCAAATCTTAAATCTTTACCCGGAACCATAGAGGCATCACAGCTCTACAAAACCACCTGCTGTTAAAATGAGCAAGAAAATAATTTTTGGGTAATAGCAGACCCTTTAATATTTTTTTTCATTTAAAATAGTCTAACATGAAAATAAATAATGAACTTGAAGCAAAGATCATGACATCTAATTAAGAACTAGCCCAATTACACTGTATAACATTTTGTAACCTTAAGTAAAATCTTTGCACATGGCTGCAAGGTAAAAAATACAAATTGGAATGGTATTTATGTTATTTCAAAATGAGAGTGGGAAAGGTTCATCACTCATGGATGTTACAGCTAAGTGAATTATGTGAGCTAGTCCCAAAGAAAGGCAGAAGAGCATGTACACCTCACTACATCACATCCTGAGACTGTGCCACTCTCAGTACAGGAAAAATGTTATTTAAGGAAAGTTCGAGAAAGGTTTGTGAATGTATTACTTTTTCCTATCCCTGTAGTAATAACAGATGTCTTAGTGTCTTCATCACCATGATGCCAATGCTTTTATATTGAAAAAAAAGCCCTTAAAAAGTTCAATAAAAAAGTTCAAGCATGGGAGTATGGAGGGATTTATAAATATCCAGATTTTATGATGTGTTGTCTTAAGCCCTTTTAGGAAGAGGCAGTTTTGAGGCCATACCTTCATCCTGGCCCTATGAACTAATTTGGTATCCTGCTGTGTGCCTCGAAGCAAGGGCCCTGTGCCACAGGCATGCTCAGGGAAAGCACTGTGCAAAGGGAGCATGAACACAGAGGGATGAGGGAGCAGCTCCCTTCTACCTTCTGCACCAAGGCACACAGCCAATCATGTTGAAATGTCTTTGTTTTGAATTTCAGCACACAAAGCTTCAGGCCCCGCACAGTCCATTCCTCAGGGACAGGCACACCTCAGACCCTAAGCTATTTGGGAGGGGAGGAGGATGAGTTTATTCTCTCATGTTGAAGCTGTTGGCCCCTGGATGGCATAATTAAACACTGACAAGGCTAGGCAGAGCAGACAGAGACAGCTCGGGATTGGTAATTTAACATTGTGAATAGGCAGAGCAAAGAGCTGGACTCCAGTCCCTGCAATGGTTATTTGATACAGAAATAGCTGGTGGAGGCAGCTGCTCTGCCCAGCGAGTGCCCCGGCCCCTGTTCAGTTGTGCACTGCCTGACTTTCCTTCAGGCCTCATTAGCCTGTCATCACTCACAATTAAAATGGAGCAACTTTAGCTCAAGTCCCTGAAACAGCTAAGAATGTCCCTGATAGCTAAGAAAGGCTTCTGGATGCTACAGATTTGGGTCCCCCAAAAGCCAAAGGGACTTAAGCCAGAGGGAGCCAAGCCAGGGGAGTGGATGATGCTTAATGGAGGAACTGACACCCCCAGAAGGAAAATAGGTGCCCAACCTCAGTTCAGAGCTTTGAAGAAAAGAGCATATTCATTTCTTCATCTTTAAAGGGAAGCAGTGACACACCTAGCTCCAAGGGAACAGGGTAGGACTGTCAGCACTGAACACCCCTTGTTGCAGCCCATGGGGAGGGTACCTAGCCCAGAATTAGGCTGGGTGGCACCATCCCTAGGGACACAGTCAGCTGCCCTCTCCTGTACACCTTCTTTGGTACCCTGCACTCTGCTGGCCCTTCAGATTTGGATGGTGTTGATGTGGCAAGGTGCCTTCTGCCTTTTCTGGGCTCAGCCATTTCTCCTATCATTATCTTTTCAAGGGTATTGGTTAATTCACCAAGTACTCTGTTTCAGTTATGATAACAGTTTTTTAAAAACAAACTGGCAAACAGACACACAGGTTGCTAGGAAGCACTGGACCAAAAAGGGAACCTAATGCTAATAATAAACTGGAGGCAAATTTGCTTTTATTTGGTCAGAAACAAGCTCCATCATAGGGAGATTCTGAACGGCAGATAACCTAGGCCAGAGAGAGATCCAGGCAATGTCCTAATTTTCCATCAGCCTTTGGGTTTGTGAATTCCAGTTAGTCTCTCTGAAACTCCTCAGGATAGTATAGAGGGAAGGAGCTGAAACAGCATGCTTGTGTATCTTGTGATTTCATGTTTCTCCCAATGACTAATTTTCCCCTGAAACAACTAGAAGAGAGGTCAGATAGAGATGTTTTCTTCCAATGTATAGTGATCTTCAGGAAACAGACCATTTTCAGAAAACAAGTCAGAAAAATCCTGCAGAGGAACACTGGGGCTACTTTAAAATTTGTACCTGTGAAGAGGCATGAGAGGCTCAAAGTGGGGGTCCCTAGCTAAGAAGAGGGGACTTTGCTGGCAAGCTGTTTCTACTGATGAACATCTACTGCTGGTGCCTCCCTTGTCCCAGAGCACAGTGCTGTTTTGCAAAAATCATAAGCTAAGAGACAAACACAAGGAAGATATTTCAAACTGCAAGTAAACTTGCATATGAAACCCAGAGAACAGTCTTTAGCTGTTTTGGTAGAAGGAACATGGTGTTTGGCACAGGAAAACCATCTCTCAAGTCCTGTTCTTGTTTTGTTTTGTTGGTGCTGTGATGAGAAAGAGCATCCAGGCTTGAGAAGCCCACATATTGCAACAGCTTGTAACACAATGAAACTTATTTGCAAAAGTCCAGAAGACTGCAATTAGTCAGAGAAGCTCTTTAAAGTCAAAATACGGAATTTAAAAAATTTATTGGTTTTTTTATTACTTCAATTGTCCTGCAGAAAACTCCAAGCTAACTTTCTATCTATACTGTTCAGACTGTGAGTTCTTGAAATAAAGAGACTTTTTCATTAATAAAGTGTCCCAAGTACCTGATTCTCTAAGTAGTAGAAGCAATAAAGACAAATCAAAGATGTACTATTTTAACTCCTTCAGTTACTGCTGCTGATAGAGGAACTGCAAAGTTGACCTATGTCTAAGCCTTGTTTTATTTTTACTGGAGGTGCCAAAATCTAAAGGTTGATGACTTCAGTTCTTGAGTACACCCTTGGGGGACTGAGGTGCTGTGGAGCACTGCTGTCCCACAAAGTTTTGCCTGCTCTCCTTTCCCTCCCTTCTATTCCCCACTCATGAGTGCACTTACCTAAGAGGTGGGGTCTTCATTACTAACTGGGAAATCCAAGACAATGCTCCCCTTCTCTCATGAGTGCATGCTACTTGCCCAGATGGAAGGCTGATGAGGGCCCACTCATTGCAGGGCTATCCTGAAACACTCACTTTTTGGCAGACTAAAGTAGAAGGACTTTCTTTCGCTCACCAACTTGAGCGGAGGAGGGGGCTGTGTTCCAAACCTCACTTTACTACGTGCCTAGTAAAATATTTAAAAGATATAGAAAGGATGTAAAGAGGTTTCTGCATAAAATTGAAACTATTTAGGAAACAATAGCTTGACTCTGCTGCTTGTAAAAGGGGTCCGGCAGCCTAGCAACGAGATTCTTGGTCAATGGAAAGACTGTTACACAAGCCGGGCGTTCAGACGTGCTTCCTCCTTATGCCCTGCCCTGCCAATTTACTACAGCCCTCTCTCCCCATTCCCACAGTCTTTGGCCTCTCCCATGAGCCTGCTGACAAAACTCAGCACCCACTAAACGGGGAATTTTTGCCACAGGCCATTTGTCACCTGGGAAATGGGAATGAACTGATCAAACTCGTTTCATATAAGGCATCTAGTAAATCGGGAAAAAAATTCAGTTGTATTCAAGGTGGGCTGAATGGAGTCAAAGTAATCACTGTCAGCTAAGAGTAAAACCCAACTCAAGATCATTTGCCGGTACATGTCCTAAACTCTTCTCCTGTTTTTTTTTAATAAGTAGCCTTCCTGCAAATTCATAGTGTGTCTCTCTCAAAATCAGTTACTGGTAACTATTACCTTCATAGCTCCACATTTGGAGGCATCTAACTACTTTAGAGAAATCTCAATATTTCAGTAACATGACAACAATCCTCTTAATTAGATGAAAGAAGTTTTGAAAACTCAGGAGCAGCATTTACAAGAAATGCAATTATGTAATATTTGGGCAGTCTGATATTTCCAGCTTTTGAGTATTTCTTTTCTGGTTATGAAGGCACTTTGTCATACCTACACAAGGAAGTGCACTAAGTAGCAGATGTTTAATATTTATGAAGTTGTATTTGTCTTGCCAGTGATTAATGATGAAAAAAAACCACCGAAACCACAGAGAGGAGCCTTTACTTCTACTTGTGTTGTTGTTCCTTGCATTGCACACAGTCCAGGTTATTTATAGCGCAACAGCTGCTCTGTTCAGCATCCGAAACTAGATAAGGTCACAGGTTATCCATGTAATGTTGGGGTCTTACCAGTGACTGATTTCCTAAATTCCAGTAGGCTTTACAAATGTTTCACCCAGAGTTAATAAACATCACACTCAAGGCATCCAGAGGGAGATCAGGAGAATGGTCTCACACTGCTTTCTGTGCTATCCAGGACATGCTGTGTTGCCATCAGGGCAGGAATAGCTGTATTTCTGAAAAGTCCCATTAGAGACCTCAGAAAGTGGATATCCGTAGCTTGGTTAGTTGACTTTAATGAAAGAAAGCATCTTCAGGCAGGTGTACTCAAATACCTGTATCTGAAAAACTTTCCTAACACTAATCCACTTGTCCCTGTTTAAGACCACTAACTCCCCTTCTTTCTTATCTTAGGAAGAAACAAAAATAATTAGAAGGAAAGTGTACTTTCGTAATTTTGTGTCATAATACTTTAAAGATGTATGCAGAACATAATCAAAACTACTCCTGACTGCTGGAATGACACTTTTGTTAAAGGCCTGGTTGCTCACTCTAGCCCTTCATACTGCTATAATGACTGGGTGGCAATTTGCCTTCCCGAACAGTTATACTTACTGTACAAAGCATGTTTCAAAGCAGGGAAGTCAGATGCTCTCCTGAATATTGCATCAAACAAAGCTCCTTTTTGCTAAAAATTCAGTAAATATTTTTTTTCTCCTATACCAGATATCTGAAGCAGCCTTGTTTGTATCACTCGCTCAGTGATAATAGCCATGTAAAATGCTGGCTAATTACATAAAATTATAGAATCATAGATGTCCTGAGTTGGAAGGGACCCACAAGGATCATCAAGTCCAAATCCTGGCCCTGCCTCGGGACAGGACAGGCCTAAGAATCACAGCAGGTGCCTGAGAGCACTGTCCAAACACTCCTTGAACTCTGTCAGGCTGGTGCTGTGACCACTTCCCTGGGGAGCCTGTTCAGTGCCCAGCCACCGTCTGGTGAAAGAATCTTTTCCTGAAATCCAACCTAAATCTCCCGTGACGCAACTTCAGGCCATTCCCTCAGGTCCTGTCACTGGTTACCACAGAAAAGAGATCAGTGTCTGCCCTCCTCTCCCCCCATGACAAAGTTGTAGAATGTGATGAGATCTCCCCTCAGTCTCCTCCAGACTGAACAAACCGAGGGACTCCAGCTGCTCTATGGTTTCCCCTCTAAACCCTTCACCATCTTCATAGCTGTCTTTTGGACATGCTCTAATATTGTGCTCTAATTTTGGACATGCTCTTATATTGTGGCACCAAAACTGCACACTGGAATCAAAGTAAGGCTGCACCAGCAACATGAATACATAGTTTTCCTTGCAAAGAGGACTTTATGTACAGCAAAGTTTTTTTCTCGCCTTTCATCTTAGCTTAATTTCCTGATACTTGAAACTGTGAATTTCACTTGCATGAATTTGTTTTAACTTTTCTGTATCCAAGTCTAGGTACACAGTGTACTCTGGAGGTAAAGAGATGGCTTCAGTGATGGAAAGTGATCATTGTTGATTGTTGATTTTGTACAAAGGGTAAGTGAAATATACATCCAGAAATACAGATGATCCCTCATGACCCTGAGGATATTAAACAGAACTGTTCTATCTTCTCCACACTGTGCAGAACTTTCTGGCCTTGTATGAAGCCTTTGGAGCAATACCCTGTATTTAATTTTATTGTGTGCTATCTTTCAGTGATAACTCAGAAAGCTCTTCTAAAATCAATACTGGAGAAGAGGCACATGATAGACCAGCTCATCCACTGCATAAATCTTCTGAAGTGGCTCCAGAAGAATTACATCAGAAGTTAATTTGGCCTCTTATGTTTGAAAAAGTCCCTGCTAAAGATTGCAGAGCTGAGGAGAAGCAGCACTGAGCAATGTATTTCTTCTTCCAGCAAGCTTCGAAACAGATCAAATGAGCACTAGAAGACATCTGTCTGTTATTTCCTGCCCACATAGCTTTGTTCTGCTTTATTGCCAGAGCGCTCCATGGATGATGTCACTTTTTTTCTGAAGAAAACAGGCCACCAGAGCCTTTCACTGACATAATTAATTATCTGTAGCCTGGGCCACAGCCAGCAAAATTCCCATGGCAAGGCCCTGAGAAGTATTAACTCCACACTGCTTGATGTTTTCAGAATTATTATGGTCTGGGATACCCTGTCTTGTCTTTTCACACTGAAAGAGTGCTTTGCTTGATATTATCAAGCCATGGGGCAGTTACTGCAGCAGATAGAATTACAGTGTCATGATCCAGTCAGCACAGAGACACCAAGGCGAGGGGTCCACTGTTAAGTGCATGAATCTGCGTGTTGGGATGTGTTCTACATGCTCCAGCAATGCCTCACAATGGCTTAACCCACTGTTTTGGATTTGCTGTGTCCAGTCATAAAGATTTTGTCTCAACCAACATTACCTGTGTAATATTTTCCACATGACCTGAAGCCCAGCAGCAAGCAGAAATCACAGACTGATCCAACTAGCCATCAAGTTGCCATGCTCCTTTTGTAACCAGAACTTATTTTGTGATCAGTTAGCAGCTCTTTAAGAGGAAAAAGAAGTGACTAATGAAAGGGCAATAAGAGAAAAAGCATTTATTTTCCTCTTTCTTCTGTTATAATCTGGCCCTATTAACAAGTCTAGACCAAGACACAAGTGATCCATGGATCATGGACCTCTTTCCTGTGCTTCACACAGAAAATTAACCCCACCATGCTCCAATTTCCATTCCATAAGGAAATAATATTTCTCATGAATGAGATTTAATTCCCAAGTATATACAAGATCTAGATATGCTATGAATACTACAAAAAATATGGCACTCTAACATCAATATAATTGTTTTCCTATTAATTTTTCCCCATTTGTTATATTCTTTTATTTCCTCCAGGTTCATGCTCTTCTATACTATCATCCAATTTGTTGAAATCCATTGGAAACTAAAAAGTATCTTCATTAGACATGCAACTCATCTTGTCTAAATTGCTCTTTGCAAGTGCTACATTGATGGTATAAGGAACAGAAGCATCTGAAATTAGGTGCTCTGACCTGAATTTCAGGGATGCACTTGAAGCTACTGCTGTGAGTACCCTGTCTCCAAGAGGAACAAATCAGCCCAAGCATTTTTTTTCCACAGTGATCTTGCTGCCTTCTGGCAGCAACAAGCACACAAGGAGCAGGATGGAGCAAGACAAGCTGGAGCCAGCAGGGCTGTATCCACCAGGATGATGAAATCAGAGGCAATCCTTCTGCCTCCTTTGTGGAGACAGGAGCATGTGGGACACTAACAGACCTAAGTGTGTGTACATGTGTAATAAACTGTATACACAACTTTCTCTCTTGTCCAAGCATTTTGTTGGCTTCAACAAGATGTTTTTGAGTACTCTGTGCTACACAGTGTGCATTCAAATTACTGGTGGATGATGAATAGGCAAGAGCAGTAGGACTGCATTACTGCAAGCACTCACCAGCGTAGCCAATTATTTGAACGGAGGAGTCGTCAGAGGAAACAAGAGAAGTGGCACAAACTCTTGGTGTGAAGCAACTAGAGAGGGTGGGCAATGAAAGGCACAGAGTGAGAGCTCCCAGCCATGCCCACGATGCCCTCACAGCCTCCAGTAGTCTCCAAAATCCCCCTGATTCCCCGCAGTGTCTGTCCTTCCCTTTGCCCTCCCCAAGCCCCAGCTGGACAGCCTTTCCCCTCTCCATCCTCCCACTGCATTTCCAGGAATGACTCTGCAGCCCTTCAAAAAGATATTTTACCTGAACTGCTGAGATTGCCTGAGCCAATACAGGAGAATTGGGGTTTCATTATGAGGCCACATCAGTATTTCTCTTTCTAACTTGTTTAAACTTGAAGGTGACAAATGTCTGGAAGTTACCATGGAACTGTATTTGAGTTAGTTCAGTTCCACTCATTTTTCTTATATGGAAGAATTTATGCTGGTTTTTTTGCAAAGAAAACCAATAATTTCCAGGATAAGAAAGACATCACTTCCAAAATCCAAACCCTTCCTGTCTCAGGAAAGGACTTCCCTTCATAGTGCCTCCCTCAGTAGTGCATCATTTTGGGTGTCACATCTGCACAACCCTCTGAAATAAGTCACTGAGTTCACTTTATTTTGGACATCATGCAAAATTCTGCACTCAAGCCAGCAATTTTGTAAGATGTGGCAAGACACGGGATGTTCAGTAGGACCCACAGTTTTCTATGTGAAAATCTTACATTTCTTTCTCTTTAGTCAACCAATAGGTGGAGCCTTTAACCCTAGAAACAAGACACTTTCTCTGCCGTGTTGGCACAATTATTATGTAAAGACTTGTATTTGCTTTTATTAAAGCATTTTGGGAGAAAAATAATCTGTCTGGACTCAAGACCTTATCTGATCCTCAGCTAGAGAATGAGAGACAAAAACTTAATAAATACACAACTGGGGCAGCAAGTTAATAAAAACAGATTCATCTACCACTGCAACGTTAAATTAACAACTGGTGACTCAGAGTACTGGACAGCATTATGACACATAAGACATATGCTCATTGCAAGCTCTCCAAAGAATCCCAGATATTTTAAAGCCAGAGAGATCATGCATTTAACATAGATTGCAAAAGGATTGGCCATGTGCTCTCTCACAGAGTGAACCTTCTCTTAAGAAAAATGAGAAAGATGCAAACTTTTTCATTGCTGTTGCACTGAGTATACAATTTCTATTAAGTGTAAATAAAAAGAAAAATAAATAATCAACTTATATCAGCTATTTAAAATTAATTTTTAAATCTTGCAAGAGAGGATCAGTTTGGAACAAGACCAAAACTTTAAAAAAGTGGTTGTGGGAAATTATGTTGTTTTGAACAGAAGACTTAGAATTTTTGGAAAAAAACCCCAAGCTATTCATACTCTTCCTTCCATTCTAGATAAGATGTTCAGTGGGTCAGAGACACTTGCCAATTATTCCTCTCTCTTCTGATCCTTCAAGCCTAACTAACGCAATAGATGTAGCTCTGTTAAGTACAGCTCAGGCATTAATAGAGAAGGATGTTTTTGTGAAGTGTCTGTGAAAGAGGTCTTCAGGCTACAGCTGTCCAATGACAGTGATATTTTATTGAGGATTATTACTTTGAAAAACATATAATTCTAAGGCAAATTTGGTATCAAAGAGATGGATGGCTATCACCACTAAGGTTGATAGTACCTCTGCCCTTAATTTCAGAGGGAGCTGGAAATTGCCTAAATAGCACAATTTAACTGTATTTCAGTATACTGTCGTCTTACCTTTTTTTTTTTTTTTTCCTCTCATAAAACAGCTGGGTTCTGTTTTATGATTTTGGGACTTGCTAGACAAGTTCTTTTTTCCTCCTATGGTATGTTCTGCCCTTTGCACAGCAGTGAATGTAAGCTACAGAAAATAAACCATACTATTCTAGACAAAATTAATCTCTGGTTATAAATTATTCAATAAAAATAGAAGAGAGCACCTGTGGTCTGAAAACATTTTTTTGTGTGTGTGCTGCTAAAGAATTCTTCACCAGGAAAACACAAACAAACCAGGGGTCAGTAAGAGAGAATTTTTTAACTCATTGTACTGATATGCCAGACTGATATTTTTAGGGTTTGTTTTTAGGCTCTTATTTTGCTACACTGTGGATACCATCTTTTCCTTCATTTTCTTGCCTTTTTATGCCCACTTTCCGTGTCTCTAGCTTGGCTCCATTTATCTCTGTTGTATTCCCCTTTTGCTTACACTCTTTTTCTTCTATTGCCCAGCCTCTTTCCCCTCATTCCATTCTCCTTAAGTCACCCCTCCCTCCTCACGTTAACCCTATCTTCTCTTTTTCCCTGTAGCTCTGTACATGCCAAGGTTTTTCTCTTGGGGAATTTGTATTTCATCTGTATGATATGGTCATAAGTCCTAAACTATTTCAATTCAATCAACAAGACTTCACAGATACCTTACATGCACTTTTCCCTGGTGTTACCTATTCTTTCTGCCTTGGCTCATCTGCAGCTTGCTAATCTCTGCTATTTTGCTAATGACCATTTGGAAACTCCTTCTCGCCACTGCTTTCTCTGGTGCCAAGGCAACTTGCCCCAGCTTTCTCTTCTGATTTTGGTACTGGGCACAAGAAACACATCTGGCTTCTACCCACCTATCTATCCCATAGTCCTTGCTTGAGCTTTCAGGCAGATCCATATTTATTAATATTAATGCAAGAGTATTAGAAAAGGCACTGAAGAAAAATATAGAAGTTTGTACAGTGTTTTTAACTAAACAACAACTAGGTGCCTCCACCAATGTTATTACAACATCTTGGAAAAGTCAATACAAAAGCAGTTTGAGGCATTACATGCAGCAAGAGGAAAAAAGAGACAGAAAAACATTGCAACAGCTACACAGTCAAATTCTCTTGCTTGTACTAGTCAGACTGGCAAGTGATGGGAAGGCCAAGTAATGCCATGTCTTAAGAGAAAGGCAAATATTAAACCAAATGCACAAGGCACCAGTGAGCTCTCTCCTTCAGCAAGCATCATGTGCAGTTCCAGCTACAGACACTCAGAAAGGTGAACCCAGGGTGTGACTGCTGCTGGTCAAGGGGTGATGGAAGGCATGCAGAGTCTATTTTGCTAGAGGAAACTGGAAGGATGTGGTACGGCTAGCACAGCAAAAACAAAGGCTCAAAGGATGCAAGACTGCTGTCTACAAACAAGTCAGGCAGTAAAGACAGGAGGGAGAGATGTGGGCTTTCAAAACAGGATCACTGCATAGCAGAGTTTCATAAAGGTTTCACTATATATAATTAAAATTGCATTAGAAATTAAAGGGGGGAAGTTATCTAAACATTAAAGCTTTTCAGTTCTGGAACTATTTTCCAATAGGAGTAGTCAAAGTAAACAACTCACTTCATCTTAAAACACAGCTTACTAAGTTAACAACAAAGGTTGAATGGAGTGCTTGCCTAAAAAATTACATGCTGGGACTTGATATACAGTTTCTCTTCTACAATTTTATCTCCAGAATTCTCAGGTCAGTCAATGCATCTGCAGTACAAGGATGAGGAAAGCCTGGGTTGGGAAGTGACAAAAAGGTAGAATAAGAAAAAAGGTCACAACTAGAGAAATAAAGAGGGGAAGAAAAGTGAATAGGGAAATTTAGATCTTAGGAAAAGGAACGTAACAGGGTGATTATAGAATAAAATGTATTTTTTAATATGTAGCCATACAAAAGGGAAAGAAAGTAGAAAGCAGAAAGATGGAAACAGTAAAGAATTTTCCTTTCCTTTACATTTACAAAGCATAGTTTTCTGATAGAAAGACAGTAAAATACTAAAATACCTTTAAAAATTGTTAAAATGCAATGGCTAGTTTATCACCTATATCCATGTGAGTTAATTGACTTTAAGAGAGAGGATTTTCCTCGTGGCAGGATGTGCAGCCACTGATACCTAAGTGTTTCATAAGGACCTTACCAGAGAGAACAAAACAGAGTCCTCTGATAACGTTTCCCTGATCCACCCAGCTGGAGAAGAAAGTCTTGAAGGTGAGCTCCTCCTGTCTCTGTTGGATGAGAGAACTCCTTCCCCCAGCCTCCCATACCTGCCCTACAACAATTGCTCTGGCACCTCGTGTGAGCACTCAAATTAACCCTTAAATGCAGTCTTGAATAAATACTGATAAGGAATGGACTTCTTTGACAGCAGAGTCACTTGGTCTCTCCCTTTGAAGGAGGGATGCTATATAAATAGGTTTACCTCTGAATATCTTCTACACAGTGTTTCCCTTCAAATATCAAACCAAAGCAAGTGTTACATTTGACCATTTGGAAGTCAGGACTTGTCAGAAATTGTGTCTTGTGATTAATTTATGTATCACTTGTATATTAACCTTACTGTTCCCCAAGACATCACATTTCACATATTGCCCATCTGCACCTTCAGGTCTGCAACAGAGGAAATGTGCAGCTGACACCTAAACATGTATTTCCTTTACACCCCATTGCTGCATGGCTCTGAGGAGCTCTGCTCCTCGACAGTGCCAGGCTCTCAGGAAACATTTCCCTCAGCCCTAAAGCATGCAAGGGTCCTCAATAGGAATGGGGGGCTGAGCTGCAGGGGATGAATGCCATGTTGGCACAGGAGAAACACAGTAAAACATGGACTATAATAAAGGCCTTGAGCAGAAAAGTTGCTCCTTTTTAAATTGGTGTGAAATATATAGGAAACTGTCTCCCAACTTTAAAATGTCCTCCAGCAATAGGCACAGAATCCGGATAAGAAATTATTTTTCTTGAAAAACCTAATGATTTGTAGTGGGATGCTGTCATTATAAATATACTTTTATTACTGTGGTTTTTTTCCCCAACATGCAATAAAAGAGTGAATCGTAAACATGTAGGAATACTGCTCCTCATTTCCTTTCGGGCCCCTAATCAGGAAATGTTGAAAATCAATGTTGGTATTGCTGAAGATTAATAGCTGCTGCTCAGAAACCATACAGAAAAGGAACATATTCCTGCCAGGACAAATACATAGGCCATTGGACAAAAATCTGTGAACCACAGATAGGATTATATCATCATTGTAAAGATCCATACTGCCTGTCTTGCTCTACAATTAATAATATTCACATGTGGGTTTGACTGAAATCACTGTAACAACCAGACAAATTAATGTCATGCCTTCATGGTCTAATTTATTGTACTGGTATTTGAAGTTTTCTTTTCAAATCAGCTTTGCAGTATTTAAAAATTGAAGTTTTTTCCAGGGATAAGAAGCAATCCTTCATGGATTTTTTGCTACTGTATGTTCAATATGGATTTAAAGAGCATGTAATCACTACTTTTTCATATGAGCAGTTAGATCTCACAAGAGAAAATATACTCCACTGAGCTATAAGGCCATTAAAATAAACCCCTGTCATCAGTTCATTTGCTTCCCACTCTCCCTCAGAGAGGCCATACTTAAGAGTTCTCCTGCCATGTACGTTGGGACACATTCTCATCACCGCAGCTTCTGTATACTTTTTCTTCTCTTTTGTTTTCTTACAAAATAAGGCATAGGCTGTGGTGACCTCAGATGTTTATGGAAAGCTTCCCTTCTCTGTATTCAGTAAATGCACAGAGTCCAGCCAGGAAACATGAAGACAGGTAGAGACAGAAACTAAAGCACAAGCAAGCTACCTGAGAGTATTATAATTTTAAAAACCAATCAAGTTTAAAATTATGACAAAAATATTGCCAGGGCATGTCTCCATGATTTTCTGGCAGGTTTGCCTTCAAGATGAAGAGCTGGGGCATCAAGTCATAAAGTAAGTGCTCAATATTGATACCAAGAGCAATGTGGTGTGGGTCTATGTCACCAGATGATGTGAACAGTGAAAAAAGCACGTGATGCATATGAATACATTACCAGTTTACCCTGCTAACCCCATGGTTGTCATGACCAGGTTACCTCCTGTGGCTTAGCTCACTGTTTGAGGGTTACAAGGCAGTGCCATCCTGGTGGTACAGGCATAAGATGCTCCCTGCTCATGACTGAGAAAACAGTCATGGTATTTTATCCCATTTTTTTGTTCAGAAAATAATGGATCTCCCTACAGGTACAGCCTGATGTTATTCTCAAAACAAAATCTTCTTACATATGCCTAGATAATGTTTGCTTTGCCAGTATTGAAATGACTTCAAAATAAACCCATAGTTTAATTTGTCAGTCCAACAAAAGGCCAGCTAGCCACCAGAGATGTCTGAACAGATCTGAAAATAAAAAGCCATGAAATGACTCAGTGCATTAGGTCACTGTGACAGCCAGGAGGTAATACCAGAGTATTTACTTTGGCTGGAGTCTTCCTTGGCTCATCTTCATTTGTAGTGTTAAAGCCAGGCTCTTCATCTAAAGCCAAAGTGCTGTAGCTTGCCCACTTCAGAAATGGGTCAACACAGGTACCAGGGAAATAACTAAAATGGGGGGTTTTGAAATGAAATTAAAAACCCCTGTGGATTAAAAATAATTACTCTCATCCCTGCCTGGCTGCAAGGAGCAGAAGAACAGATGCACTCTACAGCTACCAGTGTGGTTGTCCCCACAACCTCCTGTCATGCCAGGAAGCTTTAGCAGTCCTTAACATCTCCTTGGGGCCTGTATATATGAAAACCTCTAAAGGTATTGTCCAGAACCTATCCCCATCATCCCCAGAGGGAGAATGAGAACACAGGCAGCTCTTCAAAGGTTGTGTAACTACCCCACAAAGTATGGTGAAGAACAGGAGAATTACTCAAACAATAAAGACCACATTTATTGCCACACAGGAAACATTAGTGACTTTCTTCATCTCCCCTTTCCAGACCACAAAGGTGACTTCAGGGTAAATCTTTCTGAACAACATGAGCATGATACATTTCTATTGAGGTTTGGCTCTGTTCACCACAGAAGCTGCATGCTAGCTCCATCTCTAAGGAAATTATATACACAAGTTTTTGAATAAAGTAAAATGAAGTACTATAAAAATGGTTACTTTTCTCTAGTGATAATTTCTTTTTTCCTTTGCAAAATTGCATTCAACAGATTTTCTTCCTTTTTTTTTTTCTGCAGCTTTTCATTGGAAAATGACCGTTCTCTGACAAAATTATTTCTTTTGAATGCATACTTCTTGTAACTTGAGAGTAGTTTCTGACAAACTAGAGGTGAATTATGTGCAGAAAAAGTGATACTTAATGATACTTAATGAGATGGAATGTCAGAGTTACAGTAATGGTGACTCGTGTACCAAAGAAATTAACAGAACAATTGCTTCTTGTATTCAGATAAGATGGTAACAAGTTCAACATTAAAGTAATAATGTTATGAATGTGGGTTTCAGGGGAAAAGCAAAGTCTTATATGAAAAGCTAAATGGTAATGATTAATTAGAATAAAGGGATTAAGACAAAATGTTTTCAGACAGGTCGGGTAGCTTTTTTCTGCTTGTCTGTAGGTTCAGTGAAAAAGATCACTAAAGTACAACCAAAAGAATGTGTGAATTTGACAAGCAGTCCTGCTACAAAAGGGGATAAGTTATGAACAGCCACAAGTCTTCATACTGACTTTTTGAAATACCATGTTTCAACTTCTTACTTTGAAATTTTTTGGAGGCTGACACTACTGAGAGTTCAATGATTTATTAGCATTAAAGGGAATCTCAAAACTGGATGGACATTCAGGGACAAGTTAAGTGCAGAATCAGGCTGACTGCCATCAAGGACTTACTGCTGGGCTGAATTAACATGCAAACTGGAACAACTGAGAATGCTTTCAAGCAAGCACTGCTCCAGGAAATCAAACTAATGGATCTTTGAAAGGCAAGGAATGTGCAGAGCACTGAACTCCAGAAATCAGACAGGACAGGCAGAGCTTTGGCTGAGCCATCAGTAACATCTAAATATGCAGAAGTTCCAGAAGACATCTGAAGTCCATTTTCAGTATTCCCGACTTGCAGACTTGCCTCTTGTATATTTTCAGTAATGATTGTAATTACATTACCTGTATTTACTTGTCTTCCTCCCTCCCTTCTTCCCACCCACCACTGATTCCCCTATGGTTGTTTTCAGCCTCACCTGCAGATCTCCATTTGTTTCTCAGGTGTTTCTTTGAGAGGTGTTTATAATTTGTTTTGCTTTGGTAGCTGCAGTGGTAAGTAAAGCACTACTTAAAACTATGACTGTTAAACACCAACTACCACTGCTCTCTCCCTGTGGTCCTTTGCCTTAAATATGCATGTCCCTGCCCTCTGAGTTGAGCCCTGTGCTCTTTGGACAACCTAAAAATAGATAGGTACATAGAAAATATGGTTTAGAAGATGCTTCATTTACCTGCAATTCTCCTTCCATTATACTGAGTAGTTTTATCAAGTCTTCTTTAGAAAGCTCTATGGACTTCTTGTTCTTTCGCTCACTAGGACCAGGTGATTTTGAGTGCCGTTTGACAGTTGCTGAAACCATGACCTCATCTTCCTTCCGATGAGGTTTGTTCTTTTTCTTGGCATCCTCCTGAAGTTTTTCATTCTCTGCATGGCTGATGACAGGCTTGGAGCTGGAGAAGTGCCCGTTAGACGAGCTTTCTCCACCTTGGTTTCGGGATCTCATCCCTGCCTAGAAAGAAACAAACATAAAGATGCATTTATAAACAAAATTACTTTAAAAAAAAAAAAAAAAAGCCACAGTGGAAATACTGCCTTTGGTAAGAACAACAGTCTTCTAAAAACTGAAAAATACTGTCATGCTCAAGAGACTGCGGTAGAAAGCTCAACCATTTCAACAACTCTGTGTGTGGCAGAAAAAAAGTCCTAAGGTAAGGTTAGCCATCTTTTTCAGCAAGCCAAATGCTGATTAAATGTATGCAACTTAGAAGTGATGCAGGAAAATGATAAATAACATGTTCCAGTGTTTCCTTTTGTTCAGATGACATTTTGATCACTCACAATCCAACACTACGAAACAAAGCAGGTTGTCAAATAGATCTTATTTTAACACGTGGCTTACTTGAGAAACAAAAATGAAATTAAATTTTAGAAAAGCATATTCCTGGAGTATAAATCTCTATGAGAGTGGAGTGCCAATGCATTACAAATGTCAGTCTGCATTTTCCCTGAATTAAGCAATGATTTTATTGCAGATAACCAAGAAAAATGAGGAATGCAGAGTAAATCAGGTGACAAATACTGCACAAGATTATTAGACAGTAAGTGCCATAAAATAAAGTTGAAAAGACATTTGAAAAATGAGCACAAAGGGTATGAAATCACCAACAGGTAAATGGGCAAGATCAACACACTCTTTCCAGAAGATTCAGGGTTTCTCCAAAATGTCAGGTCATGGTTATTCAATGCTTACATTTCTGTCCTCTTAAACACCTACACTGAGGCTTAGACAAGAGCAGTAAATGCTCCTTAGCTCCGTCACTTGACCTACTGTATTGCTAAATTTTTATAGCAATAAATCTAATGAAAAATAGTCCACTGCTTCCAATTATTTCCTCTCATTTAAATTAATCTCTGGATTTAGTCTGCAGTTTGTTCATTAGTCAAACAGATGCTTCTCAACATCAATAACATCACACAGTCTTCTGATAAGGAACTCAGAGAAGCAGTTCACTAGTGATAGAGCAAAACCTAAAATACATTGACTAATCAGCTTTGCTAAATTACACTGGGTCTGCAATGGCTTGACTCAGGCCAGCATTATAAATCTCTTGCTCACAATTAGCCTTGCACTTTTGTAGTTTCACACTCAGCATCAAGATTGTCTTTTTATTATGACTGGTTACTCATGTCTTCATTAATTCAGTGGAATTCATCCAGCAGTGTAAATAGGGAGAGGATCAGACCCCATATTTTGGAGTGAGAGAGTTTCACAAAGAGATTCCTTGCATTGTAGGTCTGCTCTTATCCAAACAATATGTGAAACAGGTACACAATGGCCTTTAGTTTCCTGAATGCTTATGCAGTGTGTTTTTCATCAAACAGTTTGGATTAAATACATGAATTACACTTTCTAAAAACAGGTCTCCATTATAAGCATGAACAATACCTGAGAACCTCAGGAAATCTTTTAGGTTTCAGATTTATAATGGAAAAATAAACATAGTACTATGTTTCCTCTCAGATAGGGCTTTTCAATTTGTTTAACTTTAATGGGTTTGAAACTTTCCAACCACGCTTCCTCTCAGGAGAGAGCACTTGGGATTCAATCTGTCTCTATTTTCTAAGTGTTTCCTTCTGAGTCCCTGTGGGCCACAGCCTCCAGCCACTTTCATCTCTAAACCAAACCTATTTTTTATGGCTTACAGTGAATGGCTTCATGGCTCTTGGACATCCTACATGTTTTACGAACAAATATTTGAAGACTGTCTTGTATATGTTTTTCAGTGGAAAACAGATTATTATATTACAGTATATTCCACTTAGTAACATGCTCTGTTAGGGATTTCTCTGTATTAAGACAACTCAACTTATAGACCTGAAGGTGCACAATTAATGTTAAATTTAACTTATGACTAGTTGAGACACATCATCAGCCTGAAACATTGCATAATCAGCCAGATGCACTTAGCTGAATATGTTAGGCTTTGTGAAAGGTAGTGTGTCACACAGTCACATCATAACTCAAGACAGCCACTTTGATCCATCCGTCCTTGTAGGAGCTGAGATAACAATTCCTGAAGCCATGTAAAGACTGAGCAGCTGATTATAGGCTTCTCAACCTGTTAACAGAGAGACTAGGAATGCATATTTCAAGTGTGTTTATGCTCAATGTAAATCAACATAGGCCCACAAAGGACAGATGCAAAGTTATGTTTTTTCAAAATTAATTAAAACAGCAACAGAGCAGCTTAATCAACTGACCTGGTGTTTCATATCATCTGGCTAATTAAAATAGGATTGCTGTTAAAGGACATCAAACTTGTCCTCTTTCAAAATTTCTTTTAAACTTGTAGATTTATTTTGCAGCAAGCCTTACCTGACAGTAAGTGTGGCAGACAGTCTGCCACTCTTGGGGTCACTGCCCCTAACAGCCTTTCTTTGTGTGAAAGCCTGCAAAAATCAGAGTCATTCTAACACTTACTCTGTCTTCCCTTACGATGTTGATACTTTTTCAACTCATTATCCAAATGCAAAGGTGTCATGTGCTGAAGCCAGAGACTGAGGCTTAACTTTGTATGGCTACAGAAAGGGCCAAGGTTTTGATATTCACACAGTAATTTCCAAGGAGTTTAAGGGCCAAAATCAATGGCATGATCCAGCTGTTGTGCAGTGCTCTAGGAATATAAAGCAGCTGTAAGGATGACTGAGTTTTAATTAGAGCAGCATGAAGTAGCCAGGACATACCAGTGATCTTGGCTGAAATACTGTGTGCTGGAAAGGAGTGCTTAGTATTATTGTTTTGGATATCCGTCTGCATTTCTGATGGCATCACAATAAAGAAAATAAGTTTCTGAGCAGTTGCATGACATTATTTCACATATCCAAATCCCAAAACTTTGCTTATCTGTTGTTTCACCCAGGTCCCAAAACTGATTCTGGGGACACTGCCAGTCTAACACTGGTAACAAATGACCTCCTGCTGTCAGTCCTGATCACGTGTCCGTATCTTACAGCATTCCTGATCTGCTGAAGGGATTGTGTTCCCTGAAGAAATAGCTCATATGATTTATAACAGTTTTAGCATTTAACTCTACTTTTTTTTTTCCAACCCTTATCGTATTGCATATTAAACTGGAAACTTTTCCTAACAGTTTCCAGTCAAACAAGAAGACTTTATGTGGTCAGTCACCTTGATTTTGACATTTATTGGCTACTCATTTCAATATGTGCTCACAGCACTGGTACTCGGCATGGGAACTCTTCAGTCCCTCCTCTGGTTCAGTCATTTGTTAAGCTTTATGCACAAAGGACAAATGCTATGATTATTTACTTGAGTCTGTATTGTTGTTCTGGGCATGGATCCTTCAGTTTTCACAAGTTAGAATCCACACAAGACTTTATGAAATAACCTTTATGTTAGTTTTACTGACATCAGGAGGAAATCTGTGAGGAATTTGCTGAGTAGGATGTCAGGAGAGGACAGGCTGCATGCTATTCCAAGTCTTTTCCCCGCTGATGGCAATTTGTTCTCCCTAAAGCTCTTGAAATGGCAGGTTAGATTAGGCTCTGTTACTAGTGCTGTTAGAATCAGCAAAGGGGTTCTTTGAACTTAATGTGTAGTCCCTCTTGCTAATTGGACATGATGATTTTGGCTCCATAGTACTTTCCCTTAAAATAATAATAACATTATAATACACAGACACACAAAAAAGCTGATTTAAAGCCATGATATGTTTGTTGCCATTGGCAATAAATTGGTCATCTGGATCTCAGTTGCAGGTCTAACTGATTAGGATATGACATGAAAGTGCTGGGTTTCTGACAGGCTAACAAAGTGTTGTAGGGACAGTGCAATTGAGTTAGTGAACCAAAACTGGAATTTGTTTCTCTGCTGTGGCTTTGGGGACTGTATCTTTCAGAGGCTCTGCTGTGCAGAAATTTGGAGTGGGGCGAAGTGATGTGCAGAAGTTCCCAGTACACAGGTTTGATTGCGGAGAACTCAAGCGCTAAGCAAGCCAAATCTGTGCCCAGTGATTACCAATCAATATATAGCACTAGGAGTGAAAAATAACTTAAATATACTCAAACTGGAGACCAAATAATATAAACCTCCACCAGATCTGAAACACCCCACAAATGATGAGGAGAGCTAGAAAAAATTGTAAATAGTATCAGTCTGTATCTGAAAGTGAAAAGAAAAAGGGGAAGGGGAAGGGGAAGGGGAAGGGGAAGGGGAAGGGGAAGGGGAAGGGGAAGGGGAAGGGGAAGGGGAAGGGGAAGGGGAAGGGGAAGGGGAAGGGGAAGGGGAAGGGGAAGGGGAAGGGGAAGGGGAAGGGGAAGGGGAAGGGAAGGGAAGGGAAGGGAAGGGAAGGGAAGGGAAGGGAAGGGAAGGGAAGGGAAGGGAAGGGAAGGGAAGGGAAGGGAAGGGAAGGGAAGGGAAGGGAAGGGAAGGGAAGGGAAGGGAAGGGAAGGGAAGGGAAGGGAAGGGAAGGGAAGGGAAGGGAAGGGAAGGGAAGGGAAGGGAAGGGGAAGGGGAAGGGGAAGGGAAGGGAAGGGAAGGGAAGGGAAGGGAAGGGAAGGGAAGGGAAGGGAAGGGAAGGGAAGGGAAGGGAAGGGAAGGGAAGGGAAGGGAAGGGAAGGGAAGGGAAGGGAAGGGAAGGGAAGGGAAGGGAAGGGAAGGGAAGGGAAGGGAAGGGAAGGGAAGGGAAGGGAAGGGAAGGGAAGGGGAAGGGGAAGGGGAAGGGGAAGGGAAGGGAAGGGAAGGGAAGGGAAGGGAAGGGAAGGGAAGGGAAGGGAAGGGAAGGGAAGGGAAGGGAAGGGAAGGGAAGGGAAGGGAAGGGAAGGGAAGGGAAGGGAAGGGAAGGGAAGGGAAGGGAAGGGAAGGGAAGGGAAGGGAAGGGAAGGGAAGGGAAGGGAAGGGAAGGGAAGGGAAGGGAAGGGAAGGGAAGGGAAGGGAAGGGAAGGGAAGGGAAGGGAAGGGAAGGGAAGGGAAGGGAAGGGAAGGGAAGGGAAGGGAAGGGAAGGAAAGGAGAAAAAAAGAGAAAGAAAAAGAGAAAGAAAAAGAGAAAGAAAAAGAAAAAGAAAAAGAAAAAGAAAAAGAAAAAGAAAAAAAGAAGAAGACCTTCTCCATGTCAGAAGGAGAGGAGGATGGGGGCATCAAATTGACCTTGTTGGCTTGGAAGTCCTCAGCAAGGACCACCTCAGATGGGAATGGATGGCTTTAGCTCCACGGGATCTGGATAGCCACAACTGAGTTTACCTGGCTTCAGTGGTAGGACTTTCACAGGACAATCAGGTAGAGATACAACTGTTCATACCACCTTGGAGGCTGATGAAAATTATTAGTTTTCGTATTGGTTATTCCAGGTCATTTTCATGGACTCTGCAGATGTTCATTATTATTATTTTGTCTGACTTGAATAAATTAAAGACTCACATTCCCAAATGGTTGTGATAGGACCGGGTACGACCGGTGGCTGCACTGAAAGAGCAATGCTGCGCAGCTGGACTTGGATGCTGCATCAAGCAGACTCTGGATTCGACAGACTCTGTGTCTGACTCTGGATTGTGTCAGAACCTGGATTGTGAACAAACCAGGCCAAGGGAATGCAGACCTCATTCTTGGTTTTGCTTTTGCAGATGACTCCTCTGTTTGTTTCAGTCATGATGGTCAGAGGAGAGTGATAAACCAAATGACTAATACAATGAAGAACAGAACAAATATCTGCCCTTAGCAATCCTGGAGTTTCCTGAATTTCTAAATTTTCGTGCCTAAAGTATTAATCCATTGTGCTGTCTAACCCTCCCCCAGTCTCTTGTCCTCATATGCATCATGACTTGATTTGAGCAAACAAGAAAAGGTCTTTGTTCCTTTTGACAATGTTATACTTTGCCAATGTTCTTTTGTGAGAGCACATGTTTGCTGCTTGCCCTTCTTATTGGACTATTGGCACAGGGCTATGGATACTCTCTGAATCAGGACAATTCTCTACTCAGTAAACAGCTTGAATAACCAAACCACAGGGCTGTAATTCCTATACTGACTAGGAGAGGACCTGTGGCTAGTCTAGCTATGTAACACCACTCTTGCCTTCATCCTTTCACCTGGTCTGCTTGCTGCCCTGGAAAGGTGTTTGTCATACAGTTGTTAGGAGGAGCAGCATCCCAGCACCTCAGTGCTGAGCCTCCTGCACTGAAAAAGAAATATTTGGTTCATCCTGTTGCCACTGCTGCCATAGTGGGGTTTGCTGTTTGCAAGTAGTGTAAAAAAGTAGCAAAGTTAGAGCAGACACACTTGCTGAGGTACAGCATGAGAATCAGCAAAACCTTTTTGCTTTATCAAAGGCTCACTTTTTAGCTTCTAAAATTGATTCTTTTAATAGTGGGGCATAGCAACACATGGACTATGTTCACCAAGGACTATATTAACATTAGTTCCATTGTTTGAAAAGAAAAGACAAGACAGGAATAAGCACAAATGTACTCTCATGAAGAAAATAAATAGATTTCTGAAAATTCCATATCCAGGTGTCTTTCTGAATAAGTATAATCTGTGTGAAAGCAGAAAAGGATTTCACAAATATTAAAAGAGGAAACCCAGTCATCACTAAGGCAGATTTATACCACTTTAACTCCATTTTCTTAATTCCAAGGTAAACTCTTCTCTAGCTAAATGATGGCACAGATTTACAAAGAACAGAGTTTGTGCTGGTATAATTCCATTAATTTTGTCATTTTCAGGAAAACTTGTGGTTTCATCCAGAATACTTTTACATGAGTAATGCATGCTGACCAACTAAGGAGTAACATAGACTTGTTTCACAAAGATTCATGTTTCCCAGGCTTCATCTGGAAAAACATCTTGGATGCATGAGGCATGAGGAATGATAAGCTATTAGATCATCACTGAGACAAAAAAATAAACTTTTATATATCACTCTACCCATGTTTTGATTACTGTGCTTCCCAGCTGCCAGAAAGTACAAACAGGAGTCACAGAGGAGACAGTTCAAGTAGCTGACACCACTAGACAAACATGCCACTAGGTCTGATGAGGGCTGAGACATTTATTCTCTGGAGTGGCCGTGTGGCTGAAAGGGACTAGCCAGGAGCAAGGAAGGTGGCAGCAGTGCCAACTGCCTGCAGTGCAGCCTTTCTAGCCTGTTTCAGCTGAGCTGGGAGACAAGGACTAATCATCCCTCTTTCCAGCCCACTGGGGTGTCCAGTGCCTGGGAATACCTCTGATTTGAAGGAAAATGGATCTTTGGAGAAAAGTAATGCTGCTGCTTTCTGGGGCCTTGCACCCAGCTGATGAAGCCTGTCTTGAGACACAGCCACTCTCAGAGCACTGGACTGAGCACTGTGCCCAATCATGATTTCTCACATATTGTTTTACAGCTTTCTGCTCCTTTGAGTTAACCCATTTCAAATCAAACTGTGAACTTCACATGAAGACAACACTAGCAATGTCACCATTAGTTCCAGTCCAAACCTACTAAACATTTGTTTTATCACCTGACAGCCAGAACGTGCCTGGAAAATGGTAAGAGAGGTGATGCAGATTAGCTGGCCTACCAAAGATTTTTCACTCCTGCAGTTGGGAAATCTCTGGTGTTAGGTAAGCACTGGTCATTTCTTTTTGCTGGCAGCAGAGAACCAAGCTGATAATCCACAAGGTGCAATACACTGTGGACATAGGAACACACTCTAGTATCTCTAGTAAGTAGTTTCTAAAGACCACTGCTCCTGTAGTTTCTAAAGACCACTGTCTCCTGCCAGGACGGTAGAAAACTGCTGAGAGCAACAGCACACAGGAGCAGGTTGAAAATCATCACAGGTCTTGCCTTGTTCCTATCCTTACTATGACCGATCAAAATACCTAAAAGTGATATATCACTAAGGGAACACAGCATGGAAGCTAAAGTCATTCCGTGGGCCTTGCAAGTCTGCTTTAACCTAGGAATGAACCAGGGGGCAAACAGCAAATACAATTAGGAAATGAGGAAGCCCTTAGCTCTCTGCAAAATAAGTTTCAACTTTTCACTTTAAAATTACTTTTTATTTCAAAATTAAGTCATATTTTTCACAAGTAGGAGATGAGACAAAAATATTAATGTCCCAAAAGCAAACTCAAAGCTTTCAGTAAATTTTTGCTGTCTCTTTCTGACCTGATGTGGATCTTGAATGTGTGTTCTTTTTAGTAGCCATAATTTGCACAGCTCTGTTTTTTCTGAAACCAGTAAACTACTGCTACATTTTAGTAATTTATTTTTCCGTTGTTTCAAAAAAAAAAAAAATACAAAAATAATCACAATTTAGATACCCTTAAAGATTTCACAGCAAAGGGAAAAATATTCGTCAGAGGACCTGTATCTTCTACAAACATAGTCTCCAAGAGACAACAGTGCAAAAAAAACCCATCTGCAGCATCTCAAATTTCAACTGTCAACCAAAGCAGGGAGCAAGTTCCAAATCTCTGTCAGTGACTCCTTTGTAGGAAGTTTCAGTTGTTGATAGATATGGAGTACCAGCTTGCACATGAATGCCTTGTCATCTGGTGAGATGTAAATTTAACCCCCTCCATTAGACTGGGCTGCCTTCCACCTCCCAAAAGGTTCCTCCTCTGTGAAGTTTAATTGGTTTCAAAACAGGGAGTTAAAAATAGTCTCTGGTACCAAACTTGCCCTTGAATTTCACTATCAATTTTGGTGGTTTTACAATAATATTTTTCTCACTGGGGAAAAAAAAAGGAATTCTCTGGATACATGTATACTGGAGATTAACCATGTCCAGGACTCCTCTCCGACTGTGAGGCCAGCTGTCCTGGAAAATACTTCAGACTCTTCAGCCCTCTTAGCATCCATGACATGTTGGCTGCATCCACACTGCCCACTGGGAATTGCTCCTAGCCCATGCTGACTCCTGAAACATGCCCTCAAATGGATCGGGAGGGTGTTAAATGGCCTGGCCAGAAGTGTGCCAAGGACCACTCCAAGAGTTTAGCATGAGTACAGGCATTCGCCTTCCAGTATCTGCGCTCATGCCCTGTCACTGTTTAATTTACAACTTTTCCTTTCCACAGCCTTTACAAACAGAGGAAATGGAAAACTAATCAGCCATGTAAAAGGAAAGTGCAACTCACCATAAATACACAGTCCGGAGAGAGAAAATAAGCAATGGGTGGTGGGAAAACAGAAAAAAATCCGAATTTTTCAAGTCAGGTCAAGGCATGCAGAACTCAATTACTTATTCTAGAGGCATATTTTTAAGTTGCTACTGAGGGATGTTTGGGAGATAGAGTGGTTCAGCAGGAGTCGGGAAGAGACGAGGAAGCTGAAGCAGAGAGAGGTTGCACAGCATCCCCACTTCACGCCAGGCTTATCCTGGCTTTTGCTGGGCTTGGTGGCACAAATTTTGAGCTCTTCTGCTTCATGTCACTGATAAGGGGACTAGCTCTGTGAGGCTGCAGAATGGTCCTTGCATTATTCAAAGCCCTGGCCTTCACTTGCCATTACTGTTTGCAAAGAGGTAAAAGGAAAGGAGAGTCTTACTTCATTCCTGGCAGTGCCAGCCCAGTGACTGTCATTATTTCCCAGTAATCCTGCAGGTTTTCCACTGACTTCAGAAGTTGTGGCAAAGAAAGTAAAGAAGTAAATGTCAGCCTAACTGATTTAAATAATACCAATGCCTCATGCTGACAGGGAGCTGCACAAAAACTTGCAGATACCTCACCTGGGCATTGAGAACGGCCTCAGCCACTTTAATAGCTTTAACTTTTAGAAACCGTATTTGCATGCCTCGTCTAACTTCATGGCTTCAAAATCCCTAGATAACAACTTCTTCACTCGAAAAGAATGAAGTTAAAGAGTTATCCTGCATGTACAGGTTGAACTGGTTTTGATGGGGTATTTTAACAGCCTTTCAATGTTAATCTGCTTAAATCTTCACCTGGCTTTTTAATTCAGAGCAAAAATTCAGGCTAAGCTGAAAACACAGCATAGTTACTTTGACTAAGGAAGGAAAGGAGAAAGAAGAAGCAAATAAATATCTCTTCATGGGCTTGGTCTTGCATTAGCATTACTAAAATTACATGCTGCCAGATTCTTTAATGTCTGTGATGTCTTAAAATCCAGTTTCACCAGGGATAAAACCTAAGTGAATTGTGTTTGTCTTGTTGCAACTAGCCAAACACCCTACCTTTCTTAACTTTTAAAAAAGGGTTGAATTTTCTTTGTTTTCCTCTAGGATAGAGTAAAATATCCTCAGCTGCTTTTCTTAGAAAGTAATTTCAGTTTAGAGCCATGGAAAGATATTAAAAAGAGCTCCAACAAATGGAGTGGGTGTTTTACAAGCCAACGTGAAGTTAAAATTGTCTGCACTGGTATAAATTCACACTGCGCAGCTTTAAGTATTTCACTTGTGTCACTTAGGTCTCATCCATAATCTGTAGAGTCTTTGAAATGGAGTCTGAGCTCTCTGAGGCTATGTTAGGACTTCAGGCCTGTCGTCCTCCTCAGTAATGCAGCTCCAGGGACCACTGCTAAAGCCCACCATGACTCCTTTTTATCAGGGACAGCGTCCCCTGATTTTCTTCCCATGGTAAAAGGTGCTGGGTAGAGGATGGTGTTGTTCCAGTCTCCCTGTAAGACATGGCTGGAGGATTCCACTGCATTCTGACCCTGGGAGGTCTCAGTTTTGCCCCTCTGAGTCAGTCCCAATCTCTCTAAAGAGGTTGTGCCCTTAATTTGGGCACATCAGTGAACCGACTGATAAACTGGGGCTGGATCCAGAAATGCATCATCACAAAGGCCAACTTTTCTGATGGGTGGGGAGGCACTAGCAGGTATTTGGCACCTCGTTATCAGCATCTGACACAGTGTCACACTTGGTGGCAAATGTTTAGGACACGACAGAGGCTGTGGGACTGCGTCCACCCCTCACAGTCCCTGCTATAACCAACCCTGACAACTTCGTATCAATGAAATCACGAACTCAAGTGACTTGTGCTGTTGAGATGGATTTTCTAGAAGGCATCAGACCTCTGCTGGAGGTATACTTCTGCCTGAGAGGGGCAGAGAACCCAGTATTCCTAACAAGCATTGAAAACAGTCAAAAGGTGACCCTTACTGAGCTCCCTAACTGGGAAATGAGCTCATTTGATTCTCCAGCCACAACCTCTCATGCTAAACTCTTTTCTTGGGAGAAAGAGTGCAGGAATTTGGCCATAATTGTACAAAACAACTACTTTAAGAAAGAGCAATAATAAATGGATCTACATTAGCTTTCTTTTAGTTAGAGAAACTAGAGACTAATTTTTATTAATGAAAAATATGAAAAAATTTAATAATAAAATTTTCAAGTTTCTATTTCATATGAGGAACTGTATGACAGAAAAGCAGTGGGGATCTCAGTGTTGCTGAAGGGAATTGGTGGGTATCTCTAAATATTAAGGCATCATTGGATCTTGGAATACAAATTTAAAAGAGCAATTTGACATTTCACAATAATGTCAAAATTTTGGTCACCATCCAAAAAAAAAAAAAAAAAAGAGAGAGAAGAGAGGGAGGAGAGAGGTGGCATATAGAGATGGCATATTATTGGTAGACCAGGTAAGAAAGCAGCATATAAGTACACCACTGTTTTTCTTTATTTAGTGAAAAACTGTCTGACCCAGCAGTTACGTAATACCTCAGCATTCCGTATTTGTTCCCTTAAATATTTTTCATCTGCCTTCAAGGAAGTTTAGGTGATTGAGAAATTACTTTGGGCTGCTTCTCCTGTGTGGTGGACCCAGTGCCTTGGCAAGGACCTGGTGCTGTTGCTGCTGGCAGCTCTGTCATATCTTGGCTCTGCTGGGACCAAGCTGTGATTGGGAAAAGGAAGATTAGCCAGTTTTCCTCCTTTGAGGAAGCAAATCCACCTCTTGTCATATTAAAGGTGCCATACTTAGTTATCATAAGAAACAAGATGTAAGAGAGTATTCTCGTCTGTTTGTTTCACATTTCATTTACTGTGAGAATTACCAGTGAGAATAAACCTCACTCAGGTTTCTATGCCAAGTGAAAGTGTCTAAGTGAGCTTTCAGTACCACTGCTTGCTCCTTAGTACTCACTGCAGAGACCACAGATAAGAGCTTTTCCTTATCTGCATTTGTCCACATGCAGACTGCATGAATTTCAGAGGTAAGAGAGCTTTTTACAGACCTGCCCAGATGAAAGTTAAAGGGCAGCTCTCCAGAGCATCCAATAGCCAACGAGTAATTACAGCTGTCCCAAAAAAGCAAGCTCAAACTAAACAGCTGAGCCTCCACTGTATATATACTGAAAATATTTCCCAAGGCTTTCAGAAAAGTCAGAACAAAGGCCTCATGTTGAATGAATATTGCCTTACTTTTAGTAATTAAGAATATTTTATATCTTTAAACCTGAAAGACTCTGCTAAATGAAATTGAATTCGAGGAATACATACACCCTATGCCTCCATATTAAATTGTGTAACTCATTTAATCAAAGTAAATTCAAAAACATGGTATTCTACTAAATCTTTTCAATTCACCCTGCACAACACCACTGACTGCAAAAAAATCCCTACATAAATTTAAAACCAAAAAATTAAAAAATCAGTCAGCAGTTTGTCAGTTGATTCTAGGCCTGCAAAACCACCCTGATATGAAATGGCCAGAGAACTTAAGAGAAACTCTGCACAGCTAGCAGATGGCCATGGGCTCAACCTAAGGTAGCTGTCAGGCTTGCAAAAAATCTCTTTATTCTGATTGTACTTACTGGTACTGTTATTACTTTTTGCCATCAAGAAAAACAAAAGCCTGCATGAAAAAGTGCTCAGCAGCACATCCCAGTGTTGTGGAATGACCTGGCTGCAGCACCAGATTTCCAGGCACTAGAATTCACCTGGCCATAGCCTGCGGAAGCAGCAAACACCAAGGATTCGACAAAACTTGGACTTGTTGAAATAAGCATATGTGTCAAAGACAAAGGATTACAGTTAAAGCGATAGGAAAGCCTAGAAAATAAAAATATTGGGAGAACTCAACACTTAGAATTATGGTACAAAAGTCATGGACTGGTGTGGCAAGTCCCTTGTCCTCTGCTCAGCTGGGGTGCAACACAAGGTCTCACAAAGGATTTCTGCAGGTAGCCAAATATATGACATTACCATTCAAGTAAGCAAGAACAAAGCTGGGGAACTCTGTGTAAATACTTGTTACTGACTGACCTCTTACACCTTGATGATGCATTTCTATAAAGGAAATAAACCCCAAAAATTGTTTTTCTCTTTGTATATTCAAAAAAGCTGAGAAGTGCAATTATATTAGTCTTGCTCCTCAGAGAAATATCTATAAAGGCAAATATTAAATAAATGGTTTGCTGAAATAATGGAACAGTTATGGGACTTCATAACACATGCATATTTTTAAAAGAAAGAAAGAAAATACTGGGGGAGGAGTATTTTTTTTTGTTGTTAATTGTTTTGAAGTCCATAACTAGAAACACATCATTACCAGTTTGTACTCACATCAACTTTATATCAGAGAAGAATAAAGTTTTGTTTGCATAACATTGACAGTAACTATATAAATTTAAGAAAGCAAGTAACTTATGCCAAGTTAATGTCAATTAGCATATGAATGACAATTTAAGGAGGATTATATGATGTATTGCACGTTTGAAACAACTAAAAATAGAAAAGCTATACAAGCCATAAAAATTGCACAATGTACAACTTTCAGTTCCAGGAAGATTGTGTTTGCAGTCCTTGACTTCAAATGGAGTTGCTTTCTGACTGTTGGGATAGATCTTCTGGGGCCATAATTAATACAGACAGTCCCGAGCTTTCCAAATGACTCAGACATTTAAAAATATGATATGATATTTGGCTTAAAGTTGTGGAATTTTTATAAAATCATTTAGTATTTGCCTTCCAGTTTTTGAGCTGGTTTCACAGTTTCAAAGTATGTTCTAGCACCTTGAGGAACTTTAAAACTGGAAATAAAGAATCCTGTATAACCAATGTGATACTAGCAATGGGGCTTTTAAAAGACAGGAAAAATCCAAGATGATTATTGTGAGACATGCAATATGGTCATAGAATTCCATGGTGCCTGCTGCAGAGTTCCTTGTTACACTAAGTCCTTACCTCAGGATGCTTATTTTTAACTTATTATGCAAAAAAATTCAGAGAAAATTATGTGCATTCAGGATGTCCTTGGGAATCCTCGACAGTCCCCAAGGGCTTTAACAGCTCTGCAGTTCAGATGAGCCTTTGAAAAACTTTTGGTTTTCATGTTCACATTTTCATGTTTTGAAATAAGTCATTTTGGTTGCCTCCTGGAGCTGACATCTGCAGAAAGCTCAGGTATTGCTTTCCAGCCATGCTATTGCAACAGCATGTCCTGAATGTTATTTATTTAGGAGTGTGGCTCTACCTGGGAGCTCCTGCTTGTCGGCAGAACAGCCCATGGTGTGCAGTAATACCTGTGTCGAGGGATGCTTCCAGGGCAGGGGCTTCGCTAGAAGCTAGGTCCGAAGGGGCGAGGAGGGAGTCGAGGGTAGAGATGTCCCTGTGCCATCGCTCTGCTGCTCCCCTGAGGCTGACTGGGGTCCCTGCTGCTCCCTAGAGAAGAGATAAGGCTCAGGGGCCGCACACCAGGACAAAGAGAGAAGCAGCATGTTCTGCTTGTCTGCCAGCTAGCCAGCAGGCCAGCTAGAAAACACAGGATTCCAGATTTCAAGTGGCTTGAAAATACTTATATTTTTTATTTAGAGACTCCCATTGTCTTTATCCATGTGTTTCCAAAGCCATGACAGTGCAGAGTGGCCTGAAGAATCCAGAATACACGAGGTGAGGCATTTGCAGCTATGATCCAGTACACCAACCACGTGGTGAAACCTCACACTCCCTTTGCCTCCAAAGAGCTGCTATCACAAGTCACAGCTTTCTGCCGTAATTTGGCAATCAACACCAAGAAACCCCCTCCATCCCAAAAAAAGCATCCATAATGAGGGAAGGAAAAAGCTGGTAGGTGATGTGCTGGGTTCCTCATTGAGTCAAGCAGTTCTGCAGAATATGTGCAGTGCAATGACACGACATGGTGAAATGACAGCAGAGTATTAGTGACACTGCAGGCACTCTGCAGAGTTCTGTCTGCTCAGTGGGAACACAGGACTCCTGTGGCTGGCCGAGCTGGCCAACCTGCAGCACAGCAAGAGATGCAGACCAGTTTCTTTCACAGCCCACAAAGCAAACAAAGGAAGGCTGGGAACATGGTGACAACTCCAAACTGTATGGAGGTACAGAAGACATGCAGGGAACTAGGAGCTTTGTGCCAGGAGAGCTGGGGATGTTACAGGGCATATGGGGATCAGAGCCATCACACTGGAGGGAGGCACGGTCTCATGTTGATAAAAGCTCATTCTTGCATTTGATTAATTTGCATAAACAAACAGAATTGTGGATTCCCTGAATTCTGCCCTGACCCTCTTGACTGAGCAGCATGGTTACGGCATAAACAAAGTTTTGCAGGTGAAGCACACTCCAAAGACAGCTGGCATGGAAACATCATAGCCAGTGGGTCTGGGCAGTGCTGTGTCCAGACAGGCTCAGTGGCAGGACTGGTGGGGCCACAGAGTTTCTGAGGGCCGTGAGACCATGGAGGTCTTTCCTGGGCAAGCAGACCATGGTGTTCTGGGAAGCTGTGATCTTTTTAAAAAAACAGCAACAATTTTGTTCAACTCTACAAACTGACTGATATTTAAATAATTTATATAGTTCTAATAACAATATAGTCATACAAGGAACATTACCATTTAAGGAACAAAGCAGGACTACTGCAGTATCTAAGTTAATAGCAGTGAGAACTGTGTATTAACCATTTGCTCCTTATTTCTTAACAAACTGCATGTGAATTCTTGCAAAATAGTAAGTATCAACTTCATATTTGTATCTTTTTTTTCCCTTGTCCTGAATGGAAAGAACAAGATCTATTGGATTATGAGCAATATAAGGAGAGATACAGTAATGAAATCTTAACCAGCTCTAATCACAGTTAAATTGGTGCATACATATTAAGGAAAACTTAGCTTTACATGAAGGTTATTTTATTGATAAATATTTTCGTTTTCTAGAAAATTTGCTTAGGGAACTTCAGTCTTGAGCAACTACTTCTTGGAAAAGATTGAGCACTTACCCATCTATTTATTTATTTATGAATAGCAGAAAACTTTTCCTATATGTGCAAGAATTCAGGTTATCATGCTGTTATACCCACAAGCCCTGAATCACATCTCTCATGACAATTTACAAGAAGCAAAATAGAGATAACTTGTATGAAGCACATGGGATTTACAGCAGTTAATTCTTTCCCTCTGAAAAGTTTATCCTTCAAAAAAATTCAGTGACAGTTTTCTCATTAATTTGAATGGAGGAAGGATCAGGACTACTGCCTTTAAAAGTTAATGTGCAACTATCTAGATCTAAAAAAAGAAAATGAGTCATGTTTCACAATGAAGAGCTGAATTTTCAGTGCAATTTACACAATGTAGGAAACAAAGAAGAGTTTGCTGTCAACTAGTGCATACTAATTATTAAGATGCAAAAGGGATGGACCAAGGCTTAGTGGGTCAAATTCTGACTTCATTTGCCTTTACTCTTCAGAGGTTAAAGATGTTACTCTGGATCTCCATCAGCCTAAATGAGATTGAAATCTGATGTTCTGTAAGCAGAAAAGTGGCATTATTCACAATTCGCAGAAACCTTGTTCACAGAAGACATTGTATAAAAATAGGCCCCTAAGGGTACTTTCCTTCCACTCTTGATTGTTTTAAAATAATTTTACAAGTGTAGTAACTGCACCTATATCTTCCCAAGAAGAGACATCCTGGAACACTGATAGGACTTAAGTAATTTCCATCCTCTGATACCTGGCCAAGCAGCAGGATAAGGTAGATGGGGTATACTCTTTGGAAAACCTTTTTCTTCATTAAACATTAAAATATCTCAAGATAATATTTATGCCTATACATGTCTTCTTAATATTAACTAAGTGGTGCCACAGTAAATATGGTGAGCAAAAGAAAGAGTCAAGATGAATATCACTGTATTAGTTAAAATATTCTCCATTATACAACAGTGTGTTGTACTAAAAAGCCCATGGGATTTTGCTGCTGAGTTGAATAAAGCTGGTATTTCACACACAGACATCACACAGGTGAATCAAAATGCTCCTAAACCCCATGTTAGGCTAATGAAAGACAAAGCTTTGGTTGCAGACTTTGCAATTACTAGCCACTTTAACCTAGCAGGGCTGCAATAACATCACAGCCCTTTGCAGGATGAAGGATGAAGCAGGATGCTTCTTGGACTGCCTTTTGCATCCCAGTTGTTGAGAGTTTTATCATGTGCACTAAACAGAATAATTTTTGTTTGTTACTCTCAGCAGAGTAATAAGAAGCCATTGATTCTCTGTAGATTTGTTTTGGAGAAAGCTTCTCATCTTTCCTCATTCACATACACATGCTCCTCTCCCCCAGTTAAGCAAGGACCAGGAAACCAAACCTAGCAGAAAGCTGAAGTTTTCTTTGGCACATTTGCCAAGATACCCTAATGAAAGAGATCAGTTAAAGTCCCCCTATCCTCATTGATCTACAAGCCACTGTTCCCAGGAATCTCAAAGGAAAACCCAGGGAAAGCCAAGAGCTCTCAAAGCTGCTTTTCACTCCAAGCTCCAAGCCCCAGGGGCCACACTGGTGATAGTTCAACAAAGGGCAAGTCCTTCTGGATAGACAGTCTGGTGGGCTACTGTGAAGACCTGGCTGTGCACAGTTAGTCAGAATGGGACACAAAATGAAGCTGATTTTGTCAAGCACTCTACACCCCACCAGCACCACTGGACAAGGCCTCAGGATGCATGAAGGGCCACCTCCTTCCCAGGATCCACCGGCCACCACGGGGGCAGGAGGCGTGCCACAGCTTCCACTATCAAATCAGCCCTTTGACTATCATCAGAAATGTTTGTTAGAATTACAGTCCCATTTAATGTATTGTCAGTGCCCCAAGGACCCAGGACCCCACATCAGCCCCAGCCCCAGGATTGCCACAGCAGGGCTGGTCTCCAGCTCCACACTACCCAGCCCTGCCCTGCTCGCCCATGGATGCCACCAAGGTGGGCCCACAGCCCATCCCAGGCTCCTCTTATCTCCAGGAGTGTACCTGATGCCAGGGGCTGGGGCTGTCCCCACCTGTCTCCCTCAGGTCTCTGGTCCCCAGGGGATTGCCCCCCCTACCCCCATCCTCAGAGAGCAGCCACACCTGCAGTGTCCTGACATGTATTTCCTCAATTGCCTACTTAACTGCTTGTGTTCAGGGTTGGGATTCTCCTTTGCTCTTGTTCAAGAAATTGCTTGTATTTTAAAAGCTTTTCATTTTCATCGATCTTCATATGTGCATGTAGTAACTTCAATTTGTGCTTCCCTTTTCCTACAGTATATTACAAAAGCTTTTTTGCCTTCTGCCACAGGGCAGAAAAAGTCTGAAAAAGAAATCAGCATGTTTATTCCTGAGAAAAGAAGGACTATAGAAAAACAAATGCTCCCCCAGTATCTCTCCTTTACACTTACAGAGACATCCTACTCCAGTGATCCTGATCCCAAGCACTGGGATGTCAGGCTCAGCATAACTGGAAAAAAGTTTCTCTCTGAAGTTCCCTTTGAAACTTGATTAAACTATCAACTCAGTAAGAATTAGAAGTCAAACAGCCGAAAAAAGATTGCTGTTACAGTCTTAACAGCTGGCAGACAGGAGTTTCCTGGAGTTTTCCAAGAAGCTATGGTACAAGAGACCAGGGGATAGTGGATTTGACCAAACATCCTTTTCTCTGTGGCCTGGGAGGTGGTGAGATCAGTTGTACCCACATTCTCTTTTGCTTTCTGTTGGCTCACACCAACAGGAGCACTCTGCAGATACAGGTCCAGGGAACCAACCCTCTGAACTTGATAACTGAAATTTCTTCAGGGTAACATGTGAATGCAATTGTGGCTTCTCCAGGAAAGGTTCATCACATATTTTACAGTGTTCATATGAATATTCCCAGTCAATAATTGTCAAACAAAGTTTCAAAATGCCAGACTCATTTCTTCAATGATTACTGTCACAAATCTAACCAACTTCATACACTGAGGATCCCAACCAAATAATTTTCATTTATTTCCCAGCTTTTGATTGAAACCCTAAAACCTTTCATACTGTGATTTCAATCAACAACTTGGGGGGGAAAACCCCACATTATTTCTAATAAAGATCCCCTTAGAAGATTTCCAAACCTTCACTCAACCTCCTAAATATTTGGCACAGCACATGCTTGCAAGCCTGAAATTATTACCCTGTTTGCTATGGTTTCTTTTATTACTCTATTATACAAGACCGTTGTACCTTGTCATTTGTAGCACATTACCTCAGACTTGTTCAGGTACAAAGATGGACTTCTGGGATGATCAGGGTAATGGAGAGCCTATCATATGAGAAGACAGAATGAAGAGCTTGGCTTGTTTAACTTGGCAAAATAAAGTCTGTTAAGGGATCCAGTTGCTGTGTATAAATATATCAGAGAGGCAAACATCAGGGAGATGGGAGAGCCATTTCAATTAAATGACAATGTTGGCAACAGAACGCAGTGGCACAGATCAGCCAGAATTTAGCCTATGCTACAAACCAAAAACAGGTTCTCACAGGGAGAAATGAGATTTGGGAGCAATTTTCCAGTTGGAGAAACAGCAGTAAAAATCCTAAATGCACTCACAGTGGAACTTGATAAGTTTATGAAGGGGATTATAAAACATGATTCCTGAAATATTTTAACAATAAATTTGATCACCCATCAGATCCTTTCCAGTCCTGTGTTCCCATATATCATGCAGATTCTGTACACTTCAACCATGCATGCTTCAAAACAAGATATGCCAGCATACTTTATATGGTTCAAGCTATTTAAAAACAAATCAAACCAAACCAAACCAAACAAAAAACTCTAGCCAAATAGTTCAGTTTAGTAAGTGTATTTCTTCAGGGTACGGATAAAACTTAAATCATTTTCTCTCCCACAACAACAATAAATTCAATAGAACCCAAATATATTACAAAATAAACATCTTTTGCATTTCGTTGTCCACCACTGAAATTCCTAAGATTATTGATAATTAGTTCTACTTGTCATCTAGAACTGTTTAAGGTTTATTACAATTTTTATAAAATATTTTATCCATGGCTTTAAAACCTTTGCAGCTGAAGTTCAACTGTTATTTATGGTATTCTGCTCTAAGCTATAAATTAATTAAGGACAAGAACATTTCTGTGCTAATGCATTTTATGTTGGAGGGTATCCAAAAGATATAGCCAAAGGAACAGAATTATGATTGTTTCTAATTTATGTTGGTCATAGCATGGGTTGAACACGTGAGAGGAAAGATTTTTAAAAAAACAGAGCCGTCTGGTTTTGGAGATACTTCATTTCTTTTTTCATGCTTAAAAGGTTTCTTATGCTGAGTTTGAAGTAAAAACCTATGAACTTCTACAAAGCAGAAAATTTCTTGGGTAAAAAAAATAGTTTGTAAAAATCTACTTCCACCAAAAGCAGTAAAATGGTTACCTAAAAATTAATCATTTATTAAAAGTTCTTCTTTCTAAATGCACACTCATACACATTCACACAGAGAGCCCCCATGAACAGGACCAAACTATAGCCATGATAGTACTACACATATTTTCACTTTCCTGTAGCACCTACTTGAAATTTTGATGAAAATGCCAGCATGCTATCTTCATATAAATTATACTAGCACAGTGAAGGCAAATTTTACTACAAAGATGCCCCAAAATTACTATAATATCATATCTTAGGATACTTAATAAGACAAAATTCTGATTCACTCTACTCTCACCTAAGATGGCTTGGGGTTTCCTGGTCTTATTAGTTCACTGTTTTAGCCAGCATTAAAAATTAGTTTAAAATCTCTCACCTGTTGTTCAGTTTCTTGTGAACGATGCTGAATTCAGGTCTCAACATTCAGCATTATATACTCAGGAAGAAAGGATCCAGAAGAATGGAAAACGTCTCCATTGTCATCAGTTAATGGATGGCTTAGGACCTGAATTACTGACTTCTAAAATATTTTCCTATTTTATATCCATATTCTTTTGAAAACATTCTAAATTTCTGACTTTAATCAAAGGTGGTGAAAATCAAGAGCCCATTTACATATTTGTTTGTCTCCATAACTTTGCATGAATTTCTTCATTTTAAGGTTTTTTTTTACCATGTTCACTTGGTTTGCACATTCACTTGTGTTGTGAAGGAACAACTTCTCTAGCCTCTTCTTATTCAACATCCTTCCTTCATGCCTCTTTACACTTTCTTCTCTCAAGTAAACAATCACAGTTTCACTTTTGACTCTGACAATGCTGGTGATTTTCATCATAGCCTCTGTTCCTATTCCCATTTGTGCTGGTTTTGGCTGGGACAGAGGTACTGTTCTTCACAGTAGCTGGTATGGGGCTGTGTTTTGGATTTGTGCTGGAATCAGGGCGGATAACCCAGGGAGGTTTTCCTTACTCTTGAGCAGAACATGGACAGAGTCAAGGCCTTTTCTGCTCCTCACCCCACCCCACCCCATCAGTGAGGAGGCTGGGGCACAAGGACTTGGGAGGGACAGGTGACCCCAGCTGACCAAAGGGACACTCCATACCATATGGTGTCGCATTCAGTGTATGAAGCTGGGGGAGGAAGAAGTAAAAGGGGGACATTTGGAGCGATGGTGTTTGTCTTCTCAAGTAACTGTTACCCGTGGTGGGGCCCTGCTCTCCTGGGGATGGCTGAACACCTGCCTGCCCATGGGAAGTGGAGGATGAATTCCTGGTTTTTCCTTCCTTGCATGTGCAGCTTTTGCTTTACCTGTTAAACTCTCTCTATCTCAACCCACAAATTTCCTCACTTTTACTCTTCTGATTCTCTCCCCAGTCCCACTGGGGGGAGGGATTGAGTGGCTGTGTGGGGCTGAGTTGCCAGCTGGGATTAAACCGTGACACCAGTATATATGATTAAGGATTTAATCAGAAGAGATACGCATTTTTCAAGTGATTTGCCTCAGCAGTCCACATAACACATATACATCAAAACAGCCTTGTTTCCTCCTTAAACTGCTACTTTTGTTTCAAGCAAAATTAGTTCTTGATTTGAACAGAAACTGTCCACATGCTTTGAACTCTTTGTGAAACTTTCAGAAATTGGTCATGAGTAAATGAAGACTGATGAATTTTCAGAAGACTGATGTTCTGAAATATTTTGTCTTACAGGGAGAAAATATCCTTGCTAATTTTAAGAGAAAACTCTGTCTATGTTCAAAAGAAAAAGCTATATACTGTCTGACACTAGATTCTGGATTCACACATTATTAATTCTGAGAAATTCTGATACAATCTTCATGGGCCACATTATTTTGTTCATGCTTGTTTGTCAGAAACAAGAGATAGCTTCACCAAGGTATCTCCAGCACTGTAGGTTTTAAGTCCATGTTGTGACTGGTCAAAGTATAGTAGAGCTCTGTAAGGACTGTTAGTTTCTGTGCTCCCTTTGAAATATTAGTGAGAAACAGTGTAAGGATGGTCAGAAAGTGTATGGTACAAAGTCTAGGTTTAGAGCCCTGGACAACAATTTCATGTGCAGTTTTTTTATTCACTTCCTGTGAAGTGAAGACAAATCTGTTCTCAAGGATCTCTCAGCTATCAGATAATTTCTGTGCATTGCAGCAGCCAGAGAGCATTTGCCTTTGCCTTTCCTTGTTCATCCACAGCTTAAGGAGCTGAGCTCTGCAGGGCTCTGGTGCTGCCTGCCTTCCATCCTTGTTGTGTCTGGGAAGGGAGCCAGAAAGGTGAGTGATGCTGACATCTTTCAAACCCATAGAGTTCTAGTAAAAAACTTGTCTATGCTCCTGTCATGTTCTGGCACCTGCACTCTTTTGCTGGTTATTGTTGCTTTACATGGGCTTTGAAGCAGTGTCCACCAACAAACAGAACGGGATGGTTCTTCACACACTGAACAGCAGAACTGAGGAATGCCTTCTCCATGGATGCAGAAGTTAACATGACTTGGGAAGAGACATTCTTGGCAGAAGTATTCACTCATGGCTATTACACAAAAAAACCACATTGGGTTAGGGCAATCTCTTGAACTGAAAATAGCTGGAGACAGAAAGAGCACTCAGGGGAAGCTTCAAATCCTTGCCATGCACTTGCTTTCCCCTGCTGGCAGTTTTCAGCTGCTGGTTTGTGTGTTGGTTGGTTGGTTTGTTTGCTTGCCTAGAGAGGAGTGCAAATGCAGTCCCCAGCTGCCACTAATTATGCTGTGCAGTTCCTTGCAGCTGACTGAATTTCAAGGGGCTTGCACTGAGAAGCCTTAAACCTCACTTTGAGAAAACCAGTGGTGGATTACTACTAATTTAGTAAACTTCTCTCTCTTCATCTGATTGCTTATGACAGGACATGGACTAAAACTGAAGGACTTGATGCTCAGCTATTTTAAATTACTATGGCTTGGCTGGTACCCTTGAAATCAGGCTTCTTTGTCCCACTGTAGTTCTGATGTGAAAAACATACTGTTATCTCAGCAAGGATAGTTTATTGAACTGTTTTGTTCAAATACAAAAGACTTGTATTTTTAGAAGCAAAACTGTAATTCATACCCTACAACAACAAAAGCCAACCGTATCCTGAGCTGAGGTACACAAAAAATTATAATACCTCCTGGCAGGTGTCTGGAGCTGACTTATGTTAGTCTTAAACCACAAAAATTTGTTGCTATTACTAAGCAGTTCAAGTGTGAAAGCTATTCTTGCAAAACAGTAACTAATGGGCCTGCAAATAAGAACAGAGCAGCAGGGAACTACAAAACGTTATCTCAGAAGTACTTGCCTCACCCTTAAATGAAATCCAAAAGCAACTCTTCCCATGAAACAGAAAAGAAGGGCAGAGCACATAGCTTGTTGCTGAGCATGTGAACGAATTGCATGCCATAGCTCAGATGTCACAGCACTTTTTCAATAACATTTTTAAGCTTTCAGTAATGCCTCAAGCACCTAAAATTAAAGGTGAAATATCTTGGAGAGGAAGGATCTTAATCTTATGTATATTTAGATATTTATTGATGTAGCAGTTGTTCCACAGAAACTGTTCAGCTGAATTAGCGCTGGAGCTGCAAGTTTTTAAACTATCTGTATCCAAATTTTTGTAAAGCCAAAAAAGACTAATTAAGATAATAGTAATGGAAACAATAATTATGTTTGCAGAGCTACAATTTAAAAGTGCATTGAGTTGCTTCTTAATTGCAGAACAATCTTATATCTGAAATCATTAGCAATGTTCACGGTGCATGTCACAACTAAAATTCCATTTAAGCATATTTGTAAAATTATCTCTTTTTTCACTTAGCCATTTTGTTCAGGAATCCCTTTCTCATGGATGGGTTGATAAAATACGCATCACTCAAAGCTCTGTAAAGAATGCAGCCTCTGCTCTGCTTTATGTCAGATCATTTCATCAGCTCTTGGAAAAGGATTTGGACAGGCATGTTGGCAGATGAAAGTCTGTTGGTTTACTCTAAAACTGTGATTCTCAAATTTTAACAAAACATGCATTGAACACAGGGCATTGAAAACTTATGGAAGAAAATGGGTGGTCATTTTTACTTCACACTATCATTTCAGGATGGAGTTGCCTCTGAGGTTCTGCTTCACTCACAGGAGTGAACCAGAGCTCTAAGGCACCACCACAGACTTTCACAGGAGAGGAAGGCCAAGGAATTCATCCAGTCCTCACGAGCTGCAAATTCCAATGCTCTATTTCTGCATGGAACAGTGTAGAAGGCCCTGCAAGGCTGATATTCCCACAATGTAAGAGTTGTGTGCTCCATCTGCTGAAGCCAAGGGCTCAAAGTGGTTCTTTGAGTTTCTGGTTGGTTTGTTGACTGTTTACAGTTTAGCTGTTGATGTATCAAGTTTTGGGAATTTTTTTTCTGACAGAGCTTAGAATTGCCTGTATGAGTTTTTTGTCTCACTCATTGAACTGTTGTCCAATAAAAAACAGTCCTCCAAAACCACATATGGTTAAAATTAACTTTTTTTACTGGCTTTTTTTCCCTTGCTTACATGTTGCCTTTTGAAAAGGAGATAGTCCTGTGAAATCGTGTGCACAGTTGTGCCTGTAGCTCTAAGCACTGTTTGTCCATAAGGAACTAAGAAGACCCAATGAGGTATTATTAGCTTTGACTCATCTGACTGAAGTATCATCTGCTGTGCCCATTAATTAAGATAGTTCAGGTGGAAACACTGATCCCTGAGCTTTATTAAAATTGTCTGTGTTGTTTTTCCTTTTTACTCATCTAAAGAAAAGAGAAAAGGAAAGTAGATGGTAAAAAAAGATGCAGAGGAGATATACTAAAATAATGCATAAGGAACTAACTCAAAAAATCAGTTTAAACATGTCACAAAATGTTTTCGAATGCTAGAATTTTCCAGTCTTAGAAGTTCAAAATATGCTTGGAAAAGAGTCAGTCTAGCTGTAATTGTGGAGAAGTCTGATTCAATAATAATAAAGTATATCTTTATAATGCAGAAATATTTTATGTGATTGTTCAGATGATCCCAGGCACTTGGTGTGCTCAGATGAGTATGACATGAGGATTATGTCTAAACTAGGAGATTAAGCAGTGCCAGGGCTTGGTCAAAAGTTTGACATGAGCTAAACAGTGGTCTTCCTAGAATGGTTCAGGAGTTAGCCCTGCCTGGGGATTGGCCCAGCCAGAGTTTGGCAGTCTGAACATAGGTATCAACCTGTTTTGAAGTCTATGCTTAAAAATGTAGGTATGACCAGGCAGTGACAACAGGACTGAGGGTCAGAGAACCAGCACTGGCACTGTCTAGTGTCACTCACATATTTTTAAGTGTTTCTGTGTGGCTTTCAAACTGTGAGAGGTGTAAACACAGATTTTTGCTTTACAGAACTGCAGGGGAACTGCAAAGCCCTGACTTTGGAGAGGAGGGCAAGCAAGTGAGAAACACTGAGACAGATGGCACAGTCAGATGGAATGAATTCCTGGGGGAGTGCAGCAGGGAGAAGAGGAACAGTGAGCGTGGTAAAAATATGGGAACAGCAGTTGCTGTAGCTGTTTCTACAAGAATAAAGCAGGTTGAACAAATTGCCTTAGGAGACTGCCCTGTGCCCAAATCCAAAGGCAAGAACTAAGAAGACAGCTTTGCGGGGAAGGGTGGTGCCACGCAGATGGGTGAAGTTGGAGAGTTGCAGCTATTAGAGATGGACTGGAGACTGAACACTTCCAAAGCTCACTGCTGGAAGATGAGCTGAGGTGGATGCTGGGACACAGAGAAAAGTCCAACTTGCCTGTCAGGCAATGATGAATGCCAAACCGTGCAATGGCACAAATCTCACACCACAGAAAGAAACAAACTGGGATAATTCTGATTCCAAATGTGAATTAGCTGAGGATTGAGATAAATTCCTAATAAAAGCATATTTACACTCGCAAAGTGTCAGTGTGATTGTTGATTATTCTCTGTCTTCCCAAAGGCAATGTTTCTATCCCACAGAAAAGGTGACGGCCAATATTTATTACTGGCAAAGAAATCCTGACAGACAGGTACGAAGGTATCACAAAAGGGCTTGTCACCATGCTATTCCTCACCAGTGACCCTCCCTAGCAGCAGGAGCAATCATGCTATCCACACATCTTTTGCCACCATGGCATAGGCTCTGCTGAGTAAGTATTGCTGAAACAGAAAAAAGAAGAGCTTTCATCTCATTTTTTTGTGCTGTAGGCCATAGCACAAGATGAAGAAGTAACTGTGGGAAGAGTGTTACTTAACCCAGTAACTGTGAGGTGGAGGTGCTCTCTGGAAATGGCACGTGCCTGAGTCAGCTGCAATAGGTGAAGAACTGGGACAGCTTTTAGCATGTGTGGGCTATTCTGAGACGTTAGTTACAAATCTCTACCAGGTAACTTTGGTATCACTAAGGTATCCTTGGTGAAATGCTTTGTTCAGTGGCTCTTAGCCCAGCATAATTTTCACAGGAATGGCAAAAGTTAGTTTGCTGCCACAGAGTAATTTCCTGGCTGAATCTCAGTAGATCACTCTGGAACATGGAGACATTAAAGCTCTTCAGCAAAATGGTTATGGGATTGTTTTCACATGGGCAAACAAGAATTTTCTCTCAACTAATTCTTGGAAATGCTCAAAGCATTCTAGTTGAAACTTCCAAAAACAATTCAGACTCAGCCAGACATCCAGCCTGAACAACTGAAGTTTGGCAAAGCTGTAAACAATTGGGCTTCATACACTTCTAGATTTTTAATGAAAAATGTCAGGCAAACTTAGGGCTTTGTTATCAGCTTGCTGTGCAGTATGTGTTCTCTTCTATAGTCCAGCCTAACATTTCATTTGTAAATCAGTTGTTATACCTAAGTTATATTACAGTGTTTTGATATAGTGTTTAGTATCTGCTTACATTTATACTTCACATTTTCATCTGTTGCAAATTCCCAGTTGATTAGCTATATTTATCAATAATACAGCAAAACTTGAGAATAAGAGAAATACATCAAATGCCACCATTAACAGAGTTTCAGGTTATTGTCTAGGTAAGAGAAATCTGTCTGCTGCACAAAAGTATCTAGATGGAACATCTTGATTTCTAACAGTTTTTTCTTGATTTTAAGGAAGGACTTACAAAGAAAAGAGAAAGCTACTGAAGAGACTCAAGATGTACCTAATGTTGATAAGAATGTTCATCAACAAATCCATTCCCTCCCTTCTGTGTTCTAAAAGGAGCATTTTTAAAGATGCTAAAAATAAAACTGGAAGTTTCATTAAATAATTTAATATATTTTTGTTTGTAAGTAAAACATCAGAAGTGGTGTCTGTTCTGACTTCCACTGTCTTATTCTTGGTGGATTTTGTGGTTTCTTAGAGAATACATGAAAAGGGATGTGATCATGATCTGTGAAATGACATACACAGCACATTTTCAGACATGCCCTAAGAAATTTCTAAATATTCCTTATTACTATTTCAGACAAACTTTCTAAGTTTTCTTCTTTATTTTATCTGCAAATTATGCCTATTTTGGCAGCACTCAAAAAATATGTGAAAATAACATAACGTCTGCAATTTGTGCTTTCCTGCCTACAACGCTCTATGGCAGCACTTATAAGATGAACCAGTCCCACACTGCCAGACTTTTGTGCAATGTCCTTGGGAATTTTGACCTATTAACTACAGTGGAGTTTTAATGCAAGCTTTTTCAGGCAGGCTTGTTTCCCCAAAGAAAGTGTTTTAATGAGGAGTTACACAGATGAAATGCCACTCGTCAGAGTTAGAATCCAGTCGATTCCACTGAACTGCAGGACAGAATTGAGAAGTTTTACCATCCTTGAGAAACCTGTGGAAGGGGAGTTGCTCCGAAAAAGACAAAATAAATCCAGTATAACACAACAGTATGTACACTAGGTATTTACTGAACTGTCAAAGACTACATAATTTAACACCATCACCTGGCACAGAAAACTGAGGTTCTCTGCTTTCTTCATAGTATAGGGACACTGTATTATTTCTTTGTATTGGTAGATATGTTTTCCAGTGATGGCTTTGTGCTTGCTTAGGTTCTCTCTCTGCAGAGAAATGGGAATATGAGGTTAATACTAATATTCTCCAGCCATAAATCAGGTCCCATGGGCTCTAGAGAAGGGTTAGAACCCCTTCACACTACCTCTAAAGGCTCAAGGATGTGCTTTTCTCAGCCCCTGGTGTTACAGCTATGCAACCATCCTGCTGCTTGCCTTTTGTGGAATCCCACCACAGGGGAACTGGAAGCAGAACAGTCTGATTAGAGGCTGCATTTGAAATTATGCTGGGCAATTTCTTCTAGTAATCAATTCATTCTGCCTAAAAGAATGGGTTTGAGCACTCTGAAGCAGATTTGGGTCAAATTCAGTATAAAATTTAAAAGAAAAAAGAAATTAAAATGGAATATATGAACTGCAGAAACAGTTCCTTTTCCTATTTCTGACATGTTTTTCCCCACACTAAGATCACAGGAAGTCAGAGGTACTATGGGAGGGAAGTAGAAAAATTTTAAGAAAATTATTCCTCTGCCTTTTTTTCACAGAAGTCCCAATTTTCTATCAAAGCCCAGTAGCGTCTTAAGTTCTTACAATACAGAAACTGTTTTCCAAATTGTGTGCAAGATTAAAAAATGGGTATTTGAATAAAAATGTGTGAATTTTGAGTCACAGGGAGTAAACAAACTCTATCACTTTTCACGAAGCTTTGGGTCTTCCCAAGTGTTAGCTCTTGCTCCAGTGAATATTTAAATATTTCATACAAAGTTGACTTTTTTCTGCAAAGAGTGAAACAGTCAAAAATATTTTCCTTGGAGGTGTTTTAATGTCTATACTGTAGCAAAAAAGTACTCTAAACTTTTTCTTTCTGGGTTGTTTTCATGGGTTTTTTTGATGGTTCCAAACTCCCACTTTTCTTCCTGTTCTTAAAATTTTGATAGATGTACCCCATAATAAAAGCAGTCTTTTAAAGTCTAGCAAAATATTTAATCTAAACAAAAGCTAATGGATCTCACTGCAAATCCTGAAAAAAACCTCCCAAAAAACATAGCAAAACATTTATTTGTTTTTATTTTTTAATTCAGTCATCAATCAAAAAAGTACCAATCTAATTAATTTTCCTGAGAATTCCTCTGAAGGACTAACTGAGCAATGCCTCCTTCTCACTCGTCCTTGTGTCTTTCTCTTACATGTCAACTGCTTTTGAAACCTATCCTTCAGCTGCTTCTTTCTTACAGATATGGATGTTCAAGGACAGAACTGGGAGCACTGTAAATGTTCTTGTTTTCTCCTGGGGAGGAAAACAGTCCTGCATTTGTGAGAAGTTCCTTTTGTGGGTGAATCACCACAGTATTACTGAGTGATTGACTATGATCTGAAAACTTCTATGGACCAAGAAATCAAAGCCTGTTTGCTCAGGGATTATACATTAAGATGAATAAAATAATTTCTATATCATCTATGGTAACAAGTATAACTAAAACAAAAATATAAAGTGACAATTAATGTAAAATGTAAAATACCAGTTGACATACTGCAGAGCTACATATGCAAAATGATTTTTATTTCCGGGCTCTAGTTCCTGTTTTTTTAGGATGTGGGAGAGGGGATGAAGGGAAAGAAGAGGAGCTGTTGCTGCACAATCCACAGATGAGAGACGGCTGATGTGCTCCCCCAGCACACGACCTGACTGCAGCCCTGTGTCTGCTGCTCCATTACAAGTGACCGGTGCACAACTGCACACTTGCAGCATTGCACTGTGATGCAGGCAAAGCCACAAGGAAGGCAGCGTTTCCAGCCTAAGGGAGCCTTGAGACACAGTTGATGTTGGGGTGAACTGAAATGTTATCTGTCAGCTGTAGCTGTCAGCAAAAATATTAAAGGAATAGCAGCTGCATCATGCCACAAGAAGGGGAGTAGAGCAGCCGTAGCTCCAAAATAGATTTTAGAGTCAGAGAGAGTTGTCTTTTAATGAACTCCAGTAATAGTCAAGGACCATTTATCTTCTAAGCTGCTTTGAGCTAGTTGATAATGCTACTGCTTTTAAAATGTTTTAAACAACTGGTTGAGATACAAGTAAAGAAGAGTTATTGAGAACAGGACGTATTGAAAGGTATGTTACTAAAGCTTTAAAATGTAATTTTTCCAACAAATTGTTTTATGCTTCTGTAGCTTTAAATTTGCCCTCACCATTTTATACTCTAAGTTCTGATACAGCAATAAAACTGATATGACAATAAAAAAATCATAACCATGTTTCTCAGCTGGAAGAAAAATTATTGGCTTATTATAGCTTCTGTAGCATTTATTCTTCCTTTTCAGAACACTTAATTAAGAAGATACTAAGTTATCCTGAAAGTATTTATTAAAGAATAGCATCTTACATTCTTTTTGGATTGTCATTAAAGAAAATAATAAAGCAGTGGTCTCTTTGGGATCTTGAATTCCAAGATAAATGTAATAAAGCTTGTGGCAGTGTGTTATTGTTTACTGCTTGGAAAAACTTACGCAACAGCAGAACGTTGCTCTGATTTTTGAGCTGCTGCTAATGAAGTACAACCAGACAGGGTACAGTTGCCATGAGTCAGGAAATGTGGATGTTCCTGGACAGAGGCCAAGGGAGCTTAGACACACAGAGATGAGATGTATATGCATCCTTTGGAAGAGACACACTAAGTTGTTTTGAAGCATCTCAAGCTGCCTGATCCAAGAAGCAACTAAATGACCACCCTGAAAAGAGCTTAGTAGCTGCCTGTTTCTCAGGGCCTCTTGTTTTCACATCAGGAAAACAATAATGAAGTAGGCAGTCCAGAGCAGCTTAGAGATCAGATATTAGGTTCAGTCATGAGACAGTAGGTTCAAAACCCTGAGGGCTTAACTTTGTTCTTTCACTATAAAAAGAAGAAAAAAAATCCCACAAAAAACTCACCAATCCCATACCTCTAAATTAATAAAAAAACAACAACCCAACAACAGCAACAGCAAGAAAACAGCAACCAACCAACAACTAACCAAAAAACCCCCCTGATGTGCTACAATTTGCTGTGAGACTTTGAACAATCCTTTTGAACACATATTCTTCTATAGTATTGTATGAGGTTTTTGTAAGAGAATGGGTGATACCACTGTACACATGGAGAGAAGCTCCACTCTCCACAGTGACAAAAAATTTGCTGAAATGCTGCTACATTTAAGTACAGCACCATGGTATATCTGCAACCCCCTTTCATTCTTTTTAGCATTCTAAACCTCATTACAGTGGGTCCCTATTTTTTTAAGTGAAATTAACTAGGATCATTTAAAAGAAACCACTGGTTTCTTTTCCTTTCCATGCCTCTTTCTTGTATCTGAATATAACTGTCCCAGGAGACTGATTTTTTTTTCTCTTTTACTAGATGTGTTTTCCTTATCACAACCCTTCTCTGTGTCATTTCCCAAAAGGGAGCTACAGCTTTCACTCCCCTCCCAGCACAGCAGGCCATGCAGACTGCTTTCTGTGCTGGTACACCCAGGTATGTGGGTGGCTGCTTGGACTTCCACGCTTCACGTCTTTTTTCAGGGGAACGCTCAGGATAAAGACCTGCGCTCCCTTCCATGAAATCTAAGGAAGGGCCATTTACTACCCCATTCTCTCCCCAATCTGGAAAGGCTCATAATTAAATGAAGAAATGATTTCCAGCCTTCCTGCTTTGATCTGGGCTAGTTTTGAGGCCACCTGCGCAGTTGTCACTGCTGTTCCACTGTGGCAGGGCACAGTGTGGCAGGCCCACGCTGCCCTCAGCTGTGTTTCAGCAGCCGTGGCCTCTTCTGGGCAGTGGCACATACATAAGGGTGGCACTCTGCCCTGCTCCCAAACTCACCGTCCCTTCTGTCTACTGGCATTGGCAACCATGCAGATTCAAAATCTCAAGAAAATCCTCCAAAGTTGTTTTTCAGGAGATTTTGAAGCAATATATGATGGCATCAGATCATCTAGAGATCAGAGATTTCAACTTCCTTGAAGACATCAGGACTGTATGTTTTTCTAATTTTCTCTAGTTTTAATTAAAGATGAGAGTTATGTAATGGTAACTTAATTCCCCGATAAATTCTTATCAAAAATCTCAGCTGCCAAGAGATTCACTTGAGCTGTGACCATTGCTTTAACAAAGCAGGCACAACTGGAGACACTGGGTACCTGCTGAGCTTACAAGAGTCAGGCAGCATCACAGAACATTTCTGTTTTCCAGGTGCTCCTTCCTCACTGCTCCAGCAGGCACACGGGGTTTGTGTAGCCTCCCCACAGCCCCATAGTGGCTCTGGTGCTGCCCAACACCAGCTAATTTGGGCAGTCACATTAGGCTCACCCCTTCTCTCAAAGGTCCTTTTTCCTTCAAGATTAGTTTTTTCCCAGCAGTCTCCTCCTTGTACTAGAGAGCTTGTCCTGAGCACTCCCAAAATAACAACAGGATCACAAGGTGACAGCACCCTCTTTGCTCTGTGAATTACTTTTGGTACAACTGAACCGGAGCGAATGGTTTTGGTTTTCCAGAAACATCTCAGAATTGACATTAGTTTGGTTTCTATCCTGGCATGGTTTTGTTCTTGAAGTTTTCTGGTCACATCCCTGGTCCTCCTCCTTCCTTTTTTTGCAATGTTTTACCAGTATGGCTGATATATGTGACCTATAACTCAAGGCACAGCTAAGCTTCCCTCTGGCTAGCTCCTCTAAAAATACATATTCTTGTCACTCAGACTAATTCAACTTCCATTCCTACTTCTCCCTGCAGAATCTGGTTTCCAAGGAGGGCTATTTAAGTCTTCTTATTCAAAGCTATTGACATGATGTTCAATACTGCAACATCTCAGAGTGTCAAAGTCACTACTATGTTTATTCTTGTTACATTCCAGGTTGTTATTAAAAGTGGACAAGTAACTTGCTTAGAGTCACACAGGGAGTCACTGGTGTGAAAGCCAGCAATTTAACCAGCATTCCTCCTCCCTGGTATGACAACTACCACCTCACATTTTAAGGTAACATTATTTCAAACAACAAAATTCAAACATGACATGAATATTTTGGAGACGGAACCTGAATTTAGCAAAGTGTTTCTAGTGATAAGGAATCTGTCAGATGTCCTGCCACTCTTACAACCTTGCAGTGCAATCACACTCTTGCAGTGTGATTTAGACTTTGTTTACACAACTAATGCTGGAGGTAACTAAATTAACCCTCCTTGTGTGCAATTATGCCTCATTTCTAGATACTCACTGCTGTCCTGGAGGGATTTTTATGAGCTGACACCAATAGCCAGTAAAATTTTTCCCATTCAACTTATTCCTTAACAAACTGTTACAAACTGTTGTGTTATGTTGAGGGTATTCACTGAACACTTACGTAGATTATTCAGTTTATTTCTGATTATTTTCCTAGGCTTCTTTTCTGCTAAGCTAAGGAGAAACTCATTACACTGTCTATAGCGCTCACATATTTTTCTAGCACTTCATTAGTTCTCAGAGGCCTGTAGTGATAAAGGTTGTGTGGCTGATAGTGATACAGAACAGGGGCTAGAAACTTGTATCACTGCAGGGAATTTGTTTTCTTGGGATGAGGCAGCTGCGCCATTATCACAGAGAGGGCTCTGAACAGCTCCTCCTGGGCCCCCAAGTACCACAGCAATCCCGTTGTGTAAGTTCTGTAAATTTTCATTTGCAAATAGATTGAATTCTGTACCAAAGATACTTACATGGCACCCCCTCTATCTTTCTAATAAAAAGCTGTTCCAAAATCATTTGGGATTTTAGAACATGTTCTCTGAAAGCAGGAAAATCAGTTTAGGTTTATTTTTTCTACAACCCACTATCTACTTTTAAAACCTCTGCCCATATGGGTACAAGGCAGGGTAATTAAAGATGCTGTTAACTTAGTAACTCACGGTTTAGAGGTTTAAAGTTTAGCTTTAAAACACTCAGCTTCCTGGCCTTCTGCTAAAGCACCTCTTGTGTGTCCTAGCCTGTTCTGGTGTCTTTCAAAGCATGAACTCTTCTTTATAAATCTCACTACCTTTCTCATTAACTTAACCCCACTGAAGCATATGGAAGCTTTTTTATTAAAAAGGCTGCAAGGGTAATTTGTATGACGTATGTGTGTGTGTGTGTGTGTGCAAGACACACCAGCTGCTCCAGTTCCTCTCTGCAGCAAGTGCTGACTTTGCTCTAGACCAGTACAATGGGATCTGAGACCTCTGTACACCACCAGCCACGAGAATTCCCTGGCCTTTTTCCCTCCACACGTACTGATGATGACAATATTCTAGACAGAGTTCCAGTTTTAGGAACATTATTTATGTAAAGAGAAGAAGGTTACCTGTCCTCAGTGGCTATTCTTAATAGGTATAAGAAATCCTGTATGGAAAGACTGACTGCCACATCCCTTTGAGTGCCACAAGGCCCCTGCTTTGTCCTTGTTTCATGCTACAGTAGTCACTAACAGGTAAATTTAGATGCTTCCACAAGAAGGGCTTTTTTAAACTAGCCTCAGGTTAACCAGAACTCCATCTAGGAATCCTGTTTGCCATATGTGCATCATGCTCTGCTCCTGATTAGGATACAATTGGAAAGAGATGTTCAATGAGAAAAGTGAACTCAGCAGTGGAAACAGTCTCCAGAGTTCCTTTCCTCAAAAGCATCATCTCTGTTATCCTTCCTTACATACTTATTTCCTCATTAATTACATTCTCAATGCTAGTCTTTCAGCTTATTGGACTACCTGGATAGAACATACTTAACATTTTTCAGAACTGTTTTTGCAGAAAGATGGCACCTCAACGGTGCCTTAGTCTAAATGTTTGGTTTTCAAACAGAACGTAGCAGGCAGAAGGAAGAGGATGTGCACTCTGACAGCTGGAGCAAACTAAGGTAAAAAATTACATACAAGATTTTTCGTCCTTATTATTCCTATTTTAGGACATAACACATCAAACATAACAAAATCAAACAAACAAAAAAAACCTACTACAGGTGGTTTCTTTTGCAATTTTGAACGTGCCAAAGACCTGTGATTTATGTTCCTATCAACCAACTCTCAAGCCATTCAGTGTATGTATCTTGATACACTGATTATCATCTCTTGCAAAATATTCCATGGCCAGCTATGTCCAAAACTTTGTGATCCAAAGATCACAAAGACAAGAGACCTTAGAATATATATAAATTAAAAATACTCAAGATATATGAAAATAATCAAAGCCCAGAGCAACCTGATCAGACTCTGGAGACAGTCCCACTTTGGGGGAGACTGGATGACTTCTGCCAGTTCCCTTCACCTGAATTATGGTTCTGTAAATAAATGGCACCACTCATTCAGAGGATGTGCTACTGTGACCCTACCTTTTACTATTTGCCCTCTGATGCCTTTTGTGCCTTGGATTCCAGCCTCTGTCTCATGCCACTTGAAGCAGCAGTGGTTCCCACAGCCAGCTGCCTCAGAACACATGGCTCCCCAGGCACTCAGGAGCTCCGTTGCCATGTGTGTCCCTCTGCGCAGAGGGACATCTTGTTCTGCGCTATGTTTGCCGTGCTTGAGGACATCTCACATGGCACCATTCCCTTCCTGCTATCTCCTGCCCAGAGTCAAAAATTGGAACATATAGTTTTCTCTAAAGAATTTGATCACACTGAGGAACTGAAATCCTTATCTACTGGAATAAAATCTATGTTTCTTTTCATTACAGAAGTCCTTGTTGAAAAATAAAAGGAGAAATAACACACTATAGAAGAACTACTGTAACATTTACCTTAAAAGTTAGATCCAAGAGGTTTTGCAATTACAGAGGGTGAGACAAGTGAGATTTTGGGGACAAGTATAAAAGACAGACACAGGAATTGAATAACTTCAGCATGAGAAATATATGCTTAAATAAATTTTAGTCAGCCCAACACTGAATTGGTCATCATTAACCACATGTGCTTTCCCACCCTTTCATTTATGCCCTTGCTTATGGCTTTTAAAGGGTTATTTTTTCAACAATCTGGATTATATATTTTAAAAGTAAGAATGTTCTTTGAGACACATAACTAGATAGTGTGAGATTTTATGAATATCCTTTCTACTATGTTCACAGATTTGAACTTGAGGATAAATTGTGTATGTTTTTTTCAGTGTATATTTGTTGTCACAGTAACTGCAGTTTTCCCAATAAATGGAAATTGCATCGTTTCCTTAGCATTCAGGTTATTACACTGAAATAGCACCATGAATTCACCATTACTTCTCCCTTCCTGTTGTCAGCTTGAATCTCATTTAGTTACAGGAGCAGGCACTAAAGTTTAGATCTGTGCACACTAGAAAGCTGAAGCAAGTCTGCTTAGCTGCATTATATCCTGTGACTCATGCCTGTGTGGGAAAGACCTTATTTTCACAGAGATCTCTTAGATAAACAAGGCAAGTTGGCAGCAATTCGATTACACTGATGCAAGCAGTCTCTGCTTTCTGTTGCATTCATTTGCTTTATATTTTCTGAAAAACACAAGCAGGCTGATAAACTCTAGTGAGAATTCTTCTACCAAGGACACATGAGCGTTCATTTTCAATTACTTTTTTTTATAACAGGAGCAGCCTTAAAACCAGTTTCTAAAAAAATTTCTATTCTGTTACTACAATAGAATACATTTTTTATCAGTTGCATTTTTTTAAAGTTTGTTAGCGAAGCTGTAGCTCTTGCTGATGACAACCATAACACACTATTTAGTTAGATACCTCCCTTCTGCAAACATACAAGCCTCTAAATACTGTGGACTTCAGATAGGAAATGGATTTAGATTGCAAAATATCACTTTTACATATGCGCTGGAACAGAGTTTTGGACAGCATAAATCACCAAACATTACACTCTTTGTCACCATTTCCCCAAAAAGGAAAAGTGAAGAAAGTAACCATTACTGTAATTCAGAGGTCTAAAAGTGTGTAAATCAAACTGGACAAGTTTATTGCAAATTCATCAAGGTTTTGCTCTTGTTTTGAAACCCCACCAGTTTATACTTGAATGACTTCGGCCACATCTTAGATAATTAAGATTTTAATTGTCATTTTATCAGCTTTGAAATGAAACTCACTTGGACAAAGCGCTGCGATCTTTCAGATTCACACCCCCCTTTGCCTCTGTCAGCACACAGCAACCAGACGGGTTGTCCATTTAAGGGAAAAAGTACAAGCTCCAGCCTATTTCCGTGTGCTTTGGATGTGTTTGTCCCACTCCTTCAGCAAAGCATTCTGTTGTGCCAAAAAGCATTTCCTTTCTTGCAAAAGTCGTGCACATATGCACACATATACTCCCATTTCAATGAAGTTTTAATTAAGCTTTTAATTGTAGGAATTGTCATTTTCTCTGTATTTCTGAGTGTGTAAGACATTGTGGAGGATGCCACAATCTATGTAATCTTACAGATCACCTTTGGAGATACAATTTGCGTGCTTTACTTGTGGAAAAGATTAAGAGATACAGTCCAGACAAAGCAGAATGAGAATCATAGGGCAAAGCCATCTTGAATTAAAAAGAAAAAAAAGCACATCTCTCCCAATGGAGGAAGACTTTCTGTTTGCACTTATATTAGTACTTATTTTACTATGATGCTGAGAATAAAAGGTAATATAGAAAGTACAGATTATCTGCAGAAGCAGGAGGAGTAGGTGCAAAGACCTAAAATAAAAGGGAAAATCTAATCAAGTATCCCGAAATACACGATTTTCACAAATACATGAGGCATCACACATTTTCAACATGATCAGAGACTCTCATTGTCTCTCCTGAACAAGACACAGGCAAAATTGTTTCTGCCCTTCACCTCAAAGCATAACTACAGGACTGTGTTACAAGTCCTAGTGTCACTAGCTTGGTATAAATACTAGCTACTAAGTAGAAAAAGAGAGGTTAAACAATCTTAATATTTTATGAATGGATTTTTTTCTCAGCTATCCAGTATGCTCCAAAATGAAGAAAAGCCTGTCTTCCCCAAATAATTACCAATATTCTGCACAAAATTAGGAAACAACTTTCAGTAGAAAGCAATGAGAGAAATTAAAACAGAAAAGGCTAAAAATGAAAACTACCACAATAAGATAATGAAGCTGAAAAGTTTGGACATTTGGTCTTCTTGTTAATAAATATTTAAACTTTTCTATACAACAGAATATCCTTATTTTATCTTTCTAGCTTTCAGTATCCTGGGTTTTATATACTAAATATTTCTGGAGAAATAGTAAGTATGAATAGATGTAGTTCCTACTCATTTGTAATGATGTTTCATCTGGCCTCTTCACAAATACTCACTTTATTTCTCCAACTGGCATTTTAGATATGTAGAAGGACAAAACCCCTACCCCAAATTCAGTTTATACTTTTAAATAACATTGCAACCTGCAATGACAGACCTTGAGAAAGGAAGGGAAGAAAACGGAAATTGGAGGAAAAATAAAATGTCTCTTTGAACAAAAATATTTGGACAGGAATAGAGATGATCTGTTTTGTTAAGCGCTCTTGAGGGGACTGGAAATTTATCTGCTAATTACTGAATACTGAAACCTGATCTTAATGAATTCAAAGGAAATCTCACTCTGAACTCAGTGGCATAAATCTGACCTTTGACTGGCACAGCTCTGAGGCACATTCTTAATTTCTGCCTGGAGGTACCTGAACTGAGTTAGATAAGATTATCAAAAGCCTTAAATTAAGCATGTGTGGAATCTGTGCCAACAGAAAGATCCTGTATCAGGAGGAGTTTCACTGATACACCTCTATCACTAAAAAGCTTTTAGTATGGAAATGGCTACAGTGGTGAAATTGTAACCCAGAGTAGCAAAACAGGGCATACCAGCAAAATACAGATTTCCTAATACACTACTGCTTAGTCCACAAGCTGCTTCCAGGAAGCACACCCATTTCTTCAGGAATCCTACTTTGGCTGACATAGCTCTAATAATGTTTAGTCTTTCCATGACCTTTGTGTCAGGTGTGACAGTGAGCTGCACTACAGAAAACTCAGATGTCATGAGGTCAATGTCAAGCTCACTAAAGCCAGTAGCATAAAGGATGTACCAGTAAACATCAGTAAACACCAGAGCCAAAGGTCAATAGTCTACCAGATGTGAGCAGGAGGAGTTCAGGAAAATCAGGGCATATGTAAGCAGGGACAGAACAGTGCTGAGCTTTGAAGATGGATTTCAGGTCTTTGAATCTGGTGTTAAAAACAATCAGATCCTCTATAAAAAGACTGAAAGACTGAGGTGATGAAAACACTCAGTTAAGATGGTGACTTTAGCTGTGGCTAGATTGGCTAAAATTATAACAAAATTAATATAATAATTAAATAATAATTTATAAAAACTATCACTATGAAAATATTATAATAAAATCAAAAAAGCCACAGAGAGTCTGGAAGTGGATTGAGATTGGAAGGAGTACATAGTCTTTAGCACCATGAAAGGTACCATTCATTCCACAGTTATGTGAATATAAACAAAATCTAAATGATACATAAGGGAGAAAATAAATGGGTATGCTATGTCTACTTGTCTTCCACAAAAATCACTACAATGGAGTGTATTGCCAAAACATAAATTACTTTCTGATTTGATACAAAATTGACCTTGGTTTCACTGCAGTCATTAGAAGAATTGGCTGTTTTTCAAATATGAAACCATCTGTTGAATAGCCACATTACATATTCCACAGATTTGATTGGAAAATCCCAGAGCCTCTTTGTGGACACCTGTTGAAAAGAGTAATTTTAGCCTCCTCCTCCATTTTGAAATGGAAAGGAAGACAGATGTATGTAAAACCACAACTCCATGCGTTAGAGTTCAAAGTTGCTATTAGACTGTTCAAATGTCACTTCATGTGATAGTTATCAGGCTAATAATTTGCCTTTCGATTCTAAAAACTTTGCTAAATGTAAATTGTGCAAAAAAAAAAGGGAAGTTGTAAAACCACACTTACACTGAGGAACAACTAAACCATAAAAGGAGTCAATATTACCATAGTATTTTCCCAGATTTTGCCATCCCTATTTATTCAGAAGGTTAAATTTGTCATTTCTCCACAGTTTAATTTGCCAAATACTTCATTAAAGAGAAGAAACAGTAATTTTTCACTCCAATGTCAAGATGACAAAAAACTGTACATATATTGTCTCAGATTAATTTCTCACTGTGTAGCCTTCTTAAGAAAAAATAACTTTCTCAGGATATGTCCTTATTAAAAAGTAATTCCAAAGTTTCCTTTTGAGATTTAGATTTGGGATCCCATAGTGCTTTAGTAATTCCACAATAATAATTATCACATTAAATGATAGTCGCCAAAAAGTGTTTCTGTTTAGTGCTTCAGTGTGCCCCTTGCTAAGAAATAAAATGTACACTGTATTACTTTTTGCTTTTAAGAACTTTCTTCCATCCTAATACTTAATTTATTTTATCATTTCACAGGCAGTTACATTCTCAGCCACCAAGTCAAAGTTGCTTTAGAGTATTTTAATTCCATCCAATCCATCCACTGCTAAGATGTGGTATTGATGTCATTTATGTAGTATGCAGGGATGCAACTAGAATTATTTAGCTAAAGCAAGACATTCTCATCTCCCTGAGGCAGTCCCAGAGTCCACAGACAGAGTGTCAAACCCCACAGACAGTCAGCACAGACTCAGTTAGTTCATTCCTTCCTTAGGACAAATATTTTTCGTCTGAGACAATCCTACATAAATCCGTGAACAGGGTTTTAGCACAGGGTAAGTGCATTCTTTAAATCTCTGCCTTCATTACTGAAATCATATTGCATATGAACTCATAATCAGTATGTCTCTTAAAAATTCATGCGTGCTAGATTTGTTTTGTTTGCAGAAAACAGCTTTAAAAGAGGTGGCAGGGAGGAGTAGAATTCATTCTCCAATTGATCAAACAGCTTTTGTCAGTTAAGACAATGTAAATCATACAAAGCAATTCCTCCCCTAAATTACATGACCGCTATGGGGCCGTAGGATATGCATTTCTAACTGACAAACAGCATTCCATCCTGCTGTCAGGGTAAAACATCTAAGAACTGCTTTCTCATTTATTTTGCTAAAAGGAACGTACACTTTAACAACAGTGACCCAGCTCAAGCACACTTAGGTACAATAAACATAAGATCAGTCCTCAGGACTGTTGCTGTATGCTGCTAATCAAAGCAGCGGAGATGAATATTCATTCCATATAAATAAGCACAAGAGAAAGAACCAAGAGAGGCTGTCACAAAGGTAGTACAAAAGGCACCAGGTGTGTCCTGAAAGTAAGGAAACAGAAAGTACAAATGCACTGGGTCAGGAACTATTTGGTTACTTCTGTTACTGAATGGCTGTTTCCTCTTGTTTATCACACAGGTTGTGACGGTTTTTAATAGCTGCTAGACTATCACTGGTCAGGGATGATATGTATTCTATTATTAAATGTTGATTTGTCTTCTGTCTGCATGTAAGCAGATATAAACAAGATACACATCAAAATCTATGCACATTTTTTCATATTACTGCTAGCTACTTCATTATGCTTGTTCTCAGAACTGCAGAAGTTATTTAAGCAATGCTTTTCTATCATGGAAACATAAAAAAACCTCTAAAACTTCTATCCCAGCTTTCATCTATTGACATTTCCAAATCACTCAGAAGATTGTTCAAAGAAGGAAAGAGACAATAGAAATTAGAAAAGAAATCTTTTGTAAAAAAGACACTAAAAAATAAAAGTTCTTGTAAAAAAAACAGAAGCAATGGAGAGGTTAACTCAGTCTTACCTGTCAGCAACACGGACCTAGGAATATATCCTTTACACTGTAAGATTCCAGTAGCCCGTCCCACAGCACCACCACAGGAGTAGAATGATCCAGCCCAGGAGAGCACAAAGATAGAAACTTTGTCCACTTTTCTAGGTCTACCAGCAGTTGAAGTAATGAAGGAAGCAAGGTAGAGAACAGAAGACCGGAGCTGCTTCTTGCAGAAATCCCAGGCAGGAGAAGTAGGAGGTATACTCCGTCTGTGTCTCACCCAGACTTTTGTTTAAAAGTTTTTTCAACTGTTGCTAGGTGGTGTTAGGCTTTGGCAGTTTAGTTCTCAGATTGTATTTCCCCTCTTCTGGTCTCTTCACACAGTGCTACAGCAATGACTTTGTTGAGCTCAGCTCGCTTGTGCTATATTTAACCAGTGTTCTCAGCAAGTCAAGCCTGTCAACAGCTGAGAAGTTTGGAGCAGGCTTTGCTGAGTTCCTCAGCTGCTGAATTATCAGTGGATGTTGCACTGCACAGCCCAGCTACTACATTCACTGGAAGATTGTGGGGAAACTGTCAAATCCTTTTAAGGGCTTCCAGTGACTTCACAGGAGTAATTACTATTTAAAGCACTAAGTACAAGATGTGTATTTAGGCATATATTTTAGACTGCTAGAGAAAGAATACTTGTGTTCACTGCAGATGAGTTCAATTATTTATACAGTGAGAATTTTCCTAGGACAAGTAGGAAGTTTATAATTTGAAAGGTATGCACTTCACTTGAGGAAAAATTACACGTGGGAAGAACTTTTTGCAGCATAATTTCTTACAGTTTAAATATACTAAGATGACATGAAGAAATTAATGAAAGGTTTAGGGTGGAAATTTTTCACTGTGATATTTATTCCAAAGACAACCTTTTTGTCCCAGACCAAGAGCTTCCTACAGTTATTCCTGCACTGTCTCTCACTGAAGAAAAGGAAAGCCACACAAATCACAATTTGTTTGATAGGAGTACTAGGAACACATTACTCCAGGGCTATATACATTCTGATGTATCCACACTCACTTCTGGATCAAATTACTGTTCCTAATTCTAAGCCACAAGTCTCTTAATCAACAGACCAGCAGTAACACTGGACAGTTTTCAGCCCACAGACTGTCAAGATATCAAGACTCCAAAGATGTTGCGGATCTCAGATTCTGGAACCAGGTTCTACCACCTCATGGCAGAACAGCCTCTAGGTCTCTGGCAATGAAAATTCCCTACTCCAACAACTCTGTTCTCATCTGAGCAGTACTTCAGAGTTAAATGCAGAATGAGCTTCCTTTCCTTTGGAAAGCTTTTCTCTAGTGATGATTTGTGGTATTGATCTAAGGTTAGATGAAGAGGCAGGAAAGAACACAGGAAAGAAAAAAAGTAAAATGATGCTAAAAATTTGCTTGTTGATATTTATACAGGGGGACATACCAACATTGCAGAGCAAAAAAAGATTCAAGCAGGTCATAACAGCACCCTGCAGTGATGCTGGGTCACTGTGCAAGGAGTAGGATGGGGAGTGAAAAGGTATCGCACACAGTCTGTGACAATTTCAACATGCAGGAACATAACTGGCCACAACTATATGAGATACCGGGGGTGAGTACAAGGCCTTATGGGAAGCAGCTATGGGATTAGCTGTAGCCTGGTGCTCTAACCCTGTCTCTAGAATGACTTCTGCTTGATTTGTGTTATTATCTAAACAAGCAGGGAACAATGAAAAAATACTTTCATTCCCAAGTTGTTCATAAGGAGAAAATGTAGTAAATACTAGGTATCACTTCAAGTAACTGATATTTAGACATTGATGACACATTTATGAAAGCCCCTTTCATCATGTCAAATATATTTTTTTTTGGAGACCAAGTACTAATCACTAATTTCCATTTGCATTTCAATATTTGACTTGGACGGAATAGTTAGAATGTATGAAAAATAGGAAAACTTCTGTTTTTCAGAAACAGCTATTGGGAAAATTATTTTAGAGACAGATAATGTATTGGCATAAAGTTTGCTGTTATACGCTTCCACTTTGAACTGAAGCGAGATACAGATATCCACTACAAGAATCTCTAATGTAGTTCCTTCACATAAAATTTAGGTGCTCCAACCAGATGAGTAACTTTTTGACTATTCTGGCTTTAACTTCTTGCTCAAAGTGCAGTATTAACAGTACTTTATTCATTCAAGTATAATAAATCAGGCAAACAAAACAATTAACTTGGCTTATAGATCTCAGAAAAAACCAAATGATTCTCAACATTTCTCTCCCATTAGTTACTGGCACATTCACTGAGTGGAAAACAATACAACTTCTTAGGAGGCATTCTCTGCTGCCAGCCCTTGTGGGTGGGTTTCAATAGTGACCTGCTGGTGTGAGTCTGCTCATTCTTGTACACTTGCAAACTCACTCCCCAGCTGTGCACCACAAATATAATCCTCTAACACAAGGGGAATTTCAGCAAAAAAATTTAGGCAAATAGAACAGATTAGGTTTTGCAAGTGAGTCAGAGAAAATATAAAGACTTCTAGTATAGGAAGGGTGTAATTAATCATCAATACTGGAAATGTAAAGTTTTTAACTTTGTGCAATATGAAAATGGTTCACATCTAAGTTTTTCCCCAATTGAATGATGGAAAAAATAGTTATAAATAGACAGGTTGTGGAGGGTGGGGAATAAAAGGAAAAACAAAACCATGAAAGAGATGTTTTAGTTTGGCATCCTATGTTAGGTCCTAATGTCAATAAAGAGCATCATCTAAAGACTTACTGACATCCTCCAACTAAGTCCAAAAAGCAACTTCCTTATAATTTCTGATATCTCTTAGTCAAGCAACCAAGATAGTGGAGTCCAAAGTAAATAATTCTAAGAAAATTTGTAATGGAGGCCAAACATCTCAGTATTATTTCAATCAAAACAACAAAGGCCAGAGCAATGCAAAAAAAAGGGAACAACATTTGGCACTAGAGAGTGAAGAAGAGCAGCAGCAGGACCTATTATCATTTTCAAAGATAATGTTAATCAGAAATACAGATGAGGGACTGTTACTGTTCATACAATCATATTTCTTTGTACCTACATTACTAGAAAATGGAAGAAAAATTTTTATGACGTGAGCTGTTGTAGAGAAATTCCAGGCTTGAGGCAGAAATTACTGGCAGAAAATTTATGGTTTTTATAGAGAAGATCAAAACAGATGTCTTCTTCTGACCTTACTGGTTTCTCTTGACCTTAAAATATATGCCTTTAAATAAGATTTTTCTGGAACACATACAATAGTATTACCATGTAATTTTTATCTCAGCTATCCATCACTTTTGTGTACAAGTATATCTCTTAGTTATAGAGGTATTCAGAGATACAGCCTACTACCTTTGTCCTTTTCAAATACTTTACATCAGCCTTAACTGGACCAATATACTGGAAACAAATCTACGTGAACAGACTTAGAGTTTCTTAACTGTATGTCCTGGGGAGCTCAAATATGTGTATAATTCTGTGTGACCAACCACTGAGTTCTTCATTAAGTTGCTCCTTAAAATGCATTGAAGTAAATAATAAATATTATAATTAGTTTCTAACAAATTATTTTTTTCATTTCCTTGAAGGGTAATGCGCCACAGTTTTGTGATAACCTGCTTTCATACTTATTGCTTACTTCCATAAATCTCTATTATTTTAGAGATAAGCATGCTCCTGCTTTTAGCTTTGTTTTGGCTTTACAGTGTAGCTTGTGCTTCCTTACAGTTTGTTGGAAGGGAGGGTGTTGAATCATGTTCTGATTAATATGATCTTGGCTGCACCTCCTCAAATCTGTATTTTGGGAGGGATAGGTATTGATTTTTTTAATTTTACAGCTACTATTGTCACCTCATTAAAAAAAAAGCTGACACTGCTTTTTAGATATTAGGTCTACTATATTTTCATCTCAGCACCTGCTTTTTTATAACCAAAGAAAGAAACATATTTCTGCATTTAGTTCATAGATTCAGTTTAGTTGTCTATTTTATAATCCTGCCAAAATATCCCCACCACAGTCACAAACCTCCAGGAACATTTGGAATGTTGTAGCCTTTTCTGTAATAGTTTTGCATGCTTTATTAGTGAACTAAAACCGGGGTGTCTTTCATTTTGATTCTTCATATGCTGTCTTGTTGTATATATTGTCTTCATGAAACATTTTTTGCTTTTTTTTAAAGTTGTAATTTTAATGAAGGAAACATACTAAAAGGCATGTCCATTTCAGTTATTTTATATTTCTTATTTTTCCATCATACAAAGAAAAGTATTGGCATCCCATTTCTTCAAATGACGTGAGGTGCAGATCAAATATGGGGAAGTTAGTTATACAGCCACATCAAGAACATCAGCAGGCCCATTGGACTTAGGCAGGCACAACTCTAAAAAAAAAAAATGACAGAAAAAACAGTGATAACTTTAGATTCACGTTTGGACTATTCTGAATCCAAAGCCCCAGAACATGGCTCTCACTACAGTTGGGTCAAATGGAGACAGTAGCAAGCACAAGTCTGTCTGTAGGAAAGTGCCAAATCAGACCTCTGGAAATGGAGTAAATCACCTTATTGGCTTTGCTGCTGTACCCCCGGAGTGGTATGCAACTTGCTCAAAAACTAAGATAAAAATGAGCTGAAAATTGATTATTTGCTTTTAAGGCCAGAATAAACTGTTCTCATAATCTAATACAGCCTCCAACACAGGAAAGATTGTGGAATTTTCCTCGTGCAAAACAGCAAGTTGCAGTGAATTAAAGCACATTTTTGAGAAAGATTATATAAATTAAACATGGATAATTTGCCACAGCAAAGTATAAATGCAGTCCAAGAGTAAATTACACTTGCTGTTTCAAGCAAACCCAGCCTTTGCAATCTGTTTTCAGTTTGATGATGGCTGACTTCAGTTCCTAGACCATGAGATGGTTAGTCACTGGCCTTCAACCTCTCTCAATTTTCTCAAGTCTAAATAAGTCCCTGTGGCTATTAACAACCCTGAAGAGAACATGTCTTTACCAGGTTCCCCCGCCCCATACAAATTAATAATTTTCAAGTGAAATTAAGCACTCTGAGGTGAAACACGGCAGCCTTCATAAACTAAGAACATTAAACATGCAAACTAGAAGCAAAAAATATTTTCTCCAAACAAAACAGAACACCTGCCTAAGGGCTAGCTCCCCCAGAAGGGTATAGCTCTGTCCTTGGAAACAGCGTCGAGCACTACTGGATGTGAAGCCCTGGTCCGCCATCCCCAAGAACACAGTGCCACCTATCTCTGCGTCAGGGTTAACTCATGGTGGGCGATGGGAGAGGACGGGGAGAGGGAGTTCTACTCTTTTCATCCAATTCTGCACCGTCCCTTGCTCCCGTGTTTGGTTTTCTGTGGGCTAGGGGGAGGATTCCTCCACTGCACATGCCCAGATTGCAGCTGTATTTCCTATAAGACACTGGCTTCTGTCATCCCCCCAGTGCCATTTCCATGGTTCAGTACAAGTTCTGACTGGTTACACCCTACTGCAATTAAGACATTGTAAGCCAACACTCACATCATTAGTGCTTCTGCAGATTTTACTGACAGGAGCCTAAACTCCTTATTACCTTATCTGTGGATCTCCAGGACTTGAACTGATGAGGAGAAAGAAGTGGCTAAACATATATAAGCATCCCAATAGTTTAAAAGTAGGTACCTGCCTGGAGTCCTCCATCTGGGAACGACCAGGCTAGGAAGAAGCGGTCTTTCCCAGTTTTGTCTCCCTGGAAGCCTCAGGACAAGATGCCCTAGAAATAAACCATACATGTATTCCAGAGGTAAGCTACAGTCCAACTTTTTCATGAAGAGCCTTTCCAGTCCCATGACCAAACTGTACACATACACCTCTCAGAGACAGTCACAGCATTCGTATGAATAATTTGTGTGCAACTGCACAGGAGAAGAAGAGAGAAGGGATAAGGTGTTTAGATTCCGACACAAATCTGTGCTTGAGGAACATCTCCACAGGGGGTCAGAGGCAGAGTTTTGAAATTCAAGATTTTAATCTCCATGAAGTATCAAACACATGCCATTTTCAATGTAAAGAAAAAGAGGATATATGCAAAACAGCTTATTTGACATAATTTACATTTTCTGGTTTTACTTTCACGAATGTGGGGAAGAGGAATCTGCTTTCTACTTTCCATTATTTAAGATGTGGTGAACAATAATGAAGAGGGCTCAGTTAAATTGGTGCTCCAGTCACTTGCATCTGAAAAGACATTGCTTGCCAGTGATAGATGAAAGTACTTGAAAATGACTTGTTTTTAAGCAGTGATGTTTAGAACAGTTCTCTAAGCACAGAGTTTACTGGGGAGTGTTAGGAAAGATTCGTTTTGCTTTTTTATTGACTGTTGAAAGGGCAGAATAATATAGATAAGAAATATTTATAGTAACAAGTGCAGGTGGAAACAGGAAATTTGGGGGGAAAAAAACAGTTTTATTGCTTTAGAGTCAGTTTTGCCCATACTAACATACAAACTTTTTGTATATTTTGGCACTAAAATTATAAAAATACTTTTGTTTTGGTTTGGTTTTGGAAGCAGCAGGATTTCTATTTTTAAATTGTATCTGTTGGAAAACATTCTCTGTGAAAAAAATCTCCAAATGCTACTCCTGCTATTACCAGTAAGTCAGCAGTTGGAATTACAGAAAAAGTTTGAACTATAGCATGTTTGGACTGAATATAAAATCTGCCACCTTCAGTCTGACTACAAAGCACCATACTGGAACATCACCCATCAGATGTGACTTACTTAAACCATATGTTCATAGTGCCAAAGAGCAAACTAACAAATCTAAAGCCTTTCCTTTTGTATGCAGAGCCTATGCAACTTCTTAGGAAATCCATCTGAACCAAAACCTGCAGTGAATGTCTGATAATCTCAGTACAAACTGGTGTCCAACGCCTTTCTACTAACACAAATTATTTAGATGAAAACCCCTCTAAGTTAAAAGAACTACCTGAGAATCCTTAGTCCTCATAAGTAGAACGCAATTTTTTTAGAGAAACAAAAATAGTGATGGGAGATGAGATAGGGAATCCATAGGCAACAGGGAAATGTTTTACTGCACAATGTAGAAATCAAGAGAAGGGATACAGAGGAAACTGAACCTACAATAGCAAGAGCCCTGCAGAAAGCTTCCTCATAAGGTATCTCTTCCTAAAAAAGGAAAGGGAAACAAGCTAAGAAAGTACCTTAAACACTCCTCATCCTCTAAAGTACTGCCTTTCAGGGTAGGAGCAACCTCACCAGAACGAGGTGCTCACTGAGTTAAAGGTAAGCATCAGTCACCACTGACAGGCACATAAGTTTCCCTCCTTTTCATTACCCGACTAATTTAAGCAGACCTATATTCAGTTAGTTCCTGAGGATCCCCACTTCCAGTAATCAAAAGCATAACAGCACAAAGATTGCTTAGCAGAGAAAGCCAGAGATAGTACTGCCTAAAGAAATTTGTAGGAAAACTACATCACATTATTCATTTTATTAGGTCACCTTTCTCTTTACAAATTAACATATTGCTACTTTCTACTTACGATGTCTTTTTTTTTAATGGGTGTCACAGAATCAGACAACAGCTGAGATTCAGAAGAACCTCTGGAGGTCATCTCATCCAATGTTTCTGCTCAAACAAGGTGACCTAGAGCAGGCTGCCCAGCACCATGTCTAGAGACAGCTCCAGAGTATCTCCAAAGACGGAGTCAGCACAGTAAATGAACAATACCTCAGAGCAGATTTGTCTCCCCTAAATCAGACATGAAGTTAGGTATACAGTCCGAGCTGGTTGGTTTTGCTTCCTCTGTAGTTAATCAACATCAATCATTGAGAGAAGATGACTGAACACTCATTTTAGGACAGTAAAAGTAATCTGAGGAGAATCTAGTCTGCAGCACAATTCTACATCTTATATTTTTCCCAGAGTAATGATTTGGGTTTTTTCATGACTGTGTTTAGTAGTATTTCTCATGTGCTATTTCATGTAACACATTTTTAAGAAGTAAATAAAATTTAGGCTTCACAAGAAAGTGAAATAACCAGATAATTCTTTGGGTTTTTTTTCCCCGAAATTTCAGAAGTTTAACTTCAGAAGCCAGAGTTTAACTACCTAAGAGAAGTCCAAAGAATCTCTTGAACTACACATCTCAGTGATACTGAGAAAACATACAATTCAATTAATATTCAAAGCTGATGCACTTTATGCTACTTCTGTTGGATAATCCCTAGAATCCACATTAGGTCTAAGATTTCTTTAACCAAAACCAGATCTCTTTTTGGCAAATATTACCCCCATATTTCTCCTCTACAGAATGTGGGAGGCCAAGATTTTTGAGTATTTTGTGCTTCCCTCCCACATATATACTGCTAAAAATTGAGGCTTACTTTATTTTGTCATGTTTTTCCCACAATTCTTTTATATTAAGCAGATTTTCTTTCTCCCTGAGGTCTAAGTAAATCCTTCTAGAAACTGAAGAATACACTTAGGCATCTCAAACTATTCTTCTACTTTTCTTTCAGTAGGATGGCCTCCAGATCATCCACCAAATGCTTCTGCATTGCTTGCTTTTTACTAGTGCTGCATCTATGATAGGTTGGGGTACAAAAAAATTTGCAGAAAATAACAAATCTCCAAGGCATCATAACTAAAACTCTTTTAGGGACAGTTTACCCTTCAGAAAACAACTAATAGATTAAAAAAACTATTAGTCTCCAGATCATAGTGACATAGTTGGGAATTAAACAGAATAGAACAATATAACCATTTTAAGCAAGACAAATCAATAAAACATTGCAGAACAAGTAAAATAAATCACTCTCAACAGAGGATAACAAAGTACTGAAGCAGAACCTGAGTACCTGAAGGAAATATTAATACTTCTGTAGCTGAAAGACAGGGCTGGCTTGTCACACATGGCTGTAGTGGTCTATAAGACAAAAAAAAAAAGCAAAAACCAGAAGAATTGCTTGCTAGTCAAACAAGGAGCAAAATTTGATGCAGAAGTCCTTCACTGCTAATATTAGTAGGAGTTGCAACTTCTCTATTAAGCAATAGGCTGACAAAAAAGAGGAAAAAAAGCTCTTCAGATACAGACAAATAAATAATCTAACCAGGAGAGGGAAAGAAACAGAAAAATGTCCTGATGCAAACACGAAAAGAAACAAGTGAAAACACGGGATGGGCAGTTTAGTGTACCTAATATATTTTAGCAGGAATACAGATGTTTCAGTGGTGAGGGCAGTCCAAGAACCTAACTAGATATAAACAACTGTTTCGTGCGATTAGTTTGGCTTACACTGCCAGCTGACACACACAGATAAATTTAAGTCTCTCCAAACTCAAGATTAACAAACACTTTTTTATAGTAGTGTGAGTTTCAAGCCTTTACCTGCATTCAGGTTTACTTCTACCATTCACAACAAAAATAGGGGGTGTCACATAGAGCAAGAGATGGCCATCAAGATAGAATTTGAGCTGCAAACAAGGGGATTTGATATTTTTTTCATACAGATACATGAAGACACATAACAAAGCAATTTATCTTCAAACTTCTAAATAAACTTCAACAATCATTAAAGCAAAAGACATGATTGTGGATTATTGAAATGTCAGAAGAGAAATATGGTGAGAAATAATAAAGTACATTAGTAAGGGATTTTAACTAGCTTCCTGTACTGATAATAGAAGCCAGTTAACCATTACATTTTAGGAAGTAGCTTCCTGTGAACACTGATTACTATAAAGACTTTAGGTTTATTCAGGCCTGATAAAAACACTTTAACTCAAGAAGCTGAAATCTCTATGAAGGGACCATTCATCTCCAACAGGCCAAAATACTGTACAAATATTTTTTCTTCAAAACATTTTCTTTCTGGAAGAAAGCAACTGAAAGGAATGGGCAGCCCACCTCTACGTACATTAAAGGTGAAGGGCAGCCAGAGTGCTTGCTTTCCATATGATTCCACACACATAAGCATTGTATATCTTGCCACTCATAGGATCAGCCAAATCACTGTGCTCAAACTACAAAGGAAATATTCTCTACATTCCTTCAGGGAGTACATAAAAACATAGAAAAAAAATACGGAAAAGAACCATTTTGCATTTGCTGATCTGCATTTTTGGGGTAGGTTGTAGGGATAATGGAGTGCTCCAGGCAGCAGCACTGAGTCAGAGTAGCAGTAAGTGGGCACAGCAGCACATCACAGGCCTTTCATACCCTGGGAAGACCTAAAGCTGATGGGACAAAGAAAACCTGGACAAACACTGCACTTGAATGCAGTTCGTAATCTATGCAGTACTCCTGGACAATCAGATTACTGATCACAAATCATCTCAAATCATCAGAGGTAGAACTGAGATAGGTGTAGAATGAGATTTACACGTGAGAAGTTTTATTAGGATGGTAGGAAAGCTCCTCACCAGCTCCCCACTACACATTTTTCCTCCTGAATATAAGGGAGTTACCAGCAGTTGATTGTAGTAAACTAGGAAGGCAAGGCAAAGGATGGCCAGAGTTTGAAGTTACAAGTAGCACTTGAGTGCCCAGAGAAGGCCTCCACTATGCTGCCACGGACATAGACAAGACTAGTCACCTCTAGGACAACACCTCATCCAAAAGAAAAAGGAATTAGCTTCCCAGTGAGGAGCAGTATCCCCTTACTTTGAGATCTCTCTCCATCAAAACCAGTAGAACATTTATTTACAGGGAGACTGTGGGAAGTTCTTCCACTACTGTCTTCAGGTCATGGACAGAAGCTGGAGGGACTTAAGAAAAAACCATCTGGCTGTTTAGTCACTCTTTTTTTGTTATCACTGATTACCTGCTTTTTTATTTAATCCTAGCTAGTGCATGTCCTTTTATTCTATCCCGGATTTTTTTCCTGGATACATGACAAGAATATATGGAAAAATAGGTTACTCCACAAATACTTTGATCTGTACGTTTGAGAGAATCCACAAATGACAAAACCTAGTCAAAAAATAACTGGTTCATATAAACTTCAAACCCATTTATAGAACTGAATATCAATATCTCTCTATTCTTTTATGTAAATATTTCTGAGGTCCCAGATCTAACCTCAGGTTTATTCAATGAATAAATAAGTTCAAGAGAAGTCAGAAGAATAACTTTGGCGTATTTTTAATAATTCTTCAACAACCTTCCCTTCACAAATTAGAATTTCGTAAATATTACAAAACTTCCTTGTAACAACGACATAAGCACAGGCATAGCAAACCATATTTATGAAGAACAACTTCAGAAACAAAGACAAATTTTTGTTTTCTATACTGTCTGAATAAAATTAAAATAGATGAGATGAAGCATATAGAAGGAAAAGAAGGAGCACTGAAATGTTGCCCAGAAAGACCACTAATGAGCAAACCCTCCCAAATTCCTCTTCTTTGACTTCACCACAATCATGACATTAATTCCTGTGGAACGTAAACAGGTTTGTCTTCTGTTACCAGCTACCAATAAAATGAGGTCAGTCTTTGCCTGTCCTTTGCAAAAAAATGGAACCACAGAGATACACCTCATGTTAAAGCAGCAATGCACTATTTGTTAAAAAATCAGCATGGCACTTCCTTGGTTAACTTTTGTTACCTGTCCAGCTCCATCAATTTAACAAACTTCATATTGCAACTTTTCAGTGTATTATAATATGAAAATGTTGCTTAAACTCTATCCCATAGCTCTGAGACTAGTTCATGACGCTGTCCTGGTGATTCTCCTCTATCTTATCTTCCACTTCACCCCAGGACAGATGCTCATAGTGGTTACATAGAAATACTTAATTTTAATACTGTTCAGAAAAAGAAACCCCACAACTGCCTGTCATACAAGGAGTGCATCTGTGAGAAATCTGATACCTGAAAACACTTCAGATTAGATACTCTCATCTAGCAAAACTTCATGGGACTGTTCATAACTTTGGGCTTCAGCCAATGAACTTTACATTAAATGGTAGGAAAACACAACTGTAATGGGGTTGAGATAACTACATATTACATAGTTGCAGATGTAGAGAGATATCAATAAAGCAGCTAAAAACTCCCTGACTGATTTATTGATTTGGTCCAAACACCAATCAGTTTTAAAATGTTTTGCAAGCAAAGCTTGAGGAATTTCTACAGGAAGGAGGGCTAAGGAGGCTCTTTCCCCCCCACTTTGATTTGAGCTGCAAGTGAGAGCCCCATCACTATATTATGATATCCATAACACAGGTCATGTACATTATGGTCATGTTAGGATTCAGTTGTACTAATATGCTTTTGAGTTATTTACCCAGTCTCCCTGTGCTATTGAGAGAAACAAGCACTTCTAAAGCATAGCTCCTCTCTTGCTAATACAGTTGGTGAAATTACTCCACAGAAGTGTTTTCTCTGCACTGATCATAAGATGCTGAGGTTAAATCAGGTGCCCATGACTTATGAAAATAGGTTACACGACTCTCACCCTTCCCATCTTACCTTGTTGCTCTGGGATCCCAGGTGTCTGTCTCCTCTCTCCAGGTATCTCCAACTCCTTCACAGACTGGAAGTACTCATTCAAACAGCTATTTTAGACAGCTAATTTTCTGTTCTCCATTTTTATTACACTAAGCAGCCTTGTGTTTTTCATTGTTTCTTCAGCTTTTCTGTCTAGCCAGAAAATCATGCCACAGACAGTGAAGACTACTGAGACCTACTGACTAGGTCAACAGAGACGTACTTAGCTAAGCTGATAAATGTTTTTCTCCAAGTTTCAATCCATCTTTTCTACTTAAACTTGAGCCTGATGTAAATTCTCTCTGTGGTCATGCTTATATCAGCTGAATCCAGCATAAACAAGACAGGGCATAGCACAAAATACCAAAACCTCTTGGAAGCATCCTCATTATCTCAGGAAAGTTTAATGACTCTGATTCAAGCCTTATTTATATTGGATCTTTATAAAGAATGCTACATCATACTCAGTGTATGCAAAAAACCCCCCAAACAAACAAACAAACAAACCAGAATCAAAGAAAGAAAGAAAGAAAAGGAAACTACTTCAGACAGACCTAAAGTGGTAGCAGACAGACTTACATATGAAAGGCTATATGAAATACACTTGTGTGTGTGTGTATATATACATATATATGTCCCAGTATATTATATAATATATTAAGTTTATTCTATTATACTATCCAGTGCAGAGGAAGTGAATGTGAGTGGTGAAATAACAAACTACATTTATTATACCTGTATTTGAATAAAAATTTATTAGGTTAATCCTGAAAAGAATTAAACTCAAAATTACATATATTTTCATATCTTCTGCTCACATATTCTAATGACAAATATTAAAAGCATACAGGATAGAAAGCTTCTTCCTGTAGTGATGGGTTTGACTACTCAGGCATTCACTAAAAAAGCTGCCTACAAACTTTGACAGCCTCCTGGATCTCAAAGAGACTAGTGCCACAAATTGAGATTTTCCACCAAGAACAGATCTGAAGACTCTCCACTCCCTGCTGGTACCATTACCAACAGGAAATTTAATGAAAGTAAGAAATAAGAATTTTTTAAATGAAGTAAACTAAAAACAGGTCTAAACAAGACTCATAGATAAGTGAAATTTGAATTTTTATCAAAAGTCATGAGAGAAATTCAAAAACTAAATTTGCTTTAATTTACAAAGGTGAATCAGCAAGAGCTCTATGCCTGTAGAGAAATGATCAGAATTAGGGCCATTACTAACAAGATGAGCCTTTGGGCATTGTCTGCAGAACTGAAGCACTGGAAAAAGCAGCTTCTCATGGATATTTTCTCTCATTAAAAAGCCGTCATAGCAAATAGCAAACTGAATGGGCTTTGTCAAAAAAAGCCCCAGGGGCTGCAGTACTCTTGGTAGAGATACACTGAGGCAGCAAATTTTGGATCTGATACTGGATTTCAAGCACAGTAAAGGTTATGTATAATTGGTTCCAGGAGTTAGCCTCATTCTAAACATGGGGAACATTTGCAAAATTACTAACTGGAAATGAGTGTTGAACATCATCAGACTTTGGAGTTATTCATCTCCAGGGTTTTAAGCGAAACCCATCTGCAGCAGTAAATCAAGATTGGATACAAATGGTGGCACTGCAGAAGAAACCTTAGACTGTATAACTACATTGCAGTCACAATGCCTTTGTAGTCTGTCCCCATTTTTAATATTATTAAATTTCCCAGAGATCATTTAAAGCGTGCATTTACTGCTAGTCTGAGTTAATAAGCTAGCAATTACATGTATGCTGTTACAAAAACAATATTCACCTATATCTTATGTCCTGGCCTTACACTGATACCATTAAAAGTTGTATGAGATGTTTTTATTACTACTTGAAACCGAAAGTATTTGTTGTGGTGCACCTATTTGCAATTTTCTACCAATTTTCACGCAGCCTGTATGAGTTAGTAGTAGTCTGCCCCTTTCCATACATCCTCAATGACTACAGGATGACATCTAGTGGTACCAGAGGGCTTCAGTCGTTGTTTACTTTAAACTGCTAAATTTGCATTTAACACACATTACAGTTTCCAGGACGGGGAACATATAGGAACCATCATTCAAAATATGAAAATAGTTCTTGAGAAAGAGAAACAAAACAAAATCAAATCAAATCAATTCAAATCCTATTCAGTTGTGTGCTCTCTGCCTTCTTGTAGAGATGTATAATCTTTTGCCACAAAATCTGTAAAACAGTGATAAAAGGACCTTCCTAAAAATCAGAAGTGAAATTATTTTCTCTAACTGCCATAAATTTACTAAATGTCTTACTATCATTCACCTTACATATATGCATATGTATATATAAGTATATATATTGCCAAAAAATCCAAGTCAAACAATATAACCTTTAACAACATTATAAATGACATCAGGTCTTCTTTCATACTGTGTTTGATATGACGTCAATATTTGAAAAGCTATTAATCAGTAGATTCCATTTTTCCACTGAATTAAGATTCAAAATCAATTTTCCAACATTTTAATTCTACAAATACTATAATATAAAACTGAATTTAAAAAACCCACTTTCTTACCATCACCTTTGTCACTGTTTTCCAAAAGTTTCTGGTCATTCTACTTGGTTACTAAAAGCAAAATCAAAGAGAAAAGATCAGATACACATCCTGAATGATGCTTTAAAGTGCATAGAAAGTAAAAAGCCCATCAGCATCCAGAAAGATTTTAAAGGGCACACTGAAATTTGCAAACACAGTGTGCTGAATGTTTGCCATCTGGTCTGTATCTCTTGTTAGATTGTAGAAAATGTCTTAAAGAGTACTTTGATTCTGTTTAAGTGTGGGATGTACTGTCCATAACAACATTATGCATATTTTTCCCTTACATAATGTCCTGGACACAATGAATAAGGTCAGTACACACCAGATTTACAAGTAGGAGTAATGGTAGCATGGAATAAATATTAGGCATAGTAAATACATTTCTGTTTCTCTCAGTAACTATTACTATGAGGCTCTTAAAAATACAAGAAGTACACATAATTATGGAAGGGTAAATAATGCTGTTCTTAAGAAGAAAAAGGCAAAGGCAAGTTGACAACTTGGTATTTTAAAAATAAAGCATAAATTTCAACAACAAGGCTTTGTAATGCCTTTCACTTGACCTTAGAACAATCACCACTCTGTACTTCATCCCACATACATATGACCCACAGACTGAGAAAAGAGGTCTATGGCATTCGCTCATTTGCACCAAATCCATACACTTGAAGATGTGCATTTTTACATATGAAGATATATAATCCCATTTAAATAATTTGTGTTTGAATTTGTCAGCAGAGTTTAATATGTCAAGTATTTTAATCAAATGCCATTACCTTTGACAGAGTTTTTATCACTATATCTATATATTTTACACACACACACACACACACACACACACGTATAGAATGTGAAATTACCAGCTAGATTGTATTTCCTATACTTTCTCATACCGGAAACATCTGAGCTGACATTTTCTACTTGTGATCTCAGTTTCAGACTCAGGTTATTTTTATTTGGTTCAAGAAGTTTTATTTCAGGAAAAAAAAAAATCTTGCCATCGTCTTGAAAAGATTAATTGCAACTCTGCTAAAAATAAGATTCTTTTATTTTTTTCTATCTTGTCTTACATAGGAGACCTGATACTTCTGAAGATGGGTTGCTTTTACAATGTAAAGCCACTATTTATTATCAAACTATAACCTTCTGAATGATCTCATTTTGCACATGCTTAAGAGACAAGTGCTTAAAACTATACCTGCTTGTTAAGAGCTTTGCAGGTAGAAGATTCTGTCTGCATAGACTAACCTCCATATTGAGGTCTAAAAGACAGAGTATTTTGGTGAAATTCATCCCTGAAGTGCAGTTATATGTACTTTAATTCATCATGTATTGTTTATTTTCTTTTCAGCAGGCGTCAGTGGTAGCAATTCGTTTACATGTGGTTAGAAGTGGAAAATGCTTTTATATACATCCTTTTAGCAACTCCTTGATTCATCGATTTATTATTTATATACTTATTTTCCTAGAATCATAGGTATTCAAAATGAGGTACACTTTAGAACACAAATATGTTCTAAAAATGCTTGCTCAAAGTACTACAGTGCAAGTTCAGTCTAAAATTTCTCAGAACAAAAATAGTCTCATGCTACAACAGAATTTTAACAGAAATATTTTTAACAGAAATAATTTTAACAGAAATAATTTTTTTTCTCTTTACAGCATGCAGTTAATTCAATGGAATTATTACTGGTTTTCTCTGGTACACAAAGCAAATTTTTGTTGTTTATTCTCTAGGTCAAAATTTGGGGGTCCTTTAACAGCTCGTTTCACTTAGACACTAGCATGTACTAAGTGTTTAAGGTCTTGAGCACAGACTTATCTTGACAAATCTGTAAGCTGGAGCACTATTCCTTTTTCAGTAATAGGCACCATAGTGAGGTCTAACTGTAACATAAATAATTTTGGATGGTGTTACTTTGAATTCCATAACGAGGTTAAAAGAGACAATAAAGATATGGTTTTTTAAGAAACAGGTTTATTTATAGAACTGAATTTCTACTGGTTTAATTTACCTTCATAAATAAATTTTATTTTTAAAGGATACTACATAGTACGAGCACAATTACCAGAAACTGTGAGTTAAAAGTTTTGAAAACAAGCTTTAATTAATTAAATCTTTCTCACTTGTCTTTTTAAGTTATAAAAGTTATAAAAGTCCACTAGCTAATAATTTGCAATGGTCAACTGAACAGTGTGTGAGTAGCGAGTAGAATGGAAAATCCACGAAAACATATTGTTTAATTTCATTTCTTGCATTAAAAAGTTACAAATACAATCCCCCTGAATGAGCATTCATTTCGTAACTGAAAAATTTAAATAAATCCCTTATCATTCAGTATTGATGAGGAAATCAAACTGTGGACCACAGCGTATTTTAAGAATTCCCAAGTGATGAGTCTGAACATTCTCTTGTAGTTGCTGACTGGTACTGCTGACTGCTGGGGAAAAAGTCATAGAGTTCAACAGCACAAATCTGCCCCCTTGTGGCAGACTAACAGAATGTGCTAGATTAATAAAATCTGGAGTCCTCCCACTAAAATTTTAATTAGGAGTTCAGTAGGTGAAATTCGAATCAAGGTTACCTGGCTATCTCAGAGCTTCTTGATGCTATTGTGAAAATGCAGCATGACTAAATACAGCCTGCTAAAAGTGCACTATAATGCATCCTCTAAACGCCAGGCATAGAAGAGGGTCGTCACCAAAAGATCTTTACCTCCCGTTGCCTTACACCAATTTGGGTACTTCTAACCTAATACTGTGGTCCCTTGTGTCACAGAGTTCATTGGTATGACAGGGTATTTTACAGAATTTCTAAATTCTTCTGAACAGTGTAATGTTCATACATACTTTCATGGTAAGTTTAGCCTATTTTAAAGACTGTCAAGATGGGGGATTTTTTGTTGCATGTTACTGGGACAATCTGGACAAGACTAGCTTCATAAAAAAGAAATATTTTCAGCTGCAATTCATCTGCCTAAAACTATAGTTCTAAAGGCATGATTTGAAAGCGTGACAAAGTAAATTTTAAGGAGCTTTGCTCTTTTATTACTGTACGTACAAAGTTTAGAAAGCCAAGACTGCTTAACTATTGACGTATTTAGGAGCTGTTCTTCAGCTCACTAATTAGAACACTCCCTCAAAAACTTGAAGGGTCATTCTTCAGTTTCAACTTTACATGGGAATGAAAACTCAAACAAACATAATCCTTTAATTTACTTTGTGAACGTCTTGTGGAAGGACAGTCTTCCACTTCACTCTGAAGCACAGACAAGTAGACCATAAATTTTCATGTTTGCCTAAAATTTTGTATTTTTATTCTTCATATACATAGGTCAGCATTATAAAACATTGCCATAACAACACATTTTCATGAATTTAAAAATTTTCATTCCAGAGATGACAAAAGAGAGAAGTCCTAACTGAAATTGATTAAAGATGCTGTTTCCACAAGTAAAATGATATCTATATGAGGCAGGATAAGAAAGAATTTGGTCTAAATTCCCTGTTCTCAGGAGATAACAGTTAAGGGAAATGTCATATAGCTGTTTCTGCAGAAAGTGATGAAGCTAATAAAAAAGAAGAATGATACTGTGGATGCAATGATTATAGATGCAGACTGCATGAGGTGTAGTCACTTGAAATTCCTGAGGAGATTAACACATCATTTTTGTAAAAGCCAATTCTCAGTGGAGAATTTCAGTCTTATTATACCCCAACAACTCTACATAATATCTTTTCCCACTATAGGACATCTCCTAACCTTAATTAGTCTGATTGCAAGTTTAAAAATAGCTCGTTAGTCCTTGTTACTCACATCAGTGTAATATCAAATTTGGGTTCTTCCTATATAGAAAGCCGGACGCTCTTTTCTTTAGAGTTGCGTATTCAATCAGCTCACACAGGAGAAAGAAGGAACAGCTTTAAAAATTTACCAATTCCAAGGCATCAGTCTACCTTCTCTATTTTACATGCAATGATCTACCCCATTACACAGTCATAATCCTAATCAGGTGAGCAGCAGACTGTGCCGCTGCTCTGCAAAAAGACAGATGGAAGTGTCCTGCAGCTCTGCCTACATGGTTATTTTGGACGGGCCCCCTCTGCCTGTGTTCTGTGCTGATCAAGAGATGTGTGAGCACAGTAAAGGTCATGCCATGCCAGGGTTAGCCAGGCTGCTCAGTGGCACAGTTATCTGGCCAAGCCAGGCCCTGGAGTCACTCTCTCAGCTGGCACAGAACACTTGCAGTGTGAGGTTGAATCAGCTTTCACCACCGGCACAGAAAGATTCAGTCTAATCACAGCCTGACATTTAGGCATATTCTGAACATTAATCAGGTTCTAAAAGCCTTAGGGGACAACCTGTTGTTGCATTAAGAGTACAGAAATACGGCAGAAAATAAATCCCCTTGATTTCCAGCTAGTGCTGGAAGATTGAAGGTGTTTGGGTGTAGCTAAGCTTAACTTATTATTATAACCAAGATTCCTGGCGACAGATTTATTAGATCTACAAAATATAAGTGTATTGTGCTATGTAAAAGTGCTCAGGAGTATACTCCCACACAGTCAGAAGTGCAAATTTTAACAAAGAGGCATCACTGCTTTGGGGAAGAGAGAGGAGCAAGCCCATCAACTTGTCTGCAAGGTGATCACATTTTCGTCCTCTGGCATGGAGGATTTCAAATGCCAATTCACTTTTGGGAGAAGTGGAGGTGAGACTGTAGTCAGATATCCTGTCACTGCCACCATAGATGGGAAGGGAGGGGAAGACTATTCACACATAAAATAGTTACAAAAAGAGATTACAAAGGGTGTGGGTCTTGCCCAAGAGTGTATCCCTCTCTCTTCCGTTGCAGTGGTAAAGGTCATTAGGTCTCAGGTGGATAACCTATCAACCCATCAGAAGGCTATCACACCCAGCACTGTAATCCCTTCATATATGTCATGGCATATTTCATGGCAGTAGGCCTCATTCCTAAAGCTGCCCAGAAAAATCAGTGAGGAAGGAATAAAAAAATTAATTAATCTTGAGACAATTACAGATGGCACAGAAAACTAACATTATGCAGTATTTTCTTCTTTAAGAGTAGGGATTTATGTGTGATTCAGGTACTCAGATAGCCAGCCTGTATTTTCTGCTAAGTCTGTCAGGATACAATTCATCTATTCAAATAGGGACTCCTACACTACAGAAATCTACATCTGAGCTAGACATCTCGATATCCTTTATAGTAAATGAAAAGAAACAGGAGATTTAAGGAAGCAATTAGTCTCATTCTAAAATAGATGGCTAAATATATCTCAAATGACTCATACCTTAGAAGTGCTTATTTCTCTCCATTAAACATAAAAGAATGACAGAGCTCTTGCTTAGATGTAGACTATAGTTCTACATTCACCTAAAAACATGAAAGATTAATCCTGTCTGTGCTTTTGTTTCTTTAAGTGAGGGTAACTGTATTTCTTAATTTTTAGGAGAATTTTAGGGCATTAGAATCTGTGAACAGTTCAAAGACTGACTTCTGAGGGGCCAGCTAACTGTAACAGACACTTATTTCTGTAATAGAATTAATAGGAGAATTCTTCTAAGGAGAAGTATTTTGAGATTACATATATGTGAGATATGTTCTTCTTAATAATACCTGGCTTCATCCACACATTTTACAAACATCAGTCAGTATTATCTGTATTATGCAGCTGTCTCTTAAAACATAGAATAAGACCAAGTACTAATTTTCTGACTTCATCTTTAATTGCCCAAATAAATCGTCCAGTTCTCCAAAACATTCACTAACTGGTCCTGATGAAAGACTTAAAAGCTTTATTTGGATCTCTTGGTCCTCTCTCATGTATTCTCATTCTTGTTATCTTTGCCCTCCCAGTTTGGGGTCTACTGACTCCTTGCTCCCACCATAGAAAGAGTTGTTGCATTCAACCACTTCTGTCTGAAACTTGAACGAATTACCTCTACTTCCATATTTTTATATTATACTTTTATAGTACTGAATTACTTCTTTCAAGATTTGGTACTAGTGATCAATTTAAAATTGAGCAAGAGTTACTCCCCTGCTGACTGATGGTTCCTCGCTTTCTTAGCAGTAGTATTCTAGTGTTAATTTATCTCATGGTGCCGGGCTAATTTACCTTACAGCACTGATATCTCATTGCTAATCTTTAGCGTTTGGATAAACAAGAAAACAACATATTCAAAAGCTACGTCATTGTTACAAACAGAAGAGTAATTATTGCACCAGAAGGTCCAGTTAAGAAGCAGGCATGCCTCAGACTGATGGTTGATCTCTAGCAAACTAATCCTAACCTCTGCTGAAGAAAGGCATCCACAAACTTTTACTTCTGAAATGTAGGTTGCTAGTTTCTGACTTCATCTAAGGAGAAGTGGTGGTTATTGCTTAAACCAAGGAGATCACTATCAGAAAGCCATTACATTGTTCCAAAGCAGTTCTGTGGTACCTTACACATTAACACTTCCCACAGCATTATGTCTTGCTAATGTCCTGCAGATGGTCCACCTGGAGTGTAAAAGCATCAAGGACATCTTAATGGGCTAAGACAAGCAAATGATGACAATAAAGCTAACTATCTCTTTGCACTTACCCTGGGTGGTACATCTTCTTACAGGTACATATAAATTATGGGTCATTTAAAATACTCTTCATTACAGTTTTTGTTTATGGGTTACTATCGCTTTATAGAAATTGAAATACTGCATTTGTTGTTTGCAATACTAGTATCATACACATATCTCAACCTAAGTGTTGGGAGGCTAATATATTTACTTATAGTAACCTAAGCGCTATGACCAATGATTATACCAGCTACCAAAGCAAAAAAGAAAAGGGTTGTGAGTTTTCAACTGAAAATAATGCTTATGTTCACTAGATTTGCAAACTGCTCTCTTCAAGTAACATGGCAACCAGTAACACAGTGTCTATATATAACCATAGCAGTAACCCAGTCATCAGACAGCCGCAAACACATTTTTGCACTTGGCCAAAGACCTTTCCATCTTTCCTCCCCCTTTTCCCCAAAAGAGGAGCAGCCAGAGCAGAGCAATGCCAGAACCCTTCTTTGAGGGGTGGCCCCACTTTCCAGCATTTACAGGGAGAGAGGAAGGCAGTGCTGAGCTCCACTCAGGGCTCTTGTGCCCCTCAAGCTGGCAGGCACCGAGGCAGCAGTTGAGGTGACGTTGGGCAGCTGCCAGGAGTGGACATGACCTGGAGCTGCTCCAGAAAATCCCACCAGAAGGCTCTCAAATAGGTGATTTTTGTAAGATGTTTCCTTGTCCTGTTTCACTTTCTCCAGGCACTTGCTATGAGCCTGTAAGTAACTGTGTGAAGAAATTAAATATATAACCAACCTAAAACCCCCTAAGAAAACAACACTTTTGCCTGTGGACCCTCAGGGTGACTGAGGTTCTTGTCCCAGGATACAGCCAGCTCATGAGCATGGCGTTCCTCAAACGCCAGCAGAGGCTGATGGTGGGGTGCTCCTTCCCAGTGAGGAGCTGCAGTTATTCCTGTCTTGGAAGAGGAAATAACATGCTGTTGGCTGTGGACTTTGTCATGCAGGTTATCGCTATATGGAGTGTTTTGAACTGTTTCAACCAGGAGGACAAACCGGTTAGGAGGTCAAATATGCCTGTTGCTTCTGCATTTGGCTAAGAGAATTTGCAAGACTGTACTTCCCGGGATATATGAGGATTTAGTTACCCTGTTCATGGCATCAGATACCATTTCATTCTGCTCTCCAACACGTAAGTCTTGACTTTTAACAGCAGTCACACACTTGTACACTTCAAATTCTCAAGCTTTTTTTTCCCCATTATGCTTCTACTTGTTGTGTTTTCATCTGAGCTATTTCCTCACTTTGCCTTAACAAACTATGTCTAGATGAAAGCTTCTCATTTTGGGCATTCAGATCCCTAGGATCTCATGCATTTGCTTTTTTGTCTGCGTGAAAAAAATCTTAACTTTCTCTCACTACTATCTTCAATTAAGATTTTACAGTTAAATGTACTAGTTCCAACAAAGTTTAATCCAGCAGAGCACAGCAGGATTACTGCTTTGTAACATTCCTGTGAGAAAGAGGATATTATTTGAATAGTTCGTCATTACTACATCTGTGGGGAACTGTTGAATATTTCAGACTGCTACCCACCTTTATTTGGACACATTGTCTCATTGTTGTCTATATATTATTACAGGAAAGCAGATACTTCAGATTTGCCATTCATCTCATTGTTGAGTGTCAGATTTCTTCAGAGCTAACAGTGGTTAAATGCTGGCAGTATCCACCTGCTTATCTTCTAACAACCGTCAGAACATTAACCAGGTCGTCTTTGTAGGTCTTTTATACTAAGAAACTGAACATGGAAAGATGTATTTTGCGGCCCGAGGGAATGGATGACATTTCTCTCTTTTGTGCTGGTAGTATTTTTCTCAATGCTATTCCTTCTTTTTCTTCTTTGTATTATCCTTGCTTTAAAATCCTCTCCAAATTAACAGATTGACGTCTGGTTTGCCACGGTTTTATATCAGTGTCACATAGAACACTTCAATTACAAACATACATTTCAAAGGTGCAGAAAAATTACCGGGGATCTCAACTTTTCACCTTGATCCAGATCCAACAAAAACTTAGGGTTTGATTACCTTTGAGCGGGAGTGCCTGACCCAGCACCCAGAGCAGAAATCGAAAGTCATGAGTTGGGTGCTGAGGAACCTTATCCAATGCCTGTAAAAATATGTTTCTGTGTTCTCTGAGACAGTCCTGAATCAAAAACATCACAACTGAAGAACGTAAAGAGTTGAATCGATGTTAACTGTTTCTGCTGGTTCAAATACACACATAAATGAAGTTAAATTCTTCCAACAGTCTTTGTATATAAACCAGGTATTACTGTCTGCATCACTTCAACACTAGGTCAAATAAGGTATAATTTGTCTTTCTGCAGTCAATGCAAACCCTGAATAATCAAAGTACTGTTTTGTATCTGCTCAAAAGAGCTGGTCTGTGTTGTTTTATCTAATCCAGAATATAATCTGTATTGTCAAGTGAATGTGACATCATTGATTTAGACATTGCTAGCAGTGTAGTCTGGGGAAACTCCTAGATCTAACCCATAAAGACACATTAGGTACTCAGAATTATCTGAAAATCTCACTCCTTTTTGTTGGACAACACAGCTTGGATTTGTCCTACTTGAAACAACAAATTAGGCAAGGAAGGAATCTTGACTGGTTTTTCCAGGCCTACTGTATAGCCAGTAGACTAAGACAGGCAGAGGGCACATCACATCTCAGGAGGGCTGAATCATAGCTTGGAGACGCTCTTCCACCTCCCTAAATTGTAGAGAAATTGCAAGGCGTATATATCACTTTGGCCCCTTTTTTTAAGTGTTTACGGTTAAATGCAATGATTTCAGGCTCTGAAGTCTGCCCCTTTTGAATCCCCTCATGCTTCTATGTAGCTGCCAACTCTGAAATATAATCACTTATAATTGAGGAGTATCCTTTTATTATTTTTAAGAAATATCAACAATTTTCTTCCCATAATTATTTAGCCATTATACACAGGGAAATAGATAACTGGGAAACTAAAAACATGCCAAAAATTCACTTGCAGGCAGGGTTTATGTTAATGATGTTGTAATAATGTTGCAAATTACATAATTTTTTTTTTAGTATTTATATATGTACAGTAGCTCTACAAGCCACAATGATATAACTTCCTTTGAAGACAGAGAATTTGACAAAACCTTGTGCAGTTAACTCACCTATAAAACTGATGTTCTATTTATGGAATAATACAGACCATTCTCTAGCAATATGTGGTCATGTAAAAAAAAGACCCTATCACACAGACACAGGAGGAGACAGAATAAGGTTGCTATGGGAACCTTAGCTCTAAATGGTCTGGCTTTTGTTGGCTTAAAATATCAAACATTGTGTTGCATTAATTATGTTTTGGTTGAGCTTCTTTGCACTGAGTATGAAATTTGTTTTGCATGCTGTTTCAGTCTTACATGTACGTATGCAACATTTTTAAAAACAGAATTACATGTGTTAGCTAATACATAAGAGAAGAATGTGCTTTATTACCAAACGGAGTCATGGCATTGAGGAAAATATTCTCAAGAAATAAGGGCAAGATTTTCTTTTTACTCATCTAGCTAAATTTCAGTTAACACTATCCTCCATTACTGAATATGGATCATGGATCCTAATAAACTAATATAGCAGAAGCAGCAGTGGGAGGGAACCACAACAAAAGGCAGAAATGAGGTGGCAATTGTGGGAGAAATGGGTTGGAGAAGTCTCTGTTGGAAGCATAGAAGGGATTTTGGTATGGAGAGATTAGGTGGAAAGAAGCCGAAAACAGAAACTGAATGAAAGGAGAGCCAGAGGAAAGGATTTTAGGGGAGACTGAGGGAAGGGAAGGGAAGAATGAGCAGTGACAGAAGTTGAAGGATTGCATTTAGTGCAGGAGCCACAGGGAGAAACTTGGATAAAGAGATTCTGAAAACAAGGCTGAGTCTGTCTGTTGGGGAGGAGAAAATGGTAGCTGACAGATTGCTGTAAAATAAACTAATTAGGACAGTAATATAACTCAAAATACTCCCAAATTATGAAAATATTGTTAATCAATCCTACAAATGAGAATAGATAGCATATATATTGTTCTAAAGCATCTTAAAATCTTCTGCTGCAGGAAAACAATAAAAATTCATGCAATAAGAAACATTCTACAACACTGAACTTCATAGGACATTTCAAGTGTCACAGTGATGATGATTTCGATGATTTTCCTCTTGTAAAATAGGTTGTGGGCAATGAATAAGATTTAATTTTCTTTTCTTTAAATTATATTATCTATTCTTAAGAAGATTATATTTAACTTGCTGAATTTTCCCTAGAATGATTACGATCTTTATTCATCTTTATGGGTGGTACAGAGTCTGGAATTTTTATGATGAAAACTGATACAGCACTTTAAAACTTTTTTATGCTGAAAACCAATATATTTAACTTCTATACTACCAGGCAGCAAACAGGACAGACATCAGTAATAGGTCAGCTCCACTTTAAATGTCCTCATATGGTAACCATAATTTAAACAGTCTGTTAAAACTTTCACATTGTTTTAGCAACCATAGACCCTAGGTCAAAGTACATATATCTTCAAACTGATGGAAATTGTTTAGTTTTTCTATCTTTATTTTGTTTGAAAATAAAGAAAACAGTACTTGTGATCTAAGTAATTTACATACAAATTTACAGACCCATATATTAAAGTAAGCAAATTTAATCACAAGTTACAGGGTTTTCTCAAAAAGAAATAGAGTTTAATGTCTCCATAATTTTAAAAGGAACATTATCTTTCTTCTGAGCACTAAACAGTCTAAGGAATATGCTTACATATGTTCACAATATGTTTGCAAGCTGATGTGGACCTCAGGCTCCTAGAAAAGACAAATAACTACTGAAGTAACTCTCAAGCATTTTTAGCATAAAAAAGGACAATAAACACAGCCTAAATCACTCCCGTAAAGGTCTGCAGGCCAGTCACAGTTATGTTCGTAGTAGTTAAGATCCCCTTACCTTTTGACGAAACCACCAGCAATACCACTGATATTTTAATGTGAATGACTGCTCTAGGGGGCTCCAACAATTTGTGACAGGACTCATAGTGGTAACATCCATTCCCTGACCCCAACTGTCTCTTAGCTTCTTGGCCTCTAACTTTTAACAACTACATCTCCTTGAAGAAGAACATGACCTAACGGTACCCATTAGGCATGATACACCAATGGCAACCAGATTCATCTTGTTTTTATACATGCAGCTAATGATAAGGATTATACACGCCTGGAATGAATCAAAGACAGACACATAATGACTGACATCATCATTTATCAAAGAGCATAAAGACTTGGAGAATCTTTAAAGTTGAAACAAATGCTTGTGATAGGCCACTCTACAAATTGGTACAGCTTGTTAACAAATACCACAGATCTCACAAGTCACTGTGAGTTAGAACATCTCCTCCCATTAAGATGTCCTTATACAGTATAACTTTGGGCACACAAGGTAACTCCAATTTCTTTAACCACCTCTGTCTCAGGGCCCATATTGCTTACATCAATCAAGGTTCTCTACAGACTCCATCAGGGCCACACTGTATGCTGCGAATACTTCTCACATCTTATTTCACATGGTTTATACAGGGGTTAATTGAGTTATCCATATAATTCTGGAGAAAATTTCATCTTGTTGCAGCCTTCCAAGCACACCTTCTGGCATTTGACAATTAATGCATGTATAAAAGTATTTCATGTGGACTGGTGCTGTTAGGATATAACTCCATTAAAGAATGTAAATGACATCTTCAAAAATAGCAGTGGACATCCACATCCTTCTAACAGAGGGAAATAATGTCTCAGAAGGCCATTCTCATCTTAAGGAAAAAGACTGAGAAGATCAAAGCACTCTGGACTTCTACACAGATACAAATGTCTTCTTACAGATCTCTGGGACTTGTACTCCAGTCTCCTGAGAATCACTGAAAAGCTCTGATGTCATGCTACAGCTCTTCATTGGAACAGCTGGCATGCAGGATCAATAGGGAGAGAAAGCAGGTGATACTGACTCCAGTAAGACATTAACCACTGCTGTATATGACTTCTTAAAATTGAACCAGGAAATAGGCCAGAAAAATGCACTCTCAGTGTGCTTCCCTGACAGTCTGAGAGAGCTACTTGATTCTACAGGCTTATCTACATAGGTTTATCCTAGCTGTAATTCTACCATTATTTTCACTTCCAGACCACAAATGGTGCAAACACCTAACAAGGGGTTAAGGAGAGGATTAGAATTAAAAGAAATTACCTAAACCAGCAAGATGATATGCAGCAAAGAAACGTAGAAAATGAGACATTTTAGATGGAGAAATCAAATGAAATAATACAAATTGAGGTACAGCTGCTAGGGAACAACACTACAGAAAAGGACTGAGGATTGATACTGGCTTACAGATTGACCATGATCTGTGGTTTTGCCAAAAAATATTTAAAAATATATTTAAGGAATTGCAGTATGTCAGAAATAGAAGACAGTCATTCCACTTTACTCAGTTTTGGAGAGAGCTACATTAGTACTGCATTCTGTTTTGAATGCCCCACCTTTAAATACAGACAAGTTGAAGAGACTCCAGGGAGATTGAAAATAATAAATGAAAGAAGACTGAAGGACCTGTAGAAGAGAAAAGGCTGAGATACACAACAGCAATCTCACAGTATAGAGAGGTTACTAAAAAGTGCACAGTGAATTCCAGCTGAAGAAACCTATTTCTAGAAAAGATTGTTCAGGTTAATATGGACACGCTCCCCACTCCCCCCATTCTAGCATACTATCTGTGGAGCCTGAAGATCAGTCTTAAACTGGACTTTTAAAGGCATATAAGAGTGACATTTTAAGTCGTAACTCTAGGCAGAAGGACAAATGAAATTATCCCTTTACCAGTTTCAAATCCTGTATTATGTGGATTTTACTATTTGCAGTATGGTTATTGCTACATATGCTTTAACTGGCTCCACTTCCCAGATGAGACAGAGCACACTACAGTACTTAACCAGTACAGTGCACTGACAGGATCACATCCACCTTCATAGTCTAGATCTCTGATCTCCTATGTACCAAGAAAGATCTCTGATCTCCTATGTACCAGGAAAGAGGTTTCAGAAGTTCTTCTGATTAGAAGGGGAATTTACGAGGAACAAACTTGGTGTCTTCACCAGCAGTAGGGGAGTAAGTCATGAAAATTGAGAACAGGGAGGATGCTGTGATTTTTTTACCTCTGCTTTCATTCTGATTGCTACAAACCCATGGGTCATGTTCATAGGTATGAAAATTTGACCGTTTTCTTTGCTTTGGAATGTCTTTTTGTTTGTACGTGTACAGGTTAATATTTACCATTGTATGAGCCCTTGGTGTAGTTTGTTTTTAGAAACATGATTCCAATACATACAAAAGTTTCCCATTTGAAACATTTAACAACTTTTGCTAAAAGATTGCCTTAATTGCTTTGAAGCACAAATATTCTTAAAGCTCTAGACAAATAACCATCTAATGGAACAGACAGGAAGGGAAAAGGTGATCCTCCTCCAAGAGGTGTGAGGCTACTGAAGCAGTATCAATTAGATATTTTCTGTTTATTACATGCATTTCTTTAAATAAGCCTTCTCTGGTAACATAAAGTTCTTTAAGCTAATGGTTATTGACAAACAATCGCCAAAGATTTCAGCTACAAAAGTCCCTTTCTAATGGGAAAGAGACCATTTTAAAAAAAGGCCATCTGCAAGTTCATTTAGCTGGCAATTAAGAACCTGTATTTCTCTCCACATGTGATCATGAGAATGACTTCTGTATAACTTCATACAAAAGAAGTTTCAGTATCTATCAAATGTGTTCAAACATACTTTGGAAGTTGACATAAGACATATTTCCCATTGATTTGAAAAGCAAGAGATTAGAGACAGGATCTGACCCTGTACATAAATGCATAGTATGTTTTGTATGCTGGATGTTTTTGGATGCCTAACATGCCTTAAGTAATAGTCTGAGCCTTGCTGTGCTTTTGTTATTTATGCTTAACTTTTATTGTAGTAAAAATTTCTATTATTTTATTTTCCTCATTACATAGTCTTTGATTTTAGCATTTCAAGCTGTAGATACATTTTTTATATCTTTTTGTTAGTAGATGAAAGACTATTGTGATTATGCCATACTATTTATGAAGACAAATGAAACATTTTCTATTTTTCCTTCTTTAAATCAGTTAGAACTTCTGCTCTTATCAGTAAAATAATGAAAGAGTTATACTGAAAGACAAAGAAAAAATTTATGCTGTTGCCTAATCTGAAAGTTGGAACACAATCAATAAATGTATTTCATAAGTCTGTAGGCAAAAACATATTTCCCTTAGAGCATCACCATAAAAATACTAGAGAGAAATAAAAGTTTATTTCAGATTAACAAGTGTTGCTACAGAAAGCTTATAGAAAATATGATAAAGTGAGTTATACATTTTGAATACACACTGGAAAGTATATTCTATATATCTTAAATCTAATGTATTTTTCTTGAGCCTTTTATATGCTCCCCTTTTAACACTTAGAAAACTATCAACATTTTAGGTTTTGTTAAAGATTGATTTAGCCTCAAAGATTTAATGTACATTTACCCTATGTACATCACTAGGGAATATTTAAAATACATAAGATTATTCCCTATTTTTCCAATAGAATGTTTTATATTCGATTTATAACTGGCTATTTCTTCTAAAGCATCATTTCATGCATATATTTGAAATCATTCTCTCTCATGATCATAATTATTCTTCTATTTAGGAGAGGTATATGATGTAATGGTTCTGGACTGTGCAACAGTTTTTTTTCTCTATAAAAAATGACCTCCCAAGATGTAGCCCAACCCTGCAAAAAGAAATTTTTATTTCCAAAAGTAATATCTAATGCTATGTTATGGATAACAATGTTGACATATCCCTCAATCACTCTTTTATACCTATATATCTCACTTTGATGTTTAATTAGTCGTTATGTTTTTTAGCCCAACACAGTTGTTTTATCTCACTGTCCAGTAAGAGAATTTGCAGATTTAAAGCAAAACTGTTTCTCTTTGAATAGTTCTAATGCAGTAATGACCAAATGCAAAAGATACTTAAACAACAGCCACAGCAATGAATAATGACCATTTTAAATTTCAAAATGTTTATAACAGTAGCAAAAACCTAATAGGTATTGGTTTATTATGGTTACCTTCCAACAGCAGAGTTGAGCTTTGAGGTAAGTTGATCAGATTCAAAAAACAGGTCTCCTTCAAGGAAGGAGTTGAGAAAACAATTTAGACAAAGCCCCAATGATCTTAAGCAGTTCTTGTTATTTACTACCTACTTGACAATCTATCTTTGATACCACAATTAAACAAAAAAAACTTTTCCACATCCTGATGAATCACTGCAAGCCCTAGCACACAGACGAATGGAACTCTTCCCTTTGGGAACATTCCTGAAGAGCTACCTACACTACGTCAGCTATCCTGGAATAATATGAGGTAAAAAAAACTCCTAAAATTAAAGCAATAACTTTAATAACAAGATATTGTAGGGCAAGAAATAAATCTGATTTTGCAGAGGAAAAAACTAGGCAGCAGGTCATGATGACAGCAATAAAACAGTAACTTTTTTAAAACTGAGAATACAGACTGTGTTTCATTAATATGTTCAAGGAACAATTCAAACAACAACAATGGAAAACAGTGCAAATTAACTTCAGCCCAGAACCCTTACTTCCTGAAAGACAGGACTGTTAAATATAAGTTATTTATAGTCTATAGAGCAGGTTCATGGGTTGTAAATAACAAAAAAATATTCAAGGTGCCTATAAATTCTCTCCAATGTCTATATACAGTTTATATACCAGTAAAGAAAACTAAGAAATGTACACTACCACAACAGAAGCTGCAAAACTGCAATCTGAGTTCCATTTTATTCCTTAAGTAAGGAACTAGTGTTTCTAAGGAATAGCTACTCCCATTTTGTTGGCTAACCTTACAGAAACATAGAGGAAACAAGAAGTAACTGGAAAGAATCAGAAATACAAAGAAAAAAAATAAATACTTTTCAGTTTCTGTAAAGTATTTTCAGTACTGAATCATCTAAGCCACATTCATTAATAATAACTTTTTCATTTTGGGAAGGAGAAAAAAAGATTTCTAACGTGAGACAAAAATTCTTCATCAATGCCTAATGAAGTAATCAGCTTTCCACCCTACACAGAGCTGTGCCAACAGAGCTGTGCACAGGCAAGTGTTTGTAAATTCTGGATCTTACACTGTGGCCTGTGATTGTCGACTACCTACAGTGGGACTGGTCAACTTCAAGAGGATGCTAAAGGCCAGGAAGCAATGATCTGATGTATGTCATCCCTGGGCTCTTATTCTGCAAACATAATTAAATTTTTCCTTCAGAAGAGAAAGAAAACTCAGTAAATTCTCTATGATTTCCCTCAGCAGGAAGGAGAATACCAATTTTCTCTTTCTCATTGTTCATTCTGTTACTTATACGTGAGGAAAATCCTCTGGTTCCAAGCAAAGTTAAGAGGATTTGAAAAGATTTTATAGGAGTGCTCTCAGTATTGCATTCCCTCACAAATACTTTTCAAATGAAAAAACAAACCACTGTAAGGCTGGGAATAGACTACTAATAAAAGTTTAATTAGTAAGAGTTTTGACTACATTCTACCCTCTTGCATCCTTAAAGAGCTTCAAAATAAAGGAAAAAAGAACAGTGCAATGTGATGTAATTTTGGGCAGCTCTTTTCCATAAAAAAGTGTATCTTAAATTATCAACCAAAAAGTCTAAAATCAATCATGCATCTAGATTGATAGTGTATTTCCTTATCATTTCTACTTTAAAAGGATATTTAAATCCATACTGCACCTCAGTTCACTAAAACTCTGAAGCTGTATTTGATACCTTGATCAGTAAGTCTACTACTGTGCACCAAACATTTATTCAAATAATTCATAATCGTAACTCCTAATCCTTAGTTTTTAAAAAATTGCGTAGAATTGCATAGACCTGGATCAGTCTAGTCTCAACTGTCAATAAGAATTTCTTTTTGTGGAGTAATGCTGTAACCTTGGCAGTAAACCCTCGAACTGGACAATGTCCTTCTGAGATACGATAGGGTATTTTTGAAAATTAGATCCTAAATTTCATTGGTTGTTTTTTTTTTTTTTTCTTTTTTTTAACTATTAGGTTTCTATTGAACATATGATTTTCTGGCTTCTCTGTAATTAGCTGGGACCGATTCCTCCTAATCGTTTCTTGTTAATGTCATTACTAATGAAACAAGGATAGTTTGTGATCTCTCTTTCAGGAAGCCTTTTTTTTCCTAAGGAGATTTTGAAGACTGAGATTCGTAGGTTTGCCAGCACTGTTCGAGCTTTTGGGATTCTAATTGCTTGCTAGCTCTGGTGTTGTGACGCAGCACTTGGGGAGCGTTCTGACACCTCCTGTGGTCTTCCGGACCGCCTTTTGCCTCTCGATTGCACAAAAAGTGAGCACTCTTAAAAGTATTTTGAACACACTTGGCTTATGAATATGGTTGGTATCAACACAGTACATTCGGGAAGAAAAATAACAAATTTAGAAGACTTAAAGGAAAACAATTTTCTTCTTTCTAGCCTTTAATCTTCATATGCACTAGGCGCTTTAAATTACCTAATTTAGGACTTCAGTCTACAAACTCTTCAGTTCCAGCATTTTTGGAAGCTCACTTTTCAGGCATTAGTAATGTTAGGAGCTAGGTACCTTAGACATTAAAATTCCCCAATTCTGCAGTAAAGTGGAGGGAAGGGGAAGTCAGCAGAATCCCAGATTGAAGAACCTGATGAAGAAAGGAGTATTTGGTTTTCCCTAGTTGTACACTATCATAAACTATCTTACAGTTTTTAAAGGATGCATGTGTTTTGTATTTCTGCTACATGGGAAAGCTTTTTAAAACGTAAAACCTTACAGGCTGAAAGTCGTATGTACCTGAGGCCATGACTTGCAATTTCACTTTAGTTGGCTTGGCAACGCTGAACGTTTTGCAAAATCCAACTTTTGGATTTAAATATGCCGTGATCAGGCCACAGAAGATTTTAAGATTTGATAGGAATCTTTGATCCTTCCGAAGACCTTTTCCCCCGAGCTTGAGCGAGGTGAGAGGCGCGGGCCTCAGCACTCCGCAATGGACTCCCGCACTCCTCTAACTTCATTCATCTTATCCGAGCCACCTCCTCGTCTCCCAAAAGCTGCTGCCTCCAGGCTGATCGAGGAGGGAGCGGGAGAGCCCGAGGTATTGCGGGGCGCAGCGCTGCTGCGGCCATTTTATCGTCCCGGGGCCGGGGAAGCCGGCGGCCCCCGCGGCGGGAGAGCCGCAGGTCCGGGCAGGAAAGCGCCGTTCCCGGAGGAAGGGGCGGCCGCGCGGCGCGCTCCGTCCCCTCGCCCTCCCCGCGTTCTCGGCGGCGCGTGCGGCGAAGTCCGGCCAGGCCCGCCTGCCCCAACGGGCGCCAACAGCGGCCACCGCGCCGGGCCCGGCTGCAGCCGCTCGGGGGTGCCGGCGGCGGGCGCGCTGAGGGAGGAGCGGGCGCGCTGCCGCCGCTTCCTCCTGCGCGGGGGCCGGAAGGCAGCGCGGCCCGGCAGCGGCAGAGGGCCGGGCCTCGGCGGTAGTGCCGCCGTTGCGGGTCAGCCATCCAGCCTTCCGCAGTGGGGGCGGGCAGGCCGGGGGAAGGGCCGGGCCCCGCCGCCGCGCTGGGCGATGGAGTGAGGGAGCGCTGCGCGGCAGCGGGAAGATGGCCGGTGGCGGCGGCGGCGGCTGCAGAGACAGCTTGTTTCTGGAAGGTGCGTGCATGGCTGTGCCGGGGAAATGTGGCCCCTGAGCTGCGTTTCCCTTCTGGCGACCAGTAAAGGGACACGGCACAAACCGGGGAATGGGGGAGGCGGGCGTGTGAGTTCATATGGGGGTGGGGGTAATGGGTCCCCTTTGGGTGCGACGACAATGAGAGGTGGTTTCGTGGTGGGGGAAGGGTGGGTGCCGTGGTTAGGTCTGGTGAAAAGAGACCTGCTTTTGAGGGAGGGCTTAAGTGAGGGCGATTTAGATCTTTTTTTTTTTTTTTTTCTCCCCACCTTCTTTCTTTCTTTTACTGTTCCGAGGGGTTGGGAGTGCGGTGTTTCTTTCCTTTGTCGGGGCAGCGCCGAGAGCAGCCCGGGCTTGGTGCAGCGGCAGGACTCAGTCGTGGCCCGGCGCGCCGTGGGCTGGGGGCGCCGGGCAGGGTTAGCGCTGGGTGAGAGGGGAGGCCAGGGCTGCATTGCCCTGCCCTCAGTCCGCTCCCAGGCTCCGGCCTAGCCCGTATTCTTTGGCCCCACCATAAAATGACTCTTCGCCTGCTCCTAAAAGGCTCCTTTAAAGGTTTGGGACTGAGTTTAATTTTGGGAGGGGGATAATGCTTATAATTGTGATACGAAGGTGATGATGAATCTTATTACCAGCGTTTGAAAAAAACCTTTTGTGTTTATAAAGCCCTGACTTTTTTTTTTTTTTTTTTCTAATATGGGTTTGGTGTTTTGAGGTGGTTTTTTTTTTCACTATAAAGCTCTTAATTATAATGGAAAAAGCCTCCTGAAATTGGAATATTTTTAAACTGTTGAGCCTTTACAGTTTCATTGATACGTCAAAAAATGTACTACTGTAATCTTGCAAAATTGCTATAAGCATATGTCCTGATGGTATAGGCCAGCAGCCTGCTAAATTCTGCCAAATTACCATGATGATAACAAAGAAAAATTAATGAAATTATGTACTCATAAGCAGAGTTTTTCAAGTCAGGGATAAGTTTGGCATTGGAGATTTGCAGTGCCTGTATTGCACAGAACGTAAGCTCTTGCAGATTTTGTCTTGCTGCAGGATGTTGGATATTGGGTTTTTATTACTAGATGTTCTGGAATAGATGTACTGTGCGAACAAAATACTGCTTGTTGTTTTGAATAATTAATCTGGAATTCTGATGTTCAGAAACTCTGCTTAATAACAGCTGTCATGTTACCTCCCTTATACCTTTAAAGGATTTGGTGATGAAATGCAGACACTCCCATTTTTTTCCTGAATTCTCCACAGCCTAAGTGAGTTTTGTGTGGACAGCTAAAAGTGTCAAGGTGATGACTAGTCACTGTCTTCTGTGTCCACCATGAGTGCTTACTGGCTGGACAGGTGGCTAAGAAAAGATGGATTTTATATGCAATATCCACACTTTTTTTGCTTACAAATTCTCTTTCCAACAGCAGGAGCAACATAACACTGGATAGCATCTCCATTTGAAGCTTCAGTGTTCCACGATGGGTGAACTGAGTTATCAGCTGGTTTTGTATTTCCCCGTTGTTTGGGGACATGTTCATTTTAGGACTGATGATGTGGTAGAAACCCTAAGAATATGCAGCCACGTGTGAAGAAAATCTAGTGTAGATGGTGGTTACAAAAATTTATGGGGGTGACCCAAGTCCAAATGGGACAGTCATACTGGGGCAGATTTAGTAAGAGCTGGTAAAATCTGTACTGATTTGAAGCAAAGGGGAAAGGCTTTCATATGTTATTTGATAGGTACTTACTAGAGATGTTTATAGAAAAAAGTACAGGTATAGAATATCTATAAATACATACATACATAATTGAGGTTTTTTGTAATCTGGAAAGGTAGCATATTGTATCAACCTAATATGTTAGAACCACTGTTATCCAAAGACTAGACAAGCACAAGAATGCCAGATTTGTGAAACAAGTATAATGGGGAAAAAAAAGGGGATGAAAGTGTGTAGAGTAGGAAATATGGCAACTTCTATTGCTGGATGATGGTTATTAATCCATGAGCCTAGAGCTGTATTTATAATTCTCTGAGAGTGTATATTTTGTGGAGTCCTTTAAAGGCTGTTAAGCAACAACCAAATATTGTTTACCTGATGTTTCCAGAAGTGTTTTCTTAAAGACTGGCAAAGGGACGGGCCAGGACTCCCTGTCCATCCCTGCCTTGAATGTGCAGAATGGAAGAAGTCTGGGGGAAGTGGATGTTAGATCTATCACCAGTTAAACTCAGTCTAAGGGATACTGTGCTGGTTAAATATGTACTTTCATATGTGTGTGTGTGTGTGTGTGTTTACATACATATACACAGACATTTCTGGTGCTCTCCTGTTTATGTTGACTATCAGTCAGACTTAAGATAAATATAGAGTTAAGTAAAATAAATTGCTTTTCCATATGATAGTTGTTCAGAATTTTGGTTTTGGTTCCACATGTCCAGTGAGATACTGCTTTTCTTTCATTTAGTGTAACAGATGTTGCTGTGAAGAAATGTCTGTCATTCCACTGTAAAAGTGCTTCCTCTTAATATTTTTATTATTCTATTCTGCAGTGAAAACAAAATTATCTTTCTGGAAGGGTGTTCCTTGAATGATTGATTTGTTTCTGAATAATACCATTCTTGAACATAGTGGTTCATACTAGTGCATGTTTTTTGTCCAGTTCTGTATATCTAAAGTGCATAATTTTTTGTTATGTATTGTATAGACTGTTTAATGGAAATGTGAAAAAGATCCCTAGGACTATAATGGACTCTTTAAAGCTACATTTGTTATCATTCTGAAGCAGTGCTAATAGTGATCACATACACGTGGATATACAGGGCCTACATGATTACTTCACTTGCAGTGGCAGGACTGTTAGAAGTATGAAAAGTACTCTATTTTTGTTATTTAATCTAGATGCAAGTGAAATTAGTAAAACTGTTCTGAACTTGCTTTTTTACACTGCTGTTTCAAAGTTATGGGCCAAATATGCAGAAATTCACACTAACAAAGTAATTCTCTTACATGGGAATTCTTTCCTGATGTGGAGGAGGAGAAGTTCAGTGATTAGAGATTTCTGTCTGGAGAAGTTCCTGTGTTTCTTAATTGATAGTCACACTTAAAATATAAAAAATTACAGGCAAATTCATTTGGATTTAAAGTAGGAGGCATGTTAAGCATGTGGGAATGGACAGTACTGTTGATCATTACCCTGGAGAAAAATTGTGGGAACTCTTGTTTTCTGCCTCCTTCACTATTACTGAGTTGCAAGGAAATTGTATTCCTCTTTTCCAACGCAAAATTTAACGTTTACCTATGTTTATGCAGTAGATAATAGGTAAACTTTAAAATATTTTCCAGAAGAAGGGAGAAATGTATTATTTTTTCCTATTTTCTTATGTCAGCCTCCTGTTGATTACAGTAGTGATACTGGGAACCAGTATTGAATTTTCGTTTTGAGGATCTCCTTTCTAAGGAATGTTGCCAGTCCCTAGCTTCAGAGTTGTTGAGGTATTTCAGTGCAGTCCTGACAGGAATTTGCTCGATTTTCATTCCTATTTCTTGGCTACAGGTTTCCTAATAACAATAGAGAAAACTATCTGAACTACCTGTTAGCAGCAGCAGTATAAACTTCACAGTTGTCTGCCAGAGGACTCCAGAAGACTGCTTTGTTCTTTCAGTTCACATGTAAAGAATTGTCTTCACTAAAGCAGGAGTTGTAGACTTAAATATTTTCTTCAAGGTAGCTGAGATTCTGGGGTGGTACAGAAACATACAGCTTTTGTGTATTAGTTTAGAGTTAACAGATTTACCTTTTGAAGTGGTGGTCAGCCTCTCCACTCTTTTTTTGTTTCTGTTTTTAATCATACTGAGAAATCTCTGACTGGAGTAATACAAATTAGGGGGGTAGAGTGGAGTTTATATGCAGGTAGAACACCTGAGTGTTCTCTACCTGCCAGACTTTTCTACCTGCAAGACTATTATCTTTATTTTTCTCTTAACAGTGAAATTTAATTATTAATTGTTGTAGTTGTCTCTAATCAGTCTCTGGTGCTTTGTTTGTGATCTAATGGAGATTACGATTAGCTTGAAAATGTGGGGAAGAGTTGTTTCAAGTATCATTGATCTTCTGTGTCTATCTGAACTCCTGCTTAATCCTGTTGAATTCTTTGGTTTGTATCTGTCCCATCAATGTCCAGGCAGGTTCTGTTTCTTCTGTTTTTCTTAGGAGTGTTTTTTTATGAGAAAGTGCAAAGTTTGTGACATGGCTTGTTCATATGTCCCAGTCCTTTGATGCAGTCAGAATTTTTTTTCCGGCACTGCACATGTATCTTCTTAGACTTGAAGAATGTCCAGCTGTCCTTTCCAGTGGCTTTGAGAATAGGAAACCTTGTTACTGACTTCAGTAACAGGTTATTTTCTATGAATGAAACTCATTTGTTGAGGACTATTCCTCAACAAAGACAAACTGAAAACATTTCTTACGGTCTTATTTTTTATACATGCCTGACTAACTTGGGTGATGGGTGGCATGAAATATTAAGAAAGACAGGGTGCTTCTTAAAGCATGTAGAAAGATACTAAATATAAACCTAATTTATCTTTTACTGCTCTATAACATGTGTTGCAATATGCTTGGGAGCACATTCTAAGGTAAAAGCCTGTTCTCCAGTCCTCTTTCACATCATCATCTTCTTAATTTTGAGACATAGGATTCTAGGAGCCCAAGCTTGTCCTGAGCTTTCTGAAGTGTAAAGGATCTGAGTGCAATTTTCTTGTTTTCGTTGTGGAGGCATTTGTTATTTGGTAGTTTTTCCTGACCAACTACTACTGTATTAAGTTTTCACAAAGTGGGACATAAAAGCTCCTGGCGTAAGAGTAACTGTCTTGTTTGGAATGCCTCATCCACTATTTTTTAGCACTTGGATTTGGTAGTAAAGCACTACTCTTTCTTCAGAAAAAGTACAGAATTTCTAGTGGTTTTTAGTGGCAAAAAAAAAATTAAATGAGAATGTTCCTAAAAGAGAACACTTACCCTCTTACACTCTTCTTTATGTAAGTATAAATAAAAAAAGTAAAAGTAATAACAAAAGTAGTAACATTAATATGTGGTTTGATAGCAAACATTAAACCAACAGTTAGCAGAAGTCATGCTTGCACAGATATGAGCCTGTTTAGATATTTCAGCCTTTTCCTTCTTGTTTTATGTACGAGGATAAAATAGATTATTTATTTTAATGGTTTCAACAGCAAGTTTGGCTTTTATTACTGTTGTTCCTGGAAGACTGTACATGGATTTTGGTGCGGTATCAGACTTCACCTAGTCTGTAGTTTTAGCTTTGTCTCATATTTGATGTAACTGAGGAGCATCAAGGTGTTTTGTGCTGTAGTAGATATCCTATAATGTGAGACTAACCATCAAATGTGAGACTAACCACCAAACTTGTCACTTTTAAATATTGCTTTATAAGAATATGAAGGTTTTTTGAGTCACCTCATAATTTTGCATCCTTCCATCCCAGTAATAGGATCACCTATTTCCAACCTGCCTGCCATAGGCAGGGACACCTTCCACTAGACCAGATTGTTGAAGGCCCCATCTAATCTGGCCTTGAACACTTCCAGAGCTGGTGCATCTACAACCCCCTTGGGCAACCTGTTCCAGTGCCTCACCGCCCTTAATGTCCTTGGCTGGTGCTTTATTACAAGTCACAAACACGGGTAGCATAACTTCTATTTTTCCAGAACTTAAACCCTTTTATTTGCAGAGGTGTAAAGACCTTACAGGTACAAATATAGAAGTTCTGTGAAACTTGCTCACTCCATTAAGCAGAGAAGTCAAAATTAGTGTCCATGAAGCGAAGGTTTCAGTGTTGCCTGAGCATGATTCAGTTTGCTGCTCACTGGTGTTCCTTCAGTGGCTGAGGAATCAAGGGGTCAGGGCAGTGAGAGGACTTCAGCACAGGACAGCATATGCCTTCATCTGTGTGTTGCCAAGGAAGGAGTGGAAGAGTGTGCAGGATAGGTGCTGCAGGAGGCTGAGAAAACACACAGAAATGGAGCTGTTGCGGTGGAGGATAGTGTAGAGATAACAGGAGCAAATTACGGTTTTGGGGAAAAAGGACAAATGTAATTCTTCTCTTAACTTGGTTATTCTAAAAGGCACTTGCATTGGAGGTGAGGGGAGCACATTTGTTAATTCCTTTCTTTTGGCCCATGTTTTGGCACTTGGTTTCAGTTTGGAGGTTTTTTTAAGGTAGGGATATTTTTTCATAGGTTAAAATCTGTCTAATGCTCTGTACTTACTTTCTATGAAGAAAATTAAAGCATTAGTAAAATATTACTGTTTTTATACATGGTATAGAATTTAATTTGTTGGCAGCTTCATCTTACACATATAATTCTTAAAAGCATTTGTTCTTAACTTCCTGTTTCTGTGTTCAGCAGCCTAGCATACCTAATATTTTCAGGTTAAACTGACCTTAAGCTGTAGTAAAGTCTGTAATTGGTGTCTGAATGTCATGTAAGTGGGTGCAACTCCATTCTGGAAGCAGATCTGCATGTACTCTCCACCACCCTGGAGACTTACCACTTTCTTGCCAGAGAGATTGAACTTGCTCTGTTCTATCTTGCCAGGTTGGCCCTTTGCCAAACCTCTGTTGAATTTGCTCACTGAAGGGTAACTGGTAGATGCAGGACAATGGCTTGGATTGGGGAGAACATACAGCCTCTACATTTGAGAAGAATAGGACATTCCCTCTTTCATCTCTGCCTGGTGATCTGTTAAGTCAGGCTAAGGTGTAATACATAACTTAAACTTCATAATGGGTATTTTAGTGTAAGAGCAGCTTTATTCTACGCAAGGAAACACAATTATTTTAAATAGCAGGTTACCTTCTGCGAAGAACGAGATTATAGTGAAGGCTGGAGACTGAAGGGAATAAATTAACAGGCTGTGGTTATTCTTCCCAGGTTGATCAGCAGGCCTTTAAAAAGTTTTTGTTAACAGACAAGGGCTGTAAGCCCTGCATGAGGCAAGGAAACACTTCTGCGTGTGTGTCCCAGTAATTCCTATAAAAGAAGAATTTGAAAGACTTTGTGGTATCTTTCTCTGATTTATTCTTGAGAGATTATAGATGAAGAGTAGTGATGATTCAGAAACTCTATGTTAAGCCCCCCCTGGCTTTTTGTTTGTTTGTTTTCAGACCATATGAGCTGGAACAAAGTCTCCCTGCTCATATCTCCCTGAGATTCTGTTTGTTTGTTTATTTTTATTGTAAGACTTCCCACAACAATGTTTTAGGAACGAAAAATACCAGTAATATTCTGCTGGTGTGGTAAAACATATTACTATGTGACATGATTAATAATATGTAATCTTAGAAATTTATGTCTACAAGAAACAGCTGCAAAATATTTGTTATTTTTATGAGTGTGTATTTATTCAATGCCATACAGTTGTTTCATTTGTATAAAATTCATTCTGCTGATGTATTTTTATTAATGTCAGGGGATATAATGTTGTATTCCTTTGACATGTCCAATTTTTATGGCTCATTTAGCAAAATATGAATATCCTGCTGATGACAGAATTTAATATGACAGTTTAACAGAAAGATTATTCAAGACCCCATTAGATGAGAATTTGAACTATGCAGTAGACATTAGGTTTCATATTTACAATTGCCTTTGTAATTTCTGAGGCTCACTTCTAGAAACATTTACTGGAGTTTGTTGTAATTTTATTTCTACCAAGGCTTACTGCTTAAGGGACAATTTAGGGATCCTTTACAACTGGGAGTAAACTTTCAAAAGTGGACTTCAGGACTACTCTGGCCCAGGTGATTGCAATTGCATATACCTCTCACTGGGACAGTAAAGCTTCAATGGAGATTTAATAGTTCTGCCATAAGGCAAATATGTTATAGCTGAATCTTTACTTGATAAATACTACAAGAAACTATCTGTCATTGATAAAGTAAAATGTTCTTTATCATGTAGCAAAGCCTATGTTACATGGAAAAGGCGTCACTCATTAGGTGGAAGAAAGAACTTAGAGATCAAGGTAAGCAGGAGTTTCATGTTTGGATGGATGCAGCTGAACCTCATCTCTGGTTGCAGGATGGTCGCTTAACAAGTGTGATATTTTGATTTAGCTGTCTTTTGAGTGCTGTTTCTTGAAAAGTTGTTTTATAACTAGGTTCAATTAGCAAGCTGGCATGTCTTATTAAAAATTAGTCGATTGACAGTACTTCACTTTTGCTGTTTTTATGAGTAATTACTGAGAAAATGTTTGTTTTTCATGGGATGTTTAAGTGATTTTTTAGCTTTTTAAAAAATAAAGCCTGCTTAATGGATGTTCGTATACTGTGACATAGTTAGCAGTTGTCAGTGTTCCTTAAACTCGTTGTTAGGTCTGGGGAGGTTTGGTACTTCCATTGCAAAGACTTCAGTGCTCTTAGTGCAGTCTGTAGTTGCATTATTTCATACTTTGCTGCATTGATGATTGCTAATTGCAAAGGGAGTTAAGCTATATAGTGTATCTAGTCTGAGCAGAAGGCTGTTGCCTATATTTGTGTTGGATTTCTCTGATTTTTTTTTTTTAACAGACATAATGTGCATAGATTTTAACTGGATGTCCATTTGCAGAGTCATAGCAAGACCCTGTGTGTGGGGCCGTGCTGTATGGCCACACAAGGAATTGTGCCAGCAGTTGACAACACACCCAGGCCCACTGCTGGGTGCTGCTCTGAGGGACAGAGCTGCTGCCCCTCCCAGAGACAGCGCTCTCAGCTGTGCTGGAATAAATACTGGCACTTCACTGGCTTCATGGCAAGTTGGCTGAAGGAGCTGAACTGACAGAAAACTAGTCCTCGGGGTGGGGAGAAGTGTTGGTGAAGCTAGTCTGTTACTTTTCAGCCATATCAGAAATGCAGTTCAGCTGACTGCTGCCTTGTATGGGTAGGAAAGCTTGCCAGTGTCTCTAAGAATAGGAGAAAACCCCAGGTATTTAGCCTTTACAGAAAGGCAAATGGAAATATTTTTCTCACCACTTAGTTTAACTAACTCTTTCATCATACTTTCCCTACTCAATTTTTTTCTGAAATGTACTTTTTTCATGTGACCAAATTTTTGAGGTTGTTGATCATTTTCTTTGTATACTTTTTTTGCTGTCCATTTCATGTGAATTTTGAACAATTGACAACATCAAAGAGGTGTCTTGCTTTTTTTTCTGCTTTAATTACATTTAGAGTTTCTTCTTACAGAAGAAACATTTCTTGTGGAAGTGTTCAAGGCCAGGCTGGATGGGGCTCTGAGCAACCTGGTCCAGTGGAAGGTCTCCCCCCTGCTCATGGTGGCAGGGCTGGAACTAGATGATCTTTAAGGTCCCTTCCAACCAAAACCATTCTGAGTATGATTCTTCTGTCCTGCAAATGCAAGTTAAGTTCTTGCAGAGATTGTGGAACCTTTCTGGAGTTTTAATTTCTGTATGTTTTTACAAAGGGGATAGTATCTATCTGACATCATCTATGAAACTTTACAGGATAAATCCAGAAGTATTAAGTAGTATAAGTTCCTTTTTCCTTCTTCCTTTTGGTATGTAGATACAGTGCTTTATTTTAGCCTGGTGTTCCAATTACTGCAGCAAGCGTGGAAACCTTCTCAAAGTGTCAGATGCCTAATTTCCAGGTAGTTTGGCTGGGTTATTAATCTTACTCTGTATGTAACTGCCTTTCAGCACTTTCTTAAAATAGATTGCTGTTGTTTAGTGCTTCTGTATTCTCAGTTGCACAAGCTTAGGTTTTATATGAAGATGGATCCCATGGTGCATAACGAAGTGTGCAAATCACATGCATAATACACTATAAAGTTTCCTGCTGTGTTTTGCTCATCTTCTAAAACTGTTCCAGTGTTCAGAATTTGAGATCATGTGTGATTAACATCACATACTGACTTACCACAGAAATTGTATTCTGGAATTCTTGTTCAACTCTCATCTTCCTTGAAATGGCTTGTGAGCTTTATATTTTTTTTTGGATTTTGAGAGTAAATTGGCAATTCAGAAATTGCTCTTAGCCTAACCTCACCTTTTATTCCCTATTTTAATCTGTAAAATAGGAAGATTTTATATGTTATAAAATCTCTCTTAGACTTACCTTTCCTATAAAAACAAAACTTTCTTCCTAATTTCTGAATTTTTGATATATCTCCAGTCTAGCAATAGAGGTCTTAGGTAAGTAAAGAATTCATGATGCTGGAGATGAAAAAATTACTTTTTTGTTTATTTGTTTCTCCTTTTTTCCCTGTTTATTGTTGGTTCCTGATTTTGATGTTACTCCAATTATTTTACTTGTGTGGAGAGTTTGAGTAGGTGTCAGACTTACTTAGAGAGGGAAAAGAAGAAAAGTGACGGAGCTACTTCTTTTTGGAAGTTTTTGTGATGTGCAGTTGCCTTAGGAGATACTTCGTACCTGTGAATACTCACTGGTTTTACTTTACAGCTGGTTGGAATCATATGGGTTGGAACATCCTGTTCAAGCCAGGCCCAGTTAGAGCAGGTTGCTCAGGGATTTGTCCAGTCTCTATTGCCTCTCAGGTCAATCTGGTCCACTCTTGAGCACACACATGGTATAGAATAAGTTGTGGTTTTAGCAGACTAGCCTGTAGTTCACCAGATCATCCTTGTTGCCCTTCTTGAAGTGCAATGATGTTTTTCCAGTCTTTGGGTACAACTAGCTTAAGTGTTCCTTAATCACATTTTCCTTAACAATGGGTGATACTGCATTCCTTCAGATTCTGCTGATAGAGTTGAGGAACGGTGAAGTCAGAAGACAGAACTTAGCAGTGAAATCTGGGGTGACAAAAAAAAGATCAAGTCCTTAATTTTTTTTTTCCATGTCTTTTGTCCCTAGGTTTCTGTCTCACTGAGCAGAAAATGCCCACAATTTTTTGTAGCATTCCTTTTGCTGCTGATGTAAACAAAGAAGGCCTCTTGAAGTACTTCTGCATTGTTTTCTAATGCTGTCATAAGGGCGGCCTCCTTGGATGGGGTGGATGCCTCTGCAGCTCTGTTGAGAGAATCAGTAGAGAGGGTGAAGAAGGATTAGTTGTCCATTGTGTGGTTATCACTGCTGTCTTACCAGAAGAAGTTTCAAAGGCATCACAGAGAAAAAGTTCAACATACTTAAAAGCTCTGTCCTCTTATCCTCCTCTATTACTCCTTGTTAATACTTAAAAAATGTTAAATTGTTCAGAAAATCATCAAACTTACACAGTTCTGTGTTCTTCAGTCCTGTAATCAGTGCAATATCCTGCAACGTAAGCAGCCCAATGTTCATGCAAGCCCTGAAAAAAACCTAGTAATTTACTGGAATATGCAGGTGATTTCCATCTTTGAAGTGCTGAATTTTCGTAAATGCTTTTGCTTTTCAGGAGCATATAAACACTTTCGTCCAGGAGTGAATACTCTCTATTTATCATTGGTTTTCTGTTGACATCAAGTTCTTGAAAGGGTGTGGGGGTTTTTGTTAGGCAGCTGACAAACTGAATTCCCTTCATGTGCAAAGGAATGTCCGTGCTTAGTATCCATTACATTGGTATCATAGAACTTTGCTACTGAACTCTCTGCTTCACATAGTATCTCAGCTACTATCAGGTTATGATTACTGCTTGTTATTGGAGGTGCTTTGACAGGTTTTTTCGCCTCTGCAGCTAATTTAGGGAGTGGAAAGTTAAAGCATCTTTTAAGCACTAGATCTTTAGATCTATACCTGTAAATGTAGATTAGGCTTCAATTCCATGGAAATTTGTTTGGTATCTGTAGTACTTAAAATAGTTTCAGTTCCTGGATGGACCTTACCTCTGCTGTGCTGTCACAGCTGCACGGGTTAGTGTGGTTGAACAGGAGAAGCAAACTGATGTGGTTGAAAAATAACGTTTCCCCTCCCTTGCTGCTCAAGGGGTTCTTACCTGAATTAGTTTCCTTCCCCAGCTTTTTTGTCAGTGCTGACCAATGCAGGGTGCAGGACAGGAGCGAGAATCTGCAGCTCTTAGGAAGAGTGAGAGGCCTGTAAAACTGTTCATGTAGTGCTGCTTCAGAATGTGAAAATGCAGTCTCACTGTGGTTAAACAGTTGATATAGTAGAGCTGATGGTATCAAAGTTAGAAGATAAAAAGCTGTTTTGCATAGAAGCCGGTCTGGAAGAATAATGAAGCAATGGGGAAAGTAAACGAAAAAATATTTCTGTGTCAGAGTTTTATGAGTACTTGTATCCTCTTAACAATATATCTGATGACTCTAAATGAGCAACAGATTAGAAAGCTTAGAAGCATTCTTTTTCATTTATTTAAATGTGAGTCTGGATGAAGGCAATGATTCTGAGTACATTTAAATTAATTTACATTTTCAGCGTGAACACTGCAGTATCTGATAAGTTGGTTGCAGTTGCAATGTTGTAGTCATTTGTAAGATGAGGCTTGCTCTTTACCAGCAACTGGGGAAAAAGAATGTAAACTTCAGGTCTTCCTGAAAAAGCATCTGGGTCCTGAACCAAACCTTTACTTGATTTAGATTTCATGTTTAGGATGGTTCTTGTACACACAGAAATAGATGACATCTCAGCAGATGAAAGATTTATAGAAGTTTCTATGTGTGCAATAGAGATATTAAGGTCTCTGCTGTTGTATTCCAGGGGATGGTAGGGAGTTATTCTGGCAAACCAGTGATACATATGAAAAAGTTACTTTTCTAGAAAAGTTGATCTTTGTGTGGGCATTAAATGCATCTGGCTTCTTTGGTGAGTTGACTTTATAGAATCATACAACGGTTAGGCATGAAAGTGATCTTAAAGAGCATCTAGTTCCAACCCCCTTTCTGTGGACAGGGGGATACTGTTCACTAGATCAGGTTGCTCAGGGCCCAATCCAGCCTGGCCTTGAACACTTCAGGGGTGGGGCATCCACAGCCTCTCCGGGCAACCTGTTCCAGTGCCTCACCACCCTCCCAGCAAAGTATTTCTTCGTAGTATATCTAATCCAAACCTGCCCTCTTTCAGTTTAAAATCATTGCCCCTTGTCTCATCATTGTCTGTCCGTATAAAAAATCCCTCTCCCTTTTTGTAAGACACTTAAGGTACTGCAAGACTAGTAGAATCTTTCCAAAGCCACCTCTTCATGCTGAACAATCACAGCTCTCTCAGCCTGTCTTCATTGGAGAGGTGCTCTCACCCTCTGATTGTCTTTGTGGTCCTCCTCTGGACGCACTCCAACAGATCCTTGTCTTGTGTTGAGGACCTCAGAGCAGGATGCAGCACTCCAGCTGGGGTCTCGGTAGGGCAGAGTAGAGGAGTGGAGTCAACTCCCTCGACTTGCTAGCCACTCAGCTTTTTATGTAGCCCAGGATACAGTTGGCCTTTTGGGCTACCAGTGAACACTGTTGGCTCATATCCAGCTTTTCATCCATGAGAACACCCAAGTATTCTCCAGAGGGCTTCTCTCAGTGACTTCTCCCAGTCTGTACTCATATCTGGGATCGCCCCAGCTTAGGTTCCAAATTTAAATTTTCGTACAAAATAGTCAGCAGCTTAGCCTGTGTAATGATTACTTGTTATCCCCTTAAAAAACTAAAAAATCCTGTATAGACCCAGATACGAAGTGGCTGTTCAGATGAAGTAACTCAGGTAAACACTCTAGCGAACATGATGGTATACTTCTAGGTTTACATTTTTGTTATGACAAAGAGTGCTGGAGGGTGTGAAAATTGATCCAGAGTTGAGTGAGCAGAACTGGGATACTAAGACATTTTCCATGGGTGACTGCACTGATCAGTAGCAGTGGACAAACTGTCCAATACAGAAATGCTTAATTAGAAAAAGGACTACAGAAAATACTAAGAAACTTTTTGAAATGGAAAGGAAAGATGCAGCTCTAATGTAAAATACTTGTAGCCAGTTTGGGAGTTATTTAAAGATACCATATAGGAGGCATGCTGCTTGTTTAAGTAGATTTCAAAAGGACCCCCAAATGCTGGCCTGGCTAAACAGCAGGGTAAGGTATAATATCTGAAATAAAACATCATAGTTCTTGAATCTGATCTTTTATCTGAATAATAAACCAGAGAATAATACAAAAGCTGGTGGATTTAACGTGTAGTTATAATGAGGTGGGGAAAAATTGTTTAGTAACTCCCAACAGACATGAAAACAGTTGATAACTTTTTCTTCAAACTCAGCAGGAAAGTTTGATGAGTAACTGGAGGATCAGTAGACAACCCAGTTGTAAAAGCTGGCTCTGGAGTATATAAGGTCATAGCTGAATAATGGAATTGCTTGTACTCACTTTGGCAACACTTAGCTCTTCATGCCAGAATATATTTTAATAAGGAATGTGACAGAGTGTACAACTCAAAATGAAGCATCAGTGGAAGAAACTGCAGTACATTGAGCAAAGTCTGAACAAGGCAGGATTGATCAAATAGCATTCATCCAAGGGTTGTAAGAGGAACTGGGGGATAAAGGAGCTAATGACTGTAGTGTGTTGCTTGTGGCTAGCATCATCTTTCTGCTACAGGTAAGGAGAGTAGCTAGCATGATACCAGCATTTTAAAAAGGCAGCGGAGGGATTTGAGGAACTTCACATCAGTGAGCTTTGTGACCATGCAACCTGAATTATGGAAATTATAATGGAGACCAGAATTGGTTTCATTGTTCCCTCTGTAAAGTCATTTGGCTTTGGGAGAGGCTAAATTACCTCTGAATAAAATAGAAAATTTTATAAGAAACAATTGGCAAGAGATAGAAAGAGGGGGCAAAAAGAGTTTGTTTTGTTAATAGAGGTAACCAATTGAATTGCACAAGGATGTGTTAACACTGGTGCACTGTTATAAGAAAAAAGGTATGACAGCCAGGTGACAAAGTTTGTAGATGTTAAACGTTACTTGGGTTAGTATAATGACTAGCTATTTAAAGAAAATTGTAAATGCTCAGGTTTTGAGTTATGTGGGTTGAAATCATACATTAAATTCTGTGTAGGTAAATGTCAAGTAATCTAAGCGAATGAGAAGTAAAAAAAGAGCATTTTTGTAGGTAACGATTGACTCTGAAGTGGTTCTTAACCAATCATGAGTGAAAGATGGAATTATCTAGTACATAAAGATCAATGCAGTTCTCCTTAGCAGTGAAAACAGCAAATCCAGTGTCAAGATTTCCTAGGAAAGGAACAAAAAACAGAAACAACATTCTGCTTCTATAGAAATTCATGGGATGTACCCATCTTGAATATTCCTCATAGTGTGTGTATCCTCATCTCAAAAGGGGTACAGTAGACTAGAAGAGGTTCAAAGAGAAGCATCAAGAGGGATTTAAAGGCATGAAACAGCTTTCATGTGAGGAAAAATTAAGCTGACTCAGTTTTTTTCTTTTTCTGCCTGGGAAAGGAAGACCATGAAAGAACACAACAGGAGTCTATGCAGTCATGAGGGAATAGGGAAGGGTTGCTTACTACTGTCATCCAGAGTACATGGACTGAAGAAGTAGAGTAGTAAGAGCAAAAGGTGCCCGATTGAATCGGAATCAACAAAAGGAGATACTAATGTAATTAAGCTGAGGTACTTTCTCCTGCAAGATGCTGTTGATTCTATTAAGCAGGCTTGATTAAAAAGCAAGCAGGGAGAAGAAAAAGGTAGGAAAAGCTGTTAAACACAAAAATATGTGTTTAACATAATCACCGATGGCTCAGGAAGCCTGCAGTAGATGCAAGTAGTTGGAAGCAGAGATTGAATATGCAATAAATATTTCCATGTGCATTGTTTATACTTTCTCCTAGACATATGTTTTTGGTTGTGATTTTCTTACTCTTTTCTATCAGAGTATGTGAGTTTCGTTCATTATTTCTAAATGCATTTTCAACAATGTAAAGAAAAATTCAGTAAGAAGAAACTAATTTAAATTATACTGAAATCAAAGCAGCTGTGTACTTTGTCATACAGAATTTGTATGAGACAGCTCTTAGTTGCAGTAATTAGGGCCCGGGGGGAACAATACCTTGCTTTATTGAGTGCTCTCTCCAGGCTCTGGAACACCTTCACTTAAGAATACCCCATGCCGTTATATTATATTATATTATATGAAAATCTCCATAGTGGTGGATACTGTAGTAGAGAGATCTGAGATTTTATGTAGTATGACAGAAAGTTCAGGTTTTTACTTACTTGATGCTATCACTGAAACTTCAATCTGCATCGTATGTCAGTTCAGGTCAGCATCAGATGTTGAATTGAAAATCCAGCATATTATATTGAAATTGTTCTTGGGACAGTTCAGAACTGTTGCTTTTACATGGAAAAATTCCATATATGTTTGGTTATTAGTCATGTAAGTAATACATTTTAGGACCCTTTCTGCATGTGGCATATAGTTCGTATCAGAGAAACTACCCTTAAATTTATGGGTATCATTAAAACAGTTGAAAACAGTTATTACACTACCTCAGGTCATAATTTTTAATAGCTTGCTAACTTACTGCATTAATAAGATGTTGGCAGATACTTTTATTTATTTAGGGAAATAATAATCACTACTGCATTGATGAACTTACTGATCGAACGGTAGTTAAACACTGACATCAGTAAAATAAATACTGTGGAAAATACATGCATCTGGTTTACTCCTCTAGTTTGTGTTGACTAATAACTCAGCTTGAAATCAAGACTTATCTTAACTTGTTCTCATTTCAGCTTTGGATAGATCACAGTCCAAGAGAGATGGAGGTTTTAAAAGTAATTGGAGCTTTGATCATGCAGAAGAAAGTGAAGGAGATGCAGAGAAAGAGTAAGGATACTTTTATCTAGGCTATTGAAAGTATAAATGTCTATTTATAATTAAATACTTCTTTTTTGTAATTTATGAATAAGAAACAGTATATAATATCTTAAACTTTCAGTGATTGAGAAAAATTATTTCAAATAAGTTATTATTTTAAATAGTGTTGCCATATAGGAATTCATTACAATGTAAGTTTTATTGTGAACAGGGGGCTTACAACACAGGGCACAGTACATTTCACAAGAGCTATAGTTGTCCTTGGAGCTTCTGTGTAAGTCTAAGGAACACAGACAAGAAGTATGTGAACATGCAGAATAGGTTGATAGGTAGGGTGTCCAAGCAGCTTCAGCTTTTCCTTTAATGGTAATGCTACTCAATACTTGACAGGTATGGTTAAATACTTCAGTAGCTTTAGGCCTCCGTCAAGTTAAACTGATCTTAAAGATCGTAGGTTTTTCTTTCTTTGTGTTTATTTCACTGAATAGAGTTAAAGCTCTTTTTTTCCCTTAAAATGTATTCCTTTACTTGGTATGTTTGGATTTTGGCTAAAACTTAAATCCCATGTGTATAGTTTGACTGCATACTTTGTCCTTGTGACATTTTATTGTTACTAATATGTTTTCTCAATATTAACGTACTCACTTCCAAAATGACTAATGAATTGTTAAAAGAACAACAAGTGTCACGCACAAAGAATTCATGTCAGTTTATTTGTTGTTCTTAGATATTTGGAGAGTGGGACCTGCAAATTTAAAAACTATGCTGTGGTTCTCTATTAAGAAGACACTGAATCCTGTGATTAAGTACAAAAATAATTCATATATGAATTTGTATCATCTAATATTCTGCCAAATAGTATGCATTGGAAGGGAGTTAGGGAGTAGACACATAACCACGTAGGCTGCAGCATCAGGCTATGCTGTAATCTTAATAAAGCATTAAGAAATGTGAAGTTTCAGTAATTAAAAAATGAGTTCAGGAGTTCATTAAAGTATGAGGTAAGCACTAAGAGCTCTTGTCAAAACAGAACTGTATCACAAGTTAGAAGCACTTTTTAAAGGGTTCACAAACTGAGAGTATTTTAGTTTTATAAAATTAAGCTCATGTTGTTCCCTAGCAACTTTACATCCATTTGTAGTGCACACAAATATGTTTTCAGTATGAGGGCAGTACATGCCATACAGTTAGTATTTCTGTTTTACTCACCTTCAGAAATAAGTCACATTTGAAAGCGTAGCAGCTATTTTTTCTTCTAGTAATTTACTGCTGTTTTCCATCTGTCTCCAGCTGATGTTGACTTAAGAATACGGAATGAAAAATGTGTAGAGTAATGATGCTAAAAAAAAAGTTAGAAAAATTATTATGAAACATATGCTTTATGTAATTGTATCTGATTTTAAGATTGTATGTCTGGGTGGTTTTTCATTCCTTTCAAATATTCTCTATGATAAGCAGTTTTCCCATAGCCAGAATTGAATTTTTATTGCCTACTTAGATAATTTTTCATTTGCTTTTCTATCTGTGAATTATGCAGAATCTCATCTGGAAGTGTAGATAAAAGAGTAGTTCAAAATTGATTTAAACCGGAGATCTTGTCTTCTTTACTTACCCATTCTCTGATACCATTTGAGGCAATTTCTTTTTCCCTCCAAAAAGCTACATGTTTTAAGTTGCCCACATATTTACTTCTGGTAACACCTGGGTTTGTTTGTCTTAAAGACATGGCATGCTTTGAGCATTTTGAAATAATTTGTGTTTTTTGCTTTTCTGATGCATTTTTATTGCATGTAACAAAACGTTGACAGAAGGGAATCTTTAGAAAACAAGTAACAGTAAATTTTCCTCTCTTTTTTTGTTTCCTTTACTCTTAGTAGAACATTTCAAAGATTAGCAGCTTTAATTCATATAATTGTTCCAGCATAAAGCTTAGTGTCCCTCCCAGTATTTTGAGTATGTTTTGCAGTAAGTAAGTATTCGCTGTAGTGTGTTGATGCTGACCACAACGTTTGACTCTTACATGATTTCTTTGTGGAGAGAGCTGTGAGTCTGAAGCAAGCGGCTGGATGCATCTCATGCTTGTTGTGGAGGTACTGGTGTTAAAATGCCTGACTTTATCACAGCTTTTTGCCCTTCTCATGGCAGACACACAGTAAGTTTGTTTTGAGCTAGCCTAGGCATAACACCCCAACGCTTAAAGGATTGGCTGTATTCTTGTGTTACCCCATGAGACCTGTACTAATGATGTTGGTCAGCACTGAATGTCTGCTTGGATTATCTTTTCTTCAGTGAGATGAACACAAAGTATGTCGTTAATGTGCTCCTACCACAGCCATCTTTAGAGTAGGTAGATTATTTTAAAAGAAGGGTGTCATTTAACTTACTTGGGAAGTAGATGAGGTGAGTCAAAATGGTTAAGGTAAGTAATGAACACAAAAAGACAAAAAAATATTTGTAAACTGAAGAAGGTTTTGGAAAAATTAATGATCACCCAACACTATATGATGCTAGAGTTGATACTCAGCATGGAACTAGAGTTATGGAAATTAAGAATGGTAGTTAACAAGTATCTTATCCCAAAGTAAACACCTACAGATAATATTCAGTCCACTTGAAAGAGTAAAAGTAACATTTCTGATGTTCTAGAAGATTTGATCTACTCAGGATGGTAGCAAGTGGCGTGAGACTTTCCTTGCTTTGTAATTGGAGATCCCATAGGAGATCTACCTTTATGTAGAACAATAGAAAAAAATACAGTGGTCATTTGAGCACACTGAAACCTGTGTAGTCCACCACAGAACAAATGGTGGAAATTAAGCTGGTCTTGTGTAGCAGAAAATATGAAAGGATGGCAGACTTAAGCAAACATGGCCGAAGTCATATATTCAAGAGATTAATGAAATTAACATGTTATAAGATGCTTTCTGGTGTTACAGATTATTCTCTTGAAGTGTCTTGGAAAATTTATATTTACTTCCTTTGTAATATCTGTGTAAATGTTTTTGAAATATTTCAGTATGCTCCACTGTGGTTTTGTAAATGGATGGGCCCAGTTTTCTCTTGGCTGTCATATTGTTTTCTTAATAGTCTTAGATTTCTGCCTTCCACTGAGATTTGTTCAATAGTAGCCTTATCAAAAACAATGAATACAAATAAATGGGTCTAATTTATTTGCACGATGGTGTCCTTACTTAACTACCATTTTCTTTCAAAAAGCTTTATTTTTTGCCCCTTCCATTTAGGGGAATAAACCTCTTTTTTCCTTGTATTGACAAATGGAACAGCATTGTACAGTGTTATATATTTATGTTGAGCTTTTTTCCACTGCTTATAAAATTTATATTACTTTGTCAAAAAATCATCCCATAGTTATATATATGTTTTATATGTCTTTTGTGACCCTTTTAGTAGTGCACTGTAGCCTTTAAATTGATGAGAAGTTTTTAAATTAAGGCTATTTTTAATGGAATGGCATTGTGAATGAGTTAAATAATACTACTACTTCTCTTGTGCCTCTAATAATAGATGTGTTGCCTGCCACCATGTAATTTAAAACAAAGAATGTAGACAGTGTGCTTTGAGGGCAAATACCCTCACATAAACCCACCGGTTTTATGCATAATAGTTTTCAGAAAGAATTTTCAATTATGTTTGAAATGTGACTGGATCAGTTGGTAGTTGATAGAAATGTGTTTGCAGCTTATTAGAGTGTAACCTCAGTGGTCAACAGAGGTTTAAAGTTTGGGTTGCTTGTAGATAGTAGTGAAAACATAGCCTGTTAATCTGAGCTGTCTAACTAACTATTGCATAGTTCTTAATGTTTTAAAACATGAAACAAATGGCAGGTGATTAGAGGTAGGTAAACAGAAATTTTTGTTTTCTTGTTCAGTGCCTAAATTTGAATGTGTAGTTATGAACTCCCCTTTGGAAAGAACTCTGTTTAGGTAAATTACTTCTATTTTTTCCCCCCTTAATTTTAGTGAAGACTTAACATTCATTTGTTATAAAATTTTAAGGAATGTATTAAAAAGTTAGCAATTATTGTTCCAATGTGAAAATAACCAGGAACCCCATTGGTTCCCTGGTTAAAAGTGACACGAGTGTGGAGGCATCCTCCCAGCAAGGCAGCTGAGGTTTCATTTCAGGGATGTTAAAAATGTTACTGACTGGTATGTTGGGGGTGTGGTATAGTGTTTGTTTTGGGTTGGTTTGGGTTTTTTCCTGCCTGTATAAATTGCAGCTTTGAAGCAGGCAGCTGGTGGAAGCATGTAATACATGAGCAAATAGACATTGCTCGGTTGCTATGTATTCTGCTCTCTGAAAAAACAGCCTTTCTGGTTCTGATGCATATACTTCACATTCCTTAAGATCTAAAATATCGGTTCATTTAAAACTTCCAATTTGCTAATATTTCTCTAGTCATGTTGCATGATAAGAGTTATTCTTGTTCATTTTGATTTAAGCATTGGCTCAGTGTTTTGGTCGTTTGCAGTGTATTACCTTCTCTTACCTCCCCCCTCAAATGTCCTTTGTTAAAACGGTTGCAGTATTGCAGCATGTTGAAATCCTAAAAGTATTGCCACAGTACAAAGGTGTTTTGAAAACAATCATCATTTTTGTATGAACTGAAGCTAAAGAACGAAAACGTTACTAGAGGTGAAATGATCTGACTAGGCCAGCACAGTAGGCAAATGCCAGAGCTGCAGGAATTGTAGGTTGCTGTTCATGTCTGTGCTGCAGGGTTTTGTTTATTTTTTAGGATGTGGAAAATTTCTGAAATTGTTAAACTCTGTCTACTGATGAATATTTGAGAAGGCTCAGTGACCCTCCCTTGAAAGGATAATTTTTTCTGAAAGAGAATTTAAAAAAATGTTGCAGGATTTAAAAATTTTGATATCCATGTGTAGTCTGTACAGAAGTACAACTCTTTTGCCTTTGTTTGAAATTAGTGATGAGTTTACTACACTGTTTGTTTTACCATTGAGAACCTAGAATTGTGGTGGTCTGTAAATGAAAGTAAAATACAACAGTGCCACTGGCTATGTGTTCACATTTACATGATTCCTCCCATTTCAAAATCAACTGTGTGCACAATCTTGAGTCTGTAGATCTCACCCAATGTTTTTATTTTATTTTTATTTGCTCTAGGGATATCTGTATTGCTTAATAGGGAAGAATAAATTGTAATGTGAAGGGAAATCTTGTGCATGGAAAAAATTGTTAGGAACCTGAGGGAGGGGGCACTGAGTGACTATATATGAAGAGCTAAAGTCACTGTATGTATTGCAGCCAGCATGTCATACTGACACAGCTGAGAAATGTTTGTTTCTCTTGTGTAGATCTTGCCTTTAAACACCTGGCATAACAGCTTTTCTTTTAAGTAATTTCTGCCTGAATGATCTTCATTAAAACTTTTCAAACCATGCAATTGCAAGTTGACTAAAATTGTATTGTTTTGTTGTAGCCAACATAGGAGTAGTCTTATGAGGATTGATGAGAAGGGATTATCTGCAGGTTTCTTCTCCTGGGAAAAAGAATGTGTTAGCCTAATCTAGCTGCTGTCAGTATGTAATGTGTGATTGGTGTTTCAATTTAAATACTTAAGATTATTTGAGGATAATTGCCTATTACTGAAAAGAATGTTTTTAGAGTATCATGGAGTGGCTTTCTTTTTTTTAATCTTCCTCATTCCAGTGGTTGGGGATTACAGACATTGAAAGTACTAAAGAAACACATTTTAATAAGCAGTAGAATCAAACTGAATATGTTATTTTTAGGAAGACATACTTTGTAGTAATTGCTGTGGTGTAGTTACATTAAGTTCTCCTAAGGTACTATGAAGTTTGCAGTTTTAAACTACATACTTGAACACTGATAGGCATAAACAAACTAAGATCATGTTTTAAAGGTTAATGAAGTTTTGGACTGAATTTATGCAGAGAGTATAGAATCTTTATAGTGTCATTAATATTGTTGTAACCATATTGAAGGTTCAGTAGCATTGTCTATTTTGAATTAATCATTTTAGCTTTGCTTTTTGCAAAATAATTTGATGTACGCTCCAAGTTCAGGTTCACATAATGTGTTTGATCACTGTGTTGCTCATTTCATGTTCATGTTGTTCTGTGCATATTTATACAATGTGTATATGATGCATTTAAATGTAGAGAGGGAAGGGGAAAAAAAACCCTTTTGAGTTTAAAATGTTTTGTGGGTGCTCTGGTGGATTACAATGTATGTGCTTTTCTCTCCCACACCTGTCTAGCGAGGCAAATCTGCTCAGTTTAGATGACAGTGATGGGCCTTTCAGTCCCAATGAAGAAAAAAAGGTAAATAATCTGTTTATCTCATGGTAAAAATGTATCTTTAAAGCTTTTTAGGTTCTTAAACCGTATTGCGTAGCCATAGAAATTAAAGTTTTTGTGGTGTTTTAGGAACATACACTCAAGCTGTCTATCTACCTACCCTTAAAGTTTTTGTTCCTCTCTTGATTTGCATAGTATTCTGAAAATATGAGCATGAGTAACTAATTTTGGGTTTAGACAATTATCATAAATACTGTACCAAATATCAAATATATTGATATTTTGTTTTGTTTTGTGTTTTGTTTAGTAAGGAATCCAGTTGAGTAAGGGTGTAGACACTGTATTTTCCATGAAATTTGGTATAAAAGCAGTTCAAAAATGAAGCCAAAGTAATATTTATATTAATATTTTGCATAAATTTTCTCCTTCTAACTTTTACACAATTATATGATTGTTTTAATATGTATTAATTCTGTTGTGACAGTCAGTTCGTTGTCGACCTGGAACTATCGGCACCAGCAGCGATGCCATAAAAGCATATGCAAGGCGAGGCAAAGCTGGAAGCTTCAAACTTTTTAAAGGGAATGCAATCGGCCTCAACATGATGGGAAATAGCAAGAAACTGAGGTAATACATTTAATTTATGTTTCCTTGCCTACTTGATCATTGATACAAATCAACCTTCTAGTGCATTTACATTGTCTGCTGTTCATTTTAAGAAGCTATGCTGTACTGTGCTTCTGAGTGAAGATGGACAACTAGATTGTTAAGGTCTTTCCTCTTGCAAAATGTTTAACACCACATAAGTGAAGTACCAGAAGACTGTTAAAATGGATTTAGAGCATTCACTAGCATATTTGTTAGTACCTTACCCATGTTGCCTGCATGTGTTCTTGTGTCCTCTATGCAGTGGTAGCAGGTAGGAAAATATTTTTTTACATCCCCATCTAGATTTGCTTCTTTCCGTGACTTTGAATTGCCAAAGTTAAGTCAGGATGCATTTTCTGTTTTTCTTACTGCAAGATATAATTTGATTTTGGATCTACAGACTTTTTTTTAAAGAATTCAGCAAATAGCCATACTTGTATAGGATAGCTTGAGATTGTCACTTGTATTTAGAGCTGACAGGAAGTGTCTTCAAGCATTCAGTGTTGTACTTGCTTGTTACTACTGTCCCTAGCTTGTAAGAGACTGATTATTTAGTATATAATAAAAAGTGGTATATTCACCTAACTTTCTCACGGAGTGTTTCATCTTGCTAAAGCGCACTCAGTTTGGTAACCTTTGCAGGAAGGAAAAGTTCATAATACACCCAGCTATAGATGGGCTAGTTATCAAATATGCAGTGTGTATGTAGCTGCATGAGGGATGTCCTTGTCTTTATCTGTGATGGGTTATCACCATCTGGATACTAAACTCCAGATAAGCTACTTCCCTTCTCCTTGTCCCCTCCAGTAAGAGAGGGACAAAGGCAGAGAATATGGGTTGAGATAACCATTTACTGAAAGCAAACAGCAGTGGAGTAAGAAATGCACAGTGACAGCAGCAGCATTAATAACAAAAGCATAAAAAAATAAAGGAAGGTGCTTTATCCACACAAAAGGTATTTGCCACTTTGACTTAGTTCCATGTGGCTGCTGGGAGAAAGACAAGATGGTGGACACTCCCTGCAGCTGGCTCTCCCTGTCCTCAAGCCTGAGACAATGGAAAAATAATGACAGGAAATGGAAAACAATGCCAGACAAAACCCTGGAAACGAGATCATCTGTGTTGTGCTGCACTGCTGCCCCACTGCACCAGGCTTGGTTCAGGCTCAGTTCCACTGCTGCTTTGGACCACTCCACTGGGCTCAGTTCTGCATGGCTCTGACACTTCTTCAGAGCCACATCCCAGAGCCGTGTTCACTGCTCTTCAGAACCACATCCTGGAGTCACATCTCGGAGGAATGGGAAGGTGGCGAGTGGCAGCAGCAGAGGATGGGGTCTGCAAGGCTGATTCCAGCAACTCAGCCTTGATGAAGAAAGGAATGGCACACTTCTGGGGATATGGTCCTTATTCTTCCCCCTGACACCACAACTCCCAGCAGTAATTTGAGAGGTATAGAATAGCAACATAGCCATGCCCACAGAGGTCCAAGCTCCGGCCCCTCTGCAATCAGGACATGGTTCTTGTATGCTGTAAGCACTGTTGGTTAGTGGGACCATCTTATCATAGTCACTTGAGAAAATAAATCCTTGAAGTTCTGTGTTCTTTCCTGCTGTTCTGGTCTTTAAGACTCATGTCTTGAGATAAACTACTGGACTATTATGTGGAACTTTAAAAAGTTTTTTTAAAAATAAAATTTTTTAATGACAGGGCTTTTTTTGTTATAGGTTATTTTTACATTTACACAAATTCGCATGGTACTTCATTGTCCTTGGTTTATCTATGCAAATAGTGTTTTGTCTTTAGATTTTTTTTTTGTATACACAACATATTTATAAGATTATATCCATATTTCTGTCTTGCACATCTTCAAATTCACCAGTTCTTACAGAATCATCCTGGTCATTTCCATTCTTTAGGATTCTGTTCTTGAACATAGACATAAAGGTAAAAGTAACTATTGCAAATCTGTCAGGGCTCCTTTGCTTTGTGTTACTATTGAAGGAACCTGTGCATCTATGTTATACTTGTTCTTTGTTTTGAGGATACCTTTAAAATAAGATTCCTCTAATTCTCTGGTAACTGGAATTTTCCTTTGGGTGGCTGTGAAATTTGTAGAAAAATCCAACCTTACCATGTAATTTTTTTTACTTTTCTGTTAAAGCAGTCATACTTGACTGTACATGTATGTTTATACATATTACTTGACTGTACATGTGTGTTTATACATATTACACATGTATGCTTTTATTAAGTTCCAGAAGGGTATGCAGGTTTTGTTTTAAGGTAAATAGTTACTGAGGATTTTTTAGATGGTCTAAGCATGTAGTTCGGACATTCTGTTACCTGGATTGGAACTGCCTTCTCTTGACAAATAACACAATATAAACCTAAGGCATAGTAGAGTTTATAAAATTCAACTAAAAGAGTAAAATCTGTTGCATGTAAATGGGCACCCACCTTTTGTCTAGTACTGAGCTGCATACTGAATTTAAATGAAAAATATAAGCATCCACCCTCTTCTTAATAAACTGTCATTAATGAAAGACTTTATTTGTGAATAATGAATGTATATAGGACGGTGTGACTGCTTCTCAGATTTTGGTCACTGCTTTTTCTGGTTATGCTACAAGTGGTTATCTTGATTTAATTACTCCATTGGGATATTGTTGTACCTTTCATAACATGTATCAGTAAAGGTTTGTGATCTGGTCACTTTAGTGATGATTGCTGGCATGTTCACTTTGTTATGCAGAATGGGAGGTGCTTGATAGTTACTCTTTCAATATTTAGACTCTTCAACTAGAGAAGATTCTGAAAGTTGATCATGCACTTAAGATGCTAGATTAAATACAAGGAGATCAGATGCTTGATATTCTTCATCTGTTCATGGTGATTTTTATCACAGTGTTGGAGTCTTTTTTCTCATCTTATCTACAGAATAGGGATTAAAAATTTCAAATCAATGGGGCTTGACTCAAATGAGTATTATTGTAGTACTGTAGTCCCTAAAATTCAGAGAATAAGAGATGGGAAGAAGGGATATGCAAGGACAATGAGAAGAAATTTTCACTGAACTTGTTAGAGAAATTTAAACCAACCAAAAAGTCACGATCTGTTACCTGGTTAAGCAAATCCAGTATCAAACTCTTAACCTGATTCCTTTTGGTTGTATTTTTTTAACCATGAGGTCTTAACTTTAAATAGCTTTAGCTTTTCTGGCTTTAAATGACTTGTATTAAAGTCCTTTTAGATTTTCTTTGATAATGTTTTGTTTAAAAAGTTATTTGATGAACAGCAGAATTAATGTAATCTATAGTTACGTTGTGTGTTCTTGTAATGTTCTTACTTTACTTCTAGGTCCATCCATTTGCCCAGTGTGAGACTTTTTGTTTTGCCTCTTGATTATGTGGTGTTAAGAATTTCCTGGGATCAGCTGATAGCATGTGAAAGTAAAACCTTGCTTTCATCAGAGCCTAGGCTTCAAATCATTCTGCGGTTTCTGAGCTAACATTAATGAAACATTTATTGTTAATAAAGTGTAAGTTCTTTTTAGAACGTTTATTGTTTCAAGGAACTTTCTGACCATTACATCACCCTGCTTTTAGTGTGTTATCCTAATTTTCAAGAAATTGTGCTGAGACTTGCGAAGTCAGATTTCAGTTCTGATGTGCCTGTTTTGCAGCTCAGGAGGACTTTATGATTGTATTTTCTGGTGTTTCTGTCTGTGTAGGGTATGATCTGTTCAGAGAACAAGATTATAGAGCAGATTGTGTTTTACAGCTGTCCTGGTTGGAAGCATGTCTGACACCATATGAACCATTTAAGTGTGCCATCTAGAACAGTCTGCTTTGACTCAGATCTGATCCCTGAGCAGTCTGCAATACTCTATTCCAGCACCTACTGGAGTTTTCATACATGAGTGTGAGGCAAAAAGCAAAAGTGCTGCTTAACAGTTTTTTTCTGCTATGGGGGCACAAGACAGAGTTTCACAATCATGATAGTTTGGCGATGTTCAGATCCAGCAGATACAATGGTAAAACAGGAGATATATAGACTTGCTTGCTTGTTTAAAGTCCTTAGGTCTGAAGCATTAGAGAAAGCATTCCTGCACTCTGCTTCTGGTTTTTTTTTTCCTAGTATCTTTTCCGAATACATTAAACAGGAAGCCAAAGAGCATTTGAGACATTCTAAAGTATTTAGGGCAAGTAGTTGTCAGCTTTTCATTTCTGAGGTGGCAAATTAGACAAAGGTAGATTGGATGATGACTGACCAGCTGGAGTTGCATAGTCTTAGAAGCACGCGAGATGAGTGTGTTTACTTTCAGGAGGTTGGTGTTTGCATGGATACTATTAATTTTCAGAAAGTTGAACTATTAACAGGTGGTTTATGATGTTTTTAAATTCCATGTTCTAGAAGAGAGCATTTAACTATTCGGGTTTTGATAAATCTTTTTCTGTTATATTCATGGTTATGTTAGGGTCAGTCAGAAATGCTCCAAAAGCTTCTAATCCTGACTTATGTAAGGCTTCCAAAAGGGTTTGTAATGCTAAACTGAAAATTAAAAAGCAAACTTAATGGTTTACTCATTTTCTTCTTTTGGGGAATGTAAAGGAGAGTTAGGAGCTGGTTGTCAGCTTTTTTTGAATTTTGGTACTTTAGGTTTCTCTTCATTGCTCATAACAGGACAAATGGCAAGATAATATTTCTGAGAATTATTATTAATAGGAATGCTGTTTCACATATTTTTCTCTAGTGCAACTAAAATTTGCAAACTATTTAAAAAGCACAATTTAAGCACTGTATTTCCGTAATTTGAAACACTTTGTATAATCAACCTGCTGTTTGTTAAAAGTTGTGTATTGTTTGAACATTCCGAGTATGGTATTGTCCTGTCACAGCAGCGTGCAGGATAATTTTTAGAGTTTAATGATCTTTGAAGAAGCGCTACTGTATTATTGATCTACTGTATCTTAACGTCAGCTTTTACTAGAGAGGGTAATGGTAAGAAATCTTTCCATAATTACTGGTTTTACATAATAATGAGATAAAAGTCAAAAAAGCAAGAAATGAAGAAACCAAAGAAATGCTAAAATACATTGGTGAATAAGAGTCCTGTTGACGTATGAGTACCTGAGAATCCTTCCTTTCTTCTTTTGAAAATATGTTGATTTTTTTCAGTTACAAGTCATCTTGCGTCCGTAAATTTGCTGTGCTTATTTTTTTTTTATGAGGGATATTCCTGAATTCAGTCTGTTTACGTTTTTCCCCTTAAGTCATATTCAAGAAGTTCATATTACGCCTTAATAAAATGAGATATGGAAGTATAAAATTAATTATAAATGGTTACAAGTCATTAAAAAACACAGTGTCTTTTTGCAGTACAGGGTTCAGTAAAAAAATCTTTGCCTTTTCTTACAGGAAAAAAACCCTTTTGTATATTCTTGTATGTCTGTTTTATTATAAGGCTGCATGTTTTTATGCCTGTAAAAGGATCCTAACAATGTGTATTATTGGTTCAGAAATGCTTTAATTTTTGGTGTTGTGTGGTTGGCCTTGTAAAATTAGGACACCACATTTTTTACCTAGGACTGTACAGACACACCAGAGTCTTTTCTTAAACATTTTTCTGTATGTTTGCAGTGAAAATGCTCAGAATATATCTGGTCCTGTAACTGTGGTACATGGCAGACGTTTTCACCATGCACATGCACAAACAACCGTAGTCAAAACAGCAGCCCAAAGGTAAGACTAATTACATTTGTTTCTCCGGATGTTTCAAGTGTTAAAAGTCCTCTCTGGTTTTGTATGTAACAGTTTTCCTTATGCTATGAAGCGTTTTAAGAAAATGTAAGTAATCACATGGGTGCATTCTTGATTATGAGCTTTGACCTTAATTACTAAAGTTTCATAAAACTTACAATTTTGGAATTACTATCATATAATACTAGAATTTAGTCATTTTGAAGAACACTGGCATGTAGTAGGAGAGCACCTGCTAGCATAAATATTTTTAGACGATACTTTGAAATAGACAAACATAGTATGCAGTAGAAATTTGCATAACTGACAACATGATCAGCAAGTACTAAGTCACAGCAACTCCAGCTTGTGTAAGATCCATCTAAACATTAAATTATAGATCTGATTATTGTATATGGTCTGTAAATGTAGCATAAAACATATAAATTGGAACATCTAACAGAAGCAAGGTTTTGCATCTATGTGAATAATTTTTAGAAAGGATGACTGGAAACCGGTGAATCTTACTGAAATATGCTGAATTGAACTTCATTGGTTTGAAAACTTAAAGCCCATCAGTCTTCTGTAAATTGCAGGGTAGTTTCTAGGTGTTTTTTACATCCGGTATGATTTACAAACATATGAGATACCAGCTGTTTTAAGGAATTTTCTTTCAAAGTTTATCCATTCAGAACTCTTTTTGTTTATGAACTCCATGGATTTCCACTATCCCACATGAGTGCTTTATCCTGTCTGCATTTTGTATTTTCCTTCTTGTGCTACCTTTTTTCTTCTGTTTTTTAGCATAGATTTTTTTTAGGGTGGTGGAATCATATGTAGGCATTGTCCTTTGTTTTCTTCATTCTACTTCCCTCAGCTGGATTTACTAACTTCAGAAAAACAAAGCCCATATATTAATGTGAATGAATTATGTGATCCAAACATGTATTAGAGTAATCTGACATTGAATAAACAGACTGAAAAAGGAATTTTTTAGTCACAAAATAATAGACTCATAGAACAGTTTGGATTGGAAGGGACTTAAAAGGCCATCTAGTCGAACCCCCTTGCTATAAGCAGGGACATCTTCAACTAGATGGGGTTGCTCAGAGCCCCATCCCACCTGACCTTGAATGTTTGCAGGGATGGGGCCGCTAACACCTCTAGGGTCAGCCTGTTTCAGTGTTTCCCCACCTTGTTGTAAAACACTTCTTTCTTCTATCTAGTCTGAATCTACCCTCTTTTAGTTTTACTACCCCTTGTCCTGTTGCAAAAGGCCCTGCTAAACTGTTTGTCCCCCTCTATCTTTTAGGCCCCCTTCAAGTACTGAAAGGCCACAGTAAGGTCTCCCTGGAGTCTTCACTTCTCCAGGCTGAACAACCCCAACTCTTTCAGCCTTTCCTCATAGGAGAGTTGCTGTCTTATCCTGTCCTTGAGGACTTAGGTTGTTGCCTCTTTTCATTTCAAACAGTACTATAATCTGTAAATGGTATATAGGATGGACATTTCCTTTCCTGTAGTAGTAGCAGATGCAGTAGTAGGTAGCTCTCTTTTCAATTCTTTACATTTCTTTACATTTCTTACCATTAGTACAAGGCTGATGACTAAAAAGGATTGGCAGTTTTTACTGTGAGTTAAGCTGAAGGGTGGGGGGTTATGTTATCACTGTGGTTTAGGCTGAATCAGCTGTGATTTTTCTTGCATGAAATCCTTTTTAGAATATTTTTGTTCAGTGTCTCATTGAGAAAAATGTGGAGCATCTCTAAACATTCATGCCCTTACCTTTCTGGTGGGTTTTGTTTGTGTGTGTGTGTTTGTGCTTGCTTTTGTTTATTTGTGGGGTTTTTTTGGGTAGGAGTTGTTTGTTTGTGGGGGTTTTTGTAATTCTGAGGGATAAAATTCTGATCTGCAGTGCTAATGAAAATAATTTGAAGTAAACAAAATCATGCAAGATTGCTCTGAATGTTGACTTTGGTAATACTTGTGTATTTGATTGAGCTTTGTTGTGAGATGGTTCTTTAAACAGCCAGTCAAAATGGATTTATTTTACTAAGTTGAGTGCCATAGGTTTCTTCAACCTGCTCCAAAGATTCTTAATCTTCAGTGGGTGTTAGATTTGCCTGCTTGCCTTTCGTGCCTGTGGGACTTGCTTCTTTATAAGCCTACAATGTAATGAGAAGAAAAAAAGGTAGTGACTTGGCATGTGTGACGTGCCGGAAGGAAACTAACGCACAACATAGGCAAGCTGAATATTGTGTGAAGTAATTGGGTAGTAGTCATCTTGAGTGTTCTGACTGTGTTTTCTTTTAGGATTGTTATTGTAGTTCATTTACATTAGCAACAGACAATTAACTCTTATGCTAGGAATATTTTTGGAGTTTTAGAGGCAGGAAACAGTCATAAAAATCCTAAGCAGTGCTTTGTTACTGGAGGATATCAGAACCAGCATGATCTAATTGACTGAGGGTGAGCTTTACATAGAAACTTCGCAAATGATGTTTAATTCCAGTAGCTTCTGACTCAACTGACTGCTTTCTAAAAGCTTCTAAATCTGTTTCTGAGTTAGAGGATTGAAAACTAATAAAATGTGGCTTCCTGACAGGCTTTTTTAATAAATAAAAGAAGGGGGATTTCAGGACTACTTGATGTTAAAAAGGTAGGTTTCTGAGTGAGTAGGCAATAGTCAGAAAGAAGCCAACTAAAATAGGACTGTTTAAAACTGACCATAATATGAAATTCCAGACCATATGAAGTGGGTAATATATTTTGGTCATGTATTTTTCCTTGTGTAGGAATTTTTTGATATCCTTTTTTGGCTAGTCTTTAATGACATTAGGCAATAGTTGAGTTTAAAAGTAAATGCTGATGGTGATTCCTCAAAAAGGACTATTTGCAGAAAATGTGAGGGGCAAACCAAGAATGAAATTCTTGGTGTATATATATACAGACAAAAGAGTGGGTAGCATGGAAATTGAGCTCTGAAGTGTTAGGTTTTGTTTTCCTATGCTAATTTACAGGTGACACAAAGTTGTGTTCTGTTAATTTTTTGCATCTGTAGATTGTTCTATGGTGTGATAATCAGTAACAACATGGGGAAAATAATTTTGTCTAACCTAATATATTGTACTTAAATCTATACTAGATTCTTGAAAGAATAACCAAAAATAAAAACATTATTAAAGGAGCTGAGCAGTTTTAGTCTCTGGCACTGACATTACAGATTCTGTTACTTATGCAGGGTTCTTTGGGTGGGGATGGTGTCACGTGGAGCAAACTGATTATGAACTCAGTTACAATCTCTGTCAAGTTGAGTTTGTGTATGATTTGTGTATGTACTGCATTTCTTATCCCCTTCTGCAACTTTTTTGCACATGCATGTTAATTTAAAGTCTGGCTGAGTATAGTTGCATATATATGTGTGTGTATATATATGTATGCATATATATAGTTGCTCTCATATGTAATGTGCAAGTTTCTAGCACAACAAAATTTGGTATTTCAAAATATAATTATGATAAACATTCATTTTTTTTTCAGTGGAATCTGGGGATTATGTTCATGTCTGATACAGCAGATTTTCAGATCTGTTTAAAGTGTTGTAGTTGGTTCAGACTATTTTGCTTCATTTAATGGATGCATAGTTCTGTCTTGCTATTGGCTGACTGTTCTTCAGCACTTGACACTGAAATAGCATGTATGTACTGCATGTTTAACAAATCTTGTGCATGAGCTGCATGAAACGGTAGGGACAGTGATCAATCTAGAATTCTCATCTCTTAATCTTCCTGAGGTATAAAAGTGAGAACTCCTTTAAATGCATTATATTCTTGAGGGATTTTAAAACAAACAAGTAAGGCATTTAATGTAATGACAGTGTATAATATCAGGCATTCTGGAAATTTTCTCCCTGCCTTTAAGTGCCCTTAGCACTGGGTATGTGTTCCCTAACAGGGTGGTGACTCTTCGAAGCACCTGTGAACAGTTAATCCAAGTTACATATTAACTATGCCAAGAATGCAAAGCTACTGCATATGGCTCCATACAGACATGGTTTGGATATGACTGGATTGATAAACTGGGATGTGACCTGCACAAAAGCAGTGTGTGTTTGTAAAGGCTAGCTCCAGCCAGGAGCAATTTCTCCCCACCTTCACACAGCACTGGCTCATTACCTCGTGCCCCAGTTTTAAGTTGCCACAGTCACATTCAGTTTTGAAGTCCATTTACTCTCTTCCCAGAGCACTATGGAGATGGAATGTACTTTCATACTGCACTCTGTAGGATTATCGTGACTACATTCTTACCTGCTTTGCTTCCACTCCTGCTGTTTTCTGAGTGACAAGAGAATTAGTTTGCTCTATTCTTGTGAGTGTTCTGTTTGTGAAAAGGAAAGGAGGATGAGTTTTTATTACTGTGTAATATCATTACTCTGTTTAGTTTGTCTGAAGTAAAACAGGAAACAATTTGAATTTGTTCTTTTTTAGAATACAGTTAATGTAATGCATGTAGGTCGGAAGTTTGTTAGGCTTTTGATGTTTGGGAGGAACAGTCAGATAGATTAAAAGCTTACAGCATTCCATATTACAAATTTTGAAAAGACAGAAGACATGTAGATGCTATTTTCAAGTTGTCTGTGTGGTAAGCTTAGTTAGATTTATTTTTATATCAGTCTTGGTATACAAAGGACCAGAATTGTGAGTATCAGCTACATTCATTTCTATGTTAACTCATGTTAAAGGAGATGCTTGTAAAACTAGTGGCCTTAGTTCCTAGGTTCTTTTGGGAGATTTTTTTGACCTAAACCTCAGAAGAAGGTTCCCATTTATCCTTCTCTAGCCTTTCCATGTGGTTTCTTAAATATTTAAGGACTGATGCTGGAATTTGTTTCTCAATTTAAACAGATTTTTTTTTTTTTTTTTGAATAGTTGGAAACAAATTCTTACATAATTATTTTCTCTTTTCCATGGTGATAAGGGATTGTTTTAATGGTTGGCCTCTGTCTTTGAAGTGTTTTCCAACCTTAATGATTCTGTGATTGGAAATGAGGCTTGATAATCACGTATTAGAATTCTATCTTACTGGCTTTTGCTGTGCAAGAGAATTGAGATGACCAGGTTAAGTTCAGGATTAATCAAATTTTGCACATTGAAAAAGAGTCAAGTCAATGTCGTATTTAGACCACTGACTGTTGCTGTCTGTGAAGTAACATTTGTGCTTTTTTAAATTACTTTGACAAAAAATGTGGTGAAAAAATTATAATGCTTGTTTGAAAATTAGACTGGTGAGTGCAAGAGACAATGAAACAGTTAAAATTTATGTTTAATAACTTTTGCATTTAGTGATGTGCAACACATGTGGGGCTTTACATCTTATGTGTTTTTTTCTTTTTTCATATTTTAAGCAATCTGGACCGAAAGGAAAGGTAAGCTTACTGTTGATCAAATGAGCATGGCAATGAACATTAAGAAAATTAACTGATTGAGTGCTATATTAATGCTAGTTAAAGATTATTCAATCCAGTCAATCATATCTGCTCATATGTGATAGGGGTTGATTGTTTTTAGTTCCGTTTTTATGGTTCGCTTACTCTCTTACTGAAAAAGGACTTTTACGTCCATCTCTAAGTAATGCTGTGTTACTGTGAATTTTGGGTAATTTTCCGCTGGAAATTTATTTATATATCCAATGCAAAATTACATCAACATTCTCTGGATTTTAAGAATTGACTGCTAATTCTTTTTGTAGAGCAGCGAACTTTGCGTAATAGAATGGTTCTGAAGCATCATAGTAAAATGATTCTGAAGCTCTTAGGAGGCTGTTTAACAGCCTTCATTCTATCTTCTCAGCTTGGTTTGAATAGCATTAAAGGTTTTTATTGCATTACTGTGTATATTTTGTTCATGAAGTGCATATGTTAAAGCAGTTAACCGAAAATGTATAGCAAAGCCTGACACACTGGTTTTTCATTGCTCATTTCAGGGTCATTTCTCACTTGTTTTGCCTCTGGTTTACTGCTGGTAATATTTTGTTAGCAGTATGAAATACAATACGTTTATTTTTCTTCATATATAGCTCAAATTTATGTGTTAGTGGAAATGTTCTCTTGATAGTAATGAATAAATTGAGTTTTTGTGAATTTCCTGTCTGTATAGGTGGCTTTTGGCAGTAGGAGCTTGATACCAGGTTGCATTGTTTACGAAGTATATATAATGTGTAACTAATGATGATATAAATAGCACAGTCCTTCGTGAGTTCAGGAGTTTCTAAATTTATTTCAAATTCAGAACTAAAATCAAGCCTTTCTGTTTTACTGTCTTTTGTTACTTCTTAAAAGAGCTATCAAATAGATACTCACCAGCCAGTTAGTGTCACTGTGTGGCATAGAAGAAAAGGTTTGAGTTCCATGCTTTGTGATCTTAATTTTCTCATGGGGACACCTGCTGCTTCTTCATCCAGTACTACTGGATATGTTCCTTTTTCTTTGCCTGCTTTTTGTTGTTGTCCTAGCAGGGGAAGATGATGTGGGCAGGAGCTGCTAAATTTAGCTTTAATCATTACTGTCACGATAAGTGCAGCGGCAGCTCCTGACTTTCTGGGCCAAATGGGGTTACTGACCTGTGTTCTGAAAACCCTATTCCCTGTGCTGCTGCTTCTCTTTTCAGTCTTTGGCTTTTGTACTTTGCTCTTCATCTAACACACGCTGAAGGTAAATCTCACCTCAGCAGCTTTGTGCTTCAATCTTATTGTGTTTTACTCTCTTTTTGTATAATGATGTAGAAACCAACAGTGTACCTGGAGTGGTACATCTCCAAATAGCAGGCAGCCTCTCAAAGAGCCAGGCTGTGCATTAAACACAGCTCTTGTGTAAGCCTGCACCTCAACAAAATTAGGAGTTGGTGCAGCCTTTTTAGTGTGGCTTGTGCCAAATCATAGGTAGCACTGTCTCCCAAATTCTCAGATCCAGGTGTTTATGTTTGTTTTCTGGCATAGCCAGAAATTACGTGCCTGCCCCTTCCCCTCATTCCCCCCACCACTTTTCTGTTTTTTGTTTTCCTAGAGAAGAAATTTTAAGTGAAAATGTCACTTCTGCTGGAGAGTTTCATAAAGGTCTGTCTGCCAGGCCAGTGTGAAGATACTAAGGTCCAATTCCATCAGCAAGAGAATATAGCAGTAATAATGAATGTTTGCTGAAAATACAAAATCAGTGACACTGTTCTTTCTGCGCAAAACACACTTAGTCAAGAATACTTTAGCATTTAGCTGTTAAGATCTGACAAAAGTTCATGATGCTGCCCAGTCCAGACTGCCTCAATGTTTCAGTCCTGTGTGTTGTGGAAAAAGCTTGATCTTTCTTGCTACTGTAATTGATGTTTTGCTGTTTGATGCTTTACTACTTCTTGAGATTGCTTTTTATCAAATACTTGTCTACTTCCCTTGTACTTAAAAGTATTAAAAGTGCTTATAATCTAGGAGATAAACAAGATGCCTAAAATTGTTTCACCTCTGAACATTGTTTTTTTTAACTGTTAGACACGGTATATGGGTAATGTTGCATCTTGATCAGCTCAGCTGTTTGATCCCGCAGTTTTTCCCATTGAAATGGAAGACTTAGTTTTGGGTAGGGTTTAACAGCAAGAAGGCATTTGTTTTGAAGTGCTGTATGTTTTTAAATTTAAGATTTTTTTTCTTTTGCAAATAGTCCTTTTAAAGGTAGGCGTAATGCTTGATTTAAAAAACAACCATGTTTCCTTTCTGTTTCTTCACTCACACGCAATTAAATGGCTCAGCGTACTAAGTATTTTACTGGAGAAGGTGTTACTGGTCTGCAGCTGTTCAGGCAACTAACTAACTAAAACAAACACTGTGCTCAGAGGTGCAACTTTGTTTTCTAGTTGAAATTATGTTCAAAACAAAATTTACTGTTATGAAATACTAGTGAAAGATAATTACGACACGTGAGACAGCAGCTTCTGCATCCTTACTGCAATGTTTTTCAAATCTAAAATGATGTTACAGGTTTTTTACCCTTTAGAATGTCATTAGCATTGGTTTTGATAGTACAGCTTCTCATTACCTAATGATGAGTTCGAGCTCTGCCTTTTATTTCCACTAATTCTGCCTTAAAGTAATTCCATGTGATTTGGATTTTTAAGGAGAATGATCAAAAAAAATACTGTGTTTAATTTATGAATAAATATTCATACTGAATTTCCAATTTTGGTTCAGTTTTTGTGTATGCAGGTATTAAAAAAACTTCTGGGGAGCAGGATTGTTTCAGAAACACATTTGACACAATCAGTAACAAATAAACTACCTAATCTGTCATCTGTGATATGTGTGCCAGCAGTCGTGATTAAGTACCATGACATCTCTACATTCTGTGTAGCCATGCTTGTTTCTCCATCCTTCTTACTGCCAGAATTTTCTTTAAAGCTGCAGCCCATCAACACAGTCAAATGTGTTTGGTATTTGGTAAGAAATACCCCAAAGGGCATTGCAGATTAATCTTGTTCCAAAGATGTTAGTTAATAATATTACCTAGAAATGCAGAAAATCCAAAGGTTTTACAATTTGATGCATTAGGAAATGCTGTGCTGAAAGAAATAAAATCTTATACCTAGAGCTAAAGTCTACTTCAGCCATAGCCAAGTTTTTGTCAGATGGATCCTCAAAATTTAGCTGTTAGTGGAGATGTTACTGCCTACAGCTGTTTGCTTTGCCCCCTTGCTGTTGATTAATGTCCTTGTAATCAGAGGTAGCAGTGTGGGACATGTGTGACCCATTTGCAGCCCAGTGCTTAATTTTCCAATAAAACCAGTTTCTGCTGAATTTGTTGGCAAGGTCTGCTGTTTCAGATGTGTGCCATCCTCTGTTATGACAAGAACAGTAATCTATAGCTGCAAGGCTGAGTAAGCACTGAGAAAGAAAAGTGCTGCAAACAGTAACCCACATGTGCCGAGCTTCAGGAATCTTAATTTGGTATTATCATGATTTGACACACATGTGTAAACTGAAAACATCTTTCAGGAGGCTCAGAGAAATCTTGCTATAATGCCATATATTGCATTAATTTGCACAAAAATATGTGATATCTATATTATGCAAGTTATACCAACAAAAGACTTATTATCCAGTAATTTATCTATATCACAATATTTTAAAAACACATATATAGGAACCATGTCTGCTGTCTTGTTCTTTCTGGTTTTTGGTCACAACAGTTTTTGATATCGGATCTCTTTTCTCTGTTTTGCATCTTCTCTTCCTGTTTTTTAAGTTGTGGAACTTGTGGAATCTACTTTAATATTAAAATAATAGTTGTTTCTATTCTTGGCTTTTTTAAAGTATCTGTCTTGTATTTCATGAATGAGGAGGAGGAGGAGAAGATGCAGGCTATAGTATTTGGAGACTTGGGTCTGAAAGTGACAGACTCCAGAACTGTTCATTATTATAGAGGAGATTTAGATCAGAAACACTTCAAAACATTTACTGTGGCTGTTCCTATCATTCTGGTAATGCTTTTTTATGTGTACAAATAGCATGTAATAGGAGAAGCTACTTATTCATAGCTTTCAGATACATTTCAGGTTTGTTTTGTTCGTATATAATTGTGACTAAATTTTAATGATGTCTGTTGAAAGAACAACCATACGTCTAATTCATTTTCCAGAAAAGAATACCCACCTCAGCTTCAGAAGGTAGAGGCAGACCACATTAGATTACCTCGGTCTCAAGGAGTAGGTAAGTTATCTTTTGAGTTCTCATTTCTTCTAAGCAGAATAATTTTTTTAATACCTAATTTGGGCAGGTGTGTTGCCAAATCTTCTATAACCTTTAGTGTATATACTTACAGCCTTACATCATGTTATTCTAGTTTTGTACAAGTTTGTGCATGAAGGGAGGACTTTGCCCTTCATGACATTTCTGCAGCTAGTTCAGTCATGTAATATTTGTAAATTAGGCTTCAGTTATTTTAAAAACCACATATATAGGGAAAATCTAGAACCATAAAATTGGAGATGGAGCTGATCTCTGGAGTTAACTAGTTTGAGCCCAAACCTCCAGCTTGTTTGTGAATTATTGACGAGGAACTTCTGTAACAGTGTTGGTACAACAAAAATGCGATGTAGTAACCAGCACTTGGTATGAAGTGTATTCATACACTGAGGGAGTTAATAAAAAGAGCCCACGTCAGCGCTGTATGCTGATGGAGGTGCAGTAGAAAAAACACAGTTTGGTTTGAGGTGTGGAAATTATGAAATTGGAAAAGAAAATACTCTGTGTTTTGTTAAGCTTTGTTAGTATAGATACAGTCTGTAAACCTGTATTTAGCTGTGAAGTCACCTGTACTGGCAAAGTGGTTCTGCTGTGCTATTTTAGGTTAATGTTAAGTAGATTTTCAGCAGTACTGCACTAAAGTAAAGTAAACTCAGAAAAAAACCCCACCTATTAGTAATTATTTTTTGAAAATGAGCCAGTCTTTAGTTTTGAGATGTCTTCTCAGAGTGGGATGTTTATCTGTATGTATATTGAAAAAGTGTTCATATCTATTAAAAAAAATACAGTCTTAAAAAAACTTCCAATATGGAGACTGCAATTAAAGGGCTATAAAAAGCACTTTAACATGAAACCAATTAAGGCACTCTTGTACAGCACGTTCCACTTCCTAAAATGCACAGAGTAAGATTTAATTCATGGGTTTCTGTGTTTCTATACTGTTACAGTATTTAAATGAATGTCCCAGTATAAAACAGGATATGACAGTATAATTCACTGTACTACTGTGTCTTGTGTCGAAGGAATAAATCTGCTGCTTGATACTTGGCAGTGTTTCCAGGTGGCCAAGGAGGCCAGTTGCATCCTGGCCTGTATCAATAGTAGTGTGGCCAACAGAACCAGGGAAGTGATTGTCCCTCTGTACTCACCACTGATGAAGGCCACACCTCGAGTGCTGTATTGAGTGTTGGGCCCCTCAACTAGGGAAGGACATGAGTGTGTCCAGAGAAGGGCAGTAGAGCTAGTGAAGGGTTGGGAGCACAGGTCTTAACATGAGCAGCTGAGGGATCTGGGGGACTTTAGCCTGGAGAAAAGGAGGCTAGGGGGAGACCTTATTGCTCTCTAGAACTACCTGAAAACATGTTGTAACTAGGTGGGGGTCAGTCTCTTCTGCCTTCTGTCTTAATTAGAAGTACAAGAGGTAAAAGCCTTACGTTGTGCCAGGGGAGGTTTAGATTAGTAGAAAAAAATCTTTTCACTGAAAGAGTGTTTGGGCGTTGGAATAAGTTGCCCATGGTGGTGACAGGGTCACCATCTCTGGAAGTGTTCAAGAAGCTTCTGGATGTGGTACTTGGAGATACGGTTGAGAGGTGATTATAGTGGTGCCAGATTAATAGTTGCACTAGATGATCTTGAAAGTCTCTTCCAACCATGATGATTATGTGAAATCCTAATTATGCAGAACATTTCCAATTATTCTAAATGCATTCACAAGTAGTTCTGTAGTAAAGATTTGCATCAACATAGTCTAGCATCTCCTCCTGATTTTGGCAGCAGACCCTCTATTTTCAGTGAAGTTAGCAGAGATTTGCAAATCCAAAGCCTCTTGCAAAGATATAAGATAAAAATTGTCAGTGAGAGACATTGCAATAGTATTAGTAAAATATTTTTGCAGTTACTTTGTGGAATTTTTTTTTAATTCATACAAATCATGAGACATTTGAAACAGTTTACTCTTTTTGAGGTTTAAAAATGTGTTTATGTTTAGTTCACGTTAGTGTATGTAAAGAGTAAGTTGATCATAATTATAACAGTATATGAATGGACATATCTTGTTAATGTTTTTGCATCTTTTCCCTCCTAGACAGTGTAATGGAAAATACAGAGGAGTCAGAATCAGAATCTGAAATTAAGAGAAAGGTGCGACAGAAAGGTCATTGCAATTCATATCAATCTGACTTGAGTCTGTCTTCAGCTACAAAAAAATGCTTAACTCAGTCAAAGGTGGGTTATATTTTAAAAATCTGTAACCTCTTGTTGAACCTTAAAAGTTGTTGCATATTTTAAAAACAGACATTCAGGAGTAAAACAGGTTGATGTTTTAAAAATCCTTAGAGTTGGGAGGAAGGTTTACATACTTAAAGTTACAGTGATAGAGATATTTAAGTGCTAGTATTGCTACTAGCTGTGAAATATTTCTTCTCTGATTTGAACAGAGATGCTGCACTGAAAAGAAAAAAATCTGTGATTTAAATGAATGGCTGAGTGGTAAATCAGACATTGATAATTTTAGCTTGCTGAAATAAAGGAACAATATTTTGCTTCTTGACAGATTTTAAATTTTTTTTTTTAGTGTCATGATTTTCTGTACTCAAAAAGCACTGCAAAGGTGCAAGTACTTTTTTATTAAGATGCTTACTTTTTCAGTGAGAGTAGCTACTTAGGTGTCCAAATGGCATTCTCTGGTCCAGATGCCACCATCCAGATTGTTTTTGTCAGGAACTTGTTTGAATATCAGATGTAAGATACTTTGGAAATTGTTGTAAGGCTCTCTGTATTTTTTATCAACCTCCCAGGTTACTGTGGAAGTTTCACAATACCCATGTACAGGTCACACTGTTGGACTATCAAAGCAAAACTTCCTGTAAGGAGATGTTGGTTAAAAAAAAAAAAAAAAGAATTATAGATGTATGATTTTTATAAATGCTTAGCTTTTGTTTGAAACACTTTGGTACTGCTCTTACGCATTTCCATTGCTTATTTAGTTAATTAATAAGATGTTAATAAGGAAACTGGTTTAAAATTTTTGGCATGTGGTTGAAGTAGAGGGGTGCAATTACTCTCTACTTAAGATCCTCCGGGTACTCTTGGTACCTTCTCTTGAATATTTTAATGTCAGCAATATCTTTCTAAGAACTACATCCTGTAACAGTACTGTGGCACAACACTGGTGTTCATGTCACTTGCTATCTCATCCCACAGCTCAGATTTTAAGGGTCTGATATATTTAATACACTTGGGGGTTTTTGCTTCTGTTTCTCTACAGTATGTGTATCTTTGTTAAATTGCATAAATTTTGTAAAAATAACATATTTTCACTGTATGATTTTCGTCTTTAAATTTGGGATTTGAAATTACTTCCCACACCTGAGGAAGTCCTCTATTGGAAGTGTGTTCACATCTGGGAGTGGGGGTAGGTATAAATTGTGAAAGCTGTGTTTCGAAAGTAGATTCCGAAAGTTTTTGGTGGGATGTAGGTATTTGTTATTTTCAGTAGTTCACAGTACAGTGGTTATGCCATTTGAGTTCAGTGCTCCAGGAGACAGTAACATGCACTAAATTTCATCTTTAGAGATGTCCCGTATTCACTTTGGTATTCATTCTGTAGTTTATATGTTAGTATTGAATCCCTTAGAAGTCCAAGTTCTACACTTGTAATACAGAATTACGTGGGACCTAGTACATGTGAGAAAAACAAAAGACACCTGTCTTTGCAGTGATAGGACGCATCTTCCCTTGCAGCCCATGCTTGCTTCTTGAAAGCTTGGGGAATTTCTATTCCTCAAGTCCTGTTTTCTTCTCTGTGACATGGGACTCTAGAGCAATATATGTACTTTGCCTTTTCTTCATCTCCCTCAAGGAGTGAACTTTCCTGCATGCCTTGCCGGGCTGTTAAAAGATATCTCAGAAGGACAAATAAATTTGACCTACTAGGTTTCTTCAATTCCTCTCCAGCAATGCACTGTGGATCTTTAGGTTACTTTATTTCTGTCCAATGAAACTGTTTTTACAGAAATGGTGTAACTGGACCGTCTTGCTGATGGATATATGTATTTGAACAGTGTGCAAGGTTTCAATTATGGAAGAAAAGGCAAGAAAGAAAATCTGAATTGTCCAACATTAACCGCTTAAAAAAATTGCCACAAATGATGTTTGTTCCTTTTAAAACATTTTTCATTTTCTTAAATGAAATTAAAAAATCAATCTGTGTTTTAATGTTTGCTTTCTCTGCTTACTGTAATTGCTAATGTAGTGTTGTCAATCTCCACTGGATATTTCAAAAAATTTCTTCAGCTAAAGGGTTCTCAAGTATTGGAAGAGGATGCCCAGGGGTGTGGTTGAGTCACCATCCCTGGAGATATTTAAAAGACATGTAGATGTGGCGTCTGAGGATATGATTTAGTGATGACAGTTCTACATTAATGGTTGGACTTGATGATATTAAAGGTCTTTTCCAGCCTAAGTGATAGTATGATTCATTCTGAACAGAACAATTACTGATTGTGTGTTTGTTTCTTCTTTAGCTTTTGGAACAGATTGATTATTCTACTGATTGCCCAAATTGTGGGAGGGCAAATGAAAATCAGACCAAATGCCGACATTGTGAAAGTGCTTCTCTAAAGGATTTGCAAAGAGTCTCTAGACAAACTGTGACGTTAGGTGAATCTGTGGGACCTTTATCGCGTTCTTCAATACATCAGAATTCAACAGGGCAAAAATCTTCAGGTACAGGGTTCAGCACAAAGAAGTTTTATAGTTCTGCTGTTGGAAAAGGTCCAGCGGATATTCTACTGAGTAATGAGGTTGTAGGACATTCTATGTTACGACAGAATGGAAAAGTTGGTCTTATAACTGGGACAAAAAATCCTAAAATTACAGGAAGCTTAAGACAGAGGAGTACAAGACCATCTGAACTAAATGATCCAAGTAAGTACCTTTTTATGAATACAGCCATTAGCTGGAAGCCTGGGGTATTGTATAGTGAAGGAACTGTATGTGCAGGTTTACATAACTGATGTTGTATGGAATTTTTAATGTATATGTTCTCGGGAAGAGGGACAGAACTTTTAATAATTTCCTTTTCATATGCAGAGGTTCTCTTCAAGAAGGATGAACATTGGGGAAAACAAAAATTATTTTGTGACTATTTTTCTTTTGTTTGTTTGTTTTTTAAAAAAATATTTACATTTGGGTTTTGGGAAAAAAAAGTATTCTTAGCAGAATTCCATCATTTATTCTCCCAAGAGGAAAGACAGTATTTTATTTTTATTTTGTGTTTTCCCCCCTTTTTTCTTCTGAGCTATGCACCTATTTAAATTTCATGATTTGTAAAATGTTAATTTCTGTGCTTTTTCTGTGTAAACTTAATAAGCAGGAAGGCTGGAGTGAAGGAAATTATGTTTCTGGTTCTATGCTGAGTTGATTAGATCACATCCTACTGGTTTGAACGATTTCAGTCATAATTTCTCTTGTCAGTTTTTAGGTTGTATTACTTACTGTCATGTCTTGACTGAACCAAGAAAAGTTCACTTCTGTCTAGAGGTGGATTAATGATGCCCATTTTTTGTGTAGTTAGTTTATGAGAAATCAAAAACGAGGCAGAGAGTGCTTGCAACCAGATTCCAAATAAACATTAGTAAATCTATAAGATAATAATACATGTGGCATTTTTCTGGCACTGCAGGACAATTACATAAGTTACTTTTAAGTTATTCCTTGAAAAGAAATTTCTGTTACAGAAAAATGTAGTGGTTGAGAATGTAATATTTTCTGTTTAGTTGTTTTGTCTAGTGATGATGATGAGGAGGAGAATAGTGGCAGCACTAGGAGCATGGAAAGCATTTTACCTCATCCTGCAGTTTCAGCCCGCTCCTCCCTATCTCCTTCTTCAGGAAAGGTGGAAGCACCATTAAAGGAGAACAGTTGTGGAATAGAACAGAGAATAGGTAGTATAACAACAGATACAGAAATTGCAGTCACACTACCAAGAAAAGCCAAGAATGAAAAAAGAAATTTCTGTTACAGAAAAATGTAGTGGTTGAGAATGTAATATTTTCTTTTAGTTGTTTTGTCTAGTGATGATGATGAGGACGAGAATAGTGGCAGCACTAGGAGCATGGAAAGCATTTCACCTCGTCCTGCAGATTCAGCCCGCTCCTCCCCAGCTCCTTCTACAGGAAAGGTGGAAGCAGCATTAAAGGAGAACAGTTGTGGAATAGAACAGAGAATAGGTAGTATAACAACAGATACAGAAATTGCAGTCACACTACCAAGAAAAGCAAGAATGAAAGATCAGGTACTATTTAATGCTTTGTTTAAAAGAAACCAGAATCAAATAATAAATGGAATTATGTAAAGGCTTGTTTTGCATTGTCAGAAGTTGACTATATTTGATTGTTTTTCTTACTCAGCAGCTCATCAAGTAGTATCTCTGTATACTTAAAACTGGAAACATAAGGAAATATGTTCATTACATTTTTACAAGCATTTATAATGATTTGAATTACACTGTTAACATAAATGCTTCTGTGTTGAATGTTTACTCTGTGAGACTGGACAGGGATTCTCTGTGAAGCTCAAGGTCTTACTTTGCAGCAGAATGTCAGTACCAGCTGTTGCTTGTTGAGACTTTATGAAGTTAAACATGAAAAGAGACACTGGGATCAGTAACGGCCCTTTAAAATTAAAATACTTTGGCAGCTGTCCCAATTAATAGCACTTATTTTAGGGCTTTTGTGGTGGTGCTTGTGTTTTTTAGTTGAGTACTACTGTAAGAATTGGATAAGCAAAGAGAAAAAGGACTCCATGAGCACACCTTAAATGTGGCTAAAGGGGACACTTCTCATACTGTGTTAAAAGCTATCTCAATAGTGAGCCATTTAGAGGAATAAATTCCACGTGGCGATTTGTAGTGGATTAATAGTGCTGATCAAAATAATTCTTGAGTCACTTGTCCAGTTTCACTGTTGTGAGTTTGATTCAACAGGAGAATCTGATCAGATTTCCAATTCTTTATGCGTTAGAACACTGAAGTACTGATGCCAAAACCTTCTTGCTATGTTGGGATTCAGAAGCCAGCATTCTAGTGCTGTAGTTGAAGAAATTATGGATGTTTATAATATGTGGTATAATTAGTCACCACTGTCAATAAGAAGCTGTGAACCTCCTGCCTACAATAAAGCTGCGAGGCTCAAAGCTTGGATTATAAATAGTTTTGAATTAAGATATCCTGGCAGTATGTGCTGAATTAACTGAGAGCATTGCATTGTAAAGGCGCTGGTGTCTGACTTCTGAAACTCTCCCAAATGAACTTTTTTTTTGTATATCCTTATGTTCCTGTTCACTAGTCTTTACGAACCAGTTATAACACTGTATGTTGAGATTATTTTAGGTTCTGAGCTTACTTTGGAAAACGGGGGAAATAAAATTTTTTTTGTGAAATATAACACAGATTTTGCATTGATTCAATGAAACTACCAAGATTTGGAGATATCGCAGCAATTTTGTTAAATATTATAGAAAAAGCTTTATTCAGCTTTCCCTCAAGATATTTATTAATTCTTTACTGAAGAGGCTACTTGAATATAGTATCACTTCAGTGTTTGCTGTTTTATTGTTTTTCCTGTGATTCGTTTTGAACTTTCAATAGTATTTAGCCAGTCTAACAGACAAAAAGGAAAAGCTCTTTTCAACAAGAGGCCTAGGAAAACATCTTAATTACAGGGATTTAGAATCTCTACCTTCTCCAGTGCATTAAATTAAGGAAGCATCCAAAAGTATATTTTGAATTATTGCCAAGATAGACTAGTGACTTGGGACTTCGAAATAATTTTCAAGATTTAGTCTTAATAGAAATACTGAATCCCTTAGAATGTTCTTCTGTGGGAGTTTAATTGCATTTTGTAACCAAAAAGAATGTTTGTTCATGGACAGCTTTATGAAACAATATAAATAGCAAAGAAAAGACTAGTGTACAGAAAATCCTTCAACAGAATTGAGCAATAGAAGCGATACAGAAAATAAATGTATTGATCTGTGGGCTGTCAGCAGGCTTTATTTCATTTTAGTAGATTTTTTTTTGTAAGATCATTCTGTTGGTTAACAGGATACTCACTGAGATTACAGCTTCAGTCAGTATCTAGAGACTTCTTGAACTGGGGCCAAACACCACATGGCCTTCTTTCAGTGTTTAGTATTCTGACCTTGGAATCTATCATAAAAACATCTTAGTAGTTCTGTAGAGATGCCTTGGGGAAGTTTGATTTGGCTTATTTATTTATGTTTCTTGAAGACTGTACTCTGCTAATGTGGTGGTGCAGTGTACTTCAAAAATTAGTCACCAAAAGCTTGGATTAACAAAAACTGAAAGAAGAAATTAAACCACCAGTATTGTGGTGGTTTTACAGCATTAATGTTTTTTTATCTAAATAAAATATATTAAAAATAACTTTGTTTTGCTAGACTGCATAGTGTTTGCAAAAGATAAAAATAAATTGGTCTTGGCAATTTAGAAGCCCTATTTGTGATTTGGAAATGTCAACAAAGTGTCTACAAGTGTCAGCTTACCTTTTATTTTCTTCTTGAATGTAGCAATATTAGCATCCTCAGGTATTACAAAAGTCTTTTATCTACCTTCTGTATATGTTTGAGATGGATGCTCTAGTAGGTAATCCTGTTGACCAACAGAAAAGTAGCTGAAAATGTAGTCATTAGTTTTAACAAGCTTGGTTAAGCAATAAACCTTAGTGAGACATTCTGAAACCTTGAAAATTACTTTTCAGTTTGGGAACATTGTGTCTAACACTCCAATAAAACGTCGTAAAGTTATTTCTCAAGAGATGGTAACTGAGGCTGCACCTCTAAATTACCAAAATTCCTGTGAAAGTGTCATTCTGAACTGCCGAAGTATACGAATAGGAATGCTGCGCAGAATGGTGGTGGAACCTGTGATTGTAAGTAAACTTGTTCTTTCACAGCTCTCCTTTCAGGTTTTGATGGGCATTGTTATTTTCATACTTGAACAACACAATGTTTTGCCTCTGTCTGGAGAACAGTAAATTTGTCTCTTAGCATCAGAGGCTGTGATTTCCAAAGAACCTCAGGTTACTACTGCTTTTGAACATATGCAGTCTAGCTCTGGTTCTTAATACTGTGCTGCAGCACTCTTGAAAAACTTGTTTGCATGGTTGGGGAGAGGTTATGGGTTAGCATGCATTTGTTAAGAAAATTGAAAACAATAGCTACAAGGAAATTGATATTGATAGGTGGGAGGAAAAATCGTTGTCCTAGAGGTGAATAATTTTACTTCTACATAATTTTTTTTTGTTGTTACCCTTATAAGTTACATGGAAGTTTTCAAGGAGACCTTGAATGTTAGTTGTAATGCAGTCAGCCACATAAAATGCATACTTATTGCTGGGGTAACCACAGAAACAGCAGAGAGGTGTTACTTTTTCTTTCCATCTCTCTACATAACGGTATTGTTTGATTTGCCTAAATGCTGATAGATGACATTTTCTTTTGAAGAAATAGAATGTGTATATTTTTCAGGGTATTGTAAATGTTTTTGTGAACTGAGTACTTCAGAGAGATCTAAAGTTTAAACAGTCAGTATGACTGAAAGAGACTGAGTTAATAAAGAATGTGCTTGCCTCGAGTTGTGCTAAAATGTACATTTGGTTTTTTTAAAACTTGCATTTTAAATATCAATTTTGAAATGTTTATTACTTAAATACTATGTCAATTGAAATGTGTTTGCTAACAGTTTAAAGGCTTTCAGTCAGTTTCAGTTTGCAGAAGATGTGAAATCTTACAGTTGTGTTGTCTTTCAGTTTTGCCTGGATTATATCAAAATACGCTTAGAGAGTCAAGAAGGTGAGTACATTTTTCATTTTTTGTTAGCACTCAGTATATTTATTTTGAATGAAGTAACTCTGTCAAAGGTATTAACAAGTGAATCATAACTGAATGTTAACTCTCATTTTGTCATTTATGCAAAAAATTATGCTGGGTGTCTGTAGTCAGATAAGAGAAAAAAAAAAAATTGAGAGTACAAATTTGACCTGAACTGCCTGGTGAATAAAATCCAAAATGTTTTTGCATTATCTCTGCCTTCTACTGACAGAAGGTTCACAATTCGTGACACGAGTACAGACGTGTTGTTCTTCTACTTCATCTGGTCTGACTCTGCTTGATCTAATCATTCATTTGAAGATCTGTAGATAATGTGGTGATGACTGGTAAAGGTCTTCTTGAAAGTGATTAACAAACATAAAAAGCAAGAGTAACCATCCTGTAAGATGTTACCTTTTTAACACTTTATTAGTTCTTTTATTTCAATTTTGTTAAGTGGGCAGTAAAAACCACACTAGTATCTTAGACCTTTCCTGTCTAGATCTCTCTTGGTAATTTTTTCTCTGGCCTGAAAGTTGTATATTTCATGTCACTGAAAGAAATAGTGATGTAATTTGGAAATGGTGAGTTACAACTCCTGCTCTGTTTCCTTTCTTTTCTTTTGTAGAGTTTTGTTCTGGGCCTGGAAAGCTTTGTTACCTTTTGTAATCTTAAGTTGCAGTCTTAAGATCCAGTCCTATTGAATTTTGCCGTCATGATTTGTAAATGAAAACTATTGTATTTTGTCATTATTACATGCAGAAAGGTGTCTCACAGCCTGTAAAAAAAAGTGTAGTCTTTGCTCAGTCAAGTATTTAAGTTTGTATTGCATCTAAAATACAGATGCATAGAAACTACGAACTTTCATGCTATGAATGTATTTTTAAAAATAAAACACTGAAAAGCTTACTATAATTTGTGGAAAATGGCTATCAGGTTTTAGTTAAAACAGCTGTATGGTGAAATTATTTCCATGGCACCTGATCCCTCAATAGCATAAAAATGGTGACTTCTTAAATGCTGTGTCTGTTGGAGCACTTAGCACTATACTGTTTTTTTTTCCCTTGTGGTTTTTTGGTTTTTGTTTTGGTTTTTGGGTTTTTTTTGGTTTTGGTTTTTTTTTTTTTTTTTAGTTTTGCATGTATATCCACCTCTATATCCAATTTTATAATTCAGTAAAACCTGAAAAATACTCAACATTGGCATTGGCAGCATCAGATGCAATGTTAAAAATTTACCGTGTTACTGACGGTTTTTGGGGGAAATAAGCTAGGAGTAGTGCTTTGTGTCCTCAGGCAATCAAATAATTTCTCTGCATGTTTATACTCTTCTTTTTAAAGTTATTTTTCATATGGGAACTTGGTCAAAGATAAATGTGCAAAGAAAATTTTACGAACTTATTGTAAAATGTGTCATAGCAATAGTGCAAATTTAAATGACTTTTTAAAAAAAGGGTTTTTTATGTAGAATAAAAAGTAGTTTAAAGTTGGTGGGCAGAAAACATTTTGTTTCTGATTCCTTTCTTGACAGATGACATTGGAATTTAGCCTTCTAGGATATAAAAAGCCATCACTTCTTGCATATGTGTTAAAACTTTGAAATTAAGAAATTTAGTGAGCACCTACTGATTTCTTGTTAAAATCAAGGGGGAAATTGTAAAGGAAACTTAGAGGGTTTTATTATATTTTAATATAATGTCATTATTTTCTCATAGAATCAGAAAGTGATATCAGAGAGATTAACCTGAAAACTTCCGAGCTTACTAAATGTGAATGGTGTAGTGTCCGAAAATTGCCAGTAGTTTTTCTGCAAACAGTACCTTCAACCTGCAGTAGTCTGAGAGATCAACTGAAAATGAGTAAAGATAATGTCTGGTACGAATGTAAAGGAGACAGTAAGTAGAACAATTTTAGTCTACTATTCACTTTAAATTGTATTTTCATGTTTTGGGTCGTGAATGTGTGCATTAAGACTAAAAGGGCCATCATTGGCTGGGGATGATGTAGTGTTTTTTCAGACACTGTTCTCTTCCCAGGCTGAGAAAGAGTACAGTTCAGAACAGTTGGGCATTCTCTTTGTCCAGAAACACGTTAGTTAAAACACTTAGTCAATTTAGTATAAATTTTTCACTAATATTTGTACTCAATGAAAGCAAGTTGGTTTGTTCAGCTTTTGTATATGAGCCTTTACATTTATATGGCAGCTTTTGTAATAATTCTGCTTTCCGTGTTGTTCTGCTGACAGGCTTTAGGTTTAGTAGAAACTGTTGTATAGGTTGCCTTGGGTTTTTTCCCCCCAGCATACTTGTAATGATGTTGTGAGATATACAAATACCTGCTTGGAGAATGTGTGGATTATCTTCATGTATATTAAAATTAAATTTGATTCCTGCATAATTTTCAAGGTCCTAGAATCTTAATATGCGCACCTGTCAAATGTAACATTGAGTCATCTTCCTCTTCAATAGGCTTTACTTCAGGTTAAATTTTGTGATTATTTGTATTTACACACTGTTTTGTACATATATTAATGCATTCAAACAGAGGAAGAATGCTTTCAACAATCTCAGAATTGAGTGCTCCCATAATACTGTGTAATAGTTTTATCCACCTCCTATAAGAAGCTGTAAGGAGTCTTATAATTACAGAAGTAATTGGAGAGCATGCAGGGGTCCTGACCACAATTCTGGGAGCAGGAATTAGACCCCAGGTGGACACAGGTGTTCACAAAAAAGGAACAAGCTTCTGTGTGAGGAGTCCCTCCCTTGGCATGGCTCTCAGCAGTGCCACAGCGCCCAGCTCTTCTCCCTCAGGCTGTGGCACTGAGAGTTTACATCCAGCTGCTTTATTGCATTTGATACTTAGGAGCACTTTGTGATAACACAGTTGCTCTTTGCTTTGTAAGCAATGAAATTAATTTAAGCCGGTATCCGTAGCTGTGTAAGCAATTGTGTGTGGATGCCTAGCTCCCAAAATAGGAACACCCAAATCCCAGTTAGACATCTAAATTCTGTGTGCAGTGAATTGGGAATTACGCTGCTGAAGAATTATTTTTCACAAGAGTTAGCATGCTGGGTTAAGAATGACCAAAGGGAAATGGTTATGCTTGTGTCTTACACTCCTCTTACAGAAAAACAGGTCCTGGCAGCTCTGTGTTGGGCAGCAACGTAAGACTGGGATTTGCAGCCTGAATCCTATTCATTTTCCTGACTGTGTAAAATAATTCCTCTCAGTGCAGTTTACTGCTTTTTGATTTTTCAGATCATATAAGTAGATGATATTTATATAATAGCTGATTGATCCGAGTCATTCTCTCCAGCTTCTAGGATCAGAGAGGAAATTATGCTGAATATATAATTTTTGGAATTGTAGTGAAACAGTAGAAACTGCAGTAAGAAAAAGAGAAAGTATTGGTTACAGAGTCCTACTCTTAGTAAGCGAAGAAGATTTTATTTCAAAATATGTTCTAGCTTTGCTTTAGTGTCATTTAAAAAAATACCAGGTGTAATATTTAACATTTCTTGATTAAGGTAGAAGTTGAATGCACTCTTTTTGCAAATGCAGATAAGAAAGGTTTGGCAGTTAGTCCTTCCGTCTGTCTGCTCACGTCTGTATTAGTTCTTACATACAATATCAGCAGTATGTACTCATGTTGGCCAACAATTCCATAAAATCTGTTTATAATTACAGCATGCTTTATTTTATTTTATTCCTAAATGAGTAATTTTCTCTCTGCTTTTTTTGCAGGTCAGGAAGAACAGTACATAATTTTGATTTTTGAAACTGGTCTTGATCCTCATGCAAATTCAATATTTGAAAAAATAATTACGGACATCGGTATTAGAAATAATATTTCTGACTTCTTTGTGAAAATTTCCTTTGAAGAAGCCAATGCCAGGCTTGTTGCATTTACTAAGTGCTTGGAGGACAGTTCCAAAGGAAGCCCATCTCACAGAGAAAGCAAAATTAAAAATGTAATTGTGTTTTTGTTTTAGAACAAAGTCATTATATTTTGTGGGTTACAAATACACTAAGGATAGTGTGTTAGCCAAAAAAAATTCCATCAACTTCAGCTGGCTTTTATATGAAAATTCCCAGACTGGTCCATGGTGGATTATGAAACTATGGGAAATGGTCTGTGCATTCACAGTACTTTTTAGGATGTTTAGTTTGATTGTAAGGTTGTACAGTGGTCCACAAATAATGTTGTTATTTAAAAATTATTAGGGGATGAGAAATCTTTACTATAATCAGACAAAATAATTTTTTCCAACTCGTAAAATTATAATATTTCAAACAAGAAATTAAGTTGCACTGTTGTAGTTACATTTAATTAATGCTTTCATTAAACTACTTTCTAAAGAATTAGAAAGTTTTGTGACTCTGCAAGAAATGAGCAAAGACCTTAATATAATAGATGACTTCACCCACAAACATGAAGTCCTCAAAAAAATGGGTATTACACTGCTGGATTTCACAAAGTTTATTACGTTTTCATAAAATTGAGCACAGTATGCAAATTAATATTGACTCTGTTCTCTTAAGGTTGCTTCTGAGTCCAAAATGCAGCAGCGAAATAAACAGTTACCATTTTTTGATGATGATGAAGAAATTGGCGAACCACATACAGTATTTATTGGTCCTATAGAAAAGTAAGATACTTATCTTTGCCCTGTAATAATTCTCTGGGGGTTTTTTGGCATTTCATACTTCTTATTGAATGTATTTTTCTTCTCAGGTTGATAGTTTATCCACCTTCTCCAGCTAAAGGTGGTATTTCTGTGACCAACGAAGACCTCCATTGTCTAAATGAAGGAGAATTTTTAAATGATGTTATTATTGATTTTTATTTAAAGTAAGTTTTATTTCACATCAGTTTTTAGTCATCTTTTACTTTGAAGCTTGAAAAGTTCTGACATTGAAAATTCATAGGTCAGTTGATAACACTTGGTCTCCCAACTATGGAGTATATAATTTATATACTAAATTATGTATAGCTATAATTTTAAAGGTTGTTTTGTAATCTTGCAAGAAGTTTTGGTTCTTCTCCTGTCCTGCTTGACAGTGACATTGTTCTGACTTGGATAAAGGTTCTTTGCAACTTTTTAACATCTCAAGAGCAAATTTAACTGAAAGAAAAAAAAGCTTTTTGTAAGTTCAGTTGTTCTTTCCAGAGTATTTGTGTTTCTTGGAATTTCATGAGTTTTGATTAATGTAATATGTGAGTTAATTTTGTGGTGTCGCTGATGCTACAGATGTTAGAAATGTATTAAATTGCTACATGCTGCTGGTTTTATGCTACACATAAGGTGCGTATGTATATTTTTCAGTCTATTAATGTATTTTAGAAGTAAAAAGAAAATGAATGTGTCACTCTTGGGACTGTTTGGTGATCTGGTGGCTCAAATACAAAACACAGGTCTCCTAGATAGGTCTTTATGTAACAAACTCTTTGAAAATTTGTTTTCCTGCCATGAAATATAAATAAATACAACAGCAGCAGAACAGCTTGTTGATTGAGCAGAGAAATAATACCTTCAAATATATGCACAAATTTTGCATTAATTAGTTCCCGTAGATAGTCACCTCCAAATAGCTATTCTGTGAGAAGCTGCTATAATTTGGTGGGGAGAAACTGTTGGCTGTCGTTTTTACTCTGGTGCTGAGTACTTTGAGTTAAAACCTCCATTAATTTTTCTTTCCTTTTTTTTAAACTAATTAGGTATTTGGTACTTGAAAAGCTGAAAAAAGAAGATGCTGATAGAATACATGTGTTCAGTTCATTCTTCTATAAACGCCTTAATCAAAGAGAAAGAAGAAATATTCATGAAACTTCAAACCTTTCGTAAGTCTGTTGATAAGTCAGTTTAACATAGACCTAGGTGAAGACTCTTAAGAACAGATGCCTTACAGAGAGAAATATCAACAGAACTCTAGGAAGCATCTAGACCTGTAGGAAACATAGAATATGCCTTGAAAATCTTAACAAGGTGTCAAGGTGAAAATATCTGGAAAGTGCTCCCTCAAATAAAATAAGCCACACCACAAATTGTATGTTGGTTTCTTCTTGCAGAATACAACAAAAGCGGCACGGGCGAGTAAAAACGTGGACACGGCATGTTGATATTTTTGAGAAAGATTTCATTTTTGTTCCCCTTAATGAAGCGTAAGTAAACTTACTTTTTTATCACATTTGGTGAAGGCTTAAATTTTGTAATTCTGAAATTGAAAGTTCCATTACAATGTGAATTGAAGTTAAAAATGAAGAGACTAAACATCTTTTTCCAGGTGATAAAAATTAAATAGTTATGTAAGACCTTTAAATGTTGTAGTATAAGAATTATCAGACAATTTAAAGACTAAACAAAAATTAACTTTTCTGACTACTTTTCCTAGGTTTTTACCTCAATCTCTGGTGTTCTTTCGTCTAAGCTTTTGACATTGATAACTTCTGGATTTACCTTTTTTAGTCCTTTCTAATGAGATCGCATAGGTGGGATCATCTTTAGTTACAAGAAACTGGTATTGTAAGAAAACTTAATTGAAAATCACTACTGCCTTGAGAACTTTATTCTTTTTCTTTATATCCTTTTGCCTTGATACTTGTGAAGGGTCAGGAAGCAGACCATTAGCATTCTAATGGTTGCTAAGGACTTCGATGATGCTTGCTTTCCTTAAGATCAGAGCAAGTTGTCACAAACACATTTCTATATTTCATAGAAATAATCTAAACAGTTCTTAAGCCAGAATATTTATGAAAGGCAAAGTACTGTATTTTAAATGTATGCAATAAAAACATAATAAAGTAAGGACAGATAGACATGAAGTTTCTAACTGATGTCTCATAGGCATACCTAGCTGATATTTCAAAAATAAAAAAAGATATTTTTTTAATAAAAAGTGATTTATCTAGGTACTGTGCCATTGTGCAGTGGGAGGAAAATTTCTAAATCTTCTTGTGTTCCTGCCTTCTCTCCAGCTGAATTCTGAGGCTAGCTGAATAGAGGCAGTTAGAAGATAACTGGCCATACATAGATCTGTCCTTTTAATAAAGTTGTATTTTCTCAAAAAAAAGAGTTCATAAGCACTAACTTCTGTTTTTGACATACCATGACCTCTCGCAAGACATCCAAATCTAGGGGATTTAAGTGACTCAGGTGTAAGGTCCACTGCAGATCCCTGTCCACTGCAGACTTCATCCTTGCCATCCCTCTCCCATGAAACTTCAAGTACCAAAACTTTGAAGTGTTCGTCATTTAAATTTTAAGTTGCCTTTGCGTTTTTTATATGGTTCACTTCCCACCGTCCTCTCACATGTCATTCACATATCCACGTGGGTTATGCAGAGGAGAAATGAGTGTGACTTAAAAGTCACCTGAAAATGAAAATGAATAGTTCTGTGGTTTTATAAGAATTATTCATGTTGCTAGTAACTTAACACACAGTAGTTTTCATTGTCTTGTTCATTTATTGATAAAGAACTACAGCAATGTCTATCTCAGCAAGTAGAACATAACAGTTTGTACTGAAGACATAATGCTCACACCATGTGTGAGTTGGTGATTTTGGGTTAGAGTAGCTTGGTCTCATGGACTCGTCCAGTCACAATTAGAGCATGAAAAGTACACTCATGGTGTGCATCTGTCATCTGGATGTAATCCTGTTCACGCTTTTTGGAACTGTCCCTTCACCGTAAGCTGAAGCTTGTTAAGTGGTGATAGGACATTCATTTGCAACAGTGGTTTCCTGGTAGGTACAGTAAGAATATTGCAGAGCAGAAAAATAATCAAGTAGCCAGGGAGATGAGAAAGTGGTGGTTTGATGGGGAGTTGCTGGGGTTTGGTGTCTATTTCCAACAAGTTTTTCCAGAATATCTCATAACCACTAGTATAGGGAATGTAGACTCATCATCTAACCAGCTGTCAAACTGCAGTAACTGGAGGCTGGGAGGTTGACTCTAGGGCAGAAGCAACTTAGAACAGTGTGTCTTGATGTAACCATGACTGCATCAGTGTTCTTTGGCTGTACAGTCCTTCTTGTTCAAGTCTCCAATGAAACCAGTTTATTCTGTTCAAAGTTACAAGCCATTTTCTTTTTACATCCAGGTTAATTTGCTGGTCTGTTGACGTAATTGGTACATACCGTCTCTGTTAATAGAGTACACACAAATTCCAGGGTTGGGCAATACTTAATATGTTCATTTACTAGGTGTGGTGAATCATTCAAGATAAACCGTACCTCACATGCTGCTTTCAACAGCCACTTACTTTAACTGCCATTAAGTTTTGATGGAGTTTAGGCTTCATAACCATCTAATTATTTTTTTAGTATGTCAGTTAGACATGCATTTTTAGCTACTGCTTTTTCTTTTGTTTCCTAGAACAAACTGAAATGTGACTTCAGCTGTATAATACATAGCTAGCTTCTGTTTTGTTATTTGCTGTAGACAAAGATCCCTCAGAAAATTTATAAATTAGACAATCAAAATCCACTTCTAATGCCTCAGTCCCTGAATTTGCTGCTGCTCTAGTTCTGATTGAGTGGCAAGTCAGTGAAGCCTAAAGAAGCAAGGAAATAGGAGGAAACTGTTGGAAAACTTACACTTTGTGTTGGGGGATATAGCTGTTTTTGATTTGGAAAAGTTAGAATGTCAGTTCTGTGAAGGGTGAGGAAGACAACAGAGACATTGTGATGGTATTACAAGCACTCTTTTTTTCTCCTCCTTTAGCTCACTGTTGACAAGATTTCTGTAAAGTGTTAAATACAATTGGAAGATCTCAAAACTGGAAGAGTATGGGCAATTCAGCCATACCATTAGATCTGACTGCTTATGTTGCTAGTGCTGAACTACTAGAACACTTGAAACAGCCATAAAACATGAACTTTACAATCTCTAATTCACGCATTAATGAAGAAAATGTTAAAAAAATAAATAAGCTTCAATTCAGAAAAAGAAAAAATTGTATGGAGTGTGAACAAATTGAAATAAATATTTAAGACAGCGCCTGTTTTCAACTAACTGCATCATATTAATTTCTTGGTGACTATTTGCATGGAGAAATCGTACTTCTACAGAAGCCTGTGAAGGCTTGAGTAAAACCTAGTTAGAAAAGTGAACAGCTAGTATAGTTTATCTTTGAATGATTATGGGGCAGGATTATTTTGTATGTGTGCATGGGCATGTGTGCATGTTTTGTTTGTTTTTTACCAGTTTCAGGTTTAACTGTGAGCATTAATGTAATTGTGAGTTTTTAATGTATTTTTTTTCCTTTGCAGCGCCCACTGGTTTTTGGCTGTTATCTGTTTTCCTGGTTTAGAAAAACCCAAATATGAACCAAATCCCCATTATCATGAAAATGCTGCAATGCCTATGAAATCATCCTCTTCAGATGGAGAGAGCAGCACACCATCTCCCTTGCCAAATGAATTAGATGCACAAAACTCGCCTTCCAAGTCCACAGCAAAGAAGATGTTTACCAAAAAGTACAGTACAGCTTTAATTGACCCAAACACTGAAACAGAGGACAGCGAATCTTCGTGTTGTAGAAGAAGTCCTTGTAGGGGAAAAAGTGCTTTCAAAAAACTGAATCAAATAGACAGTGATGTGGAAGAACCTAACACTGTGGAATCAGCATGCCATAAACTAGACCATAGAACTCTGGATGAAAATGGTATACAGGGTGAATTCACAGCTGCTAGCCAATCTATGGGTATGTAATTGTAAAAATATGCACTTTTTAATGAAATATTTGGAGATTTCAGATCTGTTACTACTTCTGCAATGGTTTAAACTTCATACTTCTAAAGTTCAGTATATGGCTCCATTGCAAGTGCTTTCAATATAAGTAATTCATAGCCATTGCATTTAAAAAAAGTTTTTGTGGCTATTGACATAACTCTCATGACAAAAGGCTGGAGATAAAATACTGTTTTCCTAAATCAGATTAATTTTTCAGTTCTATGATCTTTTTTCAAACAAAATCATTTTGTAGATACCACTTTGCATCCCTCAAGATTGCAATTGTTAAGGAAAAAGTAGTAGCTGACCATGGATTCTTACAATGTATGTGCAGGGGAACGCTGAGCTAAGATTATGTGAGCAACCTTAATATCGATGTCTTTTATCATTTGATGTTTTCCTTCAATATTATTCATTTCTTTAATGTCCTGATAAGAAGGTATGTAAAAAGAGTAAGAAGAAAATGATTCTAAAAAAGAAAAATTTTCCTCCATGACCACTGTGTTACATTTAGAGAGGCTTTTTCAGTGCATCGCTACCGTGGAGACTCTGCTCACCAATCTGCAACAGTGTTTGTACCCACGTGAACAAAGGAGCTGGCATACTTTTAAAGGCAGGTGAAGGAATTAGGAAGAGGTTGTTTTCTCTGTTCACTGCAATGTTTGGCTCTCCTTAAGGCATAGACTAGGAAACATCTGATTATGAAAAAGCTTTTACTTTAGCCACCAGTAGTATTCCCTACTGACTTAGTTTGCACAGTAAAGAATCATTTACCTTATAGTACAAGGTCAGAAAATATTACCAATTGTATGGTTTCATCTGTGTACTGCAGGCCATTACAACTTCAATATCTTTGTGGGTGTTTATACCCACAAATACCTATTCTAAGTTTATTCATTTGTGATAACATTGTCGCTGTTACTAGAAGGTATTGGAGGGCTGCTGGGGGTGTGCATAGATGTGTTCTTGTTTGAGTCGATTTTTCATTTTATGTGTGATTGTTACCATTTATGATATTGCTGCTCTATGGTGTGGTGTCATGTCTTGGATGCTGCTACTGTTGCTTGTCTGTAATAAGTTGGAATGTGCGTTATGACAGATTTTTGCTACGATTACGTTTCTTGTGGGTTTTTATGGCTGCATTGTATTGGCGGCTGATTGATGGTCATTCTCTTTCTAACTTAAATGCTTAGAATCTCCTGCTCAACTACTGCAGATGATGCACCCTTTCATTAAAGTGGGTGTTCTCAGGGGGGCACAGTCTTGATTTAAGAGTGAGGTTGACCCCAAGGATATGTTTAGGCAGCTAAATTTAGATGCACTGTATTTAAACTTCAATTTCAACCAGATGGAAAATGGGCATTCTGCCTTGGGTTATCTGACTGGCCTTCAGCTGTTGCTCCAGAAGGGTGTGGATCTTGACTGTGCCAAATCCATCCGTAAGTCCTGCATATCCAAGGATATCTTGAAAGACAGCACATGCCTCTGATAGTGTAGTCAGTGAAGCCAAGAGACTTCCTCTTCTCATCATAAAGCAGATGTAGAGTGGCTGTTCAGTTGAGGAGCTCCTGTGCTCTGATTATGATTTCCAAACATTGAGACCCTAGGTGCTAACTATACACGGGAGCCTAAACTGAGATGTCTTGATTTCAAAATAATCCTGATGTTGAACTTGTGAATCAGTAGAAGTTCATACCTAAATAACTTTGAAGAATATATCTATCCAAAATATATCTATTTTTGTTACTTATGTAATCTTTTTATTGCTCTGTTTTTGAACAAGATGGATTTGTCTCAATACCAATTTTTATTTTTTAGAAATCTGTCAGCAATAAGTCACATTAGTATATGACCTACTGTCTCGGTTTTGAAAGACAGGTGTCTGCTAAGGAAGGCAGAAGCCCCCCTTGAAGTGGCAGATATAACCCCTTTTCCCTCTAAGTTATTATATTTTGAAATCAAGGGCCTTTTGGCAAGATGTGGGAAATAGGAATAACAGTTCTTTACTATATATATATATATATATGTATATAACCAGTCAAACAAAACAACAACAACTATGGCAGTAACAGCAAACAATCACAAACCCAGTGCCAGCCTTCTCGGCTGTCGGGCCCTTTCCCCTCGGGTGCAGTTCCGCTCGCAGCCGGCAGGGGCGCTGGCGGCTCCCGGTGAGCAGGGCAGGTGCGATGGTTCCCCCGCGGCTGCAGGGGGCGCTCCGGAGCGAGCTCGGGGAGCACGCGGCAATGGCGGCCTGGGATCCCGGGAAGGGATGGAACAAAGGCTTCACAAACCCCTGGGCAGCTGATCCCGGACTCTCAGGAACGGCAGGCTGGAATGGCAGGCTGGAGCGGCAGGGACGAGCACAAATCCCGGGTGGCAGACGAGATGTATCCAGATGGGAAAACCCCACGGAGGCCCAGGCAGGCAGGGCGAGCAGGGCTACAGCGTAGCGAAAGCTCGAAGCAGCAGCGGGGCAGGGCAGGGAAAAACGGCTTTTGGGGTCCCGGCGTTGTTTCCAGCAGGAAGAAAAAGCGGCCAAAAGAAAGAAGCAGCAGCTCCTTTCTCTGCAGCTTCTCTCTCCGGACGCTCAGAGCGAACTGACCCCACACCCAGGTGTAGACAAAGGAGTAGCCAGGCCCGCCCCACCCCCCTTTTGTCTTTCTTAAGTACAGCTATTTGTCCCCTAGCAACATGCATATGGGAGAAAATTCCTTTAACAGGAAAAAAAAACTAAGACTAAACTAAAACCCCAACACCTACTTCTTCTGCTAAGGTCTTTTCAAAGGTACTGAGTAAGACTAATTCCCAAGTTTGTCCCTGTGGAACTCTACTGGTGACCTCTTTCCAAAGTGTTACCTCAGCTTCTCTTTTGAAATATTCTCAAATACAGATGTTCTGCTTTTATTTCCACTAGTTAGTTCACTGCCCTATTTATTCTTCTTATAGAAGTCCTAGTTTCCTTTAATAGGTAATATGTTCTCCAGTGACACCACAACCAGTGCTTTTATTTTTGTTTTTGTTTTGATATATTACAGGCCCCTTTCTAGAAGATTTTGAGTTTTTCTGGCATGAGTTACCATTCTTCATTTATTTCCACAGTTTACTATTTTTTCTGTCAAAATCTGTTCTGAAGTCCTGTATGGTAGTATTAAGACTAGTGAGCCTATAGCTGTCTGTATCTGCTTCTTTTACATGTACAGCTAGAACATTCATAATTTTTTTTCTTCTGATGCTGTTTCCCACTAAATATGTGACTAAATACGTAGAGGTGGTTGGGATTGAATCTACAGATAATCTTTTTATGTAACCAGCTGTAAAATATTTCTAAGTTGCTGCTCCTAGGAGAGCTGATCCTTCGTTCTGCCCTCCCTACCAGTGTGTTCCCAAGCTGCCTTTTCCCTTTTACCAACACAAGTCTTCACATAACTGCACAGCAGACTGATGGAGGAAATTATTCCAGTTAAGAAATAATAACATTGTGACTACCTTTTTCAGTCTGGTCCGCTGTGTGTATGGATGTGTTTGGTGTTATGAAAGGAACCAGCTAGGGGTAGGAATAGATAGTTATTTTAGAGAGCATATCAGAGTGCCTCTTCTGGTAGCAGTACCAATTCAGACTGTTACAAAGGCTTCATGGAACTATGGGACAATTTCATAGTGGGTTTTAGTCTAGGTCTCTCAAATTTTTTTTAGGCATCTCATACAATTAGAAATAATTTCTGTTGTGCTACTTAGAAGCTTTTCACTTTTGTTCATATGCATGAGCAAATTACTCTATATTAGCTGTATCACTGTTAACTGTGAGCAGTCCTGAGGAAATCTGAGGTATAAAATGAGTTTGGTCTTCAGTGATGCCATAGTATTTGATGTTTAAATATCCTACTGTCTGTGATTGATACAGATGGATTGCACAAAATCAGACTAAACTATAGTGAAGACTCAGCTGATGGCACTAAACTAAATGAAGATGAGCTTATAGATTTTTCTGAAGACCAAGATAACCAGGTAAAGAATTTAGCAATTTTATTTAGGAAATGTGAACTGTTGTGTTGTATTTTGAATGGACAGCTTAAAAGCAGTGTACACATTGTGAATGTGCATTGTCTAAAGCTGCTTATCTTTACGAGTGTAAAATCCAAAGCACTGGTTACCTACAAAAATCTGCAGTTTAGTTGACAGAGAGGATTATACATTTGTTCATTTAACTATTTAATAGAAAACTGCTGTACTGATCCTGCATTTCATTATGTGAGTCTTTTGCCTAATGACAATATCACAGTGATTTTAGTGGGAACACTGAAAGTCAGTACATTTCTATCTTTTGTCTCCCACTGTGTATGGGAGTGGAGGGTCTCCCCACCTTTTCTGGACCTCTGAGTCCAGAACAAACTATTATTTTTCAGTCTGCAGCTATCTGTAATAACTTCCAAATAGCTGTGTATATGTTTACATACATATAAAAGCTCTGGTTGATGTTGAAACCTAACCGTGTGTTTCAGCTGGACTTAGCCCACCTCTCCTGTCATGCCACCTTGTGCAAACATTCTGAGTTTTGCCTGATGGAACTGCCTGTCTGTCTGTTTTGTAGCAGTTAAGAGTTTCCAGATCTGAAGTACATGGCATGAAGGCAGGGAAGCAAGTACATGGCCAGATGTGTTCCTTGAGAGAAGGACCAAATTCCAACCTCCTTAGTTGCTGTGTAGCTTAGAACTTAACTCAGGCTGAAGCTATCACTGGTATTTTCTAGAATGTACAAATCAAGTATAGAAATGACCATGACAAGCTGAATGGACCAACCTTTTCATCTGCCAAAAAAGGAGTTGAGGCTACAACAAAAACAAGTGTACGAGGAACTAGGCAGTAGTTTCTACTATGATAACATGCTCATGACAATAGCTTGAGGATTTCAGTGCCAGCATCCTGTCTGTTAATGAAGTGTACACAATGCTCACAGAAACATTCACAAATCATGCTGGTACAGGGGTTCTCATTTTTGGAAAGCATCTCTTTCCCTGTAACACAGTGATCTGTGGTAGTAATATTGAATTCAATGGCAGGGTAAGAAACTATGAATCACTGGGATTGTTTTAGATACAACTTAGTGCTTTTGTTCATAAAACTTCCATATTGTTTATAAAAATCAATACGGAAATCAAAAGGCCAGAGGATATTTCCAGGCTTGTGGTATGACTGGTTTTGCAATCCATAATCCTGTGTATCATGGTGGTTTAATTTTCCTTGCCCTAAGAATCAAGTTGTTGCATTTTGGAGCAAAAATAGTTTTATGTCTGAGCTTGTTGCAGATCTTGTCTCATTTCACCTAGAAGATAACATACATGAAACCACCAAGCAAGTTTCTAATATTCACTGGCAAGAAAAAGTATTGATAATTTGGATTATAACCAAATAATGGAGATTCACCTCTTCTAAGACAGCAGTGCTTTGAAAATGTTGGTTGCGTTGTTCTAGTTTCAGCAGTCCTTAAATAAATAGCAGCATTCAATCCTTGTCATTCTGGCATGAATTTCAGAACCTATGTGACTAAAAGTTGGTAAACATAACAGTGAATCATTTCAGATTAAAGCTACCATTTCTTTATTAAACTAAGTTATTAGTCTTGAATGAAAATGGTGTTAAAATAATTTCCTTTGCATCTGTTTGAAAAAACAATATTAGCTTTTAAACACCTGTAACCACATTGCTTCTGTAGGAAGACAGTAGTGATGATGGTGGCCTTGCAGATGATAACTGTAATTCAGAAATGGGACAATGGTACCTGAAGCCAACTATCTGCAAACAGTGAGTATTAAAACAGTTAAAATGGAAATTTCATAAAAGTTTATGAAATATAAAAGGCAGTAATTATGGGAAGTAGTCATACATGACTTTAAATACTTTAATCAGCATGCTGTTAGAGTTTGAGAGAGAATTTTATAGTTTATATGATCATCTTCAGTGGGCAGAAAATTTATTGAATGAAACTATTAGTGAAATAATAGCTTTTTGGATTTGTGTTAAGCCTGTGTACTGCATCAGGCAAATGAACATTGTTTCTTCCAGTAAGGCTGTTCTTTGGTATTTTGCACTTGGATTCCTGCAAAAACAAGGTGCAGAAGCATGTTCAAATGTATCCTATATTAAAAAACAGATTAATGCTTTTAAACTAAAAAATTAATAGTAAAGCAAACCTTTATCACTACTCAGATTAGTAAAGGAAAATGAGAGTAATTCTTAACTGCCCCCTTTTCTTATCTAAATGTGTTGTAGCTGTTTTTATTGTCTCTGTTCTTTTTTCTCTAATAACAGTGTTCCACATTTTTTTTAGATTTTTGATCTGTTCTGGATTTGAACTTTTTTTTTAATATTTGAAACTCAGAAATAATTTCTTAGTAAACATTGACTGTCGTTGTTTGCATTATGGTGTGACAGGTGCATGATTTGAAATCCAGAAATATTGTTACTAGTATTGCTGTCTCGACAGTTTCCTTTGTATTTTTTTCATAATTTATCTATTTTTGTATTTCCATCCTTGTGAATAAAGGTTTACTAGAGAGGTGAAGACTTTCACAGTACATTCACAGTACATTCTTAGGAGACAGTATAGAATTACAGATTTATAGATGTTATGGAATATATGACAATATGTTTTCAAGGAAAAGTCCATCTGCGTTGTGTGTTCTAAGAATATTTATGAGCTTCTGATTATAGCTTGGCTAAATTTGTCCCGTTTTGATGACAGATTATCTGTACAACAATACTTCCCAGCAGACAGTATTTTAATTCAGTGTGACATTTCATAACGTCTTTGAAACTTAAGTATCAAAAGTCATTAAGGGCATTTTATTTTAAAATTACTTCTACATAAAATAGAAAATTACCTTGAAAAGGCTGTCACATCTTCCCCCTCCAAAGTACTACATATTTTTAAAGAGCATTTTAAAGGGCATTTAATGCTTTTTTAAAGAGCAGTACCTATGTAAATATTAACTTTTATCAGAAATTAAAACAAGTACAAGCAAACATTATTGAAATTATTATATGCTTATGCCTAAAAAATTGCATACATGTAAATTAGTTTATAAATGCAAACACACCTATACATAAATGCATGCAGATATTTTGTCTGAATTTACGAGTTTGAAGTTTCTTCAAATGATACTTTGTCTGAATACATCTGTGTTACTGTTAGAAAAGAAAAAGCAGAGATTTGTGAAAAGTAAATTATTTATTCCTCAAAATACGTGCTACGTATAATGCTGAAATTCTGAACTCTGGTATGAGATAGCTTTGATGTATAAATCTAACTTGCTTATAAGGTGGCTGATAAGATTGTGGCTGTGCTTGTGGCTACTGAAAATGTAGTGTGCTTTAGATTGAGTGACAGGATATCAGCATTTGTAGTGTGCAGGAGAGGACTTGAGCAGACTTGGTTCTCTAGTAAATACTTGGTTATAGATACATTATTTTTTAAAGTCTTTCAAGTAGATTTGGTGGGTGTTTTGTGTATAACTACCAGCTAGACTTCAGATTCAGGCTGGAATCACTTTTTGAACATGCTTTCCCTAATGCCTTCTAGTGTGCTGTGGTGTGTCCCATCTGTCCTCGAGCTGCTACTCTAGCAGGATGTTTGTGGGCTCTCTGCCTTTCTCTTGCCAGTGTCCCAGATACCTTGTGCATGTAAAAGAGCATCAGACACCTGAAGGTGTTTTAAGCAACTGTAACAAATTGTCTGACAGTACTGTATTTTCTAAGTGCATTCTTAAGTGTCCTTAGTATATGGTTAACTATAAAGATAACCTGCCTTTTAGCTATCCCAATTAGGAGATTACAGCCGTGCTGGCAGAACTTCAGAGTATTGATCTAGTTTTGTAATGGCTGCCCCACAAACTATTACTGTGTAACATTGTGTTTTTCAAGCTGCTGTAAAGTACTGTGTACTTAAAACTTGTGTTCTCTGTTAGGCCCTGCATTTTGCTTATGGACTCACTGAGAGGCCCTTCCCGGTCAAATGTTGTGAAAACACTACGGGAGTAAGTTTCATATCTGGTGCTTAGGTTTTGGTTTGGGTTGGTTGTTTTTTTTTTTTAGTTTGCTTTGGGGTATTTTTTGAAAATTCTTCAAGGGAAAAAAAAAAAAAGATTTTAATTTGTGTGGTCTTTTATTGTAGATATTTAGAGGTGGAATGGGAAGTCAGGAAAGGCAGCAAAAGAAGCTTTTCCAAAGATGTCATGAAAGGTTCCAACCCAAAAGTGCCACAGCAGAACAACTTCAGTGATTGTGGAGTGTACATCCTCCAGTATGTGGAGAGCTTTTTTGAGGTATGTGTGTTTGTGAAGCTGGTTTTGATTCCTGCAGCAATCAAATATAAGCTGTGAAAATTATTACAATTATAAAAAGTTCCTAGTGTAGCTCAATACCTGTTTATGAGATTGTGTGTTACAAACTAATTTGTACATAAACACACAGAGTAACTTTTTAGAAAATAAACTAATTATCCTTTTTAGTTGTATGTACATAAAAGAAATCATAAGCCATGAAATTTTCAAGAGAATCTAAAGAGAACACATTTAGTCTTCCTTTGTGTTCTTCTGCTGTGTACCCTTTAAAATCATCCAGTAAGAGCTTGAGTTCAAAATCTAAACTAAAAATGCACCACAAAAAGCTTGTTCTTTTTCCCCTAAGAGCTGTGCCTGAATAAATTCAGAAATGTGCCACAGGTAGGGGGTTTATGTTTTTTCTGGGGGTATTTTTAACTTGTAAGAAAACATGTAAGTAAAATCATTACAGCTAAATGCCAAATCTTGTTTCCATTGAAGGAATCGTTTGAATGCTTGCTTACTTACAAGCTGACTTGGTCTTCAAGTTACAGCTCCTTTCACAAGTGGAGGCATTAGCACCTTCTGGTCTAGGTTGGGAGGAGAAGTGATGGTCAACTGAGATGCTGTCTGCTTGGGACAGTAACTCTCCTTAGAATTCCTGGTGCTTTAGAGCATTGTTCCTAAACTCTCCTGTAGCTAACCCTTTCCTGGAAAAGCTGGCAGTTTATCCATTCCTCAGCCCTCCCTCCGTTCATACGTACATGAGAGCAGCAAAACTTTAGCAGAATGCATTCATGCAAATGGAAGCCAAAAGCTTTTGCTTTACTGATGAGTTCTCGAAAGCTTAAAACCATAACCAAGTGCTTCCTGTTTTGTTCACTGGGAGTATGAGGAACAACCAAGTTTTATTAATCTTAGCCCATTCCTTTTTGCGAATCGATTGCTGGATTATGTCGAGCTGAATCCCTTGTCCTGCCTAGGCTGGCAGCATGCTGCAGCTTTGTTGGCCAGAGAATAGGCACGGCACATACATGTGTCAGAGAGCAAATCACAGGATATTCTCAGAAGTAACTTCAGCGAGGAAGGAAAACCTGTGCTGGCTGCAGACTGTCTTGAAGTTAGCGAACAATTTCAGCTGCTTTGTATTTGGAAAATTGCCCACAGTCTCATTTTGCACCAGCTCTACAAACTTGATGGGGAGTACGTGGGGGCAGGTGCTTAATCTGATGTTTGCGAACTGTTGAGGCACATCTGTTTGTTCTTTGTGGATTTATTTTAAGCACTGAAATCACGATGTGTATCTTCTGAAACAGAGGCTCGCCTGTCAGGATGGGTGAGCAGTGAGGAGGCCCCGGCGGACTGTCAGAGCCGGGCCTTGTCAGCGGCCCGAGCCGGCTGTGCCCGTGGGGGCCGCCAGGGGCCGCTGCGGGCGGGGCAGCGCCAGCTCGCCCGCAGAGCCTGCACGGCGAGGGGCAGGCGCACAGCACGGCTGGCCTCGCACCGCGGCACTGCTCGTCTTCCCCGATTGAACAGCCACAAAAAAAATGTTGTACAACATTAGGCAGAATGTTCCTGTACAGAATGTCACTAGGTTTTTTTCACAAGCAGCCTTGCTGATCTTACCTCAGTGATGAATGTAATTCACACTTAAATAACCCTGATGATGTAAACTGTAGTACAGAAAGGGAGGAATTTCTTTGAGAGGACACTGTTCTCCAAATTGTCATTTGGTTAGGGTGGAATGGTTGTACAGTATCACTGAAGAGGTGTAGATAATGTCTCATAATAATAATTATCTTAATTATTTGGATGAATGATACCTAGCAAGAAAACAGAATGTAAGTATAAAAAGTGTTGGTGGTAGGCCGGGGCTTTGTTTTCTAGGATGAAATCTAAAACTGACTTGCCTAGTTGGTTATGATCCTAAAGGTTATTTATAAAAACAGCAATGTTTTGGATTCCTGATCAGCTCTAGATTTTGATGTTAGTGATTCTTAAAAAATGTCCTATATTTATACAGTAGTTTTCTCTCTTGCTCACTTTTTTTTTATTAGAAGTTTACACATTTATGCAGACAAACACTTTGTCTAAAAAATGTAGCAAACAGTAGATTGTTCAGGCATTCTTATAATCAGGACTGATCTGGATGGATTTTTCTCTGTAACATACTGAAGCTTGAGTGATTTTACCATAATTACACATGTACAAAACACAGAAATTGTAGAAATTTTTTTCCATGCTGGTGGAATGACGTGAGGAAGAATGTACTTTTCCTCACTACAGTTTTCTTCAGTCATTTAGGTTGTAACTCCTTACTGTAATACCCAAATGACCTTTCTTTTCAGAATCCCATTTTGAGTTTTGAGCTACCAATGAACTTAACAGACTGGTTTCCACGCCCAAGGATGAAAACCAAAAGAGAAGAAATACGAAAAATAATCCTGACACTCCAGGAACAGCAGAACAAGGACAAGAAGGGACAGAAAGACCCAAATTCAATTTTGCAGGAAAAGACAGAACAACTTACCAACAACAGCTCAGACTGAATGTTGTATCTGTTGCATGTTAGCTCCACAATCAAAATTGAAACCTACATTTTTGTCTGCCCAGACTAAAGATTTGGTGTGTTCTCTGCTCAAAGTTACTTGGGAATGTTTAATGCCTGTATAAATGTGTGTCATAAAATGGTTTAATTCCCACAAAGATGTGTATTAAGTGAGTCTGTACATATGTTAATGAGGCCAACTTTTTCAGCATTTGTAATTACTTTTTTTCCACTTGATAGGGAGCTTTTGTTATGTATTTCTGTTAATAGAACTTAAATAGCAACTTCTAAACATAAAGCAAATAAAGAAAATATAGGATGAAATGGTTACCTTTTTCTTTTTCAGTTAAGTTTTAATGTTACAGGCTTAAGTAACACATAGGGAATGATTTGATAGTGAGATAATTAATTCATATTTTGGCCCTATTTAGTTGCCCTTTACAAGATTATTCTGCTTGCGCTACAAAAGAATAATATGGGTGTCTCAATGTACCATGGCCTCCGAGAGGGTGATTCCCATCCTCCCAGTATCTAAGTGTAGGCAGTGTCATAGTTCATAGGACCACTCCAGATTTGGGGGTTTAGAAGTTATGCATTGCAATTACAATTCCACCCTTGCTTTAGTGGGACAGGCTAGGGAAAGGGGGAGAGTGCTCTTTGACCAGAGGTAACTCTTCAAACAGTATTATAAAAGTGGTTTCAATGAAGTGATCTTGAGTGACTCTATTAAATCATATTTTGTGGATCCCAATTGTTGTACAGGTGTATTTTGAGACTTTCTTCATTATAAAATTGTATTTTGGTAAGTGTACTTGGAATAGCAGATTGCCCACATTACATTTTCTATGTTACAATTCTGAATGTTACATTCATATGTGCTTTATCTAAGTAATGAACATTTAAAAAGAAAAAAGTGTATGATTACTATTTTTTCTAATATCCATGCAAAAAAACCAAAATACCAGTGTTCACTGCTTGCTTGTTTGTTCCTGGCTTTAAGTAGCAGCAGACTAATGTAGGGACTTGCTTGGATATTTCCAGTGTATTTTGATTTTACAACAATCTAAAATGCCATTGTTGCTTACACTGCAACGTAGCATTTTATCCCTGTTACAGAAAGGCTTTGGCATTGAAGTGGGGAAAGTAAGAAAAGATTTGTGCAAGGATTATATATCTCCATTTTTCTACTAATACAGATATCTTTGAAGGGAACCAGAAAGTGTCACTTCCCAGGAAGGAATTTGTGGGGGTAGAGAGCGATCTTCTATCTCGCCTTGCAGATAATATTTTCTCTCCTGATTTTTCTACTGGGAATGTCATTTACCATTCCCTTCTCCCAAAGAGAAGCAGGAGAGAGTTCATTAGCTGAACTCTGGGCCCCTTGAGATTTATTTTTGTACACAACATCAAGTCTAACCCAGTACTTCATGGCCTCCATGAGTTTTCATTCTCTCTAAACCCTGAAAACATGGCTGCTAATGACATTACTTCCAGGGCATTCCTGCACAGAGAACTCTCTGTGACACCCTCTGTTTACAGGGGGGTTCTCTCACCAAGGCACAGTGTTGCACACAGAGCAATACAGCTGTGGGCTGCTAATCTTTTGTACAGATAACCTGTTCGATTTAGGGGAGTTGTTCATTCCCTGGTTTCTCTCGCATAAACCCTGAGCCCCATGGAGAATATGTAAGCGCCACATATATGTGTTCTGTTAGAGATGACTCCTGCAGTTTTCTGGTTGAAAGAATGTGGGAGCAATTTCCTGGACTACATATTAAATACGTAATGTGCACACCTCTGAGTTGTTTCCTCCTTCAAATTTTTATCCAGCATTCTTGGCATTGTTGGGGAAAACTAGGGATAAAATAGTTCCAGACTGTGGAAATGCAGGGTCTTGTGGATCTGGCTTTAGTGCAACTGTCATACTGGAATAGTAGTTTATACAAGAGAGGGAAGGAAAATAATTTCTTTGGGATACAGGAGAGACAATTGCAAATAGAATGTATTCCTTTGTAGTCTAGTCTTTCCCAATGGTATGTTTTAATTATAATGGAATATATCCACATTTCATCGATACAGTAGTTTTCCTTTTTCTAATATTTGTGATGCAGGTTCATATTTTGATGCTGTAGATCTATTTTGGTTCTCTTACTGGGAATAGCCTGGTGCTTCCTCCTTTTCCTTTCTCTTTCCTGTCCTCCCCTTCATCCCCCCTCCCTTTTCCCCTTTTTCAAAGCTGTGAAGAAAGTGCTGGATTTACTATCATTCAGTGTTCAAGGTCTCAAGATCTTCAGTCACATACAGCAAGCTAATATACATGTTAAATATAGGAAACTTATTTTTTTAATAAAATGTGACGTTAATAGAAAAAACCCTACAGAATTAAGAATGAGTTATTTAAAACCTTCCTGACTTGGTTTAACAAGCTTACTACTGCATGTGCTTGGTAAGTGTTTTTTATTAACATGATGGTGGGCAATGCTGCAGTGTTTTGCAATCTTAACAAGTTTTACCAGTGCCTTTTCTGAATCAGATTTGCTCAGTGGAAGTTAGTAGGGTGGGGACTAGATAAGTTTATTTAATATTTACATGACAACACTTGCACTCTATGGATAAAGTATACGTTGTATATTTCTTTAGACCATTTAGGATTACAAGTATTTTAAGAGTAGCCTGACTTCGTTCTGCAGTGTAAGGGATCAGATGGCCACCTAATTAAATGTATCTGTTTGTATTGTTTTTCAGGTTGGGTAGAATAACAGTTAAGAATTCTTACTAAGGTTTTAGATTACTTAGCATAAAAAATGCATGTACTTGTGCACATTTGCAGGATAGCTGCAAAAGCGAAGAGACATCTAAGTAGTCCCTTGTGACATTTCTATTTTTCCTGCTGAGAAACTGAGCACACTCTTTAAAGACCAGAGACTTCAGACTGAAGTGATTTTTGAGGTTGCACTACATTCTTGTCTTGGAAGAATCTGACTTCCAAACATTCAGTAAAGAGGGAAAAATCAAGTGAGCTTTATAGCAAGATGAGGAAATGATGCTATTGATTTTCTTCTTTTTTTTTTTTTTTATGTCTTGCATAGCAAATGAGTAAAGCAGAATATGTATTATTTTTCATTTCTATTAATATAGTACCTCTGGAAACTGAAATACTAGACTTCTCTTACAAACAAACAGCAGCAATTTCCTTAATTTAGTGATTCATTTTTTTCCCTTCAGATTTTTAAATAGAATGTATTTTTGGTCTCTGGTTAAAGCTTTACGTTGATAACATGACACTTGTATTTTAGCATGTGAACAGAAGTAGGTATAAAGATGCTTGTTCTTTGCAGTTCTGATTCTTGGGAATGATGAGAGGTACTGCAGTCTGGATAAAGATATTATTTTTATTTTGGTACAACACTTCTTTCAACAGTCTTAGTGCTGTATGCTCAGTACTGAAGACCCTCTGTGCACTGATTTGGGTTCACAAAGGTACTTCTCCCAGTTTTTTTACTTTCCCCATCTACGTCTGGAAATCAAAGGGGAGCTGATGTTACAAACCACTCTTTGAAACAGTAAGAGTGAGGCAACAGCCATTTTACTTATCTTTCACCATATTTTTGAAGTAAATCCTTTCTGCTTAACTCAGTAATGCCAGCTCAAAGATGTGATGAAAGATGTCTGTTTTGTAGGCTCCAGTCTGGTTAAGGGAGGATGTAATCTGGAAGGCGATTGTTCTCTTAAGTTGTGGTCTGTTGTAGTTTTCAGATAGGCTTGATTTTGCTTGTTTTTAACAAATTTGCATTTGGAGTTGTGCAGCCCTGTGGTTGCAAAATGAAACTGGGTAATGTACACCATTCCTTAGGGATTCCTTACTCAGTTGTGAGAGTCATTGCTAGCCACAACCTAGATTCAAACAGCCAGGCTGTTTCTTTGCTAGGTTTTTTTCCCATTTGTTTGTTTTCCTTAGTTTTTTTTTTCCTGTGAGACTCATAGTTGATGTTCCTGAGGGAGAGTAAGCAGTGCTATTTGCAATGCGTGATACTTAAATAAGCTATGTTCATTCATGAATATATGTGAACAGAGGATTATTTGGATTTAAAAGTATCCAATTTCAAGTAAATGAGACAGACTTGACTTACCTGCCTTTTTTATTTTTGTCTTCCCTCCTTTCTTAGTTGTTAATGCTTGTTGGTTATTATCTAACTCTCTACAGTTCTTTGGGGTATGACTTTACCCAAGCAATCATCAGGTAAGTAGTTCAGCAGTGGGAGGAAAGAAAACTTAAGAATTTTTAAATAAAAAATTCTCGTATATCTGCAGCAGTAGGGCTGAATGTACTTTATAAATAGATGGTTTATTTTAATAGAATAATCAAACCCACACAGTACATCTGTCCCATTTGCACAGTGTCATAATTTTAGATGATACTTAAAAGTTCCATTTTCAGGACCAGGTTCTCTTCTACTGTAATCTGGCTGCATAAGGTAATGGGAACCAGACCAGTTTGATTCAGCTGAGTATTTGTTCCCCATAAGCTGTGAAGATCCACTTAGAGGAAAAGCACTGCACTTTGGCCAGCCTGAGCTTCCTGCATGTAGAGTCTGTGTAGACTCTGGCCTAAACACCCAGAGATTTAAAAATGTTAGATTTCCTCAGTGGCGTAACTTATGGAAATTTAGCAACTATTTACAAAAAGCTATATCTGTTTAAACATATTCCTAAGTTTAGGAACTTAGTTTACTTTTGCACATACACTGATGTCAACTAAATATACTTTAACTAAAGACACTGATGCTGTTTCACAGCAGTAGTTTGCAAACTGTTAGCAAACCTCTACCCTCATTGTCCTCCAGATGTAACTATTTAAAACAAGCTCTGTGGCAGTGTCTGTTTACATCAGGCTTCTCCTTCCTAACACAAATTTTGAAAAACTAGTGTGTTCCCCTGTCTTGGTTTTGGAGACAAAACTTCAGGAGGAAATACTCCAGAATGAGTGTCTCTTCCGAAGGGGAAGGGGCCTCCCCTTTTCCTCCACCAGTAAGACAAGTGGGTCTCAAGAAGTGAAAGTGGAAAAAAACCAAAAAAACCTGTTTATTAACACACAAACAAAACAGGGTAGAACAGAATAAAAAAAAAACCCTCAAAATACAACAAATGCCCAGAGATGGAACAGACACATGTCTCAGACCAGCCGGGGCAACCCCCACAGGCTCCGTGGACTGGCGAGGAGGGAAGGGAGGCAGTGAGGCAAGGGGAAGGAAAGGGAAAAAAACCCAAGAAAAACCAACAGAACCTTTCTCCCACGAGCCATAACACAAACCCAAAGAGCAGCACAGCGCTCCCGGCGCCCTCCCTGCCGAGCCCCAGAGCCCCCGAGCCGCTGGGCTGAGCCATTACACTGCCCCGGGTCCATCTTCAAGGCACAGCGTCCTTGGGCATTGAGTTAAGGAATAAGCGGCTTCATAACGTCACCTCGGGACATTCCCATATCTTTACGTGTATGTAAGAAATGTGGTGGTAGCCTGGACAGGGACATTACTATACATTGGACCAAACCTATGACATTAATTACAGGAACTCTCAGGAAATACTTTGGAATTTCAAGTTTCTAGGATCTAAAGATTTAGGAATGGTTTGGGTTGGAAGGCACTTAAAGATCATCTTGTTCTGATGCCTTTTCCTGGTCTTAAAATCAAGAATCAAAACACAGAAGGGAAGAAGGGATTTTACCTCTGTATTCATTTTAAGGATCCTTAGGTGCACACATCTAGGTTGAATGCACCAAAATGCACACCACAATGCACACACAAGATAGATTGGGGGTATATATATATATAACCTTATAGGTCTCACTAATTAGCGTATCTATCAAAGATTCCCCAATGAGAGGCTCAAGTGAGCCCCCCTCCCCAAGGAACCTTTTCATGGATGGTTCTATCTTAGTTTACAGAATGTGTTCTGGAGAGGACCTTGGGCTCTGGGGCACACTGATCCCTAGCTACGAAGCTTCTAAAGTGTTTAGTCTCCCAGCTTTACAAATAAGTCTAAGAATGTCGGCTAAAAAACACTAAGAATACAGAAGTTCTAAAAAGGTGTATAAAAGAAAAGGCAAAAAATCATCATGGCATCAGTTCCAACCCTGCTGCTGTGGGCAAGGACACCTCCCACTAGACCAGCTCAGAGACCCATCCAACCTGGCCTTGATGAATGCACTGTTTATGTAGCAGACTGAAAACCGTAATTATTTTAGTTATAGAGAATTTCTTACTTGCATCTTCAGGCCAGAAAATTTATTTTATACTATACATCAGTAATATGCCAGATAGTGTGTCAATTCTGTAATACAAAAAAATCAGACAGGCTAACACCAAAAGAGCTCTATTACAATATGGCACTTTTCTCACAGAAAATGGCACTAAATAAGTCATAAATTGTACTGGAATGCAAACAAATGTAGTATGTTTCTTACTTAATGTTCCTCAGTCCTGAAACTGAATCTGCTTTGTAAACAGTATTGTAATAATATCTCCACATTACAAAAGGGCATTAAAAGGCCGTGAGAAGTCGCACAGCTTCCTCCCATCCTATAAAACCACTGAAATTTCTAGACTTCAAACAAAATTTGGACTGCAAATGAAGGTTTAGATTCCCAAATTAAGAAAACATTTTTAAGCAAATATCTGTAACAATGTGTTGAATGTGTTTGTATGGACAGTTACGATGCAATATTTAATTAAAATGTCACATAGCTTTTTTTATTTTTTTTTCTTTCGTGGAAGCCAGGTCTTTGTTTTGCAAGGACAGTGTTTAATATATTAACTAATTTTTTGCACTACACCTTACGGTATGGTCTTTTTGTGAGTTTTTCATTCTGCTGTCAGTTATTTTCTATCTTTCGTACATGGTTAATGAATTTGAATGCAGTATAGTTAGCCTGATTTCTGACTTGCTTTCTTGCTTGCATCCCTGTGTCTTGGTTGTCTGTGTAAAGCAATTAAGTTTGTGGAGTCAGCGGAGGTTCCCTTTTTCATAGGGACATTGTTGAATACAAATAGTTTTTTGAGGTTTTTTTCAGGCCAGTTAGATGCTAGGTGGGGTAAACCTGGCTTCGCCCTTATTTTGTCCAGTCAGAGTTGCTCCACGTCATTGTCTCCATATTGCAAGTAGAGTGCTGGAGTTCAGGGAAAGATGTCAAAAGCATTTTAGTTTAACTAAGTTAAGCTACTCTGAGCTGCTGAAATTCATGCTTCAGCTACTCTCACTTGTGAGCATTGAAAAGTAAGCTTAAAAAGATGCTTGCGGTTTACATAGCTACTTGAAAGAAACCAGTTTTGTGGTTAGGAGAACTGTTTGCCTAGACTGAAATTCTACGGACCTGAGATTTATCCGAAGCCAACACTGAAGTGAGCGTTTAATTCTGTCTTCCAATTTTTCTTCTGTTCTTTACACAGTGAAGTGCTTTCAACTGTATTTATATAGAGCTGGTTTTTGACTGCTCTGGGTTTGCAAACTGGCAAATCTGACCCTAAACATCTCACACTGGGGACCCGAAAATAAGAACATAGTTAATGACAGCTAGAAAATATTTGTAAGCAACTTGCCAAATGGATAATTTTCCTGTAGCAATAGGTCATGTACTCATGTTTGAAAAACAATATTTAGATGATTAAAAAAATACTTTTTTTCATTACATTCTCATGAATAGGAATCATATAGCTCGTAGTTGTCTTTACTGTGAAATTTTAAGCTCTGTAAGTACTGACTTAGCATCTGTTGAGAGAATTGGTATCTGAAGAAAGCATTACATGCAATCACGTAGAAGTTTGTACATGAAAGTGGACTAAATTAAGACTCCTTGTACAATTTAACTATTTTTGCATGCTTCCTACCTTCTTTGTGCTTATGTTTGTCTTGTTTAATGTGTATTTTGCATTGTGCACACTTCGGTTTATCTGACTTCCATTGTCAGTATATGATGGTCACACAGAACTATTTCCACAGTTCTCGTTTCTGTTACTCCATAAGCAGTCATAGTGTGTTGTCATTTTCTTGCTTACTTAGATGAAAACATGTGAGGGGAGAACTTGTTCTGGTGGTTGTTACAGATTTTACCCAAGCACCATTTGTCCCTTGCTGTTTTCCATCCTTCCAAACCCCTGATGAGATCCCTTGTGTACTGGTTCTTCTCCCAGTCTCTCTTGGCTCTTACTGTCTGTTAATCTTTCATCATGTCTCTAAGCTCAGTTCTTCAATGTACACTCCATAAAAATGGCCACTGCTAGCTTTTTCCCTATATGATCCTGTGTTGCCAACTTCATCAGCAGAGAAGCTGAGGAAGTATGGGCTGGATGAGCAGGTAGGGAGATGTATTTAGTAAGAGCTGAACATCTGATCCATGGTACAGTATCTGGCTGGAGGCTGGTAACAAACTGACCAGAGGCAATGGACACTAACCAAAACACAAGAGGCTTTCTCTGAGCATCAGAGAAAACTTTTTTACTGTGAGGATGACCAAGCACTGGCATGAATTGCCCCAAGAAGCTGTGGAATCTCCATCCTTGGAGATACTCAAAAGCTGTCTGGACACAGTCCTGGGCAGCTGGCTCTAAGTGTCCCTGCTTGAGCAGGGAGTTGGACCAGATGACCTCCAGAGGTCCCTTCTGACTTCAGCCACTCCATGATTCTGTGAGTGTGCTCTGAGTTCCTGTACTTGGTGTGACACCTGGCTGACACTGCTGCAGTGGGAGTGCTGCAGTTCCAGGTATGCTGTTCTGAGAATGAAGCTACAGGGTCAAGGCCAGCCCACAGCTGACACTCATCAGAAGTTCACAGCTTCACTACATTTGGTTGCATTTCAAGACTGTTGGCAAAAGGCACATCTCTGGCATAAAACATAACTTGCTTGGCAAATTTAAAAGTATGCTACAAGTCTCTAGGCAACTTTATTAGAAAGTATAATCCATGTTCCTGTTCTTTAACAGTGTGAGCAGAACCATTTTAGCTAGCATTCAATTTGCAGCAAATACCTAATTTGGAAAACTGTAAACTGGGCAGCCAAAGGTTAGTGGAGGTATTATAAGCAACTGAAAGCAAAACGCAGCAGTTTTTGATACCCGCTATTTTTCTGGAATAATTTGAGTAGTAGTGCAATTCCTAGAACTGTTTGTGAATAGATAGGTGATTCAGATTTTTAGCACATTAAGTAACTGAGTGAGAACTGGACAGTTTGGCATTCTCTGGGCCAAATAAGCATGCCAGGAGAGAACATCATGCTACAGTGAGTGTTTAAGTTCTCAGTGAAGTCTGCCTTATCTTGCACTTAAAGTCCTACCAGAAGGGGTTGAAGAGCTGGGGGTGGAATTTACATGTGGGTGTAAAACCCAGCTCAAGGGCTGCTCACCAGCAGGAAAGCACTCATGATGAGGTTTAAGATAATCTAGTTATCCCACATATGGGAAGGGTATGGGGAAGCAACTTGAGTCTGTCTGTGCTTTTGGTAGTGTTCAAGTGCATGTGTAACTGTGCTGCAAAGGAATAGAGAGAGCTGAAACAATGTGCTGCTTTGGCAGCCTATTTTTCTCGCAAAAGAGCATTATTCCTTCATACAGTAATTAGTGGTCCCCCAGCAAGTTTGTTGAGTGGTTTGCCCAGATGGATAGCAACAACAGAGTTCACATCTTTGAGAGTGGATTTATTCAACAAGCATTGTAAATTAAACTCTCTCTGTTCTGTATAATAACCCCACAGTGATAAGTGAAGGCCAGACAGGAGGGAGGTGCCTGCAAGAGCTTTGCATTCCTACCTCAGCAGCATTAGTAATCTTCCTTTTCAGCATTTTTCTCATGTATATTTTTTTTTCTTGCTTCTTACATCAACGTGAAGCTAAGAATTGTGAATTAGGTTATTGCCAGACCTCCTCTGGTCCCTGCCGAAAGCTGTGTTAGAATTTCAAGGGGATTACTTATCTGTCATAAACTTTTCTTTCCCAAGACTAGCTCAAAAACTAAAGTTAAAAATGCCTAACATGAACAGTCTGAAATGGGATGGAAAATAAGTCCTGAAGGTATGTTTAACAGAACATAATTGTTCAGGAACAGACTAGATGAAAAGTGGCTTTTACAGAAAGATTTACAAATTAGTTAATAACCCCATAGAATTCCCTTTGCTAAGTGTGAGAAGCTCTCAGTACCCTGATCTCAGTACTGAATCCATACATAAAGTTCATTTAACTGCAGGTGAGTAGTCCCTGCTCCATGAAGGAAGGACAGCCCAATTCCTGACATCCACAGGTTACCTATTTACTGCAGGCTACTTTTGTTTTTCAGATGAGCCTGTGGTTATTTTATTGACACCTGCTGTTCATCACCAAAAAGGAATTCCATATAGGTGATCACAGAGAGCATCAAGGGAGAGTGGGGGCAGGAAGCTAAAATTTAAAAAAGCCAACCCTATGGTAATTGCTATTGTGTTTTATCTGTGTGGCTTTTCCTGGGTACTCCTTCCTACACTAGAGCTCCTCCCTGTCCTCCAGATGATGTATCTAAACCGGTGAGGCCCATTCTTCTTTTAAATATGCATGAGAGCGGGCCCATGATATCTTTGCCGGAGAGAAGCTTCAGCAGAAACAAAAGAAATTCTTTCCCCAGAGACATGGGGCATGTTGTACCAGGAATGGAATCCATCTGTCTTCAAATACTGGGATGGCTCCAGGAATATTTTCCAGCTACCCTGTAATCTCATTTTCCTGTCCTCACCATTTGTGTTTATAGAATGAATCCGCTCACAAAAGTAAAACAAAAGGCAGTGGACTTCAGAAGGATTGCAAGTTCACAAGTCAGGGATTCCCTTTATGTCCCTTCATGCTATTATTTATGCAAGCCTCATTCTCTGGAGCTACCCACAATTCAAAATAATCTATGTGCTTAATTGAATTATCCTTTAAGGAGAAGAAATTGAAAGATGGGGCCAGTCCAAGATACTTACTCCCAGTTAAAAAACAGCTTCAGCAACCAGTCACATATTGCTAGGGGTGAAAATGTAAAACCATCAACCTTCCTAAACTAACATGCTGTCAGAGAAGAAACTATTCATGAATTGAAATGAAACAGGAAGACTTTAAATAGAAACTCTTACCTTAAAACATAATGTCTAAAATTTTTTTGTAACTTGTATGAAGCTGTTGAAATACAGAAGGCCTGTGGAAATGTTGGAATATTAAAAAAAATTCGGGTGTAGTCAAAATAGATGTTCATGTAAAGTCTGCAGGAAAGAGAAAAAAAAAAGATCATTTCACTACTGTTAAAATTGGAGAATTATGTATGTGCACATAACATTAAGTGAAAGGGAGCAGATAAAATAAGACTTACACATTTATTTCCAGTAAATAATTTACATGATAAGGAAATGAATGGTGTTTATCTAGAGTAAGCCTGCTTGGAAAGAAACCAAAGATTGATCCTAGAAGGAACGTCATCTACTACTGCTAAAATCCCAGCAAATTTTTTTGTTCTTTCTCTGTCTCTGAACATAAGCTGCTAAACCTTGAGCCAGTTAGAAATGTTCTTTTGCAAACATATGAGCAAGCTATTCTTTATCCAGACAAATAATAGATAAATTGTGCTGACAGCTTCAATAGCCACATTTGCAAACTCTGCATGGGTAATTCCAAAACTGTTACATAACCAGTGATTTTAGTTTTTATCAGAAACTGATTGTAAAACTTTAAAATAGTTTTTGGGGAGTATCTTAAGTGCTAAACCAGAATACTCAGCTGTTAGGAAACGCCAAGAGTTGATGCTGGCAAGCTGTGAGGTATTTTACTGTGACCACATAACACAGATACAGTGTCATTACCTCACATCCATATACACTTGGAGTTTGCCAAGAAAACTGTGTAAAGTAAATGAACTTCTGGCCTCATATTAAGTCATTGGCTGTGACTTAAGTCAGTGCCCATGGACATTTTAACAGGCAGAACTTTACCCATTACATGTGATGTGTAAAACAGTTTTAGCTATGTGTAATACACGGGGAAAGCCAGCTAATACCACCATGATTCAAACACAAGCCTGGATAGATGCATATAGTAAAGGCTTGTAATCAATGTAAAACCTGATCTTTCCATGTAATTTTTCATCATAAAATGTGGGGAGAGAAACTGAGCAGTCATGATACTAAACATTTAAGCACAACCATCTCAGGAGTGACATTTCTAATCATGCAGGTGTGAGAGCCTTTACCTTTTCCTATTTCTATTGAATAGTCTGAAGTTTGATCCACTGAGTTATACATAAGAATTCACTTTCATTGAAATTTAAGTAGGACATGGTATGATATTCTTTGAAAGGAAAACATATGTAATATCCTCTCGGGGTTTTCTGAGAAGTCGCCTGGAGTCCTTTACCTGCTCATCCTTTCAAACTACCATTTGTCAAGGCCAGGCTGGATGGGGTTCTGAGTGGCCTGGTCAAGCAGGTGTCTCTGCCCGTGGCAGTGGGGCTGGAACTAAATGATCTTTAAGGTCCCTTCCAACCCAAATCATTCTGTGATTCTATGAATACAGATGTAATATCCTCTCAGGGTTTTCTGAGAAATCCTCTGGGGTGCTTTACCTGCTCATTTTTCCTAACTACCATTCAACAGCTCTGACAAAATATGGTGGTTCCTACAAATTAACACATCTTTTTAAAAGATATCTGGCAACTTTAATGACAAAAGATGTTTACTATCCATAACATCATGCATTCACATTAAAATGTTCCATTTTAATATCTGGGTGAATGAAGACACCTTGGACATCTGGAGTATTGTCAGTTCTTTGCAGCAGGGCTACAAGACGTGCCTGTGCATGTCCAATGTCAAAATGTCATACTGCCTTGTATTGTTGATCTTTCTGCCTTTGGGATGCCCATGGAATTCCTGGTAGGCCATCCAGAACACGGTGTTTGCACATTTAAGATGGTGCTAATATAGCTGTGGTTCCTCACAAGAGCCCCCCTCGCTGTGGTGTGTACAGTGTGAGCCTGCCCTGAGCTCAGCAGCGCTGACACTCCACCTCCATGCATTGCCACTTGCCAAAGGAGGCTTCTCCACTGCTGTCTGCCCTGCCTGGTGCACTGAGGTGTGGGAGGAACAGGGTGATGCCAAAGGCACTCTGCTCTCCCTCCCAGCCTCAAACTGCATCTGTCCTTATACAGCTATTAAACAAAGACTGGTTGGCAGCTCCAACCCATCTGCACTGTTCCTGGTGTTCTCAAAAGTCTTGGTTAGACTGAAATGACAGAGGTTCATCCAATTTTCCTAGGAATGAAACCGGAAATGCTCTTTACATACAGGCAAGGGGGACAGTAAAACATGTTTTGCCTTGTATTCTCTTTCCACTTTCCCCCCCTCTTTGCTTAGGTTGAAGTTCTTGCACTCAGATTTCACTTGAGAGCTTTCCTGTATTTTCCCTGAAGATTCACAGAACAGATGTTGCTGTGTCTTGGGTTATTTTTAAATTTTCCAGGGAGATAAGAGGGGAGAGAGTATAGACATGCTTCTTCCGATGAGGGAGAGGCACATCAGAGGGTGGGATAGTGCACAGCACTGCTTGGATTGTTTACACTGAAAGTATTTTGTTGATCATTTCCTGACATTATATCCTGTTTTTCTAAAGAGGTGGTTTTAGCCAGTCACCAAATTTACATTTTCATTTACTTGTCCATTCACTTTTTTTCCCCCAGATAACAAATATCCTTATCTCTCTCACAAATAAAACTAAGGCTGACCGTACAAAGTACTGTGCTGAAACGTAATGCCAAAGACAAGCTTCCATTCTCTAGAAGTTATACAATGTTTTAATTTGTCCAAGTGAAGATGCAACCATCAAAGTCACCTTGCCACTTTGCAGGCACGTGGAATGTTTTATAAACCAAAACAAGCTCACAGCACATTTCAGGAGTTGTAGGAATGTTAATGTGGACACAGGATTTAACTCCACCCATGCTCTGCCCAGGATGCAGGATTACTCATGCACCTAATGTACTGCCATTTTCCTTCCGTGTGTACATCCACTCTTATCCTTGACAGAACCCCCTGAGTTTCTCTAGGTTCTCCCTAGAGAAGCCCCTGGGATTTCTCTTTGTCCTCTAAAAGAGGCCAAGGCATTGTTATGACTATCTTATCTACATGGGCAGCTATGGCTGGAAGAAATTTGTGTAAATTATTTATTAGCTAGTGGCTGTACCCACAATGTCCCTGGTGTTGTCCAAACAGTCAAAAAGGATGCAGTGAAGCACACCCTGCTTAAAGAAAGGTAGCTAGGGCTGCAAAATCAAGGAAAATACAAGATTTTGATGTATTGTTTGTTTGCCAGCAAAATACGTAGGAATGAACCATCAGGTGGAGAACAAGGAGGCTTTGCACATACAGTCGGGGTCATTGTGCTACTCATGAACTATTGTGTGGAGAGAAGCACAGCGCTATGGGAAAGCTGACAAACCAGCTGGCGACGCTAGGAATGAATCGTGGTAAAGCCAAGGGACAGGGAGGCGACGCAAAGCTGCCGCACGGGAGGGGTGGCTGTGGGTAGCATCAGCGGTGTGACAGCCTGGCTGAGCATGATGCAATGCCGTCCAGTTGGGCCACTCTCCCCAAGCCACAGCAGCGCACCAGCCACAGGGACAAATGGTTGGGCGTAGGCACATGCCAGGGAAATCCCGCAGAGCCGAGGCTGGCCCTGGGCTGCCTTGCAGGAGGTACAGGGGGCACATGGCTGGGGCAGACGATGCTGTTCTGTATTCAGCAGAGGGTACGACCATCGGTGTTCCCACCCGTGTGACATCCGCCAAGGCAGGACCCTGGGGACACGACGCGGACAGCACAGGGCCAGGGCCAGGGCCAGGGGGAGCCTGGGGGAGCAACCGGGCTGAAACAGCCTCAGACTTCCAAGGTTTGTGCAGCAGGAGAGCCGCCACCTGCTCGGCACCTTTCTTTATGGCACGATGTTCAGTAAAGACAAAGTCCCCAAAAATAACTCTTTATTGTTGTAATCGCTATATGTAACCCCATTGGTAAAAAATAGAGGAAGAGACCCAACTCGCACAAAATAACCACGGGCCAGTTCCTCAGCACCACCTCTGCTGCGGAGGCCACGGGCTGCGGCCTCGGCGCACCCGAAGGGCACCAGGGCGGCCCCGCCAAGCAGCCCCTGCGCGGAGGTAAAGCCGGGCCGGCCTCCCCAGCTGCCCCCGCCCCCGCCGGAGCTGCCCCCGCCCCCGGCCGGCCCTGTGGCGGTGACGTCCCGGGCCGGGCCGTGCCGTGCCGGGCGGCGGGGGCGGCGCAGAGCAGCGCAGCAGCGGCGGGAGCAGCAGCAGCAGCAGCGGCGGCAGCAGCAGCAGCAGGAGCAGCAGCAGGAGCAGCAGCAGGAGCAGGGCTGGCAGCGAGCAGGGCGCCGAGCGCAGCACCACCGCCTCCATCAGCAGGTAACGACGCGGCCCCTCGGCCTCCGCCGCCCCCTCCTCCCCGCGGCGGGAGGCGCCCGCCCTCCGACCCGGCCTCGGCGCTGCCCCTCGGCTGCCCCGCCGCCCTCCCGCCCGGGCAGGTGCGATCGGGGCGGGCGAGGCAAGGGCCGGGCCCTCGGCGGGTGAGCGCTCCCGCCAGCGCACCGCGGGACGGACCTGCCGGAGCCGGGGCTTCCCGGGGAATTGCGGTCAGAATCCCTCTGGACTGTGCTTTACTTCCTTAAATTAACTGACGTGGGAAATTCTTTCCTTTGTTAGGATTGTTTGGGTTTTTTTAGTGTCCTTTGTGAAATCCCATCCCTGTGGAGTTACAGCTGAGCTCCCTTCCTTGCTTCAGAAACATTTCTGTGCCGGTGGGATTGTCCTTGTCACACAAAATAAAATTTTTACAGCCTTTACTGGCCGAACACAGTATGACTGGTAGTTCAGTGGAAAAAAATCTTCTGGAGTATTTCTGCTTGAAGTACTTTTGCAGGCTGCGGTTTTGGAGAGCAGCGTGTGTCACTGTGATGTACAACTAAAAACCAATATCCCATTCCTGTGACTTGCATTCATTACTGAATAGGAAAACTTAAAAGGGTTCGTCCCCTTAATGGTCTAGAATACGACTTGCAGTGCAGTAAATATATTGTTGGTCCTTGTATAGTACTTGGCTCTCAGCGTCTGAACTAGTAAATGCCACCAGAGGCCTGTAGGATGGAGCTAGCTGAACTAATTGATGACTGGTTCTGTAAAAGGATGGTTGTTATCTGTTGTTTCAGCGAATGCTGCTGACTGTCAGCCCTGTTCTTACAAAGGTACAGAGAAGTAGTATGTCGTGACTTGTGCCCTACCGTGCTCCCAGAGGGAACAGACCTTTGAGGCGACCTAATTTCTTACAGTTCAGTTGGCATCTCCGGGCTGCAGGACGGCCTATGGACTGGTTCACAGCAATCTGAGTGCAAAGGTTGGCCAAGGGACTGAGTCTTCCTTCTGTTGCAAGTGTGACAAATTAACAGGGTGGAGATGAACTCGTGAGTTAAATGTCATCGGTGCTTTTAAACTTTGTTTTTTACTGAAAAAAAGCTTAACAAAAACAGAAATCTTTTAGTTTTTAAAATCTTGGTTTTGAAAATTTAAAAGTATAAGCAAATCTCTTGCAGTATTTGTTTAAATATAATAAAACTGCTAACACACAAGTTAACTCTTTAATGTATGGTTAATAAAATAACCGCAGAAGATCTCAGTGTTGTTGAGGTGGGAGAGTAAATATCAGAATTATCAGAGAACAAGTTCCAAACCTTTTAATAACGTAGAAATGAAGATTTAGCTTGACTGTATTTTTACTGGATGTGTTTTTAATGTGTCTAAGTTAATAAACTGTTTAGTGAAGGTACAGTTATGCCCTTGACTGTAAAACTATAAAGCCAGCAGTGCAAACATAAAGGCAGTAAACTTTCCTGGGAGGCTGAATAGCTTTCTGAATTAAAACCATGTCAGTATTAGCTTGCAGAAATTCTAAGTTGAACTAATTTCCCCACCCCCATTATTTCTAGTCAGAGTGGGCATTCCTCTATAATCTGCACTAAGTACTGTGTCTTTCAGCCTCCGGCATTGCCATGTGCCTTTGTTTTGATAATGGGTCAGTATTTTGACCCATTAACAATAATGTTCTCATAAGGAAGGTGAAATAGCGCTTCCTTGTGCCTGGTCTGCCAGGGTGGAGAAGGCTTTGTGACCCAATCTAGCCTTTGTATTTTTGTGGTATTTGATAACACTGGTCTGAGGAAAGATTTCAGGTTTTAGAAATTTTGACAGTCATATGAGTGATGTGGCAAAGTTGAGTAGGGACTAACTTTTTATCAGTACAAAATGCGAAAGCATGCGATTAAGCTGGCAGGTTCAAAATGAACAAAAGGGGTGTGGTTTTGGTTTTGACCCAATGTGTGGTTAGTTAAGCTTTGGAAATCCTTTCTGGAGCATGTGGATACTGAAAAGTTTACAGGGACTTGAAAAGCAGCGAGACAAATTAATGGAAGAAAAATCCACTAAGGCTGACTTGTGCAGGGTACTTCAGGTAGCTCAGGGGGTCACCAAGGTGGGCATGGAGCCAGGGACAATAGACTAGGAAAGTACCGTCAATTATTTATCGAATTTTTATATTAATTTCAAGCACTGACATAGTGCAGACAGCAGACCCAGTAGGGCTGCTCTTAGGAAAATTGTTCATTTGAAGTAAGTGTTTGAGAACAGCTGAACCAAAGGGACTACATCTAGAGATAGCAACTCTAGGTGATAATTCTCAGGAAATGATTATGAGTCACCATCAAACTGGAAGTCAGTTTAAGCGGTGCCGGGGGCAGTTCTGGTACCTTTGTACTTGTTGTTATTGATGTCTTTGATCAATAGAATTAGCACAAAATCTAAAGGAGACTGAGCAGGGCTTTCAGACTGTGTTTTTGTTGCTCTGCTTTGGAGGACAAGAGGTTTTTGATAAGTTTGAAGGCAGTAAATGAGTACAAGATACTGTTTTCTGGAAGAAGATAGCATAATGCAGATGGGTAAAGTTGACTTGGCAGCAGTGCCGTGGAAGCAGATCTGAGGGTTATGTGGGATCGCAAGAAGCACAGGGATGCAGTAATGCTGAAGTTCAGAATTTAGCTTTACGTACTAGTGCAGCTTAAGTTAACAGAATAATGTGTCCAGTTTTGGCCACAGCCTGTTAAGAAAGATAAGTTCCAATGTCTCCATCTGCCAGGAATGGCCATCAGGGCTTAGGAAGGTTTTGGAAAACATATCTGCAGAGACTGTGTTTGGAAAGTGTGTTCCACAAAGGCTATACAAGCTCATTTTCAGCAGAAAGAGGAGGTAAGATGATGGGACAGGAAGATTCTACAGTCTTAAAATTAGTGAGAAGTGGTCTGTGTTCTTCTGTCAGTGACTGTATCGAAAAAGATGAAAGTAGTTTGCACGAAAGACTTGATGGAAGTTCTTAAAATCTGTTATGCCTTAGGGAAAACCGAAAGAAACTGAGATTGTGCAATCTCATTTCTGTGAAGGTTTTTGAAAGTCAAATAGGACTTGTGTTAAAGATATATTAAAAACATTTCTCAAAACTGTTTTACTTGTTCTCACGCAGGGGCTTGAGCTTGATGATTTCTTCAGGTGCTGTTTGTATTCGGGCTTGAGTTTATGTGGAAAAAAGTAATTTCAGTCCTCAAACAATGCACAGTTTCTGTGATAAAGTCCTAGAATCTTTCAGTTGCTGGTCATCTCATGTTACAGCTTAAGGCATTTGCTTTCAAAATAATTAGTGTTGAGGCAAACTACTGCATTTGACAGCAAAATGTTGTGGTTTAGGAGTATAGCCTGTAACACTGTAGGAAATGTAGGTGTAGGACCATACTGTGATTTAAACCAGGAAAATCAGAGGGATAAAACCTGAGGTATTCATCATCTACTGTAGAATATACTGTGTGTGGCTTCATAACTTGTGTCCTAGTGTTACAGCATCTTTGGGTCTGAAACACTTTTAGAAAGGACTTTCTAAAGTCCTTACTAAAAAAAAATGCCAAATATCATATGTTTCTCATTTTGTTTCTGCTTTTTAAAATATGCACAGGCATTTTAAAATGGCAACATTTTAACATAGCTTGCCATCTGTTTAAGTTTCTACTTTGTTATTTCTTGGAATGACTGTCTTAAGTTTGTAGTAAATACTAGTGACAGTGACTTGTATTTCTGAAGTATTGATAGATGCTGTATCAATATAAAAAACACATAGGAAAAATGTAGTTTTTGAACTGATGGCTGTGGATAAATCTTCCCCTCCCCCCCAAAAAATCCCAATAAAACCAGCAGTTTTGCAAAGCTGAATGTGAAGCATCAGCAGCCTTCGTAGATTTTTCGAAGGCTCTGATGTCAAGAAAAGGACCAATAAATCCATGGGCACTTAGTCTCTGGTAGAATGATTTCTGTAAGTAATGACCATACAGAGTTAATATACGTATTTAACTGGGGAGAGCATGCTGAAACTCTTTTGATAAGTGACCATCTTAGAATGCCTATTCAGAAAAACTGATTTAGCCAAAGCAAGTTCTTGCTTTTTTGTTGTTGTTGAGCTGTGTACAGAAATGGAGCAGGGGGTGATGAGGCTGAGGAGGACTTGTTCAGTTTGGTCCTGCCGCTCCAAGGCAAAGCCTGTTGCCATCTGGCAACAGCATAGCCTGGCCTTGCACAGGTGGTTTGAGACTCCCTGCTGCATGCTGGCTTTTTCCTGCTGAAAAGGGGGTTGCAGCCAGATTACATTTAACCTGCAGACACGGTGCTGGCTGCAGCTCCTGTAGGCGTGTGCAAGCTCTGTGAGCTAAATTGCAGCTACTGTCAGTAGCAGGGCATGCATGAACGCTTAAGTGTGGGTTGGTATCTGGCTGCTGTGGCTGTGCTGCAAGTTATACCCAGGCGTTGTGTCACTCCTGAAGCACTTCTGTCAAGCCAAGGGACCTTTGTCAATGCTTCTCCTCGCTCTGCAAGTGTGTGGATGAAGGGCAGTTTCTGCTTGCTCCAGGGAACAAGAGATGGATGAGGCATCTGGTATTAAACTTCACTTTTTGTATGCACAGCTTGCAGCACTGCTGCTGTGAGGAATGTGGCTGGTCTCCAAACTGGGATCTGGTCCTGGCGGTGCTGAATGGAGGTGTCATGAGCACTGTCAGAACTGGGGTGGCCACATCTGTATGTACATCTTTTGGGGCTTGATCAGAGAAATTAAAAGAGAAATTCTCAGTCTTGAGCTGAAAGTCTGAATGAACCCTGGATTTGTAAATGCTCAACAGAAGGCCTTAGTTATCACAAAAGAAAACTTTTTTTTTTCTTTTTTAAGCAACATCTTGTAAGAGAGCTTGCTGAATTTATTTTGCAAAGGTAGTTAGACAATTGAATTAAGAGTATTATTTACATATTTCATGAGCAAATTTGTTTTTCTTGTAATTAACAAGACTTAGCACACTGATTTGAAATTTGTGGGAAAAAAAAAAGAGAAGTAGAGAATTTAACAAAGCCAGTTGTTCACAAAAGTCTCTTCAATATTAGCAAGATCTCTGGCTGTATTTTACAAAAATAGCAGCAACTTTCTGAATTATATCTAAATGTTTCTATGGATCCTTCAGGCCTAAGCTGAAGCCATGGAAATATTGTTGCTTTTTGCATTTTGAGCAAGTTCAGGTTGTGATTTGTATGATCCAGAGCTCCATCCCTGTCATCTGCTATATTGTCTTTGTTGCCATGCACTCAGCAAGGTTTTGATCATGTCAGGTGCATTCTCAGTGTTCCAGATCCAAAGGAGCCAGCTATAAGGTGATACTGCAGTAGCCATGTTTAGGAAGAAGCTGTCTGTGGGAGGACAGCATGTCCTTCTCCAGTCTTTAGGTGTGACCTGTGAAGGAGGACACCGCTTCTATGTTCACATCTGTGCTTCACTCTTTCCTGATTTCTTCAAGTGCAGCCCATCACAGCTGCTCTGTAGTGGGGGAATTGATAGCAATAAAACTCTTTTCACAAAGTCCTGTATGCCAAAGATAGACAGTTTTGCTGTGTCTCCTTTTGTCTTGTCTGGGTGAGCGCTGTGTGCAGGCACACCAAACCTGCTTATCGTGGCACTCTGCTTGTTTTAGGGGAGGCATTGGAGAGTTTTGGGGAAGGGATGCTCTGTAGCTGCTCATCCAATTCAAGGTTTAACAGTATGCGGTAACCTCTTGTGCTGTTGGCCTTGCTTATGTACTGCAAAGTTTCCAGGTCAGGGAGCAGAGCATTCAGGAATGAAGAATCTGACAAACATTTTTGATGATTTCAGTTTTAACAATTCTGTTGGGCTGCAGTTTTGTGAGCAGTTGGGCTGAGGTAATTGCCTGCTGGACCCTGAAAAGAGGAAGTCTTAATGACTGCATCTTCTGCGCCCTTCCCAGCAATGTGGATGGTCATGGGGCTCCTTCACACTCCAGTGCAAACTGCTGGCTCTGCAGAAAGCAACAAATCCCATCACCTTTCTTTTTTCCATATCCATGCTGCAGAGGTTGAGCAGCAGAGATGAGGGGAGGCAGATGAGGGGTGATAAGTCATTGCCGTTCAGCTCACCCTCTCTCAGGAAGCCACAACATTTTTTGCAGTCTCTTAGACCTGTGTAACCTTCATTGCTTCTACCAAAAGTTAGAAAAATACCTCCAGAGCCCTTTGCAGAGAGAAATATAGAAGTAAAGAGTATATGTAGGGAATTTAATAGAACTGTAGAGTCACAGAATGGCCTGGATCAGAAAAGACCCTAAAGATGATCTAGTTCCAACCCCCTGCTGTGGGCAGGGACACCGCGGCGCAGTCACGCACAAGGACAGAGCCATAGAGTAGGATGGGAGAGGATTGTAAAAGATCATGGACTTCAGAGGGCCCTAGGGTAATATGGACTTTTATTACTGTGTAAAGATAAAAACACTTGGGTTTAGTACATGTGGGGGTTTTGGGGGTGAGAATGAGTTTATTTTGTGGCTTTGGGTTGGTTTTTTTTTTTTTTTGTTTGTTTGGTTGGGTTTTTTTTTGGTTTTTTTTTGTTTGTTTGTTTTGGTTTTGGTTTTTGTTACCTGGAATCTTTTAAAAAGATAGGAAAACTGATGATATAAATCATTGTCTCATTTTCTAGGCTCCTATTGAGTTATTTTGTCAGTGTTTGCTGATTGCTTTAAAGCTGTGGCAGTGTTCATGCAAGCAGTCTTTATGGCAGGTGCTTGTGTACACAAATGGCATTCTGCAGAGCATTGTATCTCTGCTGTACAGCAAGGAGTGTTACTTATGTGGACACGCCAGGAATTATGCTGTTTCTCCTTCTCTCATACTTGTTGGCTTGCTTTTCAATGGCTGTGCTGTTGGGCCTTTTAGTCCTCTTATGATTTTTTTCCAAAATAGAACCTCTAATGGTTTTTACAGATTTTAGTAGCTGATCTTCTTTTGGCTGTGGTTAAGAGCATTGCTTCAGATTTCAAAGTTCTTGGGAACTAGAAGAGAGATGGGCTGTTGCGTTGAATTGGAGCTGTTGGGAACAAAGCACTCCTGTTTCTTCTGTACACTGGCAGTTTTGCAGATGGTGGGATGATCTCTGTCTTCGGTTGTCAGCCTATTACAGTACTCTTCCATTTTCTCAGCTGAAATTTGTTCTGGTCAGACACTCAATCTTGGATTATTTAGACCTTGAGATAGTGTTTGGTTTACTGCATGAATGTCCTCTATTAAATTTTTTTTCTTTGGGTCTTTGGACATGCACTTTCTCAAAAGTTTTACACCTTAGAATTTTTTTTAGGTAATTTATGCAAGAATGAATTTTAAGTTTTGTTTAGGGGAAGGATGTTTTTTGAAATACCTTTTGTGTCATACTCTGACGGTAATCTGAAACAAATTTTAGATCTTGTTTTATGTTTTGCTGTAAAGTTCTACATCCTTTCAAAGGAAAAAGATTATTTCTTACTAATCCAGGGAGAAGAATCTTAGCCATGAAGTTTCTTAGTCTTTTATCATGCTGTACAAGTCATGTCTTGCTCAAAAGGTCAACACCCACAGAACATGTTTTTTTACAGTTCAATGGTCTAAGTAGCTGCTTTTCTTGTGGCCGTAGGAATCTTTCCTATTGTCAATGAACATGCAGTCTTTTGATGATATGACATCTGATGCTATGGGTATTTCTGGGTTACACACTAAATTATATATATTCAACACTAAAGCAGCAATGATAAACATAAATAATGTGTTGACCATATACTCTTAAAGATTATTCTCTTTCAGTTTAAATCCTTGCAGCTTTTTCCAGTTTTGCATACATGTATGTATTTTTGTAAAATATTACATCAGATTTCTTTTAACTTTGAACTGAAAATAGCTTATTTTAGCAAGTGTTGGAGTTTAGCTTCTTTGTTTTTGTTGCTACAGAGTTCTGTGTCTGTTCATGTAGTAGTCAGCCTAGAGGGGTTATAATATGTAAAGTTGGTTCATAGACTTATTTTAAATTGCCCTTTGCAGCTTCTGTTAGTCTGGGATCAGTTATTGATCTCTTCAGAAGGAAAAAAAAAATTATGCCTTAAAAAAATACAGTTCTATTACTTCCTGATTTTTTTAGATTTTTTTGTTGTTGTTGTTTTTTAATAAAAGCTTGGGATTTCGAGTGAGTAATAAGTACTGACTGCCTGAGTAGATAGGATGGAAGTGGAAATTTTTATGGTTAAAAAAAACCAAACCAGCTGTTTGAGATGAGTTGTTTTCAGTATTAATCCTGGTCTCTTTACAAATCCCTTTGGGAGAGAAGAGGGCAGACAAAAGGCACTTCATGTCACTGGCTGTTTACTGAGTGACTCTGCTGCTTTTGCCCTAGGATGGAGGTAGAACTAGGGGAGCAGGAGACTACTGGGAAGAGGAAGAGTATTTTGAGGTGAGCTGCTTCTTGAGAAACAAGTGAAGGCTGAAGGGTGATGCCAAGGTGGGAAAGTGTGAGGAGCCGAGAGGACCAAAGGGATCCCAGCAAGTGGAAACACTTGAAGATTGTAGCAGAAGAAAAATGCTATTTTGACTGCTTTAATGTAAGACTGGTTAGCATCAGGGGCTGCCCTTCCTACCATGCCTGGGCAGGACTTTGAAGCCATGTTTTCCTCATCGAATGGAAGATGCTGCCTGATGCCTGTACATGTCCAGGCACTGACCCTGGGTGTGCCTGCTGAGGGTGTAAGACCGTGAGGCCTTGCAATTTGGGTAAAGTATTTCACTCCAAGACAGGTAAAGATTTTGGAGTGACTTCTGAAGGTGTGCAAAGGTGTGGTTAGTGGTAATTAATGAAAGCTAATTGGCTTATGTTTTTCTAGGACTCAGCATGTGCTCTCTAGCAGCCTCTCGTTTCCATTGGTCATCTTGTTGGAAATGTCCAAGAAGTTTTTAGGGGATCCAGGCAAGACAGGAGCCTTCTCAAAAGGAGCTGTTAGTTCTCCACTGTACATACTTAAGGGAGAAATTTGAATGGGCAAGATGCAGCTGTGTGTGAGGCTGCTGTACCTTTGTTTTTTTCAGTTTGATCAGCTGCTTCATTTTAAATTCATGGCCTAATTTTGTGAGGAACATCTTAGAGGCAGGCAAACCCACAAAACTAACCGATAATCTCCAGTCTGACAATGAAGGAGGCACATCTGTGTGATAAAGAGGACTCTTCCCACACATTTAATTTTATTTGTTTCAGGCCTTTGTGTAAGGAAAAGCTGTGTAACTCACACATGCAAAGACAGAGGAGAACTGAGTTGAATGTGAAGTAATAGCCATATTTTCAGAAAAAAATCAATTTTATGTTGTGAGAAATTAGCTTAGTAATATTAGCAAGCATTTAAACAATGATTGGTGGGGGTGCTATTTATTTTTGAAGTTTGTGTTTTAGCAGACTTTAAGTTGCTACTGTTGAAAAACAAGGGTGTTTTTTTTCCTTTTTTCTGACAAATCACCACTTCCCTCAAGCATCTCCTGCAAGTGTTCAGACTATGCTGTATTTCTAATTTAAGCTAAAAGCTTGTAATAGTACCCAGGGAAGTAAAGAAAAATTATTGTACCTTCTCTATTATTACACTGCTGTCAAGGTCTTTGTTTCAATACTAACAACAAGAAAATGTGGGAGGAAAATGAATGATTTCTAAAAGTCTTCCCATAGGTGAGGAGCTTTTCCCCTTTTTCAGGTACCAGGCTGTCTTCCAAGGGCTTCCACCCAGCTGGGACAGGAATGGCATGGTGTGGAGCTTGGGTGCTGCAGGCTGTAGCAAGTAATGGGGATGCAGACCTTGGTTCAGTGATACCACCTCTTTGCACTGTTGCATGTAATGGCAGTCTAATTTTGACCCAGATGCATGGGATAGCATTCATTTGGAGTTCAGCAGAATGTAGAACATAATGAAAGCTCCAGTGTAGGTTGTTAGCATGTCACCTGGATTGCCTTCCTGGGTTGCACCGTGTCTTGCCTGTCATTCATCTGCCTGGATCACTCTATTGCAATCTGGATCCTTGGTCGTGCTTCATGTGCTGATATTTGTTGATGGCTTTACAACGTGTCTTCCTCTGGATCAGACTTCTTTTTTCAGGATCAGCTTCTGCCCTTAAAGAATCCCTGTGTAAGTTATTCCCAGGACACATGCCTTTTTTTTTTTTTTTTTTTTTTTCATTTATGTTACTTCTTCCAGGATATCCTGCCTTTTGTGTTTCACAACTTGCTGGCAATGGGAAGGATTTGCATGGCGTCAGTCCTACAGATGAGCATGCAGCTTCGCATGCTCTTTGTGGGCTGCATATACCAAGACAGGTTGCAAATGGAGTTTGTACAATAGAGCAAGTAAAACTGGCTGCATCAGTATGGTTTTCTGAGGATGAAAGAGATGCTGGTTTTGCTTTACTTATCAGCCAGGCTTGGTGTCTAGTCAAAAGGGTAGTGGAGAGATGCAGGACAGAACATCTGGTAGAAGCAGAATTTGACGATTGGGAAGAGAGTTTTAATCAAAATCCGTATTTTCTTCTTTGTTTTCTGCCTTCTGTTGTTGAGAATGACCAGTGTCATACCAGTTAGCACTGGATTGGGGATGGCTGTAATTACTTGAAAGCTGTCGGCCTGCAGTTAACCCTGCTCATCAGGGTGAGGTTTGGAGAGTGATGTGGAGGACACATTTGCTGCAGGGAACATTCCTCTCACGGCAAGCTTTGCTCATATGTGTGCCCAGCACTGCCTGAGAAGCCCTGCAGTAGAACGTGCTGGCTCTCCACGCGAGTCAGCAGGAAGGAATACTTTCTGTTGTTGCAGGCTATTGTGAGTTGCTGCTCTGCTGGGGATTCCTTTGGCTTTTCACAGTGGTCCTTGCACCAGATGGTAACACACTGAGCTTGTTCTGGGTCAGCAAAGCCCCTTGTCACTGTGCCAAAAGCACTGTCACAGAGAAAGCCCTATGCCTTTTGCCACCTAAAATGCATGTGAATTCACTACATTCCTGAACCAAAGTAGCAGTCAGTCTTCCTGTTTTGAAAAAATGGAAGTGGAGAGAGTACTGTTGCTTTGAGATGAAGATCTGCTTTTCAGGCTAATTTTAGATGCAGCTTATGTGTAAGGGGGAGGCAGTTTAGAGTAGAAGGGTTCGACAAGGGGAGTAACTACCAGAGGCCCAAAGTTATTAATGCTGTGTTGAGCAGGGTGGTGTAGGCAGAAGCAGCCACATAGGAAAGCATGATCTGGAGCAGTTGCTGCTGAGCTGGGTGCATGCTGAACAGGGGAGGCTGAGCAGATGTGATTCACCTTCCAGGCAGAGCCTTGCTGAGTGGCTGGGCTCAGAGCCTGGGCACAGGACAGGATTAGCACAGCTCCACTGGCAGAATGGGTAGCTCGAGGCCTCCTGTGTTCCCCAAAACAAAAAAGCACTCCAGAGCATTGGAAGGAGTTTTTTAGATGATAGTTTTAATACTAAATGAGAGTTTCTTTCTAGAAAGAACTTTTTTCTTAAAAAAGGCATTTTGAGGCTGAGAGAAAAGATAAACTAAGGGAGTCCTAGAGAACGGGGAGAAGCCAAGTATCAAAGAATATGAAAATCATTCACTACAATCAAAGCGCATCTTTTAGTCAACTGTTACAATAGAAGAGCAGGTCAGGCAAAAATTCAGTCCTCTGTCCTCTACCTCCCTGGTGCTTTTCAGTATAAATCTAGTTCAAGAGACCCTTAGTGGCAAAAGCTTACAGAAAGCTGCTGTAGTTATTAGAGCGCTTCCTGGGTGTTCATCTCTAAAGCCACACCTGGTGTATTAGGATTTCCTATGCTGTTATTATGGGACACATTTCCAGATTGCTGTCAAAAGCTTCTGTATCAAAGGAGGATCATCACACAGCACAGGCTGCTGGATGTGTGAAGAAATTAGGTAAACTACAGCATCCAGTAGAACTTGAATGAGTTTTATAGAGTGGAAGCTGAAAAAACAAATGCTGTTTTGATAACCTTCGAAATATAATTGTGTTCTCTCTTGTGCTTGAATGTCATTAATTTTTGCTAACTTGTCACTTCTGAGAAATGTTTATTATTACTTAACAGACATGTGGTGATATTTTTATTTTAGGAAATTTAGATTTGTCTTCTTCACTGGTCGTTAGCCAGCATGGTTCACCTTTGTGTCTGAAGGCAGCATGGAAACTGGACGTGCAGGCATTTGAGAAGGCATTTGATTAATCTTGTTTCCTTTTTTGTTCCCAAGTTATTGGAGTTATTCAAGAGGCATGGTTTTTTGTTTTTTTTTTTTTTTTTTTTTAAAGTTAGAGTAAACTGTTATAGCCAGCAAGTTCTATTTACTAATCACCCAAATAAAGCAGAAACTCTGGAAGCTGTGAATTTCCTTTGAACAGAGCGTTGATACCAAAATGCAATGTCATGTTTTTAATTTATTAATAGAAATAATAAGATTATTCTTCATACTTTGTGTCCTTTAGTCAATAAAAGGAAGCACATACTTCCCTGTAATTGAAGACAGGTATGCTGTTGTGGAGGGTGGAACAGGACTCTTTGTAAAGAGAGGTGGAGTCTCCATTAACATGGTGTGACGAGGGTACTGATTCATATGTTGATGCCTTTTGAAAAATAGGTCTGTTGGTTGTGTTTTGTTTGGCTTTTTTTTTTTAGTTCAGTGTGTTTAAAGTTGTATCAGTTGGGCTGCTTTGTCCTACATCTTACTCTTTTTGAACTCATCTGTTCTTGAGGTCTTGCCTTGAGACTTCGTATAGGTCACTGGGAGGTGGCTGAACCCCATGTGATTGTTGCTGTCTCAGCACCAAAGCAACTGGAGTTTTCTGGGTTCCTGAGGAAGCACCTGACGCGTAATAATCCTCCAGGGTCTTCGTCGTAGTCGCATTCTACACAATTGCTTCTTTTATACTGTGTTGTGAATTTTTTCTAAGATGACCTTAGAAGATCTCTAATCATATGATGATGTGAGACAACTGGAAAGCTTTTAGTTTTCTAGTTGCCATGAATAATTCAAACCCAAAAACTCATTCCCAAGGCAGATTTTTTTACTCTAGAAAGGAAATACAAGAAATCTATGAGGAGTTCTCTATTAGCTTCCCCCTGCCCCTCCAAGGTAACTCTCAGGTCATTCAACAGTGTGAAGAAATATCCATCGTGAAAGCAGGTTTGAAAGATTTCTGTTCACAAGGAGGAATTTGAATTAGTCATACCTAACTTTCGTGTTGAATTCTTGGTCATTGTAGCTTAAGCTCCCATGGAGCTCAGGTTTTGAGTGAAAGAAAATATATGGAAATATATATATCCATATATCTGAAATAATATATTTGCTGGAATGTAGGAAGTGCTGAAGACTTCCAGACTGGAGTTCTAAATAGAATGCTTGAGTGAACTTGGCTTGCAGCATTGTAGACCACAAGTCCAGGAAGCTGAAGAGGATGCTTTGTAAAGCCCTGAAAAAGAGAGTCATCAGGTTGTCTTGTTGTGGGTCCGCTGATGATAAGTCTCGCATGACCTCACAGTCTTTCCTTCAACAGCAGTACAGTCTCTTCTGCATTGTATTCCTCGTCTTTTAAAAACTAGTTATGTATTAGTTTTCCGTGAAAGAAAATCAGCGACTGTTTTGTGGTTTGCTGTTCTGTAATCAACAGGGTGAGGGTCTTGCCTGTAATCAGGAATGTGTCAATTAAATGTTTTTAGCATGAGGACTTTGTGTGTGACTTTTTGAACTGTCTCCTAGGCTTTTTGATTGACATCATTAACATTTCTGAGTCCATGGAATATCTGCAAATGCTGAAACCAGCCAGGCATTGACTCTCAAGTGTCAAGAGTCAGAAGGCATTAGTGCTTTCTTTTGGCTGTGTCTGTGTGACATCTTGCAAATCAGAGCAATATTGAACCAGTAGTGGTTAAAAGTAATTCTTCAAAACATTTTCAAAATTGTGTTCAAAGTAGTTCCTGTTTGTAGTGTCTGTGGTCTCTTTCCACCAACTGTGTATCGCTGCTTTTTCTACTAGAGTGAAATATTCTGTAGTTTGTTTTCCATTTAAATATTACATATATTTAACTTGTCATTACATGACCCTTACCATTTTTTATTTGGCAAAGAGTTGTTTAAAACCTCATGGAATTTCTGTGTGGCTGGTACTGAGCATTTAGAGGAAGGTTGTAAAAATGTGCAAGAAGATGTTTTGCCTTAACCGTAGAAGAACAAAGGGATGTGTCTTCAAGGTTAGAAATTAGTAATAAATGTATTTTCAGTGGGAAGGATTTTGAAACTATAGATTTAGATTGTTCTAGAATTGGAGGAAGGCTTTAAACATGCTGCTTTTGATCGTGGAAGGTGTTAGAATTAAAACTTAAATCTTATATTTTTTCTGTCTTTGAAGCATGCTTAAGAACTATTTCACGTTATCCTCTTCTCTAATTGATTAACTGGATAATAGGTTTAAATGTGCCAAATAAAACCCATGGATTTTATAGCAACTGATCTGAAATTATCTAATTAAGTTTGGGTTTTCCTCTTGTGTCACCTGGGTGAATCCTAATGATGTATATAGCAGGTTGCATTAAATTGGGCTGTGCCTGTTTCTTGGAAACAGTGTTGAGAAAATCAGAAATTTCTTCAAGAATGTCAATTAAAGCACTAAGCAGAAATGGCTGTTTTGTGCTTTCTGGTCATTCTCACTCATTTAGGCAAATCCGTTTGATTGCCTTTCTTGATGGTTTTGCTATTGAGTATATTGACCTCCCATGGTATATGTAGACATGTAGCTGAGACATGGTTTGAACCTATGATGTCAGTTTTGCTCATTAAAAAATCATTTAGTCTTTTTGATTTCTGGACCCCCTGAAATTTCTGCTGAGCACCATTCTGCTGAATTTCTGTCAGAAATTTAATGTGTGAGGTCTTTGAAATACTACTTTTTTTTAATCTCCTTTTTGGGGCCTGCCAAACCAGCAGTTATTTTTAACTGTTCTTAGAGGAGTGTTATTTAAATCCTAAAGTTTATATGGGCCAAATTCTGTGATCCACATAAAGTGCCCTACTTTTATAGTGGAGAAACACAATGAATGTCAACCATACTTGACATGAGATAGCTCAAGGAAACTCTGGTACTGAGTTCCAGAAGGTTTGCTACTGCAGGTTCTGTTACATTTTCCTTTTTTCCCCCTTTATGTTGCACAAACCCAAGAACAAAAAATATAGTTGTTTGATAAATACAATATGTACACCCTTCTTTTTGAAATAAAATAATTTTTGAAATAAAAAAATATTTTCTGATGATCAAAGTCACTGTTTTCTAGATAGGCCTTGAAGATCTGAAGTCAGGTTGTGTCCAAGTAATTCAGGCCATGCTTGTATGTAGTTTAGATTTTTTTTTTAATTTTAAAATTTTTTGAATGTTGCAGGTAATATCAGTTGGGAAGATGAGAAAACCTGCTAAAATTTTTTTTCCAAGCTATAGAAAAAACACTGGGTTTGGGAAGGTCTGAGTTTTAAACCTGAATCATTGTGAAAATATGCTTAATGTTTTGGATATTCTTGTACTGCTGTATCAAATATTTTGCTTTTAGTAAAGGGAAACTTTTATGTCTACAAAAGGATTGTATTCTCCTTGAGTCTACTTGTAATTCAAAGTTCTTGCAGACTTGTTTATTTTTAACATAGAATCATAGAATGGTTTGGGTTGGAAGGAACCTTAAAGCTCGTGTAGTTCCAACCCCCCTGCCATGGGCAGGGACTCGTTTTACTAGACCAGGTTGTTCAAAGCCACATTTCCAGGATGGGGCATCCACAAGATCTCTGGGCAACCTGTTTCAGCACCTCCCCACCCTCTCAGTAAAGAATTTCTTAGAAGTACAGATAATACACGTTGGCAGAGGTATTTTTCTGTTGTTGCTGGGACTGGTTCTTCCTGAGTTGGGGATAAGAGTACCAAGAAATGGGAAATGGGACTTTTGTCCTGGGTACCTCTTGTCCTGGCAGAGGGATGAGGGAGCTTTACTTGGTTTTTTTTGGGGGTGGTATCTGTGGTTTTGTAGGGAAGAGTTAACATTGCAGCAATCTTGTGTTTGGGAACTTCAAGCTTCTGTGTGTGAGCTTTTTACACTTCCCTTGAGGGTACATTTAATAGTATTTTTCAGCGTGTCTTTGAAACAATTCGGAGTGGTGTTTTATATATTGTCCATAAATGAAATAAAAGTTTACTTTTTATAATGTGATGTTGGAACAGGAACAGAAATTTTGATACGTGGTTAGGTCTGCGCGATTGTAGATGCTAACTGTGCTTTTGACTTAAAGCCCTAATTCAAATCTCTCCTGCCTGACAAGCAGCAGGAAGATTAATCTCCAGAGAGAGGAATCCATACCCCAGTTTTAGACAAAACACAGTCATTAAAGTTATTTGTAGGCTGAATAAGCACAAGTCTTTGTTCGGATTGCCGAGCAGGGTTATGTCGAAACGTGCAGGAACAGGATTTACTCGCATTCCTGTTGCTGTTGCTTCCACATTTCCAGTCGACAGTATCATCTGATGAGGAGCCAGTGGTGAGTTACCAGCTGAGCATATAAGTGACTTTGAGACCTGTTTGATTAGACAACAGTACCTCTGTGTGTCCTTCCACAGCTGGGGTGAGGGCTGCTTGACGGGCACTTGGAGTGCAGTGTCCCTGGGGGAGCTGGGGAGAGCTGCCTCCTGGGGGCTCACAGGATGGGGACTGCTAAAGCATCTTGGGACAGTTGAAGTGGAACTAAAGATAATTTTAATCATACTTTGTGTTTAGGGGGTGAGATCACTACAGTTATATAAGCTCTGAAGGGTGGAACTCGTTTTTAGCTGGTGTTTGTACTCTAAGAAGCATAAATTTAAAGTATTGAACTTTGGAGGTCTAAGGCAATATTTTTGTGTTGTAGTAGCTATAGTCTATCCTTGAGGAGGAAAGAAGGAAGAAAAATGTAAAAAACATAAACTGTCTTTGGATTGTTTTAAGACTGTTTTTCCTGGTTAAATGATGATGTATGATTGGTAGCTATGTATTATATGATCACTCATGCTCGGTATTAAAGAATAAAGCCTAGATTAAAATGACGATGAAGTTGAAGTGCAGATAAGAAAGGGGAGAAAGTACCGTAACCTGGTTTGTCACTATATTAGAACAAGAGTCTTTTCTCATGCCAGTAACCATCAGCAGCTGGATAAAGAATGAGTAGAGGTGTGTCTCCATTAGTGTTTAGTTCATCTTAGGAGTTTACTGTTGTACTGAACCTCCTGGTTGTCTGCATTTATGGCACTGCAGGCCCAGGTACCAAACTGGATCCTGTTTGGACGAAACCAGACTGGAAGATGCTCCTTAGAAAAATGCCTCATAGTCTGCAGCTGTAAATTCATATTCAGTCAAGGGGACCAGACTAGAGATATGTGGTACAAACTAGAATTTGTAAAACCCTCAAGATGTGCATAGTATGGGCACTGGTCCCTCAGTGCTGCTGTTTCACTGTTATGCAGTTACTCCTTTTGTACCGTGTTACTTGCTAACGGAGATGTATCCCTTGAGTTTAAAACTTATCTTTCAGATTTATGTCAGGAAAAATAATGACTTGGAAAAAAAAGTGTAAATAAATATGCCTTCTGTTTCTGAAATTCTCCTTTTATTGGCATAATGGGTATTGTTAAAATCTTTACAATTAGGAAAAAAAGAAAAAAAAATCCAAGCCAGGAATGTCTTATATTGACCATTCACATCTTCTAAAGGGTATCTTTGGTTTTGAAAGCGTAATACTTTGTTTGCCCTACAATGCATTCAGTTTAATTCAAAATATTGTAGGAAGGACTAAAGAGCAACAAAATGGAAGAAGTGTGTTACTTAGAGTTGAAAATAATATAGGTGTTTTCATTTACCATTTTGTTCCTGAGGTGAAAATTATTGTTATATGATCCTAATCCCACCACAATGTTAAATTCTTGAATATTTTTTAAAGAGAGGAAAATGGAATTGAAACTAAATATTCGTGTAATGGAAAGATAAAAAGGAAAAAATGCCCATGATAATTGCAGTATCTTTTTATTTAGCAGAACTTCACTCTGTTGTCTAATCTTAGATCCACTACCCCTGTAAAAATGTCTGACCATCAGATTATCACTGGATGGACAATTCTTGACATCTAGATTGAAACCATTGCAGCTGATTTAAATGAAGACTGCATGGACAGGACTTCATGACCTGGTGTTATTTCTTAGGTGACATTCCTAGCCTCTGGAGATGTATTTTTCATATAAAACATTTTACATAGTCTGAAATGAAGGCTCAAGTGCCACGAATAAATGCTCTTACCTTTGAGCTGCTGACCCCAACTGGGAAATAGCAGTGGCAGCATGACAGTGCTCATTCTCCCAGAATTTTTTTCCAGCTGTAATTGTTCAGGAAGTTTTGAATTTAAAAACACCTGAGCTGCATTTTGTTTCTGAATTTACAACCTGAGTAAAAGCTTTTCTTGACTCCACTTCTCGGTTCTTTGCCAAAATAAGCAGTCTGATCTTAGCATGTGACTGTGGTGGTTTGTCCTGTGCATGAGCTTCTGTACGGAATTTGTAATTATGCTTAAGGGCTGGTCCTGGGAGCCATGATTCTGCATGAGTTATTTTCTGTTTACTTTTGTATCAGATATATTGAGACTGTGTGCGCACGTGGTTACTGTGCAGTTCCCAGCCCCAGGGGTGGTTCTATTGCCTGTGAAGAGAGAGTGTGTTTGCTCTGTTGCCTGCGCGATGACACCTGCTATTGGAAACCTTAAAGGTCTCCCACATTTTTTCTAAAATATGCATTCAGCTATGCCTGGTCTCTTGTGTACATCTTTTAACACTTGGGCAGAAAATTTATAGCCATTTTTGTGGTGTTGCTGGTTGGTAATTTTTACTCATTGTTGATTTTAACAGAATCATGAGCAGGGATGCTCTTTCTTGCAGCATTCATATTAAATTAATAAATAATGTTTTGTACATGATGGGGATGGGCAGAAACATTCAGGTAATGTATTTGAGGTATTAAAATCAGTTGGTAAAATGCAGTTGGATTTTGATCTCAATCTTCTAACTGTTTTCTGAACAAGAAGTGAGCATGATGTACTTAAGCTGGATTTCTTATAACTCATGGTTCATAAAAGTATTGGAGCTATGGGAGCTGCATCAGTCAATTTCTGTGGCTCCCTGAGATACTGAATCAGTAGTAAGAAAAACAGCCTGTTTGTCTTTGGCTGTGGCGAAATCTGTGCAAAGATTAGTCCAGAGTCTATAATCTGCATGACCCTGTACCAAGGTTTAGGGAAGCCTAGAACTTTCTCAAATTTTGGAGAGAGTAGTGTCGTACCAAAAAATGAGAGAGTTGAGCTGTGGTCAGGATGTGGCTAATGTGGAAGTTGTTGTGGTCTGCAGTTTTTCCCTGCTGCCAAGATTGTCAGTGCTAATAGCAGATTTTGTCTGATTTGTTGCTGGTGAGATGCCAAGCCTTTACTGTCCTTGGCCTTCTGTGAAAATACAAACTATTCATGAACAGTACAAGAATTAAAGGTTATTTTAGAGTCACAGAATGGTTTGAGTTGGAAAGGATCTTTAAAGAGATCAAGTCTAACCCCTCTGTCCTCACTGGGTTGTTCAAAGCTCCATCCAACCTGACCTTAAAAGTTTCCAGGGATGGGGCATTCACAGCTTCTTCAGGCAAATCTCATTGTAAAGAATTTCTTTCTTACATCCAGTCTAAATGTATCCTTTTTCAGTGTAAAACTGTTGTCCCTTGTCTTGTTACTAGAGACATTGATACAAAGTGTCTCTCCTTCTTATAGGCTGCCTTCATTTATGGAAAGACCACAGTAAGGTCTTCCTGGAGCCTTCTCTTCCCCAGCTCTCTCAGCCTTTCTTTATGTATAGAGAGATGTTCTAAACCTTCGATAATTTTTATGGGTTTTAAGTGGATTTTATTCCTAAATCATATATTCCAGATAATTTTTTGAGATTGAGATAGTGTAAATGATCTTTTGCTGGAATTACTATTTTTTTGTCTCATAGTAATGGGCTCGCTATACTCATCTTCCCAAGGAAACTAACGGATTTGCTGACAAAACATGTTCTGTGTCCCTTCTTGAAATAGCTTTCTTGTCTTTGCTGTTAAAATTGTCTTAAATGACTCTTACAATCTTTTATGTTAAAGAGTAAGCTTTCAGTCACCTCCCTCAGAATTACTTTTACCAATGAGATGTGTGAACTTGGCAGTAGTTCTACTTAATGGATTATTGATTTATTCGTAGACAAGATTTGAGTAGATTTTGACAAGAATCTTCCTTTTTTAGTTGCGTGTTTCTGAAGGGAGAGTTTATCCTGAGTTCACTGGTCTGTAGCGGATTGTCTGTTTCAGCTCATTGCCTATAAACTTCACCCATACTTTTTGTAATAAGTACAAGCTGATATGGAGAGAGGAAAAAGGAGATTGAAACTGGTAATGTAAGTATTTTTAGGAACTAATTCTGTCTCTGAAAGAGTTACGGATTCTGTACAGAGAGGGATGGCAGTAAACAGCTCCTGGATTATACCTTTTAATTTGCAGATGCTGACTGTCATTAGTTTCTAGTATTTTCTCCTCTAATAAAGTGGCCAAATCAAAATACTGTTTAAAAACATCATGCTATTTGTTATACTGGTAGTAAGTCAGAAAGCACAAATGTATTTTTTTCCAGCCCAGGCTCTTTGTATTGGTCTGAGGTCAAGCAACTGAGGTTTCCTGCACACACCCCAGCAGCCTTTGATGCTGCCATCTGCAATGCTTAGTTTATTTGACTTGACTTGGATCCTGGCTGAGTATGTATTCTTATTTTTCTAAAATATCAGTTCCATTTTCAGGTTTGTATCAGGAAGAGTTTGGCAATGTTTTTTTATTGTTGCACTTCAAAAAACAAATTATCATGCAAATATGTCTCTGTTCAGTTATTTATGCGTATGAATTTATCAAACTGATAAAACTCAGTGCAGGTTGGTTGCTTGCTTATTTCTGTATTTACTTAGTTTCATTTGATTATTCTGCAGCAAGAGGGTTATATAGCTGAAGTTCAAAACTTGACGAGACGTGGATTCAGAGAAGTGGCCAGATATACTCTGTGGTCTTTCTGAAGCATTCGCAGGGGCAGCTGGGGAGAGCAAAGTTACTGATAGGCTCTAGCTTATGATTCAGCTCTTGACTTTCTCTGTTGGAATTGTAGGGCTGCTCGAATGTCAAGGGCTTAGCATCACTCTTATAAAAGTACAAAATAGATGATATTGTCACTAGGTAGTGTACGCTTTCTACTTCAAGTATTTTTCGGTAAAAAAATATTTAAGTTGTGCAGAGTTCTTGAATTGCTGGTGAATTCACAAAAATTCAAAAGCACTCAAAAAAGGGGTTTGTTTTGTGGTTTATTTTTTTCTGTTTGGTTTGGTTTTCCCCCCTTAAATTGGTGGTTAGGACTATTGCTCTGATTTTTTTTGTATGGAGAATATGAACTTTTTTGGGTTTATCTGTGTTCATATGAGTTAGAATAAATTACTGGGATTTACCTCAGTAAATAGTAATTTACCTCAGCCTCTTTTTGAATCGGCTGGACAGAAGCTGGTATAAAATGCAATATATGCTTCCTTTAACTGGTACGAGGCTCTGCTGGCCACACCAACGTGTGCTTTAGCCAACACTGATAGTGGTCTACAGAGGATTAAAGTTCTGGGGTCCTGATTGCTTATCATAATGGGCAGCTTTATGATATATATATATATATATATATATATATATATCTTTATGGTATAAATAGCTGCAGTTCAGATCATGGAAGCCAGTGGCCAGGTATTGGTATTTCTATGATAAATAACCAGTATTTATGAGAAGTGATCCATTTTGCTTTTAAGTATTTGGGAATCAAATTAAGGACTTTCTTACTGGTTTTTTTTTCCATTTGCATATTAGATTTTCTACTTTCTATGCTGGAGGCGAGGTCCATTGTATTTGGTAGACTTAGGCCAATTGGTTGCTTTTGTTTTACCTTGTATGCGAAGCTCAAAGAGAGACCGATGGCTGCACAGTCTTAAAAGAGAATAAACGTATCAGTTCTTATACTGGTCACTTGAAGATGAGTAATAGCTTGGCAGCAGCACATGATGGGTGAGGAAACAGGGCACTCTAATTTGACAATAGGAGTGTATGAGATATAGAAGATGAATGGGTGGGGAAGGCTGGAAAATGACATAACCAGAGGAGAATTTAAAGTTCATTAGCTTAGAGAGCGTCATCCTCAATCTTCAAGAAGTATTTGTTCTTTCTCATGTTTACACTTGGAAAAGGTGGCACCTTTTTCACCTAAAAAATGAGGATATAAACTAATACACTGTTAAAGTGCTAGCTGAAGGGGTTTAAAGTTACTTGACCTTGTTGAGGCTGTTCATGGAATATGATTCAAGCCAGTGTGCTTGAGCACTGCTGCCAGTGATCACACAGCATGACTACTGCCATAGGGATAGTTAACTCCAGAGTTCACCTTGTCTGCCTGAACTACTCCAGCTAGATTTGCAAAAGTGCATCCTATGTGTTCTTTATATATCATGAGACGGCTTAAGATACTTTTGATTTTGCTTTGATGTCTTTGTCTGTTGGGTGACTTCTGCCTTGGTATGCCTTTTTCTCCCCTCTCGCTGCCTGCTGGTTTCACTAGGGCTGACTTGCAAAGCCTGGAAGAGATAAGTTGAACAACCTCTTTCAAAATCTCTCTCATGCCTTGTTAATTTTCTTCTGTTTTTTCTAGTCCTCATTTCTCTTTTGTTTTGCTTCTGAAGTAGTGTCCAGGCCATAACTGAGGAGCTTTTTCTTTAATTTTAGCTTTTCTGCTCATATTTGACATTGTGTTTTGTGTTTTGCTACTTTTCCTCTTTCTGCTTGTTGCTATTACTGGAGTAGGCAGTGCTGTTGGTTGAAAATGCTTATGCAGATCCCCTTGGCATACTTAATTCTTGGTTTGTCAGGAAGCTCCACTCAGGTTATTTTAATGAACAAATGGGACAAAGACCTCTCTATTTTCTTAGTAGGAACTAAAATAAGAACAATATTCTTGAGAGAACAGTAGCTTAAGAAGCTTCCAGAAGAGCAGAAATCAGAGAGGAAATCATCAGACCTTGCTGATTCTAATACGAATTGAGTTTTAATTTCTCAGTATCATAGTCAAAAGACCACAACATCTGTGGTTAGAGTTTTACAAACTTCCAAGCTGTACAAAATTCATCTCGGTCTTGTATAACAGCAATTGAATTGGACGAATACTTGCTACTGAAGTCCACCAAAATTTTAAAACTAGCTAGAATTTTGTTAATAACTTAGTTAGAACTACCTTGCTGCAACTAAGAGCTATTTCAGCTTAGCTTTCATGAAATTTAGGGGGGTTTTTATTTGTTTTATTCTCATTTTGAGCTGTTGCTGCAGTATGATATTACTGCATAAGCCATACCTTGACCAATCCAGTCAGTACTTGCCATGGAGTGAGCAGGTGGGCAAAGTGTGCATGGGGGTCAGTTAGGTCAGGTGCCACAAACATTTTTGTTGCTCATGGGGTCTGGTGAGGAATGCATTAAAAAAAACCCAACTAAATCTGGTTAAGCAGAGTCCAGTGGACAAACACTTGGTCCTGCAGCCCCCATCTTTGGCAGATTGGAAAACTGTCCACTGAGGCTTTTGCAGCCAGTGGTTTTGATTAGGCTTAATAAAAGTGAGACGTTGCCTTTTAGTAGATTTGATATTCTTGAAGCCAGAACTATTGTTAACATTTTTATAGGGTCCCTAAACAAAGCTTCATATAAGATGATGGCTTGTTATTTTAATGGTCTAAGCTAATGCTTCCATACTACAGCTTGCAGAGAGCTAAATCTATTTGCATTGATGGCATGGAAGCTGCTTGTTCCTTTCAATTTATTTTTTAAGGTTTATAGAAATCAGCTTTTCTTTCTTCCCCTTTCTATATGCCTTGGTGCTTCACCATTCCATCAGGTCAGGTACAAACCATGGTCATGATTACCTCAGGATTTAATATGAGCCAATATCAATCTGCTGATTAACATGACATATATGTTGTTGTCTTCCTTTGCTAAGTCTCATTTGATCTTCCATCTTCCCCACTCCATGTCATCATCTCACATGGTACAGTTCAGGGAATGTTTGCTGTTTCTCCTCTGCTGGTGTGCCACAAGTGATCTTTTACTGTGTACAGCCTCTCTTGTGGACTCATTTCTTCTGCCATACTTGCAGAGTTGGTGTGTTTGTTAAATTTGCCTAAACTCTCCTTCCTCTAGATTTCCTGAAGCTTCATTGTAACCTCCAATGGCAGATTTCTTTGTCCATGTGAGGTTTATTTGTATTTCTTGAGCAATACTGAGAATTTAGCACTTAGTAAACAACACCTGAAAGACACTTGGCCTTACAGAAATCTGTTCAGTTGATGTACAAATTATGTTGGATAAGCTTCCTACAAGAGGTGTTTTTTTAATGGGCTACATTTTTGTTATATGAAAGGTGCATATACGTACAAAAGTGCTGATTGACTGAACATGATGCATTTGAAAAAGCATTACACGTATTTCAAACCTGATGGCTCTTGAGCAATGCCTGTATCACCTCATTTTCAGGATGATGATGATGATATCCTTGAAGCATTCAGTTGCTGTAGTGGAAATTTCCTGCCATTAATTGAATTCCTTCTTTTTAACAGCTTATTTTGATGCAACAGCCATTTAAATATTTGCAGATAAAGTAGTATGGTTTCTTTTCCAAAGTACTTGTTCTTACTCAGACCATCTCCTGCCCTGTATAAGTACTTCTCAAGATGGTCAGCAGGGGAGGAGGCAGGAGCAGGGAGCAAAGCCAGGAGGGTAGCTGGGGTGAAATGGCTCAAGCAGCAGTTAACACACAGGAAGGTGAGATGGTTTAGAGGAAGCTGTACAGGTCTTTGGCTAATCCTGTCCTTACCACACCCCTTCTTTTGCTCCTTAAAATTTGTTCTTCCAGGAGCATGGATGTTCCAGGCAAAGGTGTTTTCAGAAATTATATGGAATATTGCAGTTGTGCTTTACTGATTAGGAATTGCCATGTTTAATGTAGAGAAAATAAGATTTCTCCTTTGCTTTAAGCATGAGGGACTGTCTTGTCTTTTCTTATTGAATAATAAATACAACAGCAGAGGAGGTACTTCCAATGTGAATGCTAAATAGAAGTGAATACAAATACAAAAGAGTGGTTCATCTGGAAATACTACAGAAATCAGTTTCTGGCTGCTCGTTATTGAAAACATGCTGATACATGCAAATACGCAAGAAAATGAGCATGCCATGAGAATAATTTCCTCAGCTGTTGTGCTCAAGTTGTCCCAAGCAATCAGAGCAGGTAGCTTTAAAAGAAGTTTTTATCTAGTAGTTCTCAGATGTGGAATGATTACTCTTTATTTTACATGCATACATCTACAAAAGGTAGTGAAAATTAACAAGTCAAGATTGAGATTTTCAAAGCAAGCTGGTTTTGAAGGTACTTTTGTGCTGTGCTGTAGTCTAGTCCATTTCTTCTTTTCCAATTTGGCAGAAGTCTCTGCTTGACAGTTACCTTGCTGATGTTATTTTAGGTAAGAAAAAGCTGCAGTGTGACATGGATAAACTAGAATGTGTTAGAGCAGAGTTTTGTTGTGAATTGAAAAAGTAAATAATAAAAATAGAATCAGTTTAATACTCACTTAAACAATGCATTGTAATGAGCTCAAATAAAAATAAATCTCTGCTATATCTGCAGTTCATTTGAAATACTGTCACCTGCAGTAGAGTGCTGCATGCTGCTTGAGTTTTGATTTGGAGAAGTTTCAGTTGATCAGTAAACTAGGGTTGCAAAAGTAATTTGTCTGACAGTAAGCTACCACTACTGGTTTTTTTTGTCTGGTCTCTTCTTTATGTTTACAGGACCATTCCCAGAGCATTCTCGTGCGCCTGCTGTAATCAGCAGAATTTTGAGCAGCTCTTAAACACACAAGTGCAAGGTGTTTTTAGTATAAAACAACCTAGATGTTTTACTGTGATAATTTACTACTATACCTATTCTAACTAGTTTATTTTCCTTGGACTTAGCCATTCTAGTGAGTTACTGTTGGTTGTTTAATGAACTCTAATTTTTCATTTGTTTTAATTAGTTAATTGAGCAATCAGTACAGTGCCTTGGTATAGCAGACTGTTCATAGGATAGTAAGTAGGATCAGATCATGCAAATGCCTGCCTCTGGGCTCTGGCAACAAGTTTAGAATTGCATTACCATACTTTGCCTTTGTGGAATTCTTTCACCAGATGGTAGCATTTGATTTCCTTTTGAATAATCTACAACACCCAAATGTAGTTGTATTACATTCTTTTAAAATCAACACTACCTATGTAAACGTAAGTGGGAGGATAGTGTGTCAACTTTCAACTGAGGAATTCTTAGTTGTTTCATATACTCAATTCGTTATGTAGATAATTTTTTTGTGAAAATAATGTCATTAAACATTCTCCAAAAAGGGGAATAATAGTGCAGAAAAAGTTACAGAAATATTGGTGGGTATTTTTCTTGGAATCTGGGCAGTGATTTGTCTTGCAAGTAGTTTGAACACTAGTTCTAGTGTTTAGCCAGTGCTGAATGTGTTAAGTACTCCTACTGGTAGTTAAGGCAAGGTCTGTTATTGCATATCAATTATGAGGAAATAAAATCTGACATTTGAAGGAATAGCTATTAAGTTTACCGGCTTCAGGCAAAGGCTTATTTTATTACTATCCCTCTCCTGCTCAACAGAGAGGAAAACTCCAGTACTAGGTTCCTGATGTCTTTCTATGGACTGTAGAAAGAGAAAAGGGCAGCTGGCTTCCCACTTCGAAGCATAACCTGTGTGAATTCTCTTCTTCATTTTGGAGATGTCTTAATTGTGGAGACCAAAATGATCTAGCAACTTAAAATCAATTACTTTAATAGATGTTGAGTGCATATATACAAATACAAATGTGGGAGATAACTTCTTTGGTCTCCTTTTTTGGAAGTGTCATTCTGGCGACTCCTTGTGTTTGGTGCTTTTGCTATCAAATTTGTTGCCTTAGAGCTTTTAGCCTGGGCATGAGTCTCTTTGCTTTCATTGCTTTCAGAAACAGTGTGCTGTTTTAGCAATATGGTGGGCTGCATGTAGACTGGATTTAGATGGATGCATTTTGAGAAAAAAAGCTTGTTCCCACTTACAGTTTCTGTTCACTGTAAAATGCTGGTCTGGAAACTGGCTATTCAAGAGCTTGTTGGGGAATAGGCTTCATGCATTTGTCTCAAGGCAATGGCACATAACATCAGATGGGGGTGTAAATAATAGAGCAGATAATACCTGGTAGGTTTTTGTATCCAATTTCAATGTGCTCCCTGTCAGAGTCCCAGCTGACAGAGATGGAGTGGTGCCAAACCCAAAATGTTACAACTGGTTTTATGTCACTACTCAGCCAGAAGACTGTGTTTATTAAGAGTAATTGTCCCATGAATAACTTTTTCACTTGTATTTAGATTGCTTTCACCCAATAGCTTCTTAGATGCTTGCAAAGCCTCAGGTACTTTTCTTAAACTTGCATTTCCTGGTGGTGGTTGAATTCAATCACTGCTTTGTCCTTCAAGAGGAGTTTTTCAGCTTCCCTATTATAATTTATTAATAAAGTATGAAGTAGCCTTAAGAATATGTAGGAATGCAAAAATCCCTGTCAGTGAACAAAGCAGAAGCATCTGGATGTGAACTGGGGAGGTTGGATTCTAACTTTTGCTGAAATTTTGGCAGTAATTTTAGGGTTTGTTTCTCGTGTGACATGTTTATGTCCGGAGCCCTGACCATGCTACTTGGGGTGTAAAAGACAGCCTTGTTTTTAGTGGTTGTGTGACATATTGCTTAACTACTATTTTGAACTAGCGTTTTAAAAGCAAATGATAGGTTTGTGAAGAAATGAAGGCTTGGTTATATCCAGAAATAAACTCAGCTGTTTAGCAACTATGTCCACGATGGCAGCTGGATCTAGAGGTCAGGTCTGGCTGGGGAAAAAAAAATCCTTTTTCAGTACCATAAACTAAAGAAAAAATGGCCAACAGCCAGTTGTGAGTGAATACAGATGTTGTTGACAGGATTTATCATATGGTGATGGCAACATATGATGAAGATGCTGTTTCGTAGAGTTCATGGACTGTGGCAAAATGCTGGAAGTAAGCAGAAGTAAATGTGATACTGCAGGTTTTAGAACATAACTTTGTGTGTAGTTAAAAGAAGTTTATATGCTCTGTTCATGGGAGAAAAGTAAATCACAAGTTTTCTGTAATTTCACATTAAAGTTGCCAAGGAACAAGACAGCTTGCTGTTAACTAAGACCAGCAGCATTCTCAAAGAGATCACAGGCAGCCTTTTCCTTCTCTTCAAAATTTTCTAACCTGTCCTTGGAGGCAGTAAAAAGCAGGTCATGCAGCATGTGCTGACAGATCCTCTGAGGGGCAAGAGTGTCCTTGTCTGCTCCTAGTTGTACAGCTTTCTGGTGGGCCAACTACTCTTCTTCCTTGCTGCTGCTTATGGCAAAGGGGTCTGAGGCCTTCATTGTTTGTGAGAAATTTTGGATCTTCTTTTTCCTTCAGATATAGGAAAAGAAAAATGTGTGACACTTTCCCAAGCTTTCCCTAGACTTCTAGAGTTTGCTGCCAGTGTTTTCTTTGCTGCTTAGCAGGTTTGTTTCTTCCATGCTGAGAGAGGCAAGTTACACCTTGGTGGTATGAGATTACTTTTTACAAATTTTGGAATCACTAAAACATGTCAGTTTAGTATGTGACTGAGTTTTGGAGGGGAATAAGGAACAGCCAGGAGAAGTGAGCCTTTTAAGCTGAGTGGACTCAATTCTTACTAGGGTAAGGACTATAAAGTAGATTAAAAAAAAAAAAAACAAAAAAAAAACCCACAAAAAAGGGGACCAATTCAGCATATTTAAAATGGCACCATTAGCCATTCAAAGTGTGCCAACCTTGGCAACTTTCCTGGTTAGCTCAATGAGTATAGCATGCAATCAAACCCTCCTTTGTAACTGGGAGCTTATTTAGCTGTATAACTTGAGGAGCATAAGGTTTGAGTATCTTGGCCTTTGCATCTTGTTCACTTGCACATCAAAGTTCTTTCAAAACAATTTTCATGTCATTTTTTGATAGAAAATAAAGTTCCTTAAGAGGAAGAGCTGTAATATTACAGTATCAGGAGGATCAGCCCTTAAAAGACTTACAGGATGATAAATCAATTGAGACCAAATATATTTGTGGGTTATTTGAAAGCCATATGCTCAGCCACACAAAAAGAGTGAACACATTCATTTGTCTCAAATGCCAAGAGACTGGATTTCTGCTCGCATGCCTCAACATGTGCTGTTGCAAAAATAGAAATATTTGTACACCAGATCAAGTACAGACAAGTATTTATTAGTCATATGACCCACTGTATGCATATACATATATATGTGTGTGTCTTTACATGTGTATCCATATATGGGTATATACACACTCCTAGTATATTCTTGGCTTTGAATCTATCTTGCACTTCTAATTTGATCATGAGATAGACTCCCTTCTTGGTTCACAAGTTAGGGAAGCTGGATAAAGAGCTGCAGGGAGCAGTGTGTGGATCCCATGAGAAATGGTTCTGGTCTTGAATCTTCTCCATGCTGAAGCCCAAGGGGTGTCCTCTGTAGGCAAAGCATTGTGGGTTGTAATTTGCTTCAGTCTGCAAGGGCTGTCTCCTTTCATACTGAAGAATAGAAATAAACATAATAAACTAAAGTCTGTGAGGTAAATCCTGATGGTTTATTAAATTTGTATACAAAGTGTTTTGATTAATTTTAGTTTTATTTTTTCTTACAGGAAATACTGGATAGATCCCACAATGGAAGACGGGAAGCCCGTTTGGGCTCCACACCCAACTGATGGGTTTCAGATGGGGATGATTGTGGACATTGGCCCTGACAACTTAACTATTGAGCCTTTGAATCAGAAAGGCAAGGTAAGTGTCTCACAAAAAAAGGAAAAGAGAAAAAACATACAAGAAACCACCTTACCTGTAGGCCAGATCTTTGCCAGTATCTTCAATTGCACACAGCCTGAAGGAGTAGAAAATCAGTTTTCTGTTCTAATTTTGGCTAAGGATCTTTGTTGAGCTTTAGCTTGTATTGCAAATGACCCCTCACACTGATGAGAAGCTTGTACTTTCTGTCAGTTACCTGCATGTGCGTTGAGTATGTGCTCATGAAAGAGGAGGTTTGAATCTCTGTAGCCATTTGATTCAGTACTGTATGCTTTATTTTTCTCAGTTAGACACTGATTAAGAGGCTGTTGTTGAGATTAGCTTCTCTCTTTTCCCTTACATGCATAGGAAGGGTCCTACAGGGATGTGCTAGGCCCTGGCTAGGATTAGATACTATTAGACAGATGAAGACTGAGAGATGAATCCTCTTAACTCAAGTACCTTGAAAAGTAATATGATGTCAAACAAAGGTCCTATGGAATTGCTACATCAAATTAAAGTCAAAATAAATGTAACTTTTAAAATGAAGACGTAATTCATCCTAATTAGGGTGTTCCAATGGATTAATTTATCATGACATCTTTCCGACTCAGTATGTCGTAACTAAATGTCAGTTTTTACAGGAAGCACCTTGTAGCTATCAATTATCCTAATTCAAATGGTCATATTCCTGGGTTGTACGAGCTAAAATAAGATCAGCACCGTTTCAAAAGTTGATTTCAGTCTTTTTGAATATGTTTTTTGTGCTCTTTCTTATAGTTTTGTCCTTTCTCTATATTCAAGGATGTAAAAAAGACAACAATGTGTTTTGTAACTTCTTTTTTTTATGTCAGCAGTAGTAGAGAATGCCATGTCACAGGTCAAAAGGTTATGCAGCAGTCCTTCCTTTAGGGGGAATGTTTATAGGCTTTCTTTTTTGTGCATCTTGGAGAGGAAGTTGATTTTGCCTTCCTTAGAAATACAAAGTGTAACATCTGATTTTTGAGTGTGAGAGATAAAAGTCTATAGGTTTTGTAGTAGTAGTATGGACTCTTCAGTTTGAGGAAGAGCAGGATTATTCAGACAAGGATATTAAATATTCCAAATCTATGGCTAATATTAAAATTACTTAAATAAATTTCACCCCCACTGCTATTTCTGTTTATATTCCCAAATGGTCCTGATGGGATAAAGAGCAAAAGCCTCTGCATTGAAACAATAATAAGGTTAAGGATATTTCTGAGTCACTATTTATTTCTAACATACGCTCCTTTCAGGGACCATATATAATTTAAAAAAACCCCAAAACAACAAAAAAAGATCCTAAAATACAAATATTTTGTTTCATGGTTTTCTTAACAAAAAAAAAATCTCTTTTGTCTAGAGAGTTTGTTATTCTGCTGTTGGCTGTTTTAAATTAAGCAGATCAATTAAGAGCCTAATGTTCATTCATCTAAGGGAACAAACACTTCACAGTCTAAATGCTGTAGAGACTATGGTCTTATATTTTTAACTAGAAAACTTAATTAATTAACCTTATATTAGCTGGTGGAGTAAAATGTTTTCTTGGTTATCTTCTCACTCTTCTCAAGGTGTCATTTATTTCTTTTTAGAGAAACATTTCTCATTGCTTTTTATCTTTTTAAGAAGACTCTGTCCTTGTGCACTTAGGTCATTAATTTGAAGTAGTCAGCATTAATACTCATTATCATTTTGTTTTCTTAAAATGGTAGTTCAGAAGTGCTCTTCAGCAAGAATGCGTGATCGAGCAGCTCCAGGGTTGCTCATGATAATTACAGGGAGGAGAGGAGTAACCTGATCTTGTAAACATATCCAGGCAGTGTAACTTATTATTATTTTTTAATCTGGGTCATTACCATGTCATATGTATTCTCTGTAGGCACTGGTAGCTTACCAGGGGTCACAGTCTGAAAAGGAAATGTGTATGCATATGTTTGATTATTGCTTTTTATGACACTATTGTCAATAATTGCAGTAAATGGTGCAAGGCAGCAGTTTCACCCTGTCTTAAACCCCTCCCTCCCATCCCCACCCATAGCCAGCTCTGGCATGGCAGAGTGCCTTCCTCCCAGCTCCGCCTGCCAAGCTGTGCGTGACACCCCAAACCAGGTCAGAGAACAGATCCAACTTAAAAATGGAGAAGTGGAAAGTTTTCAGGATGGCAGCAACCAGTGGAAGGGGGGCAGAGGAGCTGAGGCCATTGTGGTGCCTGGTTACTTCATATTGTGAAACCAAGTTACCCAGTCCAGACTCTGTGGAGGTCTATCACACCAATTCACTTAAACCCCAGTAGCAGCAGTTTTGGGCACCACAGCCCATCCCCAAGTGTTTACAGTTCTGTGCAGAGGCTGTACAGGGGGGAGGTGGGGATCTGAGTCACCCAGCCTGCCCTGCACGAAGAACAGTACTGCAAGCTGCAGAAGCATTTTACTGGAACAGAGGATGCATGTGTTATGTGACAGGAACCTCTTCCCAAAAACTAGATCATTGGCTTGCAAGGCTTATAAATGCCAGGACTGGAAAAAAAGCCAGAGAAACTGGAGAGTGCTTTGCTAATGAGCATGGTCCCACACAGAGCTGGAGTCCTGCCCTGAGAATGGGCTCCAAACTGGATTGGTGGTACCAGAGCTGGTAGTCCTGGCCCATGGCCCACCAGCAGTCACATGCTGGTGTACAAAGAAGGAGTCAGGTAGAAAGGGAACCAGCTGTTAAACTCAACTAGTATTGCATTTTCATTTCTCCTTAAGAGTGTTCTTTTCTGAATATGCTGGGATTCATAACCTCAGATCCTGTTGCATATATCTTTTTGTTCCTTGAAGCTATAACAGGGACAAGGCAGATGACAGTGAAATTGCCAAATGGGGAATTTACTCTTTTCCTGGGGGTAGCAAATCTAAGTAGAGTGATTAGGAAGAGATGCACTGAGATGCTGTCCCGGGCACCATGGAGCACTGAGGAGTGGGGGGCAGGCATTTCTTAGAGCATCGTCAGTCATGAGTTTCTGGCAGTCATTGGGAAAGTGTGAGATGCTGCAGGCACTCACTGACACCCCTCCTGCCATCGACTGAGAAACACCTATGGCTCTGTGCCACTTCTGAAGGGTCACAGAGGGCTTTATGGGCCACCTGCTCTGGTATGCTGTGAATAACCAGAAAGGTATTTTTCCCAGCTAAGTATGAAGCAGTAAATGTACTTTGAAAGTAAGGATCAGAATGTTCAAAGTTCAGGGCTTCAAGCTAAGGTGGTTTTGTTGGTTTTTTTTTTTTTTTTAAACTGTGAGCACAACTTGCTTGCACAAGTGAGACATGCTCTTGTCTGTCTTAACACATGGTTTGTACTGCTGTAGGTTGGTTTGTAAAATACAGCTGAGAGTAGGGATGTCTGCTGTCTGTATCTGGAAGGTATAAAGGAAGGCATGGTTACACATATTGGATTACATGGTAGAAAGAAGATCCTGCTTGAATGGAAAGATATCTTTTTTCACTCATCTAGTTTCTGGGAGAGTAGTTAAGATTGCCATTGGATTTCAAGGGTTGCTTCATTACAAAGATGACAAAAAACCCCCTTCAAAACCCCCTAAACCTTGTTTTGCTTCTTAAGACCACTCTATTGTCTCCTAAGATTTATACCCTCTCCACTTTCTTAGAACAAGCTTGTCCTAAGCTATGATTTATGCAAAAGTTTTCCCTCAAGTATCTGAAGCGTTTTTTCCTTAAAATAATTGTTTAAAAAAAATTGAAAAATGGGACAATATAGTAAAGAATTTCTTTGGATATTTTCTTATTGATAGATCTGGGATACTTTGCTCACTTTCCATTTAAAATATTAGATTTTAGTAGTTGGAGGTCTGCATATTTAACTATCATACTTACCTATGTACCAAGTACCTTACCTAGTGTAAAGCAGTATTCCAACTGTGACATACAGCAGTGAATTATTTTGATGACATAGTTGAGACTATACTTACGTTCTCTTGTCTAATAAAGTTCAATGGAAAAACATTAGCTTTCAGGTAAGTCTTCATTTTGCTTTGTTTTATCATCTCTGAAATATTCTAGAAATTTATTCACAATTTACATTGAAAAATGGAGGGGATGATACAGCATGAATTCTCTCTTTTTCTTTTTTTCCTTTAAATTTATCTTTAATCAGAAGGCTGAGTTTGAAGAAATTGAAAAAGCCCCTCCTCTTCTGGGATAGTTCCAGCATGGCCAACTTTAGTTCCAGAAATGTTTAAGTATCAGAGGTTTATGAAGAGTCTCACAGAATAGCTGGGAATAGCGTTCATTCTCTCCTGTCTTTGTTACTGGTTAATGGGTTTACACATCAGCAGACAAGAACAAGAAGTGAAGTTACATTTTTGAAAACCTGGTTATACTATTTTTAAACTTTCCTACTGTTTCACGTACAAGAAACTGATATGTGGGGAACCGTTGTATTCAAATACATCTTTACCAAACAAGATTTACCTTTACTGTTGACAAACTTGTAGAGAAAATGATTAGGATAATATGTAGTTACTCTAATACTATGAGAGGGAGGAAAGGGTGTGGTGAATCTCTGCTCTGCTAAAACTCTGAATAGCAGCAGGGGTCTTTGTGAGGTAGGTAAAGACGCTGAAGGCTTCCATGACCCTGACAAACTCTGATAAAGGATATTTTGGAGGAAGTTGGTGTGATGGACGTTCAGATGTTCCAACGTCATCAAGCAGCTTTGTTTCCCTTAGGAAAACATCTTGAACATATTTTTCTGCATTAGATTCTGATAAGGAGATGACAAAATATACTTAATTATGACTACAAATTGCATACTTTATGATAACTTGGTAGGGAAGGGATATTGTAGATTTAATGTTTTCTGTCTGGCAGTAATTAGTTCTGCTCTGAGACATTTTTAACCCTTCCCACTTCAAAGAGAGTTGGAATTTGTGGCTGTTAATGATGGTGTAAACCCCAGGAGCTCTCATACTGTTGTGTTCAAGCAAATATGAAACAAGTTGCTGTCTTTCTCCTGAATTTCCCTGTGAGATATTTCTCATGGGGCTACCTTGCTGAGTACAATATTAAACAAACAAACATGTTTGTTTATTAACTTCAGTCTTTAGATCCAGTTGGTTGCTGTTTCAAATATTAGACTAGACTTCTTGTCTCCATTTCCACGGAGAAAAGGAGCCTGTGCCTGCAGCGGCACGGTGGCTGTCGTGTTTAATTGGTACAACAGGGGTTTTGTTCATTCATCGCTAGCTCAAACAAGCTGTTACTACAGTAAACAAAAAAGTATAATTAAAAATCTGCCTTGTACAATAGGTATTTTTGTGCAGATGCTGTAATGCATGTGTGCTTGGATGTTTTTCCTTCCTTTTTACAGCAATATAAATGATGATTTCTGGAGATGAATAAAGAAACAAAGTTGCTTTTGTTATGAATTTTTCCAGTTGGATGTGAACACTTGATAAATGGTCGTTTTGTATAACTGGAATACAAGGGTTGAAGGAAGGTCTTGTTTTACTGTAGTATTGATTTATTGAAGAAAAAACCCCAATAAACAACAACCAAAGCTACAGTATTTGGTGGTACAGAGGATGTTATGTATTGAACATGATTATTTTAAGTAGGAATGTTTTAAAATAGCATATGATAATGACAGCACAGTACTTTGACTGAACTAATGACTTGCATTATATTCTTTCTTCTTTGCAAAACTGAGGAAATTGTGTGTCACTTACAATACTGTTACCTTTGCAGTACTTTTTTTAGTCTTATTTTTTGTATTGCACAGTATGACATGCAATTTTTGACCTGAGGATCAAATATTATTGCGCTAAAATATATATTACAGTGAATTCATTTTTTATAATGTAGTGTAGTAATAGAAATGCAGCAGCTTTTTGTCTGCATCTAGTAACTCAGTAAAATTTCCAATTCTGAGGTATAAAGCTGGTGACTTCATTTTAAATCATGCACAATTACAGTGCACTCACTTGTATGATTGCATGAGATGTCTTTGAGCTGTATTTCTGGTTTATGGAATTCTGACAATGTTAATGTTTCTTACCAAACAGACTTTCCAGGCTGCTATCAGTCAAGTGTTTCCTGCAGAGGAGGATAGCAAAAAGGATGTGGAAGATAATTGTAAGTTATGAATTTAAAAATAAATTATGCATTTGAAAAAATATCTGCAATGAAGTGAATATTATTTCCTTACAAGCTTCCTGTTTCTTCCCTGTTGTCTTTTTACGAATTTATGTATGACCTTTGCTAGTCCTTTAAACTTCTTAAAGTAAGCACATTTTAAATATCATTTGTTGTGGTTTTTATTTTTCATTTGAAAGCTTTAGAGGAATGGATAGTTACATAATTTCCATACAGAACTGTTACTTGACTTCAGAAATACTCCTTTCAGCATTATGGGTATAACTGTACTTTTTATAGTGTGGCCAAAGACTGTGTCTTTATCAGCACCTGTATTGTATAGCGTTTTCCTGCATTTAAGGAATTTCTCAGATAGCATTCTTGTGGAAGTAGAGGTAATGGAAAATAAGTTTTAAGATTACCTTCCCAAAACTGGAGATGGGAAATGGGACCTATCAGGACCACTGAAAATTGATAGACTTGAACTGGGTACAGGAGTGCTGGTGGAGAAGGAGTTTTGAGGTGAGCTGGTGTAATAAACATCACTGTTGATCTGCAGGGCTTTTATTTTGTTAAATATTTGATAGGTGGATGGAAACAGTTGTCAAATCTGGGGAGAAGGGAGAGACTACTGAGAAAGCTGAGTTCCTGCTGTGATCAGCTTTTAGAGAACTATTAAACAAATATTTTTCTGCTGCTGCACTGTACGAGCAAATCACAGAGCCTCTCTGCTCTTGAATACTGATGAATGCAAGTGTTATAAACATTGCCTATAGTGTTTACTCGTTGGTGAAAATACTGATGACTTTGTAAATAGTGGGCAAAAGTATCTCCTATTGTTCTTCATTTAAAACAGAGGCTAGGGGTCTGGTCCAGGTGATGTAACCCCAGTTTCTGTCCTGGGTTTAGTATTTATGTCCCATGACAGGAAATACAGCTGTTACAGCTTCTCCATAAGAAACAAAAAGATGATATCTGAGTCTTACGATCTGACTTAGATGGTGCAGTGTCATTAGAACTAAGCTGATAGCCTTGCTCCCAGCTGGTTATATTTTTGCAAACAGGATGTGGATTTAAACTTTTCAAAGCTGGTATCTGTGTTCTCTGTACATGGTGATTGTTAGGGAAATGCACTTAACGTGTACATCTGTCCCAGTGATTTTACTGAGATGTCCTGACACCTCCGTGTCCTAGTCAAGGAATTGAAATCTGGAATGAGATTATGGAAATAATTTGAGATTCCAACAGAATACTATTCAACTAAATTAGTCAGAGAAAATATCTTCTTTGGCTTCCTGAGTAGAAGATAAAAATACTTTGTTCAATAATCCTTTCTGTATCAAACATTGTTTTTATTTTCCTAACATATTCTGCCTTGCTGGTCACAAGTTGCAGTTCATTTGCAAGATGTGTGAATCCAAAATTCATTTTCCTTCTCTGTCAGAGAGCATTTGTGTTGGGTGTCAATGATTTTTAAGAAAAATAACTATACTGAGTGTTTATAATACTGTTCTAAAACATCCTGAAAGGTGGGTATGAGGACAGGGTATTGGATAAGACTGTTAAAAAAACCCCAGATCTACAGATGCAGAGCCTTGCAATTACTTCATAAAACAATTTTCGGTAGAAACCCTGCTTCATGGTATGTGCAGGAGAGACAGTGTGAGTAAATTTGACATTGACGTTTCCTCAATTTTTAGTGCCTCACTTGACTTACGTGAACTTTGTGTGTGTGTAAGTAAATACATGGACAACTAAATACACATACATACACTGGTTATATTTAGACATGAGCCATATGAATATTCAGAATTCTCTCTCTCCAGTGACTTCCTTTGCCTCTGGATATGGATGCCTTTTCTAAAGGATTTAATCTAAAGAAGGTGCATTTTGAATTTGCTGACATAAGGCTTAGTTTGCATGTCTTGAGGTGGTGATGTTCCCTCGGGGGAGCAAGCTCCCATTGCACACTGAGTCTGCAGGTATAGCTCCTTTTATGAGGAGTTGTAATGAGAGCACTGGGGACACAATGAAATCTGGGGTCCTTTGCTGTTTAGATAAGCTACCTAATAAAAAGCGGATGATTACCAGTTTCCTTTAAAACATACTGCAGACCCTGAGAGGTTCTTACAGTTAAGATTGTTCATAGACAATTACTGTGTAATAGTTTCTTATTTCAGTACTGAGAATCCAAATTACTTCAAATTGAAGTCTGCTAATTTTTTGCCACCCTGTTCCCTCCCAGGCACATACAAGGGGAGAAGGAGACTTCAGCTTTCATTAGAGCAAGCAGGAGTTTCTGTTTCTGGCCCATTTCCTTTTAATGTCTCTTTCTCTTGGGATGACCCCAATAAAAGAGGTGAAGGCAGACCTACAATTTGTGGTCTCAGTGCCATTTTCTCAGCCATGTGAACCGAGAATGCCTGGGGAGGGGAGGGCAAGTCTTGCTGTGCAGTGCCGGGTGTCTGTGCTCAGCTGCTGTAGCTATCCATGACTGTGGGGTTGTGGGGGACTGTGTGTCTGCTATGGTGGCAGAGGAAGAACTGTGGTGATGGGGACCAGCCTGCTGTTTCATGAAAGAATTGTGCACAGCCACGATTCCCAGGCTGTCGCGATCCAAAGGGAGAGTTTACCTAGGGTGAAGCTAAAGCATGCCTTGCGTGCCTCTGCCAACACAGGAATAGGAGCGCAAGGGATTTTTTGGAGGAAGGTGGTTTCTTCTGAACAAACCAGAAGCTACAAGGTCCTTTGAGAAGTGGGAATGATTCCAGGTATTTGAAACAGAGCTGTATTTAGTCATGTAATGGAAGGAATGGCTGTTATTCAGCAGAGCTATGCAAGCCAAAGGGAGGCTGCAACTGGCTGGTGAACCTGACTTTGCTTCAGGCCAGTGTAGTGCAAGTTGTAGGGGACAGAGCCACAGCCACTCCTCAGTCCACAGCAGGAAGAAGGGTAAAAGCTGGAAAACAAAAACACAGATATTTTTGAGAAGCTCCCATTTTCCTTTGCCACTATATTTCGGTTCAGCAGGAGGAGTGTTGAAGGAGATGTTAAGAGCTGCTTACTGAACTTCAGGTATCTTTGTGGGGCAAGGTGGCTGCTGGGCAGGTTGACTTTAGGTTATGCAAATTGGCAGCCCTTCTTGCACATTTGTGTAAATAAGTTAGAATACTTTTTTGCTGCTGCAGCCCTTGAGAAAGGGCATCAGTTCAACTTGAAACAATCTTTGTTGGTCATTATAGATGAGAAGTGTGTATGTGACCCTTGTGTGTGGTGCAAGGTAGTGGTTACTATTACAGAATCACAGAACCAATTAGGTTGGAAAAGACCTCTAAGATCACTGAGTCCAACCTGTGACCTAACACCACCATGTCAACTAGACCATGGCATTAAGTGCCACGTCCAGCCTTTCCTTAAATAGAAAGGACATTAATGGCGCAGTGCTTACTCCATCCACAGTAGCTGGATGTATGCAAGTTTTTATACTATATTACTGTAAGTTTTATCACTATGGCAGTCAGTCAGTTTTAACTATGCAAAATAATGTTGTGCATTTGAATTTTAAGCAGTGAGATAAAAAGGATTGAGGATGTTTGAAAATGGAGGCTGTCTAATGAGTAATGCCCTCATTTGGTTTAGGGATAATATTTTTAACAGTGTTACAGTGGGAACTGGAAATGACCTCTGTAATTAAGGCTGCTGACACTTTCCAGTGCTTTGTAGCTGAAAACAAGGACCAGCTTTGCTGGAATGTGAACCTTTACCATCTGAAGCTTTCTATGGGTGCCACCACCCTGTAACATTTCAGCAGTTACAGAATCACAGAGTATTCCGAGCTGGAAAGGACCCACAACAATCATTGAGTACAACTCTTGAATAATAGCCCATACAGGGATCAAACCCATGACACTGGTGTTAGTAGCACCATGCTCTAACCAACTGAGCTAATCTTAGGGTCAGGTGTTTTATGTTAAAGAGCAAAACGAGAAAAATATAGCTAGGTTTTGGTGTGTTAGTTTTTTTTTTTTTTCCTAACAGTTTCTCTGAGGAGGCCTAGTACTAACAAAATTCAAAATTGAAGCAGGGAAGATTGGGTAGTGCCTGGTGTGAAGCTGCTGCTGCTGCCTCCAGATCCTGATTAGATGTTTAAATCCATCAATTCAAAAATCACCAGTAGCCAGCTATTACTCCAAATGTCAGCTGGGTGGCATTAGCCTGGGGACACTGTGGCTGAGATTGGAGAGGGGAGCTGGAAGGAAGGAAACAGTCATTGGTAGGATTTTGGTAGGCACCAGTTTCTGTGCTTAGAGGCTGGTATGAAGGCAGATGCACCGTGTTTGACTGATAGGCTTGTTAAAAGAGCTTACACTGAGCAGAGCCTGTATTTGAGGCTCCTGCAGTCTGACTCTTTGTTCAGCAGCTTTCTGTAACTCCAGTTGTACAGTTAAGAGCAGGTCTGTGGTTTTTAAAATGTATATTGAGTCACTACTTCTGCCTCGAGACAGTGTAAAGAAATGATAGGATTAAACTGTAAACGAAGAGGGGAAGAAAAATCTCCTTAAATCAAGATTTAGGTTTTTGTCTGTACATGAAGGTAATCCTGAGCTCTTAATGGTGTGTGATTGTTTTTCACTTGCAGGTTCCCTGATGTATCTAAATGAAGCCACTCTCCTTCATAATATCAAAGTTCGGTACAGTAAGGACAGAATTTACGTAAGTATTGTGTGTCATGACAACCAGTCTAATAGAGATGTCCTTTCAAGAGTTCACCAAGTGTTTCCAGTTCTGTTTTTTTCCCTATAACAGAACTGCTAACATAGAAAGGTTGAGGTTGTAGGCTTTTTTTTTTGCCTTTTTCCCCTTACATTATACTTTGAGATCAGAATCACATTTATTACTTTATTGCCAGCTAATTTTTAGCAGGCAGAGCAATAGGTTTTTCTCTACATGACTGTTCATGTGCAACCAAAGCACAGCACTGTATCACAAATGTTCCTACAGGTAACTTATTTCACTGTTAACAAAGATGGTTTTCTTTCTTCATTATTTTTGAACGAAGCAAACAGGTGCCTTCTTTGACACCTCCTAGCTCAGATGTCCATCTTAATCTTTTATATTGCTATCAAATTGCCTAATTGTACTTAATGAATTCTGACTAAATTACATTTTGTCCTTGCCATCTGCCCAGACACTGACAGCTGTGAAACAGAAGATAAGAGTTTTCTTTCTTTCTTATTTTTTTTCCTAATAGAAACCTGTCAAGGGTTAATATAAAACAGTTCTACATATTTTTAAGTGTCTGTGTTAAAATAATCAACTTTTCTTTTAGCATACTATTGTAAAATTAATTTAGCTAAACCCTTTTATATAAATGTAAGGGAAAGTGTAATTGTTTTCTTCTGTTGCAGTTAATTTACATAGCTTTAAATTTTTTATGGCTCAAGATCAAGCACCAGCTTTAAAATAAATAAATAAAAACGGCCATTTGAATGCTGTTCTGGAAAAATAATCCTTAAAGAAACCCAACCAAACAATAAAACCCCCAAAGGAAGTAAAATTTTGAATATGAACTGATCATGGGGTAGGATAGTATTTTTGTTCATAAAGCCTTTCTTCAGTGTAAATAAGTACTACTAATATATTTTCCAGAATGTGTGTATTTTCTGAAGGAAAAAACCAAAAAAACCCTTTTTTTCCCCAGTTTATATTTTAACTACCTTTCTCTTGTAGACAGTTTCATGCCTTCTTTTAAATCTTGGTTGACAATATTTATCTTGTCATTAAAAGGAAAATTAATATTAGTACTTGCAACTCTTGAAGAAAAGTTTTCCTTTGGTGAAATAAGTGCTGAAAATAGAACCATCTAAGAAACGTCATATATTGTGTGTTCCAGCCTTCTATTAATGTATCACAATAGTGTCCAAATTTCAATTTTCTAGGGCATTCTCAGTAACAACAAAGCAAATAAGGTATTCGGGCTGAAGATTTATCTCTTTTTCTTCAGATATTTTCCTGCAAATCTGATTTTTAATTTGATTCTGACCCTTCTTCTTCCCTGTATGTAATCTGGCAATTATAACCAAACGATGAGAGTTTTTCTCAGAAACATTTAAAAAACCCCCTCTCTTCAGTCTTCCTTATCCTATGGAAACGTAAAAAGCAGCCTTTGTCTGAGATTCTTCTCAAATTCCTTCTCTGTGTGAGAGAACATTTGCATTCTGTATTTCTCTCTGTGGAAGGAGCTATAGCTAATTTTCTCTTTGCTGAGAATGCTTTTATTGCCTGGCTTGAATGCATTCCCAGGCAGGATCCTGTCAGTCCTTCCTGCTGAGTTGCTTCCATTAGATATTGAAAAGCTATCCTCCTCACTGGAGGACAGTGTGTTATGCTATCCACGAGTCTAGTTTATTCGCTTTTGAACAGGAGATTTTGGCGTCCTGTCCTTGATCCAGTAATGCAGACAATAGGAAATCATTTAAAAGGAGGTTGGAAGAAAGGTCAGATTCAGGACATACTCCACAGCTCGATGATTAGGAAATTTTCCCAGGATAATTTCACAGAAGTGCTGAGAAGATAATTAAAAGAACTCTGAAAATATATCCTGTCTTGTATTTGCATTAGCTGGAGAAAATCATAAACGCAATTGTTATACAGAGGCTATAGTTTCCAATAATAGACAGTTGCTCTTAACCACTTGCTTGGATACTGGCTAATAATTTGCTCTTCATTGTTTTCTTCACAGACCTATGTCGCCAACATTCTTATTGCAGTCAATCCATACTTTGATATACCTAAGTTTTATTCTTCAGATACTATTAAAAAGTACCAGGGTAGATCGCTGGGAACATTGCCACCGCATGTTTTTGCAATTGGTATGTATTGAGCCTGTATTTGCCTCTTTAAAAAAAACCCGTTGAATACTTCAGAGTTATCTGCAAATTACTACCTTTAGCAGTAATTAATGGATTTTGAACTCTTATAAAATAAAACCACTAATGGCTAAAATTGCAAAGCTTCTTATCTTTGAGATGCCGTTTGAAGAACTTGGAAATTAGCAACCGTGACAACCCTGTTAGAATTCTTCTGCACTTCCAGTGTTTTAAGTCTAAGTGGTATAAAAACATAATTTGCAACCATTGAAAAAAACCTAAAATAAATAAAAAAGAAATCAAGAAATTCAAATTTTATAAGTGAAAAAGGCATAAAAATGATTGGCACTGTCTTTCAGTGTAGTAATTTTTTTTTGCCTTATATTATGTTGCCAGAGCACATACACTGTTTCCTTTTATATGCTTGTGTTGTAGACACAAAGTACACTGAAATGTTATTTATGGCATAAATCTGATTTCAGTCACTTAAAAATAAAAAATAATTGGAAACTATAATCAAAGTTTGACTTGTTAAAAGCCTTCTCACTCTTTTGTCTTTTATTTTGAAATCAAAAGTATAAATACCTGGGGTTTAATACCAGTTGCATAACAAGAGACAGTTTTTCCAAGTTTCTTCAGATGTTGCTTGTTGCAAAGTACAACTCAAAGTTTCCGTGTTAAAAATAAATAAAAGTAACATTGATTACTATTTTGTAAATACATGTAATTAGTTCTAGATGGTTGATTTTGTTTTGTTTTATCCTGGATATAGTTTAGTAGGCCTTTGTTTTCGACACTTTTGAGTTCTTATATGTCAGTGTTGGAAGAATTATTACTGTAGTATAAATAAAAGGGAAACAGACTTTAATAAACTGTAAGGCATTCAGTTCTGGAGATTTAGTTTTTATTCCTGAAAATGTTACATTTTAATTTTTCCTTTGTAGCTTAATTTTATCCTTGCAGTTCTGCTGAGTATTAAGTTTTGTCATGTTAACTGTATTCTTCTTTTTAAGCTGATAAAGCATTCCGTGACATGAAAGTGCTTAAAATGAGTCAATCCATCATAGTCTCTGGAGAATCAGGAGCTGGCAAGACAGAAAACACTAAATTCGTTTTGAGGTTTGTGTGTTTGGACCAAAGTTATTATGTGAATCTCTTGTGTTTATGCATTTGGTTGACATAGAGGCAGAGCAAACTAAGGTAATCAGTAGGTTTACGATACAATTCAGTAAGATTTGTATTAGCTCCTACGCGCACTTTATTACAAGAAATGGAGTTAAACGCTGACATCATAATATGCAGAAACAGCTACATACTCACAGAAACCTTAACTCAATTGTAGTGACATCATGTAGTTATTATGGTCTATGATGCAGTCATTTTGGTATTGCACATCTGGTATTGTGGCTGATAAAAAAACATAACTAGACATTTTAACTGTTTCTTGTTGGTTTTGCCGTAAACGTGTATTTCTGTGTTCTCCCTTAGTTTTTTTTGGTTGGTTGTTTTTCTTTTAGTTTGCTTGAGTGTCCCGGGTTTTGAACGCTAATATGCTTTACCCTAGTTCACTGAATAAGACTGAATAATGAGATTTATTTATTTATTTATTTATTGGTGTTCATGTATGACCAATACTAAATCAGGCGTATTAAACTACGTGGAAGCCATATTGCTGATATATATCAGCCTGGCTTCCATATTTGCATTATCCTTTAATGGTTTTTCATCACTCTGGAACACTGTAACTGGAAAGAAGTGCTCCATTAAATACACCTATATAATAGGTGGCCTGATTATGCAGGGAAGCACAGTGCGGGCAGTGGAAATATGCTCCCTTCCCCCGCCTTGGACTTGTATCCCTCTATAAATCTTTAATTCCCTTTTCCCTAACGTCATGTATTTTCTAGTATTTATGTACAGTAGAAGTGTTATCTTCCACATCCCGTGAAGAATTGTCACAACTGTCTGTCTGTCCTTCATACGGCTCTGCTCTGCCCCTGTGCAGCCTCTCATAGATAGCTGCAAGAATTACTGCAAGGTGCTGGTAATGATTTCCTACAGGGGACATCCTGACTTTATTCCTGCTAAGAGCAACAAAAAAAGACAGCAGGCACTGGAATATCTCATGAGAGATGCTCTTAAAGGAGATTATTCTTCTGCTTCTCAGCAAAGGAAGAGCTCATTACACAACAGACGAATATCACTGCTGTTGCTTCTCCCCACCACCCTCCACCATAGAGTCCATGTACAAAACATAATTGAGTTTTAAAAGCTGGAAGATTTTACCCTTGTGTGATTAGAAAGTAAAAGGTACTAGTACAGCTCTTTCAGTGCTTCTGAAGTTTTTTGGAAGGCCCCATTTTCAAGAACTGTTTTTAACTTGTCCCAGATTCACCTGTGAATTTCCATAAAGCATGCCCTGTGTGCAGGGAAAAAAAAATTAAAAAAAGACCTGAACTTTGGAGCAAGTACATTGTGGTTTTATTTTCAAATTCTTTCTTCAGCTACTAAATTGAATCTTGCCTTAATTATACACCTGCAAATTCTTATCCTCACCATTACTATGTGGATTTTTATTAACACTGATAGTTATGAATACAGAAATTGTATCCATGGAAGCAGTCTTAAATTCAGCAAATAGACATGAAACCTTATGTGCTTACTAAGATTATTAATAAATACAGACAATACAGTAGTAGTTTGATTATATTTCTATTAAATGGTAATTTTCATATGCACGTCTGAAAGAAATTTCTAGCAGGCCTTGGAATACTGAAAAAGGAAATTGAAGTGTGCAAGAGCATTTTTGTTTTAATGAAAAAGAAAAACTAAAAATTTAAAGAAAAATTAAAGCTTATTTTAAAGTGCATATGTATTTGAAACTTAAAATCAGTATACTTTCCCTATAGTAAATGGCTAGTATTTTTGCACAGCCATGTTTAAATCATGTTTAATTGAGGCAACCTGACATGAATGATACTGATATTTTTATCTTGGTTTACAGATACTTGACAGAATCCTATGGTAGTGGCCAAGATATTGATGATAGAATTGTAGAAGGTAATGAATTTTCTTTTGTTTAACTAAAGGTTCCAACATTACTTTTTTTTCAGAAATGTGAGTCAACAGCAAGTGAATACAAGCTAGCATAGAAATACTATCAGACTTTCTAGGGCATAATTTACAGGTAGTTTACCTTGATCCTAGGTTCTGAAAAATTGGGGGTTTTTTATTCATGATTCACTTTGTTTATTATAGTATCATACAATCATTGATCTAGAAAACGTTTACCTGTGTGTTTGAATTGAACTTGATGTACTCCAGATAGTACCAAAGGTGGAATTTTAAACTGCATAAAATCTGCAAGGACCGATTTTATGTTTTTTCATTACTATCTGTTAGTACCAGGAAAATGTAATTCTTCTTCCTCACCATCAAGTTCTCAAAGTCAAATAAAGCAGTGAAGTTCTTTTAAATTATGATTCTGGGTCATTTTTCTGTTACATCATTTTTGTCAGAAATCACAGAATTCAGATTAGCACTTTGATTGTATCTATCTTTACAATAGACTCCCAAACCAGGTGAAAAGAGACTCTGTTGAACATCCTCATTGAGACTCTTTAATGTTACACGTACTTCCTAACTGAACTGAAAATAGCTTTTTGAGAAAATACAAAAACAAACAACCCTCAGCCTAACAGAGCCTCATACATCAGTTTTAGTCCTCTATAACATATAGTAAATTTATTTTGAAATTTCTTGACTCTGTGTCTTTTTCTTTAAAAAATTACTTACTTTGCTTTAAAGTTTTCTGTTTTCAAATTTGAACCACTTATTCAAGAGTAGTACTGCAGGCTTTAATCTCTTGTTGCTATAGGTATGCTTAAACCAGTTTCTTAGTGAAATCCACTGTGTGTTAAAGGCACTCAGAAACTGGGCAAGAGTTGGATAATGCCTGATGCAAATTAATTGGTAGTTGTGGGTATTCCTCAAAGAGTTTGGGCTTTTTAATTTAGAACAGCATCTGATGCATGAATTCTGAAGGTTTTTAGGCATGATTTTAACGAGTATGCTTATGGCATATGTATTGCTAGAGGAACTTCAGCCTAGCTGAAAGACCTCGTGCAATTTTTGGCTTGCTTCATAATCCTTTCTTTAAAACTTAATATTACTTAAAATGCCTGAATAGTTATCAAAGATCGTGTAAGAAGTCAGATTTGCATTTTCATAAGCTTTAAGTATTAAAAAAATGAAAATACAGCCAAACTAAAAAAGTTAATTCTCATGTCCTGTTACGTGATGCATTATCATCCACACTTTATCCAAGCATTGATGTTATTTCTTCATTCTTTAATTTTTGTAGGAGCAGATATTTAAATGGTTGTCAGTGGATTTTTAAATCTGAGTTCCTGCTCACTTAGTTTCCAGTGTTTATTTTCAGCTAGAAGCCTCAAAATATCTTGCGGATATTTTTAGTGGTTTATTGTTAACATGATTCAGTAAGCTATTTTTCTTTGATCTTCAAAGCTAGTAAAATGCAGTCTTTCAGAGGCCTTCTATTTAATAACTAATAAGCAATTTCAAACTGCTTAAACTGTGCATGATGTTTGTGGTGTGTATTTATATGTATATGAGAATTAGATTGCTTGCTGCCATTCATTCTGTATGGGCTTTAATGTGCTGAAAAGCAGCAGCCAGTAAAAAAACCAGTCAGTCAGTCACTTAATTGACCTAATTTGAAAGGGCAGTTTTAAGTGGTTTTTGAAGTCAACACACTTTTCTAATATGATATTTATTAATTCCCTTATCAATCTAATACATTGCATGCATGACATTTAAGTGGCATTTTTGTCTGCAGGATAAGTCGGTAGTTTAGATTTCATGAATAAAAACTAATTGGGAAGTGTCAAATTCTGTATTGTCTCATGTAGTTTATATATCAGTTATTTACCTACTTCCTGTGGAAGAACATCACGGAATAATTCTGGCATTTGTCTGAATTTCTTGCAGTATTGATTCAAGTACTTTGCAGTGTTACCTGGTATTTAAGTACTCAATTTATATTCCACCACAATATATCCAGTATAATTTCCAAAACTGATTATTCCTAATAGGTAGTATTTTTCCTTTAATTTTCAAACCTTATTCCAAATAAGTTCCCTGATTAAATATAATATATTTGTTTTCTCTTTCTTTTCGGTAGTTTCTTGGTTGAATTTTAACACTACAAAAATTAATTTTTTTAAACAGCAAATCCTCTATTAGAAGCTTTTGGAAATGCAAAGACTGTTCGCAACAACAACAGCAGTCGTTTTGGGAAGTTTGTTGAAATTCACTTCAATGAAAAGGTACTGGAATTTTGTTACAGATAACCAGTGATGATTTTTTTGTCATCAAATGGAAATACTAGACTGGCAGAAAGCTGAATGTACTTATTAGTCTTGCAGCAACTAGCCAGTGTCCTACTTTACAGATTTTGTTTGTATTGTGTCACTTCGAAAAAAAAAAAAACAGAGCCACACTGTACTGTCTCATTACTGGAACGCAGTGGCAAGTCAGTAGAAAAATTGCTTCCAACCACAAAAGATCAAAAATGGGTCCCTTCATTGCAAAAAAGCCTGGATGAAGGCTAACTCACTTGCTGTTAGGTATTCATGCATTCCTTTGACGCACAAGTAAGCGTGAGTTGCGTGTTAGATATAAACGTATTTCAACTTCAAATTGAATTACTGATTTTTTTAATGCATTTGTATGAAATTTTGGGACTTCACATAGTAATCTATGTGACAGAAGTCAAGAAACTGGTTTTTTGATAGGAATACTATTCAACTGTGTATCGTGAGAAAAATTTTCTTTGGGTATAGTGGTGTTTGAGTGGCATATGTCTACACACGTTCCACAATTAAGGATGACTGTATGGCTGGTCAGTATGTCCAAGCTGAAGACTCTGTTGTGTTCTCTGTGGAGATTACATACATGCTTCTGCATCCTTCTGACAGAGGACAGACCAGCTGCAAGATTTTGTTTCTTTTCTTGCAGAATTAAAGCTCATTATCTGGTCTTGAGCTTGCGGCCTTTTCCTAAGTTTTCATCACTTGGTTTGTAATTTAACTTCAGAGCTTTTGTTCATAGTTCAGATAGTGAATAACTAAATTCCTTCCTGGGTAGAGAGCCTTTATCTGTTGGTCTGGTTTGTGTTAATAAGCCCTTATGGAAGGGATCAAAATTTTTACTTGAAATGATGGATTCATGATCTGTCAGTTTACCCATCAAGACTTACATGGTGTTTCAGGTTAATTACTTAAGCTGAAGCAAATAGCCCTCCGAGTATCTTCAGAAACTGCTTCAAAGCTTGTTTCAGCTTTCCACTGCAAGATCAGCCTGTTTACTTGAGCCCCTTTTTTACAAGACATCACACCTCACTTTGTGGTCACCTTACTAGGTCTGGTTTCTCAAAGTGATATGAGTACAGACTTGAGACCTCCTGAATAAGTGAATGACTGCATAACTGTAGTCAAATTTGTCAGTCAATAAATCCTTCTTAGTTCCTGTAATGGCCATTAAGTTCAGGAATTTCCTTGCTATTAAGATTTCTCTAGGCACAGCAAATTTTATCATAGGCCAGATAACAAATGGCTCTCAAAATCTGTGCTAGAATTCCTTCTCAGAAGAGAAGTGCAAGTGTTGGAAATAAAATGTTGTGTCATAATTAATTTGCTTAAGATCTTGTCCAAATATGTATTCTATAATTTTAACACTTTCCTTTTATTTTACAAGAGTCTCAGTCAAATGCAACTAGAAAAGGTAGTAATAGCACTGCCATCCAGTAAGTGTAAGGATGGCTGTAGTGATGCTCTTTGCTGTAACTCCTGAGATTCTGCTATGGATTTCTGCTTTTTGGGGTGAAGAAGACCCTTCTTTTAAGAAGAGTGTATGTATATCTAATACATGAGCTAGGGAGAGAAGTAATGGTAAAGGCCATGGTTTCTTTTCTAGGCTTAATATGTATTAGGTATAGATAGATTTTAATCGTCTTTGGAGCAGTTTCTATTGAGTGAGTCATGATCAGGCAAATGTAAATTGAAAACCTGAATATCAAAATAATCCAACAAATATTCAGATAATCAGAAAAATATTTCTTTTTCCTAGAACTCGGTGGTTGGTGGATTTGTGTCACACTACCTTCTGGAGAAATCTAGGATCTGTGTGCAAGGCAAAGAAGAGAGGAATTATCATATCTTTTACAGGCTTTGTGCTGGTGCTCCAGAAGACATTAGGGAAAAGCTATATCTAAGCTCTCCTGACAACTTTAGGGTGAGTATCAGAGTCAGCATTTGTAAAGCTTGCCATATCATCATACATGGATTTTTCATATAGATCATATTAAAATCTCTATTTATTATCTTTGACAGACTCATTCCTATTGAGAAAATCAGGGGGTTTTTTTGTTAAATCTATTTGATCTTGGAATAAAGTTACCTGACATTTTTCTTTACTGGAAGAATTCCTATACTTTGTCTTAAAATTGAGGAATCTGTGCTTTTCCAGAAAATGTGCTGTTGCATACCCAGCTGTTAGTAATGTTGTTACAGACTCTTCTGAAGAGATGTAAAGTGCGAATTTCTTCAGTGCAAAACAAATCTCCTCATTAATTCCAGTCAGTTCTTTGCTTGCGTTCTGTCATTTGTTTCCATCTCTCACCACTTCTTGCCTTATGTTTGGCTTGGAACATCATGGAAGCGGAATTTTCTGTATTCCCAAAATATGCAGACCAAATCTCTTGGGTTTTGAAGGGTTTTGTAATACAACAATGTGGAATTACAAAGACACAAGCTAAATGACTGTCATCTCTTTAGACTTCCTTGATCTTAAATGAGATGAGAAGCCCCTCTAACAAAGAATTAAGTTACTGTGCTGATTGTTTTCTTTGTTGGTCTATCTTCCTACTTGGATTTCTAGATAAAACTTGGACTGTGCTTATCTGTTGCTTTCCCTTTTGTACTCAGTTCCATCAGAATTCAGCAGAGGGCTAGAAGCTTTAAATACATGAATGTCCTACCAGTTTTGTGCAAAGTTGGGGGGTTGCACAGGTGGGACCTAAATTAGTGCACTCACTGTGGGGATGGTGGGGTACACTGGTCACCAAACAGGCAGCTGCTGCCTCTTGGCTTGGCCAAGTCAGTCTCTGCTTATGGATGAGCCAGGAAATGGGCACAGAGCTGCACTTCCATATTGTGTGCAGTGTACATTTGTACTGTGGTATCAAGGTGATCTTATTATTACCTGTATGATGGAAACTTGATCTCATGCTTATTAGGAAAGAACTGCTTCCATTCCCTAGAAGGAAAGTTTTTATTTTGAAACACCCAACAAACACAATGCTTAAAAACACCCAACACCATTTATATTTGTAAAATGTGGATTTAATTTTCAAAAATCTCTTCTTTACTCTGCAGTTACTCTGTGCAGTATTCCCTTTTATGTTTTAAAACTAAAATATTGAACAGATTTTCAAGTACATGTTTTTATTGTGCAGCCACTTTTCAATTAAAATCTATTTCTTGAAGTTAATAGATTTTTATTTCTAGAATATGCGGCCTACCTGCTCTTGGAGATTTTTTTTTAAATCAAGAATTCTGCTCATGAGAGCACCCAAGGTTGTAGATGTCAGGGTTGGACTTAAAACCTTCTTAAAATCAGGGTGGTGCAGTACAGTAGTTAAGAGCTTGAGTTCTTTTACAGAGAACACTTTCTTACATATTTCATTTATAAAGAGTTTATTGTCACACCAGCCTTATCACACTGTGACTTTTTTTTTTGACTTCTACTAAGATTGTAGCAGGCACTTGAATTTCCATTAAGGATTTTATTGCTTTACCATAAGTTAGTATTTGAATTCTGAGTTCCTTGCATGTGAAAGCTCCACTGTGCATGTTAAATTAAAAAAAATTAACACAGTTTTTTCTCTCCCTTAAAGTAGATTATCTTTAATTAAAAATCAAACAAAACCACAAAATCTTAGGATAATTTTCATCTTTGTAAGCTTGTAAATGAATATAAATATTCTTAAAGTTTATTACCCATATTGCACTAAATTTTCATCAAGTATGACTTTATAGGAGATTTTTCTCCTATATCAATTTTTCTCCTAGATCAATTTTTCTCCTAAATTTGCATTTCTTTTGTCAAGATTTTTTTTTGTGTTCTTTATTCTCATTTGCTGTTTCTGAATGGTTCTGAATAAGCACACTTGTGTCACTTTTTTTTTTTACCACGTTTTGTTGACTGCATGTCTGTCTGGTTCAGAATTCATAGAAATGCCATCTTTCAAGCTTCTGATAATAGATTGTGATATTTATTATACGAGGTAAGGTTTGATGATTGATCAGTATTTTCCTATCAATACTAGTTTTTTTTACAAGAAAGATATTCATAAAAAAAACTCATACTCTAAAACTGGTTTTTTAGAAAAACTCATCCCTTAAGTTACAGTTTTGCATTGGCTCTATTGTGCCCCTTGTATTGTGCCTTTTAGCTTACCAAATCAAAGTCCAAATTAGGGCCAGTTTGAGTTCTAAGACTCAAGCCTGGTTTCTCTTAAGTACACTTTGTTGGAAATAGGACCGTCTCCAATTTAAGGTCTTTTTGTTTTGCTTTGTTTTTCACAGATGCAAAATATTATTAAAAGATAAAGGATAACTTAATTCTCTTCACCCCATGGGCTTGCTTCCCTTTGACTTAAGTGGTCCCTTAGAATCTTCCTCCCCATACATTTGGCCATTGTGGCATAGGGACACATTGCTCTGGGCATGTAAACCAAGACACTGCATTGGCTGCACTGCCTGACCTGTCCTCTGGATTTCAGCAGCACTGATGGCCATTACCTCTATATTGGTTCATCCTTCCCCTGCAGGTTCCCTGGGGAAATGAGAATTTACTTGCCAAGGATTATGCAAATAGTCCTGCAGTTCTGCAGGTTTCTTACTCACACATTCTCCAGCACACCCACATGAAAGCCGGCAGTCCTGGGTGCTCGTGTTTTAGGTGGCCCTGCAGAGGTTTTCAGAAATTCAAGGTCATGAGGTAACCCTGTGCTGAACCTTGTAGGTCTCTGTGCCTTGGACTGAACCACACGGCTATGAAAGTAAAGCTGCACAGTAAATCTGTAATTCTGTACCTGGAGTATAGTTGATGGAGATGGGAAGCTGAATTTCTTTCACATCTAAATTTCAGGAAGAGAAGTCAGATTGCCTTATGTTTGGGTTATTGAAGTTATAATGGGGTGTTGTACTTCACGGAAAAAAAAAAAAACATAAAAAGCAAAACTCAAGTACAATGGTATTTAGATGTACTATATGATAACCTGAAACTGTGTATATGTGTTCTTTAAAAATATAATTTCTCCCTGATTTAATATATAAATTTACTCAAGGTTTTTGCTTTCAAATGAAAGCCATTATCTTGTGATTAAATGTCTTCTACTAGGTTATTATTGAATACCATACTGGTTCACATTCTTAGCCTGTCAGATAAGTTTCCACACTTTATTTTTGAAAAGTATGACCTTTTTCCCTTCCCATCCCCAGTTCCTGGGATTGTGTTACTAATGCTGTAATACAGGGATATATTGTGTTTGAAATACGCTGTGATTTGCATTCTTATTGGCTGATAAAGAAAACTTCAGTACTTTGTTAAACACCAATCTAACTTTAAACAGTTGTCACTTTGTTTTAATATTAAATTTATCACCAACTTTTCTTCTGCTGTTAGAAATGCTTTGAAGAATATTTTGGGGTTTTAGAATTTTGCATGTAAATTTTAATCAGAGACTAGAATTGTCTGTGTTCACCTATTAGAAAACATCTTTGTTCAGTCAAAGAGCAAAGAATCAGTTCACTTCCTTCAGACAAAGGGCTCTGTCCAAGCTTTTGGACAGAGTTCTTACATTAGCTGAACAAATCGGAAAGAAAAAAGCTGGCAATCCCATTTTGCTGAAAGCAACAGTAATTATTTAAATCTAAATTCAGTCTGGTTTACTGAACAGTAAATCTGAGATTACTATACAACATGAGGTGGCTATCAGAAGCCAGATTCTAAATAAGGCTTCTGCTTAGACCATGCTATAAGCTTTAAATATTCTTCAGGCTTTTTAATACACTATCTCTCCTACTACTTATAGAAATTCTTCACTGCTGAGGAAAAATAAGTAGTTTCATATTACACGTAGGCCAGAAAATTAATTCTTTTGGTTCCTAATTTTGGTTGTCTTTTCTGTAATCCTGGACTCCTTGAATAGGTTTAATAGAATCAAAAATTAAGAAAATATTGTGTAACTTAATATCTCATTCTGTCAAAAAGTATTTTAGTTCTCAAAATCAAGAAACTTTCAACAGAAGTTTGGTACTGTTGCAGTTCTTTAATTTTGTAGATGTAAATAAATATGTTTTCAAGAAATGAGTTATGAGCACTTACCATGTTGTTTGTATCAAATGCTTAAATCAAGCTGTGTAGGGCAAGCCTTAAATAAAAGCATGTGTTTTCCTTACTTCTGTCTTTAAGTATGCTTTTCCACTTTTTTATTGTTACAGTACTTAAATCGAGGCTGTACCAGATTCTTTGCCAACAAAGAAACAGACAAGCAGATTTTGCAAAATCGCAAGAGTCCTGAGGTATGTTTTTATAGTCAGTTACGTTCTATTATTAAGTAATAATAGAGATAGAGTTGAAAGTGATTAGAATTTTACAGTGTGGAATGAAATGTTCATTTTACACATCTTTATAGGTCTGAAAGGGTACTCTCAAAGCTGCTGTATTCAGAACTCTGCTTTGGAGTTCAGTCCTAGAAATACATTTTAACATGCATCATAAAATCCCAAATGGAACAGTGTATATAAAATGGTTTCCTCTTCATTCTTACAATAATGTAACACTTAATAATGCAGCTTGTCTTCTGTGGAAAACGAAAATCTAAGATGTTTTGTAATTTTCTTTTTTAAAATCTTAACTGCTGGTAGGAATAGGTCAGAAGCAATGTTTTTTTCTGGAGCTGTTTTTACTACTTGGAGCTTTGAAATGATCCTCCAAACTGTTCTATAAATCACTAGTGCAACCTCACTTCTAGCCATGACTATATTCTCCTTGGTACATTTTAAATGTTTTTGTTTCCCCTTGCTATTAACTGCTATTTATGCCAGAGCATGGCATTTCCTGGATGAGAGTCTGAAGCTTCAAAACATTTGTATCTTCTTGCTCCATCTCTCTTTACATTTTTTAGAACTTGAATTACCAGAATTTGTTAGCACTTAGACCTTTGAGCTGTTCACATGAGGATACTGAAGAATTTGTTCTGAATTAATAGTATATATGAATTGGAAGTTGTTAAAACACTTAATTAAACTCTACTCTGTTCTCTAATAAAATTTTCATCTACTCATACTTAAAGTATGAAATTCACATTTGTGTAGCTGGAAGCTATTTCAAATATTAATCAAATCCATATTTGTGATTCAATAGCAGGGTAGGCTGCATACATATCTGACAAAAATACAGAAATAACTTCACTCAAGAGCCTCTTTCCATCAAGTGGCCATGCCATCTCTTTCGCAACTTTGTCTTGAAGCTCGTGCTCAACCATGAGAGACTGTGTAGATACTTCATTTGCTCAAATCAACATTGTCAGGTCTACCCCTGGATTTCTAGTGGTTGTATTATTGTAACACTGAGGATGTAATCCTGACTGTTGTTAAATGTAGGCTATTTTCTATAATCAGGGCTGGTGGAGAGTGACATCACTGTGAGGCAGAAAGCTGGTAGATACTTAATTCTTGTCAAGCATATAGGCTAGCATTGGGGAATTTTGCCTTAGTTTACCCAATTTGCCTTTAATGAAGAATTGTAGCAAGTAGACATAGAATATCAACATTCACTTATTTTTGCTACTGGAAGATGAACCTGTGCAATCTTCTGTTATTGATGTGATTTACAGGTGGGTGTTCTGTCATAAAACTTGTTTCCTAATGGACTTGAAATAAGAGAAGACTTGATTTGAAATAAGTGTTCGTCTAAATTAAAACATACTGAGAGTATAGTTCTGAAAATATATGACATGAAGTAGCAGAACATATGAGACCATAATACTTGTACATAACTGCCATATCCCTTTGAAGGCTCAATAAAGGATCAAATTTAAATTATATTTAAACCAAGCATAGCCATTTAAACAGGAAACATATTGCCTTGTGCAGGTTTTTAAATTGGAAATTTAGTATTTGCTCTGTCATTTTATAAAAAATATTAAATTTGTTTGAATAAAAATAGCTGGAATAATCAATTAATACTTCAATTATTTTTGTGTTTTCCTTATCAGGAAGATGAGGTGATCATTTTACATAATTAACATGTAGTTTAATGTTATTGATGTGCCTACATGTTGTGTGAAGTGAATTTTTCAGATGCATGTGGTGCTTTGTTTTGATAAAAATCATGTTAGCTTATTTGACGTTAACAAGGCTGTTTAGTTAATTATTCTCTTTAATTGAAAACATTTAAAAATAAGTGTAAAAACATAGCTCAGTTTGTGCATGTTCATGTAGTTTCCTGATTGCATGCAGATGTGTTACTTTCTACTATTTAAACTGGTTTATAGCTAAAATAGCTTTCAATATATTTAAATTAGAAAAACCAGCAAAATGTTAAAATTGGTATTTCAGAACATAGCCAGTATTCTTCAAACCCGTACAGCACTGCAAACAACTTTTCTGTTTCTTAATTACTAGCAAAAGCTAGCAAGTATATTTCTCTAAATAAGTCTGTTTAGAATAGGGATAACTGTCCTCTATTTATCCTGTACTCCTTTCCCGTGGCCTGCCATTCTGTCATCCTATTGCAAGGACCTCCATCTTCTTTCAGCTGCTTGGGGCTAGAAGGACTTCTTTGTATTAAATGCTCTGATAGCTCCCTTAGCCAAAGTCTTCCTTTCCCCTGCTCAGTATCTCATATTCCCCTGTCCTTAGCAGTCACATTCTCTCTAGCTTCTGCTTTCTGAATATAGTTTGAAGCTTGCTTTGAAATTTAAGTTTGAAGATCATGCTTCCAAGTATCAACAATTTAAAATAAACTAAGGTTCTTGTGAAGCCTATATTGTATGAAGAGCTCGAATCTCTACTTAGTTTGGCATGCTTTTGTATGCTTTTTGTTATGACGTATTCTTGGCTGGAAATATTTGCTTACATTTACTTTGCAGCACTTACATAGAATTTTTGGTTTTTCTTGTTTTATAGTATCTTAAAGAAGGTTCTTTGAAGGATCCACTGTTAGATGATCATGGAGATTTCAACCGAATGTGCACAGCAATGAAAAAGATTGGCCTGGATGATGAAGAAAAACTTGATCTTTTTAGAGTAGTGGCTGGTGTACTTCACCTTGGAAATATTGATTTTGAGGAAGCTGGGAGTACTTCAGGTTGGATGAAATATAAATTGTTTTTTGTAAAAATACTGAAAATGCCTCTTGATTAGAGATATTTCCTTTTCATGTGAACTACTGATTTAGAAAGCTTCTTTGTGTTCACAGGTAATTCAATCTTAATTCACCCTATTTCAAAGTCAAGTTTACCTGTTTGTTTTAAAGTTGCACTTTACAAGCTCTGCAAGCAAATAGGCTTTCACTGAAATTGTTCAAGAACTTGTTCAGTGAAAAGTTGGATATAAAGAAAAGAGCCATTTTGTGTCTCAAAACAATTCTTGTGTTTTAATTATAGCTTTAAAGTCCAACTTCTGTATAATGTCATGAAAATACCTTGAAATTAGAAATTAGCAACTCCATCTGTAGGGAAAGGCGTTATGTCCTTTGGCTTCCAAAAATAACATCATGTTAGTATTTTGAGATGTGAGAAAAAAAAGTTAAAGGAAAAACTTAGGTAAATATAACTTCCTAATTTTAAGACGTTACTCACAAGATAAAGTAGTACAAGTGTAGTTGGGACTTAATTGCAGAATGTGCATGAAGGTTGATGAAGGAGAGTTAATGTGTTGGGAATTGTCCTTCTTACCTTACTACTGAAATCAGCCTCTCTAAATTGAGAACTGCTGTCTGTATATTCCTGAAGGACTGGTTCCTCTGGGTCTGGATGTGCTACAAATACAACTATAGTAGAAAACATAAGTATGTAGGTCTATCTTGAGTTGCAAGATAGAGTGAAATTGGTTCTTCTTGGTCCTACTTCAAGTATGTATAGTTGTTGGTGCAGTTGTTTGGAAGAGCAGACCAAAGAACATTTTAAAAGGTGTTCTGAATTAAATGAATTAAATGAGTACTAACCTTACAGGTTCACTAGCTTCTGACCCCAAGTACAGAATCAGCACAGAAGTGTACAAAACATTCTGTTCAGAAGGGATCATGGGAGGGCTCTAGTCCCATGTGTCCTGGTCAAAGCAGGGCCAGTGCTGAATTCAGACTGGGTAGCTTAGGGTTGGCACATGGGTGGGATTTTTCTTCTTTTTTTTTTTTTTTAGATCTCTGTACTATGTAGATCAAATCAGAACCTCCCCAGTGTCAGTTTATGCTGTTGCCATCTTCATGAAGATGACTGAAATGAACATGATTAATGTGAATGAATCTGGGAAGATGCAGGTGTATAGAAGGGTAGTAGCTTCATGTAATTCAGCAGTAAGCTTCCCACAGAGCTTCCCTGTTTGGGCCTTTTGTGAGCTGCGACTTAGGCATTGATAAAGTGGAACAGTGAAAAAGGTGCAAATCTGAGTGGAGAGGCAGTCTGGGGAGGCAAATGAACAAGAAGAGTGGGAACCACTGATGGTGAGGAAAGTCAGGGTTTAGAAGAGGGAAGGTCAACAGAAAAGTTACATCCTCCAAATACTGAAATTCAGACACATGTTTTTCTGGAATAAATTTTTGAACTTCTAAAATGTAAATGAACTTCTAAAATGTAAATGAATGTATTGAATTTCTAAATTGCAAATACAGGTTTTGTTCTTCCCTCACCTTGTGTGTCTTCACACAGGGTGTGCATTCGAACTGTTCCAGGCAGTGTCTTACCAGAGACCCTCTAAAGTTCTGTTGCTGCTCTACTGTGAACAGGAGGAAATACATGTAAATAAATGCTAGATTTTACTAAAGCAGGTGGTGTTCCAGTTGGAGATTTCTGCTGGCTTAGCCCAGGCGCCGAGGCAGCAGAGCAGCAGGGAGTGCACCCCTTGGCTGTTTGTCTGCAACATGTACAGAGCCTTATCTGAAAAATCCAAGTGCCAGGAGTCTGCCCTAGCAGGCACTTCTGCTGCATAGCAAGGAAGCCTGAAGGATTACAGGAACATCTAAGTTCGAAAGTTTTAAGTCACTAGAGTTAGTTTGTAAGGCTTAGCACTTATGCATTTTGGGATAGTTCTTCCCTACAAGCAGGATGGTTTTTAAACAGCCTGGAAAATGTTCTAGAAATACGGAATTCCATGCATGTGTTTTGGGCGGGCTGTTATTTTTGTGTTTGTTTTGAGGGTTTCCTTGGGTTTTGAGAACTGGCTCTTCCCACTTAACGGGTCGGAAGTAATTTCCAGAGGCAAACGGTTGATTCCCTCAAGGCCGATGCTGACGGTGTGTGTCCGCAGGGGGCTGCACGCCGCGCGCGCGGAGCCAGGCGGCGCTGGAGCGCTGCGCGGCCCTGCTGGGCCTGGACGAGGACGACCTGCGCGGGAGCCTCACCTCGCGCGTCATGCTCACCACGGCAGGGGGCGCCAAGGGCACGGTCATCAAGTGAGTGACGGCACCGGCGGGGTGGGAACGGGGCCGGGGGCGTGAGGGGGGGCCGGGGGCGTGAGGGGGCCGGGGGCGTGAGGGGCCGCCCGCGCTGCCCCCGCCGCGGGCCGGCACCGCGCTGCCCCCGTCTTACCCACCGGCACAGTCGGCCCCCCCCGCGTAACCAGCTGCAGGTGAACTGAGGTGCACTCGGGCCAAGCGCAGCTGTCTAAAGCGCTTCCTTTAATGGTCTACCAAGCACAAGTACGCCCCCACGGTCCTACAGAAATCAGAGCGTGCCGAAGGCTAGCAGGCTTACCAGTGCTAGTCACTTTGAATAAGTAACTCCTGCGTTGTATAAAATCTCTCATGTGTCAGTGAGTACGCTGTGTGGCCAAAGTAAGTATAGCAGTCAGCCAGTTAAATCCACAGACTACACAGCAAATTTGATATGCTAAAAGATGTAACAGATACGTTGTATCAAGGAATGTTAATGCGGTCCTAAAGTCTTTCAGAAGACACTTGAATCTTTGTCATGAGGGCTGTACAGTGCTCCCGTGAGTGCTGCCCTGCAATAATTAGGGCTGGGATGCTTTAATTAGAGGACAATATATCCATCCTTCTTAATGTCTCAGTGAACAGTGTCCTTGTGTTTGTTACATCTAGTTCTTCTGAAATCAAGTTTCAACTTTAAAAACACCGCTGCAGTGTGGAATGTGCTGCTTTTTGCTGTTTTTGGTAAAAATGTAATCTTGACTGCAATGTTAATAACGTTTCCCAAAAACATTGTTAGAAAGTGTGTTACTTTGTTTGGCTTGGTGGTTTGGTTTTGTTTGGTTTGGTTCGGGTTTTTGTTTGTTTTTTTTTTTTTTTTTTTTTTTTCTTTTTTTCCTGAAGCTGTTATCAAGGTAACTTCCTAGGCACAGGAGCAGGATAGTGATTTCTTTCTGTATGCACATGGAGAAGGAATAATGGCAAAGAACATGTATAAACATGGTACCAGTGATAACATTTCAATACCATGAAATTTATGACTATTGCAAGACTGAGTTTTTTATGAAAATGACAGTACAGTTACCTTTTATTTATGAAAAACCTCTAGCTTCCACCACAAATTTTCTCTTGCTGAGATTGATCCTAGCATACAAGCTGTCAGGGGTGCTAACCAAGTTGTCTGCAAATGAACTGTGTATTTTAACATCTGGTTTTCTATGTCGAGTATATTCTAGAGTTCAAGGAAACACCACATTAAAAACTGAACTTGGACTAAGCAGTTTTGAGCACATTAAAAGCAGTTCTCTGTGTTCAGCTAAACGTATCAATCTTTTAGTTAGGAAGCTAATGAACGTTCACTTTTTGGAAGAATACGCGTGTGCTTTTTATTGACTTATGGAAACAATCAGATTTTAGTGAACTGGAAATACTTTATTCACATTACACCAGAATTTTAGTATATGAAACGCCTAATTATCTGTATTAATGTGGTTTATTTACATTCCTTGCATATTTTGTCTTTGGAAATTTATTACGGAAATTATTATTATGGAAAAAGTTCTAATGCAGTGACAAATGGTAAGTAGTGTTGGGGGGAGGGTGGTGTGTTATTCTGCCTTCAGTTAAAAGCTCAAGATCTAGACCTCTTAATAGCGTATTCAAAAGTCCATTTCTGGAGAGTAAATTCTTCTTCTCTCCCTGCCCAGTGTAAATTCCTCCTCTCTCTCTCCCACCAGTTACTAGAAATTGAGGGCTTTGGGTAATTATCATCTTGCTGCCTTATCAGATGATATGGAGAGTTACAAGTAATTTTTTCCCTTCATTACAACCTTTATGTGTAGGAAAATGTTGGTCTTGCAGGAAAAAGTGTTTCCAGTGAAAAATATTGACCAAGTTTTTACTATTTGCTCTTTTCCAGACCATGTCTAAATTGACAGCAAAATCCTTGATATGTTCATCCAGGACCACCTTTATCAGTATTGTGGATAACATTAGAGTTGAAAATTACACATTATACAGTACAGATGGTACTCATAGTAATGCATGGCAATATGAGCATTGAGATTTTGAAAGTCAGTAACATTTTTTACTTAATTCAGGTTGTGATGCACAGTAATTGCTGATCTTTCTGTTGACTTACTGCTTACCTGGTTATTCTCCATCTTCCATTTGTGTTTTTTAATTCTCTTCAGCTTACCACCACCCACTCTCCTTTACTGAGATATATCATGTGGATTTTTACATTATGAATTTTTCAAAATAATTTTGTATGCTAATCTTGCTACCAAGATTTTCTGCTTTCTTAATTCAGTATTATTAGCCCAGTTTTGAGAATACCCTTAATTTCACATTCCTTTTAAGTGAAAGTATTAAATAGAAACAAAAGGGCTTAGAAGAAATTGTGTCCATGTCAGATTCAGATGACACCCCACTGGAAATGCTCTCAGTGAACTGCTGATTTAGCCTCTGAGAACAGATTAGTTTTGGCTGTTGTAAATATAACACATAGATAAAGCTTGTCTGTATAGTTTCCTTTTGAGAGTGATTGGTGGGACATATCAAGCTACCACCATTATAAGGCATGCCCTGTCACCACTTCTCAAGTGAAACCGTCAAAGAAGGTTTCTTAATTTTTGTTACAGCTTGTAGTTTTCTTTGGATTAAAACTGTAAAGATTTTCTGATCAGCATATTTATCCTGATAAGCCTGCGGTGTTATTAGCAGTTTGCAGTTTCAAAAGTCTGCAAACGCAAGAAGCTATGTTTTTGTGCCAGCAGATCTTATTTTTCCCCAGTGTTTTATTTTGGGGGTGTCAAAAATGAGTTCAGCAGACTCCTTACAATATCTCAATGATTAATGCATTAAGCCTCTTTTGTTAGCATTTTCAAAACTTGTGCATCTAAAAGCAAACATACTCTAATAAATACACCAATATCATCTTCTCCTGTGGCTTACTGCATGTACAAGGAAAGTGGATTGGACTGTTTTAGATACTGGTTAAATAGACATCACTTTTTCTATGGTAGTGTGGTTTAGAAACTACTTGACTGCTATCAGTATTAGGGTTTTGACAAGTACATTGTTTTATTTTGTTCCAGCAACCCAAAGAGCTAGTCATTTCTCTCTCTTTCTTAGAGACCTTTTGTGTGCAAGTAGATCATGTGAGTCCTAATAGGTCACAGTGAATAAATAGCTCGGCTGAAATCACTGTGCTCAGAGTATAACAAAGGCTTTGTTCTGCTGGGCACAGTGGAGCCAACAAGGAACAGTAGGAGGGTGATGCTAAATGCAATCTCTCTGAATTTTATTAAATACTCATGTGCAGTGAATTGCCAGGGGGACTTGGCTACACTACGTCTATCTGTCCTTGTTTCCCAAAACCCCATAATAATTACCTTGTTGGATTATGTTTTTGCCATCCATGTGAAGTGTGTTTACAGAGAGAAATAATGTGTTAGGATTCAAAATCTGGTGTTTCTCCTAGACTGTAAATGTGCTACTGTGCTATTCTCTTGCTCAGTTTCTTCCTTTCCAACAAGACTTTCAAAGAGGACTCCATCATCACAAACTAAATTATTTTACAGGGTGAAAAAATTAATTTGTATCATTTCAGGCCCTCCAGCTTCTTCTGCAGTACATTTTCTACCAAAATGCAGTTTTTTTAGTGTGCTACTGAAGCCTCAGTTGGAAAAGATTTTTCAAAAAATACTTCTCTGCATTTTTTTGAACTTAAGTTTTTCTCAAATTACAAATGTGCTGGTTAGATTCTTTAATTAAGTGGAGTATTTAACTAAGTAGACTTATTTCATCCAGGCTACTTTATTTATAAATCAGTAACCATATTGGGTGACAGTTATTGATGGATATTGCTTCACCTGCTCTCTCTCCCTCAGTTGTTGTCAATCATGGGCAAATTATACCTATTTCTAATTGAAGTTTATTTGTTCTGGAATATATTTGGGAACTGCATGGACTTATCCACAGGCTAAATCTAGCCCATCAGTGGCTAGGTCTCAGACTCTAGATCAATGGAAACCTTGCTGAAGCAGTTGGCATGAGGACCAACAAGGGTTTTTCTTGCAGCCTTAACAAAGTGCTTAGAATTTGGAAAAATTTTTCATTATTCCGTTCAAGTAGCTGATACATGGAGGAGAGTAGAAGAAGGTGAAATGGAGGAAGGACAATTTATCTTTTCATGTTCAGGCAAGAAACAAGAGGAGGAAAGAGATTCATTTTTCTTTGTGCATACCAAAGAAAAGGAAGAGCTGAGGGAAAACAAGTTTGTGAGAAGAAAGTTACTTGTTCTGAATGTCAGTTCTGTGATAGGGCTCTTGCGTATCTACTGTCTCAGTGCGTTTTTAGCATTATTTTGTGGTTCTGAACTTTCAGTTGAGCAAAATGCGTTTCAGAGTTACATTTTCTCTCCATGTGTGTTTGCTGCATACTATGAAATTTAACAAGAAGGGTTTGTGCAGTCTTCAGAATTGTACTTAATAATGGCAGAATTTGCCATTTTGAAAACCAGGACCATTTTGTAAATATATGCTTTAGCAGTACAACTATTTGTCATGTTGTTTAAAAAAGTAAGTGAAAAACATAAAAGATTTTAATGTATTGTATTATGTAATAGCTCTGCAGCTGACGTAGGAATTAGTATTCTGATCTCTTAAACGTATCAGAACAGAATGCAAAGGTACCTTCCTTCTATTTATAAGCTAAGATTTCTGTCAGTACTCATTACCTTAAGATAAGATAGATACTTAGTGGAAGACGAGATTGTGTGTTAAAGCTAATTACTATCTAATATTATGTAGCTGCAAGTGTCCTTTGGGAATGGAGTCTCTGGTTCTGTGCCTTACCAGTCACAGTAGAAAGTGATCTCCATCACTCTAATGATTCTGCATCAAAAGTATTATCCTTGAAGAAATAAAAAAAATATTAGTTAGTTTAGTGCTTATGAATTCTGGGAAGTGATGGAAATGATGCACTATGTGTAAGCTGTTGCTGTGGTTTAACCCCAGCTTGGCAACTCAACCCCACAAAGCCACTTGCTTACTCCCTGCCAGTAGGATGGGGAAAAAAATTGGAAGGGTAAAAGTGAGAAAACTTGTGTGTTGAGATAAAGACAGTTTGACAGGTAAAGCAAAAGCTGCACGTGCAAGCAAAGCAAAACCAGGAATTCATTCTCCACTTCCCACTGGAAGGTCAGTGTTCAGCTCCCCAGGATAGCAGAGCTTCATCAAGTGTAGTGGTTACTTGGGAAGACAAAATTTCAAATTCTTAACATCTTTCCCGTTTCCTCCTTCTTCTTCCAACTTTTATTGCTGAGCATGATGCCATATGATACATAATGTCCCTTTGGTCGGTTGGGTTCAGCTGTCCTGGCTGTGTCCCCTCTCAGCTTCTTGTTCACCCTCAGCCTCTTCACTGGTGCAGTGGGGTGAGGAGCGGAAAAAATGTCAGAGCAAAAACTAAACTATAGGCTTTATTCTAACAAAACAAGTCATAAAAAAATAGTTGAAATATATTTTGTAGATGGGGATTGTCAATAGAGTTTCTAATTATCTAGTAAACAATTACAAAAGCATCTGAATCTCATGTCTACTGATGGTAACAAAACATTATTCTTGTTTTACAGGTAAGATAGTCTAACTTGACAAGAATGTTTCATACCTTGGCCTAGAGATCAGGGGGGTTTTTTTAGGTCCTAATTTACAGTATTGGAAAGGCTGTTTTTAAGTTTAGAGTCTAATCTCAGCATTTAACAGTAAGGAATTCTGAAAGATAAGATCTGTATTTTGCTTTTTTAGGGTACCCTTGAAAGTGGAACAAGCAAACAATGCTCGTGATGCCTTGGCTAAAACAGTGTATAGTCATCTGTTTGATCATGTAGTGAAAAGGGTAAACCAGTGTTTTCCATTTGAAACTTCTTCTTTCTTCATTGGAGTTCTAGATATAGCTGGTTTTGGTAAGTATACTTAAAATAATTTCTAGTTGTCACTTTTTCCCATCAAAGATTCAATTATAAATTCTGTAATGAAGAGCGGGAGGGTTTTCCTTTTGGTGTTGGTGGTTCCTGTAAAGATTTTGCTGTCTTTGGCTCACTGAAATTCAAAATAGGGCATGTTTTGTGGTGTGCTCTAGTCCTGCTAAGGTTGTCCAGGCGAACAGTCTTTGGTTTTCAGGTCTTTAGAGCTATGATATCCTGTGCCAGCCTGTTGTAACATAGATGCCTGAGGATATATTGGTACAATTTCACTGTATGATAGCATCTTGCTTTGGTTTGCTGCCAGCTGTCTGTCATTTGTCTTAGAAATATCATTTGCTGCTGTATTTTTAGATATCTTGTGTACAACTTGGAAATCTGTAAAAGATTTCATTTTACTGAAAGAAATGGCTATGGATCTGAACACATCTTTAAATAATAGCACTGTGGAGCTTCTCTTGTTTACTATTTAATATAAACTCCTGGAACACTCTTTTATCATGAAAGTTTAACTTCTGTCTTCCAGAGTACTTTGAACACAACAGTTTTGAACAATTCTGTATAAACTACTGTAATGAAAAACTGCAGCAATTTTTTAATGAAAGAATTCTGAAAGAGGTATGATATATTTACTGTTATATTTGAGGAATTTCTTTTGTTTTTGCTGAAGGGATACTTAAAGTAGCACTGCTTTTCCTAAGATTACACATTATGTTTGAATTAAAAAAAAAAAAATCAGTTGACATTCTGTGTGATATCTGGTTGTGTCAGAAAAGAATATGGAATTTTGAAAACCAACAATATTTTTTTCTTCATTTTTAACCGCTCATTAAAATGAGGTATCCAGAGATTGGATAATCGCTAATATGTAACAGGAATATTTAATTGAACAGGCTTACCATTAAGGTGATAAAGTTGGACTATATTAAGCTGTGTAAGGAAATTCTCAAATGTGTGTTGATTCATGTTATATTTTTTAAACTTACTTCATGTGTATTAAAAAAAATTATTTCTTTTTTGATCAGTAAAAAAAGAAATTGAGAGTGGTGTTTTCTCTTTTCAATTACTTTTTTTTAACTTTAGGAACAAGAACTTTACCAGAAAGAAGGCCTGGGGGTTAATGAAGTTCGTTATGTAGATAATCAGGACTGTATAGGTATGTACTTCTTGAATTATAAAGCTTTTTGTTAGTGTCATGGGGAAAAAAGCTTCAAGCGCAAGAGGCGAAATATGCATAGCACTAGTAATTATATGGTTTTATATATAGCCTCATTCAATTCACAATCTTAAGAGTTCATAGGCATTGCTGCAGTACAAGCATTAGCAGTTTCATCCTTTCCACAGGAAAAAAAGTATGTAGTAAAAATTGCTCTTACAAGAACAGTTACACAGATAATGGAAAAACGTTGCAAAACTGTGAGTTTGTGTTTAATAGTATCAATAGCGTGAATTTCTGTGCCAGCTTTCAAGGGCTTCAGTATATGCATGTGAGAGGTCAAGGCAATGCACTTGTTATAAGTTGTGAAACCACCACTGTATGCTCAAATCTGGTCTGCCTTTCCTAAAACAAATTTCTGTTTCTCACTTGATCATGTTATCAAATGGAAATATTAACCTTTTTGTTTTGACATGTGGTGAAATGTGGATGAAAACGTTAAAAAACTCCCTCAGCAATCAAGGCAATCATTGCATAAAGACCTATGATCATACTGTGGGAAGACTTAGGCACCTTTTGGATGACTAATTTCAGCTTGAGACCAAGAGTTAAAATCAAACAATTGCTTCCTGATCTTTTTCTCCCATGTCCCACAAGTTAGAGTTAGAACTTGCAGGTTTGATGGATATCCTGTACATACCAATTAAGATATATAGAATTAATTTGCCATGATTTCTTGTATTTTGTTTAATGGCTTTCCCTAAGTACTTTTATACAGAATCAGATCAGCAGCATTTAGATGGGTAATGTTTAGTTCTGATACTAGTTGATCTATTCAATTTTTGTAAATATATGTATTTTTAATTAATAGATTTGATTGAAGCAAAATTAGTAGGTGTACTGGATATTCTGGATGAAGAAAATCGTCTTCCCCAACCAAGTGACCAGCATTTTACTTCAGTTGTGCATCAAAAACACAAGGACCATTTCAGGCTCTCAGTAGGTTTATTTTTGTTGTCTGTCTTGCTTTAATCAAACAGTTCTTGGAACAGTTGATAGTAACACTTCAATTTAATGAAAACCTTTCGTAAGAAATCTCATACCACCCAGTCTGCACAATCTGTACCTCTTTGTTAAGGACAAGTTTGGTTATTAAATTTGATGAAAAGTTCACAGAAGGCTTCAAACAATTCTAATATCCTGCTGAAACTAAAGCCATATTCTTCACTTACATTTGAAGTTTGTTAGCATGTGAAGCATGAAAAGGAAGTAAAAACATATTTTAATTTAGATTATTTCCTATCAGATGAGTTATTTTGTTGTTCTTTTCAAAAATTGCTTGCTTTGGAGAACATTCGACTCATGTCTAGTGTCTAGCAAGCACTTCAGAGATGAAAATAGGAATCATACTAGGAAAATGTTTTTGTTTAGTTTTTAACATACAGCATTGTGTGGAAGATTAATGCAAATTGTTGCAATTTATATACATGAATTCTGTTGATATTAAAAAAAAGCTGAAAAAATGCAAGCAGAGGAAGCCATCCTTTATCATCCATTTACCAAAATTGTCATCCATTTGCCTTTCATAAAGTTTCCATTTACTCCTGCTTGCCTGAATTGTTGTGCAATGAAACATTTTGGTGGTATGTGTGTGATCAGCTGGGTTCTTGCCTAATAAGAGATACCATCTAAAGCCATATCTTAAACTTCTGTCTAATCCTATTCATATAACAGGGCTGTTCATCAGCTATCAAATGAATGATACAGAAAGTGTTGATTAAAGAGAAAACCAAAATCAACTGGCTGGCATTAGCAATCCTGGTGACTTGTATTTTCAATGCAATGTATTTAAGAGTGCAAAAGAGTTTGAAATTAGGTTTTTGGAATATCATGGTTTGGACAGGAATGGTGATGATCATCACACTTGTACTTACAGGAAATATGATTTTTAACACCTAGTGTTCCTGGCAGATCATGGTGGTGTTCTAAGGAAAAACTATTTCTTAGTCTCCATTGTAATACTTCTTTGTAATTCAACTTCTTAATTCCAGATTCCTAGAAAGTCTAAATTGGCTGTTCACAGAAATATCAGAGATGATGAAGGCTTTATTATCCGACACTTTGCAGGAGCAGTATGCTACGAGACGGTAATTTTACCTATGGAACACTATTTTTATTGTGTTTTGTAGAACAGTTATATTGTTTCAGCGTATATAGCTTAAATGACAAAATTTCCTTTGATCAGAAAAGAAGTTCAAAAGTTGATGAGTCTTAACTTTGAAACAAAATTTTTGAGTATTTGACAGTTCCTTTTAACTTTTCAGGTTACAGCCAGTTTTAGTGTCATGTTTTGTGTAAATGTTTGTTTCAAATCTATAGGTAATGGTGTCAATATTATATGTATTGTTTCACAGTCTACTGCAAATCTTGCATCAAAAGGTGTTTAAATCCTGGGGAGCAAAATAAACAATGTGAAATAAAAGTATTGTTAGACCGAAGAGTACCTCTTTGGAAGCATGATTATCCTTGTACACAGTCCCTGTCATACTTTGTATTTTCCATTTCTACTGGCAATGGATTCATTTGTGTAAAAATACAAAATACCTGAAATTGCTACCCTCAAAATACGTTCCAGATTCTTGTGCTTTTTTGACTATTACTTATTGTACAAAAACATTGTAGGACCTGAAGCCAGTATCTAGACCATCAATTTTCAAAAACAAGAGTTTAAAATAAAATGAAGATCCATAAAGGTTTGTTATTCTGGTCTGTATAAGTCCAGCATGTATGAAGGAAACTACTTCCAAAGTTGGGGTTATTTTGTCAATTGAAAAAATTTACTTGAAGGGTTTGTCTTCATGTACTTCAAAATACTCCCAATAATAGTAATAATTGCTATGTTGTTTTGAAATTGATGCGTTCTGTAGGTCATTTTACAAATAAGGAAGGTGAAGGTGTTACCTGCATGATTTTTCTGAGGTTGCTCAGAGTAGATACCAAAATAATAAATGAAATTGGAATTCCAGTAAAATTGGAGCCAATTTTTATTTGTTCCAGGTGCTCTATTTTTAACTGTGTACCTCATCATGATACACTAACAATGCCTTAAAGTGTCTTCAGGAGCAGACAAGACAGATTTGATCACATAAACTCTGCTGTCAGAGCTAATCAGATCTATGAGGTCCAGAAACTGTTAATATGCTTGACTTATCCTCTCCCTCAGAGGGACTTTCTGAGCTTGGGCCTTAAAACTTTTGGACAACAGCTGCCTTGTAGTACTTCCATTATTTGGTTGGTGTTTTTTTCCCTCACTGCACTTCTGGCAGCTCTCAGAGTCTGATTTGGGGTGAGGACATGTATTTGGTTGCATCCATATTCCTGTCTTGTCTCTTCATGGCTGAAGTAACCTTTGCAGGCCTGTGTTTTTGCTTTGATTCTTATCACCATTTAGGACCTTTTATGGGGTATCTGGCAAATTGGCATTTTCTTCAAAGTAGTCTTGGCCTCTTCTGTTCATTAATATCAAAGTCTCTATTAAGTTGCACCAAAAGCTCTTGAGGATTTTATTAATGTGAAATTGGATACTGGTGTATTGATCTCCAAGTTTCAATGGAATGTGTTGTTCCTAAGTTCTCAAAGTTAGTGATCCAATTCAAATAAACCAGATATATAAAGTTTGTAGGAAGGGACAATATGTTTTATTAAATCAAGTATCCATAAATAGTCATAGTACTACTAAAATAACCTGTTTTCATTTCATTTTCCAAACTGTGTAAAAGTACCAATTAAAGTATGCATGTTAATTCCCATTTCACAACAGATCTTAAGTGTATTACAAGCAGTGAGGAATTAAGCTTCTCCAAATTCCCAGGTGCTGATGATATGCTGAGTGCTGGAAATGGAAGAAGTCATTGACAAAAAAACCAACTGATCTCTTTAAAGGCACCAAACCTTTCTTTGGTTTCATAATTCCAACAACACCCTTCAAATTTAAGAATGTCTTTTCTCTCTGGCATTTTGTGTATCCACTTGAAAAGTTGTTTGAAATAATATATGAATATTTGCCCCACGTGTTCTTGCTGATTTTTGAATTAAGTATGTAACTTAGTTTCCTTTAGTTTTCTCGTTAGACTAAAGTAACTTGGGCAGTAAAACAAATGTGATTTTATCTCTTGGGTTGTCTTTTCAGATGCAATTTGTGGAAAAAAACAATGATGCTTTGCACATGTCCCTTCAATCTCTTATATGTGAATCCAAGGACAAGTTTGTTCGACAGTTGTTTGAAGCTAGCACTAACAACAACAGGGATCCCAAACAAAAAGCTGGGAAACTCAGTTTCATCAGCGTGGGAAACAAATTCAAGGTAACACTGTATAGCAAAGAGTCTTATCTTCTTGAAACCTATGCCAGTTTTAAGTTACTTGAAGTGAGTAGAATGTAAGGTTGGGAGAACTAGCAGTACTTTGAGATTCAGAAGAAAATTTGGTTAAATAGATGGTTTTCTTCTGTTGAATTATAAGAAACTGTTATATACAATCTACATAATTTTGACAGAAATGCATAGCAATCTTTCACAATAGTCCTTACAGAGATTATACAGCGATTTTTAAGTCAGAATCTTGCAAAGCCACATGGAAGTCCTTATTCAAAAGGTTTTGAGATTTAAATTTGGATTCTGTGGACTTTAGGAAGTTCTAGAGTGACAAAATGTGTTCTTCCATCCTATTGTAATTGTGCCTTCTAGAAGATGTATTGATTCACTGCAGTTGGCCAAACTCTCAAAATTCAATACCTAACCTAACCACTGTTTTTCCTTTTCTGAAATATATACATAGTCATGGCTTACACAGGAAGATATTCATTGTGCTGAATGTTTCCTTTCTCAATACCTAAATCTGATGCTTCTCATTTTCTCCTTTCTTCTGATGTCATAAAGCTGACCTTCAAACCTTGTCTTCTGCAAATGTTTTCTGCATCCTTTTCTCATTCAGCAATTTTATTTTAGCTGGATTATTCCAGCTCAGGATGGCTAGAAAGAGAACAATAGGGGAATTAAGAGAGGAAAAGCAGGCACATCGTGGGCTGCAGGTAAATTTTTCAATCTCATGGATTTACAGTTGGTAGAGCTGCAGCAATTTCAGCAGGAGCTCTTTTCAACACGTTTGGGCCAGATCCAATGAAGGATTGTATGCCTTCAGGTCAAGTGCTGAAGCAGTTTTGGTATGCTACCTTACCTAGGGCAACCAAAAACCCACCTCATGTTCCCAGCTGGACTCTTTACACAGTCCCTGGGGAACACAGGTGTTTCAGATAATCCAAAGGCCTTCATGTAGAGTGAGACACTACCAGTAGCAGAAGAGTGTTTCTGCATTTCTGCTCTGTATTAAGGTTAAGTACTGAATCAGGATTGCAAGATAAATTCCTTCTTGCATAATCATATCTTGTGGCTATCATTTGGAACTGTTTTCTAAAGATGCAGGGGCTGAAGAACAGGAAGGATATGGTAGCAGCACTCTTGCTTTTCATAGCAATAGTATTCTGCTTCAGGTCTATATTGTATTCAGTGTTCTATGGCTATTTTATTCCTGTAGTGAGTGCCAAGTTATTGGTCAGTCTGACAAAGGGTGTTCTTGTTACACCCTTCTGGAGTTGTTTGGTTAGGTAGCCAGAAATAAAATTTTAACGGGGCCAGGAAGAGTAGGAGACGGAGCCTGACTTGTAAGGTAGTGGTTTTGGCATTTAACCGGGAATTGGGCAGACTGCTCTCTTGGGTTTTGCTCTGATGATTCTTTTTAACTCCTCCCTATTCTGTAGTGGTTGTTGAATTAAACTGTAGCAATTGGTTTAATATAAAATACATGATCATCAGGTAGACTGAAAAATTGCATACAGGTAAGCCATGGCCTGAGGAAACCTTGCAGCCATGAGTCTGCTGTAAGTGAAGCTAGGATCCACAATTTTTTAGATGACATCAACTGGGGGGATCTTTTGAGATAGTTTCCACTTCCTTCCATCTGAATTTTCAATTTCTCTTGAGTTTAGCACCCCATGTTCAGGTGATACGGGCTTGTGCATTATACCACTGTCCAAGGAGAGGTGAATTAGAAGGGAGGCATTTTTAAAGTTAAGCAGCAATGTAGTGGGGAACTTTTTGGGATTTCCCTTTGAACTTTGGTGTTCACCCCTCCACCTAGAACAATTAATGTCCTCTTTGGATCTGGCCCATCAATCTTTAATTCTTTCAATGTTTTCAAGTTTAATGGCATTTGAATGTATGTGTTACTTCCAATAATTCATTTAGTGTTACCTTCCCAGACACAGCATGTGATGCTGATGAACACTAATAGCCTTGAAAATTTCACTTCAGATGACATCAAAATAAGGTCTTTTATCTTACTAGATATTTCATCTCTTTAAGAATAAGAATTCTTAGTACATTAATTTGTAAGTCAGTTTTCTGAACTACTGAAATTAGAAGTTCTTTTAATTATATCAATTATTAGATGATGTTGAAAGGACTTCTATTTATGAAATCCTTCACACATCCCTTCCTTATAACTAATTAAAATTAATTGTCATAAATCAGTTGAGAAAATAATGATTAATCATCAGATCTCTTCAAGATTATTTGAAATGATTTTACTGTATGCTAATGATGACTTAAATTGTGACAACTCAAAGAGCAGCTGTTTTAGCAATATGCTTTACTCATATACACATTTTGTTGGAGAAACTCACCTGACAATAGCTCTGGCTTATTTCTTGTCAAATCACAGAGTATAAGGAAGGGGTATTTTTCCTCAAGCAGAAATGTATTTTGTTGATGGAAATTAGTCTGTCCCGTGCAAACTTAAGTGTTTTGAATTTAAGAAAACATAAGTGTTATGATCAAGCTGAAATATAAAGAGTATGTGTAAGTGAGAACTGAGCAGGAGGTTATTAGTGTTTGTCATGCTTCTTGTGGCACTGTTTCTAACCATATCCATGTTAAGTTGAAAAATCCCAAACCAATTTTATCTACCAGAAGGACAACTGGCAGCTGTAGGTGATGCACACTACCCATACAAATCTTGTTTCTTGGATTCAAGGTAATGGAAAGATCTGGCTAAAAAAAATTAGTCAAAAGTCAGATCCTTTGAATTTTGCTTCCAGTGCTGAAAATGAATATATTAGGACATAATGAATTTTGTATTGCTGCAGTCTATATACTTCAAGCTTGCTAATAAACTATAAAGGCTGGCCCAGCAGTAATCTATGTGGCAAAACAGACACATCTCTAAAGTAAAAATATTGCCATTTTCCTGATGTGGTTTTGGAATATTTTAGGTCCCTACCAATTACTTCCAATAGCAATTTTAATTTGTTTTCTCTGATAGCCTTAAGTCTCTGGTTATCCTGAAGACTTGATTCCAAATAATATTGCAGTCTTTCCTCATCACAGTATATTTAAATGCAACCTCAGTAAGTGTAATTTTAAAATTGTAGTTTTTTTGTCATCAACAGAGAATTAAAAAAAGTTGGAAGCTTGGAAATAAAAATACATCATTGCAGATAAATGTTGACTTAGCTTCAAAAAAACCCACTAGAAAACCCTGAGAATATATTTTCTGTGTTAATTATTTAACATACAAATAATGCTTGTTATAGATTAAATTTGGGATTTCACGATTTTTCAGTGGTTTTTTTTTTTAATGATTGCTGATTGGTCTCAGTTTTTTTAATAATTTTATTACATAGTCATTATTTTTTATTTCTCCAAAGGGACGTGCATGTTTTTTTGATAACTGTGTCGTAGTAAGTGACCAGTACATGCAGTATAGTACAATTAAATACAATCAATTTCCTCAGGGCCCTTCATGCACACTTGCATGATTTCATTAATGTTTGGTTTATCAGTTCTGTCTCACTAACAATGAACATGCATGCAGTAATGCTGTACCTCTATTTGGTGTGTATATTTCTGTACTTGCCATGGTAAGGCTCTTGAAATACCTGTTTTCTTTTACAGACTCAGTTAAATTTGCTTCTTGAGAAGCTTCACAGTACTGTAAGTATATATACAGATGTGGGTTCACAGTTTTCTGATGTAAGGCAAAATAGATTATCTCAATATTATGGCTTACAATAAATGTAATTAGTAATTGCTTTGGAATTTGCAGCTACATGGCACTTTGGGAACATCTTGCTGTGCATGTGATGGTTATTGAGTTACTTGAAAAAGGAAAACCCACCACCTTCAAAAAAGTTGTAGAATGAAAGTTAAACAATTTAAATAAGCAATATGAAATCTGTCTGTGCTGCAATCTCCTTTTTTGTCACTTTTACTTCTTTCTGTGCATTGGTTATCATTGATGACTAATTTGCAGAAAATTTAGAAATACTACTTAGAAGTAATTTATTTAAGAAGTAATTTATCATTAATTACTGTTTCCAAATTCCACAAAGCCATTAAAAATACATTTTTTCATTCTGCTTTTTTGATAGGCTGTAAATGCACAGATGGTCAAAGAACCTGAGCCCCGTAATGAACATTTGTTCACTGATGTGACCTGTAGAAGACTGAGGCACTTTAGTGCTGTGACTGTAGAATATAATGAGGGTAGTAGAATCTAGAGTCATAAATCATGGATTGTATACATGTTAAGGAGAATAGTTGAGTGAAAATTCAACAAAATCGAGGATCCAATTAATAGCTTGAGCATTGATATCAGTTATATCAAGACCAAGGTTACAGTGCAGAGCTGATATACGAGAGAAAAAAGAATGGGGCTGTGACTTGATTGTCTTTAAGGCCCTTTCCAGCCCTTTAACATTCTATGATTCTACGATAATGTCAGCATTTCTCTTTTAGAATACTATTATTTTGTATCTTCCCCCCACCCCCCCCACCCATAAGTCTGAAATCATTATGTGCTATTTTAGGAGTTTTAAAAATGTGTAGATTTTGCTAACTTCTTGCTTTGGTCATAGGGGTCCAGCTTTATTCGCTGTATCAAACCTAATCTGAAGATGACAAGTCACCATTTTGAAGGAGGACAGATCCTCTCTCAGCTTCAGTGTTCAGGTAATGTATGCCTCTGGTATTTTTGCCTCGGATTTTTACTTTGGGGAATATATATTAACCTAAATTTGAAATCTGTGGGATGAAAGCAGTATTTCCTTGCTTGAACTGTTTTCTAGAAGATAGGTGATTTATGCCTTATGAACAGCTATTTAGATTTTTAGTAACTTTCTATTTTAGTCAATAGAACCCTAGAAAAAATTCATTTGAACTGCCATTAGGCCTCTTCTTCGCAAGAAGAGTTGATGCAGTTTTTGTCAACTGTGTTTTTATTATACTGAGAGGTCAGACATCAGGTGCATATGTAAGAAGCTATGTAGCCATTTTTGGGTACATACATTTCGATTTCCTGACCTGGAGCTGAATCCAGCTCTTTGTTGTTGCCTGTTGCACTGTTAAAGGGCACCAGTTCAGTCTGGGACAATGGAATTTTAAATTTCTCTGGCAGTTGAAGTGTTAGAAACTTGTGTGCATTTGGAGGCAGTCAGTGTTAGCTGAGATATCTAATAATTGAAGCACACCAGTGTTCTTTGATTTTATAGATACTATGATAGCCTTTAATCATACTGGTTTACTTTCTCAAAAGTTTATTTATATCACTACTAACTGAACATCCAACATGGACACAATGCTGCATCTTCATTATTCTTGAAATGTTAGATGCTTTCCAAATTTACAGCTTTATTTGCTCATGCCCCACTGAACTTTTTGAAAAACAAAGACTTAGTATGAACAAATTAAATTTCTGTTGAAAGCAAATATGCAAAAGATTAAGTTTTAAGACAGCAAACACAAGTTAAGGGCTAACTTGAAAACTTACTTGCAGCCTTGCTTGATAGGGTTATGTGAAGTAGCGGGTAAAAACTGGTATGGCTTATGCTACTGAAGTAATTTGAATCTTACTGACTGTGTCTGGGCTTCACTGGTGTCCTAGTTGCAGCTAAAATGTCGTAACATTATTCAGGACATTAAAGTTACATCTTAGCAGCTGATACCTTGTATTTCAAGTACACTAAATCTTCTAGCGCTGCATATGTATTTGATGTTGCATCTGCACCATGTCTCACAAATACCGTTCACATGATTTAAATAAAAACCTGGTTAGGCATTATTTGGTGGTTTGGGGTTAGGGTTTCTTTTCTTCCCTTTAAAAATGAGCATTTCGAATGTGCTGAAAAACAAAAAAAAAATTTAGAGGGAAATATTAGGAAAAAAGTCCTATGCACGATTGAGTGTTACTTACCTCTCAAGTAGGGAGAAAACTATCGGTTCTTCTCATGTGTTCAGTATTAACTTTTTGTGGCTGATCACATCATCAAAAAATGCTTGAGGTCTGATCAAGTCCTAGCTGGACTTTGTGGTTTAGTCACTGAACAACGTCTTTGAGTCTTATGTCATAAACTAACTGGTTATCACAGAATTCACTGCTTAATTTGCATGTTACTGATCCCAGCTTTTGTACATGTGTCTCTGTGAATTTAGGGATGGTGTCAGTTCTGGATTTGATGCAAGGTGGTTTCCCATCACGAGCTTCATTTCATGAACTATATAATATGTACAAGAAATACTTGCCTGAAAAATTGGCTCGACTGGACCCTAGGCTTTTTTGCAAAGTAAGAAAGAAATTAATTCTTCTGCATCATTCCAGAGAGAAAATGTATTGTAGCATTGGTTTTTGTGGTTTTTCGAAGGAGGCGGAATATAATCCTTTCTGTTTTCTGTGTTTCAGGCCCTATTTAAAGCCCTGGGACTGAATGAAAATGATTACAAATTCGGTCTAACCAAGGTGTTTTTTAGACCCGGCAAGGTAATCTTTTTCTTGGAGTTCATGATTATGAATCTTAGAATAATGTCAGTTTGAAAGGACCTTTGAAGGTGACATTGTTTAACATATTGATCACAGTGTGGCCAACCTAAATAAGGTTGCCCAGGATTTTTGTAAATAATTTTGTTCATTTTCTTGGAAAAAAGCACAGTATTAGTACCGATACAATTGGTTTTATAGTCTTGTTGCTGATGCTACAGTATTTCTAAAGCAATGCTTGTAGTCCAAGAATTATGTTGACTTTTAAAAAGAGGAAGTCAGAGCCAAGAAGAAATATTTTCTAGTAAAATCTGTTTATACCTGAAATCTTTCTGTGATTTTAAGCATTGCTGCTGCTATTCAGAGAAAGGAGACGAAGTAGAGGGCTATTGTGATGAGAAAGGAAAATTATTGTAATCCCAGAAGAATGTTCTTCCTATCATATAATTACTGAAAACAGAAGTGCAGGATTTTCAGAAAATGTTTCCTTCAGTGGGAACCTTATACAAAAGTTAAAAATTGAGACGTGCTTTCAGCTTTTATTTTTTTCCACAGATATATAATTAGATGTGTCTTGAAGTTGTGGAAGGCCAGAGTTCATTTCCAGGATGTAGAAAAACAATTGATTTTAAAAAATTTTGGCAAGAAATAGTTTTGGTGATTAGTAAATGTTTATATTATTCAAAATGCCAAGTGTTGGACATCCATAAAACAAACAAAAAATCTGCAGTTGTCATTTCTGTTATCATTAAACAATAAAGTGTAAAAAAATGTACTTGCTCACTTTAATTGAAAACTGATATAATGACATACAGTTTACATAAAAAATATTTTAACATTTTAACTCAGCATGATCTTAAATAATAATGTCTAACACTGTCCTCCTAATATGAAAAACTTGTTTTAATTGTTATTTAGTTTGCAGAGTTTGATCAGATAATGAAGTCTGATCCGGATCACTTAGCAGAGCTGGTTAAACGAGTGAATCGCTGGCTTATCTGCAGTCGTTGGAAAAAAGTTCAATGGTGTTCTCTCTCAGTGATTAAATGTATGTATTTTATGTTTTATTAAATCAAAATGTTTGTTAAAAATACAGCAAAGCAATTATTATCACCTTGAAATGTGGCCAAGGACATGTATAGCAGATGGTTACGTACTGAAATCTGAGTAATTGATTTCAAGGTTGGTGAGATTTTTTTTTTGTGCTGTGTGTTAGGTACATAAGGAGGGGTTACAGCAGAGGTTTTACAAAATGGGCATTATGGGCCAGCACTAGTCTCCTGTGTCCAGGCTGCCTGGGTGCTTACTGATCCTGGCTGATCCCATGCACATAACCGACCAGCTATCACAGGTCTTGCCAGGAAGAGACTTCAGCATCAGCAGGAGAGAGTAGTTCCACTCGTAGCTGGCAACATGGAATCATTTAATTCTGGGAAGTGCCTGCCCAAAGGTTGTCATATTCAGACAGAAACTGCATGTTTGAAAGTACTGACATAAATTACAGGGCAAACAGCTCCACTCCAGGAATTACTGCTCATCAGCAATTAAGTCCCTGTTGATGCTGATACGCAGTTTCTAAGTGCTTGGCCTGCCCAGTTTATAGAGTCATAGAATGGTGTGGGTTGGAAGAGACCTTAATGATCATCTGGTTCCAACCCCTGCTGCCGTGGACAAAGACACCTCCCACTAGACCAGGTTGCTCAGTGCCCTATCCAACCTGGTCTTGAAGTTTACTGTGCAGAGTAGGAGTAAGATGGTGTGGAATAGAGACTGGCACTTGTGGTGTTTCAGTAAAGGCAGAGATGGGGTCTGCACATGTTTCATTGTTCCTGTTGGTTTTGGGTGGGAGTCTCTATACCTGGCCCAAGATTGTGAATTCTGCTGTTCTGTGTCTTAAGTGTTGTGGTTCCAATATAGAACAAGCTCTTAAGCATATGTAGTCTGCATACAGTTTTGAGACATCAAATGTGTGAGGAAGATAGAAGTTGTGTTAGACTGTATAAAACATTAAGACCCTATTCTCTGTGTGTTTACAGTGAAAAATAAGATAAAATATCGAGCCAGTGCCTGCATTAAAATACAAAAGACTGTTCGAATGTGGCTTTGCAAGAGAAAGCACAAACCACGGTAAGAAGATATTCCTTGGTTGAAGAAAATGTGTTTTAAATAGTATTTTCTTGGGACTGTAAGAAGATGATATTTACTTCACTTAATATAACTGAAATCATAGAATGATGCTAAGTACAATTGAAGGAGGCTGAGAGGTTCCGTGTTCCTTCGCTCTTTCCCAAGGATGAATAGACTAAATCTGAACCTTTCCTAAGAGATGTTTCTTTAGCTCTTTGTTCATAAAATTGTTCAGCGACAGCCTTGTTTTTAGAAATCCTTTATTAAGACTGTCTAACTTAATTTAAGCTCATTAATTTTTGCCCTTTACCCATTGTCGTGGTTTGACGCTGGCTAAGCACCAGGCACCCACGAAAAACCCATCTACTTATTTTCCTCTGCTATAGCTGAGCAGTGGAGGGGGAACTGAAAACTTCATTTTCATGAGTTGAGATAAGGATTATTGAAGAAAAAAACTTTAAGGCAAAACAAGTTCAAAACTTAAATAGTATAGAGAAGATTTATTGTTAACAGAATTAAAAGTAAAAAGGGTAATGAGAACTAAAGCAAACCTTCAGAACACCTTTCCCAGTCCCTCCCTCTTTCCACTGACCACGCAAGGAAACAAAACATGGGGTTTTGGTCAGTATTTCACTTCTTATTTCACTTTGCTTAAGCAAAGAGTTTTACTTCACTTATTTCACTTTGCTTAAGCAAAGAGTTTCTTCAGCTGTGCCGTGGGATCCTTCCCATGGGAGATAGTTCTCTGCAAACTTTCCTAGTGTGGTTTTAACTTCCACAAGCAGCAGTCCCGCCCGAACCTGCTGCAGTGTGAGTCCCTCTTATGGGCCAAGCAGTCCTCCCACAACTGCCTAGCAGGGTTCACTTTAGTTCATGGGGTTTAGTCTTTTAAGGATGAGCTGTTCTAGTTTGGAAGCGAAGGCTCTCTTCCTCTAGCTCTAAAAGCAAGGGTCATCTCTCTCTGTTTGAGTTCCTCACTAGATTACAGCTTTTCAGTATCCATGCGCTCCAGCGTGAGTACTCTTCCTCACGGGCTGCACGTGGATCTCTGCACCCCCCTGTGCTCCTCATGAATTACAGGGAAACAGTTTGTTGTATTATAGTCCTCACCACGGCTTGCAGGAGAATCTCAGCTCGGGCGCTTGGAGCAGTTCTTCCCTCTCCTTTTCTTTCACTGACCTCGGTGCCACCATGTTGGTTCTCCTCACGTGTCCTCACTTTTCCTTTTTCCCCTGACTTGGAAGAAAGTTGGTGTCTGTAAATTTCAGTTTAGAGGTTGATCTTGCTGGGCTCCGCATCGGGGAATTGCTCTCCATGGCTCTCACTGCTGGCAATGTGGTCCCTGCCGGTACCACATGGGCGGCTCCAGCCTCAGGAGGGCTATGCCCACATGATCCCAGCCTTGGGAAGGACCCGGCTGCACGGCCCCTGGTGGCCCCCTCCGGGATGGGCCACAGCAGCCCCCGCTGGGATGGGTCCCTGCTGCCACTTCACCACCCCCTGGGAGAAGAAGACAGAGAACTTCTTGCCATTTTTCCTTTCTTAAATATGTCATCACAGGGGCATTACCAGCTTCTCTAATTGGGCTGGTAACCTGCCCATCATCAGAGCCTTCAGCGATTGCCTCTGTGCCGGACATAGAAGTTTTGAGCAGCTTTTCTCCTGCCCCCACCAAAAACCAGGCTGTGTTAAACCAACACACCCATTCACACCTTCCTTTATAGGCTCCCTTCCATTGTGTTCTGTCTGTCTTGTCTCCTCTTGGAATTAATTTCATTAGCTGGTTGCAGGGAATACTGATGGAAAAACTACTTCAGTCATTAAGCTCTGCTGACACCTCTATGTTCTTTGACAGAGATGCAATTCTGTTCTAGTAGCGGGCTTCTTATAAAGTGTTTTCTTTTATATCCTTTGAGAATTATATTTCATTTTGAATCTTGGCATTTCTAGCATTTCCTTTATTTTTGAGCTATATGGTGCTCAACTTTAATTATTTGATTTAGTTTCTACTTTTGTATTTTGATTTTGTGAATCCCAGTTCAGTGATTTCTGTTTAGAAAGAAGACTGTCTGCAGAGTTGTAACTTCTGTGTGGGGCCTTCAATAGCAGGTCTTAAAAAAAACTCCTGAGTTTTCCTGAACTCTTCCCCAGCCTTGTTTTCTCACTCCTTTGGGGCGTAATGACTGTGTTCCCTGCTGTGTAGTTAAGTTTTATCTGATTCTTTCCATTATTGCTCTTTGAATAAGTGGCACTACACTACTACCTTTATCCCCTCCAGTTAAAATCCTCTAGTGGATGCTTATGATTTATTATTGTGAAAAAAACCAAAAAACCAACCCCAGTTAATTCTCAAAATAAAAATGCATTTTTCCATTTTGAGTCACTGTCTGCTTATTAGTATTAGAACTGTTTGGAAAAGGCTCCATTACTTAGTTACTTGGTGTGATAATGTTTGAATTTCAAAAAAGAGGGTAAGTTTTGTCAGAAGGCATAACTTGTCTTCCCTGCTACCTTTTTTATATCAGTGATTAGTTGAGTTTTAAAAAATACCACCTTCCAAAATCTTCTCAAGATACAAATAAGCTGTCTTACCTTCACAGCATTGATGGTCTGATAAAAGTACGTACACTGAAGAAGAGACTTGACAAATTTAATGAAGTAGTAAGTGCTCTGAAGGAGGGGAAAGCAGAGACAAGCAAGCAGGTCAAGGAGCTGGAGGATTCTATTGATGCTTCAATGACCAAAATTAAGGTATGTGATAATAATGAGAGAAATATTGTCTTGGTACTGGAATCTTTAAAAAACTTCATCTAAAGAAGAAGGCCAATGCATTTTTCTTAATAGAAAAGATGCTCTAATATGGTGGTCTTAATTTTCAGTCATTGGGTAATTCCTGTTTAAAATTATTTGTGAATATAACTGAAGTGAATCCGGAAAATAGGTGCATATGTCTAGACTTTGGTATTATTATCTGTGTGTCAAAATTGACACTGAAGGTTTTTAGAAAAAATGCATGTTGATATTATGAGACCAAGTGTTGTCAATAATTTGTTGCTTTCTTTATTGGAATAATGCATATTACCAATATTTTAACTTAATAAGGCCTGAAACAGACAAGCATTTTTCACAGAATAAAGGCATTTCTATTCCAGTTACGAGGTTTTTTCAGACTTGGTAGTAAAGAGAATTCAACTTGCTGATTATGCTTCAGGTCTATAGCTCCCTGTTTCTTACCACAGAAGCACAAAGACAGAATGAAAGCACACTGGCATTTATCAGTGTTAGAAAAAATTTGGTTTGTTGAATTCTTGTTTCATGCAATATTATGGCTTTCTTAGTGTACTATATTGAGATTTCTTTATTTAAAATCACTGTTGAAAAAAGATGGTAGAGTTAACCTGTCAACTTAGAGTTCTCTTTTCTAATAAAAATGATATAATTTGATTGTCATCATGATACACCATCGGAAAAGGTCAGCAAACACCCCATATTGCAGTTGTATTAGTAAGATGTGAACTGTAAAATGAAATTAAATTGTACCTATCAATAAAGTTTGAAAATGTGTATAGCAAAGGCGATTTTTGAAGCATTTTCAACCTGTCATTTGTTACTAATAACTTTTTAGAAAAAGTTAGTCACAACACATTGCACTGTTTTTTATGAGTGCTAGCAGAAATACTAAGAAAAACTATTTTATGCTGCAACATAAAAGCAGGGCTGTAAATAACCACTAAAGAAGAACACAATGCAAAATACACATGGGCAGGCCTTCCATCCTAGCATGTTAGGAATTAATTTCTGTTGCTTAAAACTGCAAGATATAAAATATGAAGGCATGTTTTGAAAAGAAGTCATGTTTAATTTAAGTGATGAAATGGAGATTACTTTGTATGGTTTTATAGGAGAGAGGAGATTAATGAGTCCTCAGGATTTTGCTAAGAAAGGGAAGAATGGACTCAAGCTTCCCCACCCTGAAGTGTGTATGCGATTTAAGTATAGTGCTCAGTGATCTCATTTCACTTAATATTTTTTCAGTATATGTTTTCAAAAGTGAAGTACAAATGAAAAAGTATCCCCCCCCTTATTATTTTTGCAGACCACTATAATGACTAGAGAACAGATACAGAAAGAATATGATGCTTTAGTTAAAAGCTCAGAGCAGCTTCTCAGTGCACTGCAAAAGAAAAAGCAGCAAGAGGATGAAGCAGAGAGGCTACGACGCATCCAGGAGGAAATGGAGAAAGAAAGAAAGAGACGTGAAGAGGAAGAACAAAAACGAAGGAAGGATGAAGAGGAAAGACGGCTGTGAGTCTTGAATAAGTTGCTAGTTATAGAATGAGAGGAAAACAGGAAAGGCTTTTTAATGAGGTTGTTTTTGATACACTTACACTTAGAGAGTCACTTGGATTGTATTCCGGGTGTGCTGTGCAGTGCTGAAACATTTCCTTTCCCACTGATTTATAAGGCAAGTGTCAAAAGAGCATATGGAAGAAATTATATGATGCAGCTGGAAATACAGATGAACTTGAAAAATTTCATGACTTACATGTAGTGTCCTGTCATCAGAACTGCACTGACTTCTGGATTACCATTCAGTTTTATGAAAGAGACTTTGTATTTCTTACTGTTTCTTGTTCACTTGCATCATAATAACATGTTTTCATTTTCTTCTCCTCTTATGTAATAGGAAATCTGAGATTGAGGCAAAGAGAAAACAAGAAGAGGAAGAGAGAAAAAAGAGGGAAGAGGAAGAAAAGCGTCTTCAGGTTAATGCTTTAGATGTGTGGCTTTGGGGAATTTTTTGTTTTTGTGGTGGTGGTGGTTTTGGGGTTGTCTGTTTGCTTTGTTGTATTTATTTACATATTTTTAAATCTCTTTTGTAGCTTAGGTTCTCCACTGAGTCTAATGGCTTCTTTCTATAAATGGGTGTCTCAGAGTCATTCACCAGTGTTGCTTCAGTAGTAAATGTAAGGAAAATGTCATGTTTAGGGCATCCCAAGACAGATCACCTATTTCTAGTTCTCAAGCAACTTCAGGTCTTCTGAGTAGAGGTACATATGTTTTTAAAGGGTTTTAAAAGTTATTTTAAAGTTAAAAATACACAACACTGGAGGATCCTAGCTAAGCCTTTGAAGGTTTTGTGGGTGTCCCGTGTCAGGCAAGTTTGGCATTCTTTTACTAAAGTCACATCTGGACTTGGACTGTCATGTACTTGCTTAACTGCAAACACTTTGAGAATATTGGTAATAATGAGCGGATGCAGGACTGTCTTTGGTAACCCCTTTGACTACATTCATGTATGCTAAATACATGCGGCTCAAACCCCACTCCTCCACCCTTCCCCTTGATTTATGGCAAATCTTACTGATTTCATTACAAACTCTCAGTCTGAGATGTGTTTGGCCCCTATATCCTTCTTTCCTTTTTTCTTGGAGATTGCTTGGGTGACCTGGGATAGCAGTTGTAAGAGAAAAAGAACATCTATAGGGATTGTCTTTATCAATGTTTCTTTGTTTCTGAGCTGTGGATATCTGCAATGCAGGATGTAATTTACACTTTTGCTTAAAAATGCTGGGTTTGGATCCAAGCAGATACATAATCCAGTAGGGTGTTTCATTCTCCTATGTACAGTTAATTTCTCATTATCTTTCCTCCTGGTAGTTGGTCTTATCAGCTAATCTAAAATGGGATTCATAGGGTAAAGTCACTGGTGGAATTGTATAGCTTTAGTGGTGCAACTTCATAATGATGAGTGGGAAACAACTGTGTTTCCTTTGTTGATTTTTGGACACCCATAAAGGCACTGCTAAAACTTGGTGTACATGCCTTTGTAAGAATTGGATGGTCCTGTTCTACTTACCGTGCGTGCAAGGCTTTTTGTGAAGTAATTATGGTAAGCTGCTGTTGTTTGGCTCTGCAGAGGCAGTATATTTGAATTGCTCCTGCATTGCACTAAGTTGGAAGTTTTACTGTTTGCTTAAATTCAAAGCCAGATCAGTTCCACAGAGAATTCCAGTGTCTGTCTTGATCCCTTTTCAAAATGAGCCACAGACCTATGTGCAGTGTGATGCCTAACACAAAGTCCTGTAATGCCAAGAGCAGAATATCAAGGATGTATTGTGTTAGTGCTGTGGAGGAGTAACCATAGTCTCTGTTTCATTTGAGTTTTAATGATTCTAAAAACTTTTGTAGGCTAATTTTTGTAATAGTGAACAAAATATTTCTTTTTTTTTTAAATAAGTAATAAGTTGGCACTTTATTTGAAAAGGTGGCAATAATTATTTGATAAACTATATGAAAACCAAGATTCAGTTTGTAGCTGTTTCATTTTTCTTGGGTCAAACTAAATACTAACAGTGTTAATTTTTCAGTTCTGTAAAGTGTACATGTTTTGAAAAGCTAATATACTACTTTGCATATTTTTCTAATATTGATTTTGTAGCATTTTGGTTTTGACTGGGTAAGGTTAAAGGTGTATTATTCTAAAACAGGCTGAAATTGAGGCTCAGCTAGCTAGAGAAAGAGAGGAGGAAACCCAGCACCAGGCAGTGCTTGAACAGGAACGTCGTGACCATGAACTTGCAATGAGAATTGCCCAGAGCGAGGCAGAACTCATCAGTGATGAAGCTCAGCTTGATTTAGGTTTGCGCAGGTACGGAGTTAAGTAGTTACATTTTCCTTTCTGTGGGTTTTGGTTTTTTTTTTCTTCCTGTCCTGATTCCTTTAAGACTATGCTCTTGTCATTTTTATGTAACTTTGTGCTTATTAAGTGGACCCTCTTAGTGTATCAGAATGTTTTTCAAATTAACTTTTGAAATTTGTTAGAAATAGATTGCTTTTGCTTAGACTTTCTTCATTTTGCATCTTGGTACATCAGTAATTTTGTAGGTGCTTGTGATTATGACTGCAGTTCTCTTTCTGAGTTCTGACAAGGATGGCAAACTTTAAATTCTGATTTTTATGACTCATTTAAAGTAGGGAATGGAATTTCTTCAGTGGTAAGTAGTAATAAAATACATCTTTGCTAGGACTTGATGGTTCCATTTGTACAGTGAATTAGTGTGGGGTTTTTTTTTTGGTTTTTTTTTGGTTTTTTTAAACAAGAAGCCCTGTTTGAATGCAGAAATAATAGTTATTTCTGGGTCATGACTGGTAAGATTTTTTCAAGTGGAATGAACATACCTAACACAGACAGGTTCAAAAGTTAAATGTTCGTCTTGTTTCGTGTGAATTTTTGATGTGTCATAAGAGGAGTTTAACTTTTGATATACGGAACCTCGCTGCCTGTCCACAAAGCAACAGCTCTTAATGTGTAAAAGGTGATGCCTTAGAAGCATCTTAGAAGTTCCGGTAAAAATGGTACTTACTGGTCAAGTTGCATAAAGGGACCTATGAACATGATTGCATGATTTCATTAGTACTACTCAGTTTGTTGTTGTTGAAATGGGTGAAAGAAAATCTGGTATGGAATTTCAAACTCCCAGATGTGTTCCATTTGCTACCCAATTTTATCTAGATGTATACTTTTCTTTTAATAACTGTATGCCTACTTGAGATAGGTGTGGTTTTTTTTTTTTTTCCCCATGTACAATACTGACTTTTAGACAGTTCCACTGAAATGGTTGTGGTTTTCCCCTCCATTCTACAATAGCTGTGATATTGTCTCCGATGAGACTGACATGCTCAAATTCACAGAATCAGAATGGTTTGTGTTGGAAGGGGACCTTGAAGATGATCTCGTTCCAGCCTCCTGCCATGGGCAGGGACACCTTCCACTAAACCAGGTAGACCAGAGCCCCATCCAGCCTGGTCTTGAGCACCTTCAGGGATGGGGCATCCACAGCTTCCCTGGGCAGCCTTTCCAGTGCTTCGCCACTTTTCCTGTCTGGATTTTGGTGCAATACTTTGAAGGTAAACACAAAGTCACTCTAATGTTGTGACCTGGCAGAGTTCTCTTAAATATGAAAGAAAGGAGGCAATAGAGAAGAAGAGCTCAGAGAATTCACTCACTTTTCTGTCAGTGAAGCTCTAATCTCCAGATTAGAGTGTTTCTCTAACACTCCAGTAGAGTGTTTCCTACTGCTCAGAGGTGATTTGACATTTGAATTTCTTGTATAATCCCAGAATGGATGGTGAACTAACTAATTGTCATTGTAACTCTTTGGCTGCCGGTTTCTCTCTGCTGTGTAGCGAGTGGTAGGAGATTGAAGACTCTTCTGAATGGCTGGAGAGTGCTGAATCATCTGAACATGTTAGCATAGGGATGTAAATCCTTCCTTGAACAAGATAATGCCTAAATCTAAAAAAAATAATAGATTTTTCTGCTTACATGAGATTTTTTTAATCTCATTGGCAAATTGTTTTCCCTTCTGTTTCTAATGTCTACTTCAAATAGTTTAAAGCATATTAAAAACCTGAATAGAATACTTCTAATTTAATTTTTTATTTGATTTTATTTTGGTTTGTTTAAAACCAAAATACTAAAACATTCCCCAGACTCCAGAATATTCTACTGAAATCAGAGGATAGATTTTCATGTAATTTCAGGAGTTGGCTTAAAGGTAGCAGCTATGGAAATTCAGTGAAATTAAAACTATTGGTTAAAACAAAATACACAATTTAATAATTAAATAATAAATGCTTCGGGCTTATTTTATATAATGCCAGTCAAAATTTTACCAGAGTCTAAAGAAGTTCTAGTCTGCCATCTTCCACATTTGAGGCTGACATATTATATATATGTGATGCACTAAAATAATTTACTTTTATGTTAGTATATACACCTTTTCTGTTAAATTTTGCTGTAGTAAGATAAAGCATGTATGACTTTGTACTGAATTCATGCAGTGTGCTGGTTCTGCAGTGTTTTCACACAGTTTTACAAAAAATGGTTTTCATGCTCACATATTGGCATGAATAAAAGGGTATTTTCCATTGTATGGTGCTAACTGTGGAGTAAAAAGAGTAAGAAAAAGGGGATTTTATGTGCTTATTTTTAAGGAAGATGTGACACTTTAGTGTTGTCATATTTGAACATGACTAGCCTCTACTTTATTTTTTTTCTCCTCAATACCTTGCTGCATTCACCGTTAACTTTCATAGGTATTTCAGGGTGTGTAAGTATTAGCAGTTTCCTTGAAAAATCTATCTGTTGGCTTCTGTAAAGAAGAAAAGTTGGTTGTTCTGGTAGCAGATTCAGCATTTTCATTCATGCTTATTCTGTGCTGGATCTGCTGGACCTTGTCTAGCTTTATCCAATTTTACTACTCATCCACAGTTTGAAAGGATGTGTAATAATTGACTTACTGCACCTGGGGGTAAATTAACAGTAGTGCTTAGCACTCAAGGAAAAAAAATAATTTAAATAATAGATCTCTGCTTTCAACTGGGCAGTGTTTTCCTGTGGCTTATTGAAACATACAGTATGGCATATAACACCAAAAGAAGCTAGTCTCAGAGAGTGTTTTGAGTGTATATGTTCCAGGTGTTGCATCAGAGCAATCCAGAAAAGTCCTAATTTGTAGCATGTTTAGTGCTATGTGTGTCCACCTGTGGGTTTCCAGTATAGCAGATAGACTCGGCATCTGTCCACAGCTTGCAGGAAGAGTATCCGTCCTGTTCCCAGAGTAGCTACAGGAGGATTGCTGCTATTTCTTGTGATACGCTTATCCAAGCATGAAATACACCAGTAGCATGTCTCAAAGTCTCTGATTTTGAAAGATCAGACAGGGAAGAAAGGCTGGTGGAAGTTTTCACTTGTGCATTTTTTTTCTAGATTGTAATTTCAGTCATCATTGAATGCAAAAGTTGGGGTGGAAAAAAGGTCTATATAATCAGTCAAATAATAATAATAAAAAAAATCATAAGATAATAAAGAAGATGTGAGAGAGCAGGAAATGCTATGACCCACCTTTTCTCATTTCAGATTATTGGACTATTAACTAGGCAGTAGTCTGTCTAACATAAATGTCTTCTATTTGCAGAGCCAATGGAACAAAGCCACAAATGACTGCGTATGGCATTTTTTTCCATTTGAATGCTTTAATAGATAAAAGCCACACTACTTAATCAAAAGAAATTGATATTTTCCTCTTATATACTAATACCCCAGCGTAATCTTTATTAGTATGCATCTGTAATGTCTAAATCAGTTTGTAATACCTTATATTCACTACTTTGCTTATGTCTAATAAACCCTTTAATAATCAAATATACCTAATAATATATATTCAAAAATTATTATATATTTGTTGTAAAGTTGTTCACATACCATCCATTTTTCACTGCCCTGTGTGATTTATTGCTCTTTACAGAATCAGGACTCTGTGTGTGTGTGTGTATGTATATATATGTGTGTGTGTGTGTATGGAAATAATTTAAAATACGTAGCCATTTCCTGTGCACTTCATTTAACTTCAGTTTGATTGTCAAGACACTTTCACAGTTATAAAGGCTGTTTTTATATCAATATATTTGGTTTATGCTCATTTACCAATTTTCTTGTAGGGAACAAATGGCCACTGAAATGTCAGCAATATTGTCTAGGTAGGTGAGGAGATATAATACCAGTGAATCAATCATTTTATAAAAACAAATCACACATGAAATGGGTTGAATTATTATGGAATTAAAAGTAATGGATTCTGGTTTTACTTAAGTGATAAGAAGATACACAAATTATATCTTTCAGGTAAATTTTGTTTACCAATACTCTTTTTTTCACCAATTATTTTTCAGCTATTTTAATTGATTATATTAAAAAAGAATAAAAATAGTTCACCTACTCCGTTATTTTGTGTAATTTTGTTAATGTTTTCCTAGCTTTCTTCTCTTTTCACCTATGTGATAATAGAGCACAAGGCTCCACATCTTTTAAAGGCATATTTCTACAGATTTAGCACAGAGTTAATGAAGTTATTTAATAGTAATGTAACTTTTTGGGCTTCTAGTAAGAAAATATTCAAATTAGAGTTCCCATAAAATAAAAGCAGTTTTGGAAATTACCATGGTAAGACCATATTAAAAACCCTCTTAAGATTTCCAGACAGTTTTCTTGAATTTCTTCTGAGATTTCTTGAATGGTAATGCAAGATTTTATGCACAGTGAAGAAGGAAAAATAAATGCAGGTTTTGGTCTGAATATAGTAGTTGGTAAAATACTAATTCTCTGTTCAAAGAAATTTTTATGATTGTCTTCCATATCAGCAAGTAATTAGAAAGTGTTTTCTGCAACTTAAGGGCAAAAATAACCTCAGACATTGATTTTATGAAGCTTACAGAAGAAGAAAAATTGTTTAGAATTTTTAAAAGTGAATCTGTTGTTGAACAAGTTACTAAGCTATGTATATATAGTCTGAAGATGATCATTCTCACATGTTTGATGGGTTTTCTAGTGGTAGCTTGGATAATTGGAATGCAGCTGGTAACTAAATTTTTTTCCTGCGGTGTTATTTTAAGAATAGGAATAAACCGCATTGTGCGTAATTAAAGTAGCATGTCAATTTAAAGTTGTATCGTGTATAGTGAGTGACACAGTTTCAATGACAGTGGCCAATTTTTAATGTACTAAAAAATGGCAAAACTTTGAGGCAAAATCAGAGGCTCTGTGTTTTTGTGGAATTCAAAATGAAATACCTCTTACTACGTGCTTGTTTAACTAAATTTGTCTCACTTTTCATACGCTGGAAACTTCTGACATGAGACTGATCTTTTGTATTTTTAGTCTGAAAATACTGTTTATGATACATAACTCTCATACGGAGCAGTGAAGATTGAATGTCAAGTGTGATGCTCCTCTTACTGCCAGACTGTTATGCTTAAAGTCATGTAGAAAACAAGTAAGTGATCTTCAGAGTGCAGAGTAGTACCCTAATAGAAAGACTAAGCCAGTCAATTGGATTAGCATTCTTAAAGATTACTAGTTTAACTAGAGATCATACAGCCTAGTTCTGCTGCTCGGAATTAGGTAGCAAACTCTTAGAGTGGTGGGTAGTGTTGTTAAATAAGGAAAATCCTTAGGATTTGTCAAATTAGGTTCAAGAAGGTTAGACACCAGGCAGCGGAAATTATTTATCAGCAATCCTTAATGTCCTACAGGAAATACCAATAATAACAAAATATTAAAGTATACATTTTGAAGGAGTTTGTTTTTTTGTTTTACACTCACAAGTAGTGCTAAGTGAGAGTCCGTTTTTAAGTCGATCTTCTCACATACTCTAACTGGAAGCTGTGTATGGACTCGGATTAGTAGTGTGAGTAGGCATTAAGCTGCTACTGCAACAGTAAGGTTCTGTAGTTTTAATTATACTGAAGAGATGGTTCAGTTAAGAAGAAGGTTTGGTTTATTCAATGAAATTTAAATTGCATTTGTTATCTCTGCTTTCAAAACTGCTGTATCTGCATAAAGAAAAAATTCAGGTAATAATAGTTACTTGTAATCTAGTAATTAAAAAAGGAAAATAAACATAAAACTTTGCAGTACCACATGAGACCTTTATGGAAAAATAAATGTTAAAATAATATTCACTTGATTATACCTATTGTAATAATGTGCCTGTCCCACAAAGATATTACTGCACAAACAGGCCTTCCAATGAAAAGGCCTGGTTTCGTCTTCTTGCATCAAGAACTTTGCTACCCTGTTAACGATTTAGTTTCTTTTGAACAAATTCACTCAGATCCTGAAATAATTCAATTTATGTTCTTAGTCCTGAGCAGAGGTTGGTAAAATCATGTGTCTGTTCTTGAATTCCTTAGTGTTTAAAAGGTGTGCAGATCGCCACTGAAAGTTGCAATGTTTTGAACTTACTTTACAGGCAAATAATCCACAGGAAGTTTGCCATTCCTAAGGGAGGGTTCTTCCACTTATCCGTACCATATTTCTTGGGAAAAAAAATAAATTCAGGCGTATCTTTACATGTAATGTTCATTTTGTACATGGAAACCTTGTACATTTTCTTAAAGATTATTGAGATTTTAGTAATAATTTCTCACGTGCATTTGCTGTTGACTTACTTGTGTATTACCTACATGGTGAAGTCTTTTTGCCTTTGGAAAACGCGGGGTTTGGATGAGTCTTTTTTTTACTGGTCAGTAAAAAAGTGGTCTTTTTTACCGTGGTAGTTCTTGGTGATCAGTATCATCACCCCCAACCCCAGAATAAATATTGCTGTTATCAGGTAGCCACTGTACAATGAATATAGAATTAATTTGGTTTCTTCTCTTAGGTATTTGTCAAAGAGACTATTTTCTCAAGCTTTGGAACAAGGATTTTGTCCTAGACCAATTTTAAATAGAAGAGGAAAGGCCTTTTCTTCCATTTTCTACTTCAGAAATAGTTTTCCTTGTCTGTTTTTTGAATGGAACTAAAAATGTCTATGGTCAGTCTTTGTTTTCTGCGTCTTGGTCGGCACTAAGTAAAATGTACATCAGTGTGGGATGAGATACACAGACTATATGTCTTTTCATACATGAACAGTATTAATGACAATTCCTTTTAATCTCTAGGAGACCAATCAGATTACGATATGATTTTGTGCATAAAATATATTTTCATTTTCTCTTAATAATTTGAACATCTTGAAAATAATGTGGTATTTTGCCTTAGAATTCAGTCCGTCTGCTACTGGTCTGCATGGTAATAAGCATATGATGCATTGTTGATCATGGGCTCTCTTCCTCTTCTTAAAACAATTCCTGTTTAATACTTGAAAAAAAAAACATATGCATTTTTAAAACAATTGTAGGGGTCCTGCAGTGCAAGCCACAAAAGCTGCTGCTGGTACTAAGAAGCATGATCTCAGTAAGTGGAAATATGCAGAGCTTCGTGATACAATCAACACATCCTGTGGTAAGTGGTTGTTTCTGATTTGAGAAAGAGTTCAAGTTGTAGTTATATGAAAGGTGTTACTTTCTTCCTATAACAAAGAAAAAGATTTTATTTAAGTTAAAGTGAATAAAAAATTATTTGCAAAGAGTTCTCTTACCCCCAAAAGAACAATACATGAAGCAGTTTCCATATTAAGGAAACAGAATTTCCATTGTTATGTCTTGTAGGTATTATATATTTATGATATTAAACTGCTTGGGCCATAAAATACATGTTATAACTTCTTAATTATGTTCACTCAGTTTGATATACTTACACAGAGGGAATAATAGTTATTATGCTTTATCTAGAATTCGCATGTTCTAAGAAATTTTTATTATCACTTTTTGCTGTCACCAGATCACAAAGAAAGCAAAAATGTCACGTAAAATACAGTGTAAAAATATTTTCTGTCTTAGATATTCATGTCATTCTTTAATTTTCAAAATGTGTAACTTCTTTTGGGAAGCTTACAGTGGGCATTAATCACTTTACCCTCAATGCTATGAAGATAGAAACAGATAAGAATTATTCCTTTTTTAGATATTACTGTTTCTTCCTGCTTCCTATTGAAAGCAGGTGGTTAATTTCTTATTTAAGATCACTCAGAATTTCTTCCTGGATGTAGAAATTGGAAACAAATTCTACCTCTTTTACTGTTCTTACATATGCAAGACTAGAGCAACATTTTCAGCTATATAGGTGGTGCAGTCTGTGTAGGCTTGGAGTTCAAGCCAACTTGGATACTTTTAGATGACTAATGAAAAAGCCATGTCATCATTCAGTCTCTCAGTATAATGAAATTCAGAAAAATTAGAATAGGTAAAAAAGAATGCAAATCTGAGCAGTCAAATTGCTGTTTTTCTTTGTTTTCAGTTGCAGAAATAAAGTTCAGTGGTGCAATTTTATCTTTTTTTATTGTTTCTGTTCTACTTGTGTTTTGATCCTGTCAACAGAAATATTTGTAGCATTTCACTGCTCCAAATGTCCCAGTACAACAGCTACTTTGGGGACTGCCTTAAAGCAGAAAAGGATACATCAAACTCTGAGGGACTTTCTGGGCCATTAAACACAGGCCCTGTGCTGCAGAGAATGAGGGTTTTATATATTACATTGTAGCATATTAGTGTTACTGCTTGATCGCAAATCATGTATCTATCAATATAGAAAAGCATTTAATAAATAATTCTACTGACTTTTCTCACTCATGCCTTCCCCTTCTCCTTTTTTTGGGATAGATATTGAACTCTTGGCAGCTTGCAGAGAAGAGTTCCACCGAAGGCTAAAGGTGTATCATGCTTGGAAATCCAAGAATAAGAAACGCAATGCAGAAACAGAACAGCGTGCTCCCAAATCAGTCACAGATTATGGTGAGGAGAGATAATTTTGTGCTTATAATAACTTTTCTGATAATATTCTAAAGAAAACATTTCTAGAATGAATTTTTGGTTTTCTAGGTTGAAGAAACTTGGAATTTTTAAGAGTGTTTTTATGTTGATTTAAAGTAAATATTTTGGAAAGATTGAAACTGGCAAATTCTTCAGAGAAATTAAAGTTCTTTTGGTAGAATCAGCTACTTGTGCTGAACAGCTCTCTGTTAAAACCTTTTCTCATATCCAGCTGACATCTGTTAAAAAGAGCTCTTGATCTACTGATGCAGTTGCTGGCATTTTTGTTAAATGTTCATTGCTGTGCTACTTTATTATTTCATAATATATAGCTATGTAGACATAGATGTAGATATGTTTAAAAGGTACTAATAATAATTCTGTTTTTTACATCACTGCTTACATACATCATGTTACATCCTCTTTTAAAAATTCTCTGAGTGTTGATAAAGCAATTTTGGCTCATGGGGTGGCAAACCTTGCGTAGACCCTGCTTTCTATTTAAACCCTCATTCTACTGATTTCACAGATGGGTCTTCATTGTCAAAGCAACACACTAATCAGAGTTACTGCCTTTCACATGCATCAAGAAAGTGTAGGGAGTTTTACTCCCAGACCTGAAAATGCCGTATCCGGCTTCTGGAGTGATATTAATAAAGTGGACTGTTACTCTTTTCCCAACATCCCTCCTCAAAGTCCAGTGATTGTCTGTTATAAAAGGAATCTAAGAAATTTAAAGAATCACAGTAAATGCATGGAATGATTTAGTCAGATCATTCCTGCTGTCTTCTGGTTCCATGATATTTGTGTTCCTGCCACACAATTCATGGGAGAGACAAAGGAAAGGGAAGATGGGGAGAAAGTGCTCTCCCCAAAGTCACATGAGCCTGAGATTAAGGCATTGTTGTGGGACATGGAGAATGAAGATCTCAGAGTATGCAGGTGCCCTATGTACTCTCAGCCCATGTACAAAGACATCTCCTTTCCCCTTGATTCATTTACTTGAGTTAGGCATTGCTTGAGCATTACCTGAGTTTGAGGTTTTCAGGGAACTTCAGTATGGATATGTGGCAGGTGAAATCTGGACCCCTGGAGAAGATATTATCAAAGAATAGGTCCTTGTGTCTGAAATGTGGTTTTAGGTGCTTAAGAAAGCTTATGAATGAAATGGCAGGAAAAGACATTTGAAGCACTTCTGCAAAGTGGTAAATTGCTTTGAATTGGAGCTCGCAAGTTCTCTCTGGAGTTAAATGGGTAAAATATTCATACACAGTATTGCTGATGGGAAGTATCACACAGCAGATGATCTTTGGATTTTTGCACACAAGGCTGGGAATATTCATGTTCTCATCTCATTTATTCAGACATTTGCTGCATTCTTTTCAGTGTTTTTCATTGCATTTTTTTACCTCCATTGAAATATGGCATCTTATTTCTGAATAAGAGAACCATGCAGTTCAGAAGAAAATGATAGTGACCTTTAGAGACTCTTCATGTCAGTATAATTCTTCCTATTGCAAATAATTATACCACATGGGCATTTCACATATATATATTATAGTGATCTGAAAAGGATCACTATAAGGAGGAATCACTAAGAAGGAATTCTGATTTCTTAGGTGTTTAAGCTAAAAGTCTTTCTGGCGTCAGTGGATGTGTGCTTCAGATGATGTAGTTTATTCTTTCCATTTCTTCAGTGTTCTAATGTAATTTTACAGTATCCTTTAATGTAATTTTATAAGTATCCTTAATTAAATTCATGCATTCTGTATAGAAGCTACACACTGATTGATATATTATTGTTGAAATAGACAGGTTTGGTATTGACAGAGGTCTGGAAGTTTTTTTTCTAGCAGAAATGTCAAAAATGAAAAGTACTACATTAATTAACTAGCAGATTTGTCACAGCAGTCTGTGCTTAGCATGTATACCACTGAGGCTTTGTAACAGGCATCGCAAATTATTGAAGTGATTAATTTCAAGGTTAAATCCTAATGAAAATAGAAGTAGAAAATGAGTAGAAATACTTAGAATCTGTGTTTATTTTGTAACTAGAATTCCCATTTGTCTGTCATCAGCATTGGTGAAAAATGTTGAAGTAATGAAACCATAACTTAAAAAGGATCAGCACTTTTGTGTTTTTTTCAACATGTAATATTTGTTCACAGATTTTGCACCATTTTTGAGCAACTCAAGTAAGTGAGGAGATGGTTGTTTAAGCTAACTTTGAAGAATAGGAACACTTGAGAGCTCTATACTAACATTGATTGATCCAGTGTTTTGCTACACAAGTACATAGAAGTTAATAGTAAAAAAAAAAAAAATTACAATTCGACAATGTTATTCATCTGATAGTACTTACACATTATTCTAGTAATTTACAAATGTACTTGTCTTCATGAAATCCTACCCATTTGAGGAGTCATGGGAAGGGAGAGTGAAATAACCTTCTTATGTAAATTTTTGGAAGGTATAATCTCCTGTGTTTTTCCACACCCCCCATGAAATAACATTCTTGTTCTAACTTTTTTTTTTTTATTGTCTGCACATGGCTTTTTGTTGTAGCAAAACTCTGGAATCAACTTAATATAACAACTGTTTTCCTAGCACACAAACTAACATTCAGGTGATGGTTTCTTCTGAATAAAGAAGTTCTCTGCAATTCTGTAGCACTGAGTAGAGGCTACATTGGCTGCTTAGCATTCCTGTCCTCTAGATTTGCCCTTGTATTTAGATATGCTTAGGGGTAGAAATGAGCCTTAGCAATTACCATTGCAGTGCCAAAAGTATTTGACAATACTAAAGCACTGATCTGCTGGGATAAATGTTCAGATAATTTGTAGAAAATATAATTAGTTTTTTTATAAACTCTGTCTCCCTGTAAGGTACGTGTTTTATCAGAGTCGATATATAAAAGTAGCATTCACCTGTTAAAATCTGCGGTTTTTTTCTTCTATGTTTATTGTTTCTGCATACGTAAAAAAAAGGAGATTGGATTTGTGTAACACATGGGGGTTTTCAAGGTTCTGCTCTTCAAGTTTAGAAAAACTATTTTTGCTTGAATCTGAAGAGAAGAAATTTCAAGGTGCAGTTGTATTAGTCTGTATTAGTCCTGTTCATGACTGTAAAAATACATTAGTAAAAGTGATTGTCATTTTTCATAATATTAAATATGAGCTCAAAAATTACCTTTGTTGCTGAACAGACAAGGAAAAAATTGGAATTCACTTTAATTACCTTTTATGCTGAAACATGCAACTGTTAATACTGATTTTCTTTTGTAGAGATGGTAAAGGTTCTTAAAGAGGGTATTTGTAACGGTGGGGTAAACCACTAAAACAAGATCAGTCACAAACGTTTGGGCAGTCATTAAAGGAAAAGATTTTGCCTTTAAGAGCATTTAGTATTTAAAACTAATTATGATAGTGTATATGTAAGATTAAGAAGGTTGATCATTTGATAAATTAATGTAGAGAGTATGTGCTTTTATTTGAAAGCAAGTTTTTCTCCAGAGTCTGAAATATGTGGAACTCAGTCCAAAACTGTGTATGGAAAATATTTACCAAAAACATGTATGAAGCTTGAAAAAATTTCATGTAACTTTCTCCTTTAGAAGTTTGGTCAGTTGATCTGAAATAAAGTCAGTTGGTCTGAAATAAAGAATTCCTTGAAAAAAGAAAGCAGCCAGAAATTAGCTCTAATGGGAGATTTTGACATACAGAAGTCTAGGCAGAAAATTGTTTGGTGGCAGCCTTGTAATAAGCAGTATTTATTGTCAACATTCCTATTAACAAATTAGTAATTTCTAACAGTATCCTTTTGTGTTGACTGTCAAACATTATCAAGTGATGCTTTGTATGCTTGTAACTGAAAATGCTTCTGTGCACTGTGACCTTGTTTTTTACAAAGAAATGGACTGAACTAAAGCAATTAATGATAAATGTTTCTGGTTGGTAAGAAATGTTATATGGGAAGTTTTACCTTACATATTGATTTAAAGCAGAATGCATTATTTTATTTACTTTGTTTTGTCTAAACATGCCATTCAGCAACATAGAGGTACAGTAGTTAACATGAACCTTTTCTGACCACTGTTCTAGCTGTTGTGATTAACAGAATGCACATTATGTGAGATGGGAGTACTTTTTAGGTTTGCTGAGACTTCAGATAACCTTGAATTCCGAGAGAATCTCTTGGGTTTTGGCAGGAGTTTATTTGTTTTCTTGTTTGTTTTGTTGTTTTGTTTGTTTGTTGTCTAATCTGCTGATTAATAAAGCAAGTATTATGGCTTTCTTGTTTTCTAATTGTTTTGTTTGCTTATTTTGGGGGGAATTTTTTGTATGATAGCCCAACAGAACCCCACAGCCCAGCTACCAGGCAGACAACAAGAGATTGAAATAAACAGACAACAGCGCTACTTCCGCATTCCCTTCATCCGCCCTGCAGACCAGTACAAAGACCCCCAGAACAAGAAGAAGGGCTGGTGGTATGCACACTTTGATGGGCCCTGGATTGCTCGGCAGATGGAGCTTCACCCTGACAAGGCACCCATTCTGCTTGTAGCGGGTAGGCATTGAAAGCATAATTGGAACTTTGAAAAGGTTCAGGGTTGATAATGAACCTTAGAAAAAGAGGCTGAGGTTACAAGGTTTTTTGGTTTTTTTTCCTCCAGTTCTTATCTGGGCAGGATTTGATTATTTGGCACTGCTATTGATGGTGGCCGAATGTTTCAGATGTATCATTTGTAGATGTAACTGGCTACATGTTTTACATACTTCAATTTGGGAAGCCATAGACGTAGTGGGAATACAATTATAAAGGGTTTTATTATTTGGAGTCCTCAGACTACTCATTGAACTGGAGACAGCGTGAAGATAAAAGATCACAATTTATCTGGGAAAGGTGATAGCAACCTTGATCTAGCTTTGATCACGATATGCACTATCATTTCCAATACTTTGATTGGGCATTGCAGAAATCAGAAAAGGTCTACTTATCATTGTACTGTTTTTTAGTTAGCTGTGAAGAATTACAAGCAGTTTGTATCAAAACAATTTGTGCATATGTTACATTGTCTTGACATAGCATGGGGCTATAAGCGAGCTGATGCTTTTACCCTATTTATGTTGCCTAATATGGGAGAATAGTTTTTTAATCTAAAACATTTAAAATAAATTTGCAATGAATAGGTAGAGATTTATCTGGTAGTGAAATGTATTCACGTTTTCTGGAGGATAATGAGCAGGGGAGAAAACACAGGAGAAATGCTGCTTATGGTTCTGTATTTTGAGTCTTTGTATTTAACTTAGACTGAGGAAAAGCCCATAACCAATTTGTTTCACTTCGGAATTATGCTTTACTAGCAACAAAAGTTTGTTTTCTGCAAATTATTTTAAGTAGAATTCCTTATACCAACTGTCACTGTTCAGTGCCAAAGCCCATAGCTAAAAGTAGCACTTCTGTCGTGATCACCTGTTAAAAGTAAGATTACAGTTTAGTGTGTGAGCTACACCTATCATTTCATTGGATTGTCTGTGTTGGTCCCATTTGGTAAACAATGTTTGTTTTGGGTGGTAGGCTGGCAGATTAGCTACTTGATCCAAAGTCTGGAGTTCTTAGTTGCTTTGCTACATTTAAACAAATAGTAAAGCAGTTCACTGTGAAGTTGCCTGAAATTGAAAGTATATGTAATCCAAATGCAGTTGTCATCCTGTAGTGGGTTTCAGAAGAATATACCAAGGTGATGAATTTTTAGCTTCTTTGCTTTATTCCTTTTTGCTTGGTGTATAAGCACAACTTTGTCAATTGCACCATCTGATACTAGTTTATTCCTATACTGCTTTAGTGTTCTCTGTGTAACAAAAAACCAGCAAACCGGAAGATAGCTGTATCTGAGGACTTCCTCATAAGCTATGAAGTCTACTAGCAAACCAGAGCTACAGAGAGGAAATGTAATTGACAAAGGTCTAATCTTTATTAATGGAACCCTTGAATGATGTAAAAAATGTTTTCTTTCTCACTTTACCATTTCAGGTAAGGATGATATGGATATGTGTGAGCTTAATCTTGAAGAGACTGGCTTAACCCGAAAGCGAGGTGCTGAAATTTTACCAAGACAGTTTGAAGAAATTTGGGAGCGCTGTGGAGGTATCCAGTATCTCCAAAACGCAATTGCAAGCAGGCAAGCTCGCCCTACCTACGCTACGGCAATGCTGCAGAACCTGTTGAAATAACGGCATTTGGCACAGGAGCGTTCGGATGAGAGCCTTGCCCACGATACAAAGGGAAGAGCCCCTCTGTGCTACAGAGGGCGTAAACATTCTATAATCAGAGTAGATGTTTAATATAAAGTGAACAGATTTTATTAATCATGTGGTTTGTTAATTTGTACTTCATGATGTTTAATTTGTGTAGTGAACTTTACTAGGTATGAGGACCTTGAAGAAACTCCAGTCAGTGTAGTTTGTTGCATTTTGTTTATATGTTGCATTTTCTTAAACAGTTTCTGTTATAACTCTTAACACTTCTAAGCAATCTGTCTGTTCTTGGGTACCTATTGCAAAGAACTGCACTGCAACCACTTTTTTATAAGATTCCTTCTTTAAAACACTGAATAGTTGGCTTCAAGTAGTGGCCTAGTAAAGAGAATATGCTGTTTCGAATAACTGGAATTGGGAGGCCTTAGCTTTGACTTCTGTTACGGTGAAGTCAGAGTATACTTTTATATAAATCTGAGACATTTTATGTCCTGATTTGCAAACTGGTTAGTGTCTGTATTTAATGATTTTTGTTTTTCCAGAACCTGATGGGAAATCCTCCTAAACTTGAGACCCCCATAAACTCTTATTTAATGCATTCTCTGTCTTAGTTTAAGAGAAATGGTTTTCTGTGCATTCCAAGAAGAGCATTCATGTATGTCAATATAATGTAATACTGGAGGTCCTCAAAGAATGTACTGCTCATTAGGGCTTATACCACTTCTCTGATAAATTCTTTTTTTTTTTCTCTTTAAGTACAAATCTGCTTTAGACTTTGTTTTTCTGACCACATTTCTGTTAGCAATTCTTGGACAGTTTGTTTAGCCAAGTAGTATAATTTCAATATATTACACAAATTTGTCCAAGCCTTTTATCTGAAGGTATATAAGATTAAGGATAGCATCAAGGGAAATATGTTCAGCTTTTTGCCGGCAGTATAACTTAACTGAATATTGAGGCCTGAGCCTCAGAAATCCTCTTTATTTTAATTGTAACGAGATATACAAGGTCTGTACTTTCTGTTAGACTGTGTAAAAAATTGGTCCAATAACATAATGCATCTTAATACTATGTGCTGATGAAATAGCTACAATTTTTAGTGTACTGGAATATCATAGTGATTTGGATGCTGAGCTTTATATTAATCTCCTTTGTCAAGTTTCATAGCTTCTAACAGTTCCCTTATTAAGCAGTTTATTTGGGGAGTTTTTGTGGGTGGGAATCATTAATTTCATACAGTTTTAAGACACAGCTCTTTCACTTATGTGAACATTGCTTTACCTTGCTGGCCATTATTTCAACAAATTAAACATGACAGTTTGTTATCTCTCTGATAAAAATTCAAAATACAAGTAGCTTGATGTCCAATTATGTAGCTTGATTTAAAAATGAATTCTACCCCTTTTTAACTGACAGAGTTTGCATACAGTATAAAATAATTTCCTCACTCTTTACTCAGCATGAAACCTCTTGGAAACTTTAGTTTTTAAATGCATAAATATGCTTAATTTTCAAGAGGTGTGGTTCTGTAGCACAGAGAAAGCTCCTTGCTGACCTTAGACTGTGGTTGCATGCCACAGTCTGCTTGTTATAAATGCACTCCTTACTGGAATAATGTGGAGATACTCAAGTGGTAGTTAACTCTCTACACACCCACTGCATCAGGGAATCTCAGCTTCCACTGCAGTTCCACTCTACTTCCTGGTCATGTGATTGCAAACAAGAAAATAGTTTTCATTTTACCCAAATTCTTCACTGAAACAGGCTTTTTTTGCTGGAAGATGCAAGGAGAAGTGCATCAGACTGCTGGCTGGAAAGTAGTGTGCAAACCTGTACAGTGTTGCATGAATTTAAAGGTGCAGCTTATGTAATTTAGGTTACTGGTTTAATTTGTTACTGCATTGGAACCAAAATGTCACAACTTCCAGTCCCTGGACACTTAGCACCGCAAGCAGCTGTGCTTGCTCATGTGATCCAAGTAATAAAAATCACTGGCCTGACCTGTGTTTATTTCTGTCTGGGTTTAGCTGCTTGACTTAACACATTCCATCTCAGTGTATATATCTTTAAAAATCCATGGATTTTATGAGACTGAACATAGTAAGCAAAGAACCTCAAATGTGTAAGTGTATGTGTAGGTATATACACAAATATGTGCTTAAATATTTTAGTATGTATGTGTGTAAACATACCCGCAGGGAACTTTAAATTAACTGAATTTTTCCAATCTTTAATCTCCTTTAGTTATGTCAGGATTTCCTTGACTGGCATCAGAAAGAAAATTTATTCTTCAGACTGGAGTATATGGAAATTTTTGTTTACTAAACTACTAACAAATATGAGCTATCATGAAAATAAAATGGACTTGTAAATAGAGTAAGAGGGTCTGGTGGCTGGACATCTCAAATGAGATGTTCCCACCTCTCTGCACTGCTCCAGCAGTATGCCTGAGGGAAGCAGAAGATGCATTCCAGAAATCAGGGTATTCTAGTTTGCACAGTAGCAGGCTGCTTTTTTCCCCCCTTTTTTTACTACACACCAAAAGCAGCTTCTGCTCTTAGTTTTACTTACCTTTTTGTGCAACGACGTTAATTTGCAGTTAGTTTCAGATTATTTAATTTTTTTACATGTCTGGCAATATTTAGCTGCTTACCAGTTGTTTCCGTGGTCCCTCGTACCGTGCCAGATAATTACACAGTTGGTTGATTTGGAGAGGAAATATGAAAGGAGGCAAGGGGGTTGATCTTTAGGACTGTAGGATGACCTAATGCCTTTCTGATCTACAGCTATAGAGAAAATTATAATTTGGGTTTTAAAAAACACTGGCTTGGTTCCCTATGTGTTTGATTAAAAAAAAAAAAAAATCTTCCTGCCTGTCAGTGAAGCTGTCCATTATAGTTGAGATCTGCCTAAAATGCTCCACAAAACAAAGGAGAGGAAGAGAATCACCACACTAGGCTACATTTCTGACTAGGTGACCCAGGAATATGCATTTTCTTGAGAATGCTACTTTGAAGATCCTAAGGTCATTCAATACTTGTATTTTATCCACTGATAAGATTGTGTTTTCCTTTACCTAGTTGAATCCTCTGGGTTTTTCTCAAAAAATCTTTATTTAAAGTACTTAAATGACCTCCTAATACTGTACTGAAAATTAAAAATAAAAAATAAACACATTCCGTGTTGAAATCTCACTTGTATCTTCTTACCATTTTGTGTTTCAAAAAGCATAAGAGTTAATTAAGTTATGAGAAAGATGAAATGATTCCTTTGCTGGTACTGTCTACTGCTTTTCTATCAGATATTTTTGGTGCTTAAAGCTACTTTTTAAGGCTTTATTCTAATAAATATTTTGTCTTTATTTTCTAAGGTAAGTGTTCCTCCAAAATAACATTCTGGTATTAAAAAATTCTCATTTTGTTATCTCAAATCTCACAATTTCTCATTTTGAAACAAGTATCTTTTTACTTTTATTACTGCTTCTTTTTTAACATTTATTGCTATCACTTTCAATATGTCAGCCATTTTCTATGCTGTGTACTCTGCAGCCTTTTAATTTTAGATTGTGTCAGTCAGTGACTAGTGACACCAACTCTGCGGCTTTGGGGGTGTATGCTGTGTGGCAAGCTTTATGTTTGGGATGGAGATGTGGTATTGCTTTTGTGGGGTTTTGTTTGTTTGTTTTCCCCTTAGAGTCTAAGGGAACACTCTTGTCTTAAGGGCCAAATCAGTGGTAGTTTTTTAATTTAAAAAGATTCAAGTAATTCATACTTTATCTAGAAAATGTAGTTTTGTTTGCTTCCATATGGCTTTTATCTCTGATATAACTTTACATCAGTTTTAAAGTAACATGTTGTGTTTTAGTGTAAGATTAAGTACCAATTCAATTCCCTGTGAAATTTTCAAGTAAATAGTTTTATTGTGTTTTATTGAAATACAAAAGGTTTACGTCCAGCAAATATATTTGGTAATTAATAGTTGAGAGTGATAAATACAATCATGAATAATCATTGTTATAATACACATTTTAAAATTACTTATTTTTTAATCTGGCTAATGATAACTAGTATAAGTGGAAATACACCAAACACATACAAAAATACATTTGTAATGGAAAAAAATGGAATGCTATCAGCATTCTTAATGCATTCTTAGCTTACGTGAGCAATAGTGAAAAGCTAGCATTTGTAGGCAAGGATGACTTCCAGTGCCCTGCAAAAAGTATTTTTAAAGTCATTTTCTTTTGAAGTGTTACTGTGTAAAACCACATTTTAGGTTTCTTCTTTATTTTTCTTTCCTACTTAAATTAAGTAAAAATACTATTTCAGCTGTAAAAACTCAACCTTGTATTCTTGGTGCATTGCCTTCATTCGTACACAGTCACCAGTTCTGGTGGTTTTGCAGGCAAATCCATGCAGTTGTTTGGAATTTGTAAACAGTTCTTTTGAGTGGACTTGGGAAGGTAAACTAAAGTTCAGTCTTTGCTGTGGTAACTGCACAGTGCGAAGTAAGAATTGTCACTAAAATCAGCTGCTGTCCTGAATACACAAAAGTTTCACATCTGAATGAGGATGTTGTCATCCAGGATAGTCATGAACTTTGTAGAAGCTCAGTTTGAGCTGTAAGTACGACTTCTGGTGTGCACCAAGCAGCAAACCAGTGCCTGAACACAACACTGGTACAGAATATAAATAGAGATAAATTCTCAAGAAAAAAATACTCAAAATGATGCTCATACTTGAATCAGGATTGTGGATTCATAGTGCATAAATTAATATGCCTACAAAATACTTAATGGCCACCCATTGTTTGTTTAGATTTCTTCTACAAGAACTAACAGTAACCTCTCAAAATTATTTGTGTGTATACTGAGTCTAAAGCATAGGTTTAGCTCGTGTGCAGTTCTAATCTACTCACTACCAGGAGGGTGCTTGTGAATTTAAATCTCATAATCTGAAAAGCTGAAACTCCACATATCGTGCCTCAGCAAAAAGTTTGAAGTCTTAGGATAACCCGACAGTGTCACAATCACCAGAAATTAAACAGCTAAGTGTATATGTACATATGTAAAAAGAAGTGTTTATTAACAGAAAAATAGGTATCTGATGTTCACAGAAACCCTTGAAAAATTAAGTCCAACTTCTGTGTGATTTGCAATGTGAGCATTGCAGGGAGAGAATGAAGAAGTTCCCAAATGCTTTTTATGTGGCCTTTGGTCAATGACAATGGTTATTTCCATTCACCATTTGCATCAGTGTGTGTAAGGAAGGTTAATGAAGGGGTATAGAAATGCGGTGAAGTTCACTGACATTTTTACCAGAACAACTGTGACTTACAATATTGAAAAATGTCACAGCTCAGTAAGATCTGTTTCTAGCATTCAGCTCTTATATAAGATGTGTAAGCACCAGAAGCTTAATGCATGCATCTTAATGGTGGGGGCTTCCTACCAGGTATTTTAGACATGAACAAATAGCTGCTCAGCGTGGTCATTTGCTTTCCTTCAGCAAAACTATTTTTTTTAATGTGTACTGATTTTAGAGCCAAAATTTTTTATCTTCAGGAATCCTTGATTTTTTTTTTTCCTACTCATCCTGAAGCCCAGTCTTAAATAATACAGGCCTTCTTTCTTGAGTACCTATAAGAGAAAGTCTCATAAGACGTTTGAAAAGCATTGTTGAATTTGAAAATGTTCTCTTTATCTTATAGCTAATAGGCAAGGTGACACTAAAATCTGTAGAGATAATTGTAGTTCATTGTAAGGAGAATTGAGCCTTGAGAAGAGAAGGCTTCAGGGAGACCTTCTAGTGGCCTTTCAGTACCTAAAGGGCACCCAAGAAGGAGGGAGAAAGACTTTTTGCAAGGGCAAAGAGTGATAGGACAAGAGGGAATAGCTTTAAACTGAAAGAGATTTAGATTAGATGTAAGGAAGAAATTCTTGACTGTGAGGGTGGTGAGGCGCAGATAGAGATTGCCCAGAGAAGTTGTGGATGTGCCATCCCTTGATATGTTAAAGGTTGTTAGTTTTTGAAAGACTAATTGGGTAAAACCCCAGTCAAACCCCCCTCTGATTACTAAGCTTTGCAATAGCTTTCCATGCAGTGATTCTATAACTAAACTGGAGAGATCTTTTCATATTTGGGAAGGATTAGGTTATTTTAGCTTCTACTGGAACTTTGTGCCTATTTTAATATATGCCTTTATAAATACAGAGCTGTACTTACTGTAGATAATACATCCTAGAAAGCTGTCACTGCTGTCATTACATATTGCAAACCAGAATTTAAATACTGAATTTTCAATTTGGCCTACAAGCTCTAGATAGCCACATCCTCCTGAAAATTCAGTTGAAGTGCTATACTCAGTTTTCAACATTTTGGCCCCAAAGGAGTTTTCTAGATTGTGACATCAAAGTGCTGCTCTTATTTTCAGCTAATGAAAGCTGTTCTACATTCATTTTATTCCTGCATTGATTTTTTTCAAATCATTAAAAACATTTTGAATGTAGGGGTGGTGTAAACATTCACTGTGAACTTAAAAAGCAGTGATAAATAGTCACCTAACTTTTTCAAATCCGTTTCAATTTTGTGGTTGCTGGATTCCTCACTACATTAATTTATTTAACTAGATCTTGAGAAGAGTTTGGTCAATGTACCTTTGACAAAATATGGTCTAGATGTCACAGACCTAGTTTTTTTTCACAGATGTGTCATTTTATTACTTTAATAAAATATTTAATGCTTTTTTATGTAGTAATTTTAAGTAGTTTAGCTAGTATGAAAGTTTATTGGTCTACAATTTCCCATGGGCACATTTTTTTTAAGATGGGTGTAAAATACTAATTGCAAACATCTGCGCTGTTGCTTTTATGAGCAGCGAAGCCAAGTTCATTCTTGAGCTTTTCCAAACTGCTGCTTCCTGCTGCTTTGTCCATCTCTATGTTTGCATTCCAGTCCCCTCATTTCCAGCTCAGTCTGTAAATGTGGCTGGAGTACTGGAAGAGACCAGACCTGGGTATGATGAAGATCAGTGAAAATAAATCTTTCTATATGGTGTCATTGCTTGTTCCTTTATTTAATAACAATAAACCTGTAAGGAGCCAAAGAATCACGTAGTTGGTATCCTGTCTTCCACAATGTCCAGCCAGTGCCAAGGGCACTCCTGTACTGATACTCACCCTGAAAAAAATGGATGCTAACAGCTACAGCAAAACCTTTTGGTTTCTGATAGGGTTGTAATTCAGAAAAATGAAAATGGCAAAGTAAAGCTTTTTACCGATCAAGAGGACATACTCAGATACATCAGAAACAGTCTGCCGATTTTATAGGAATTTTTGACTCAACTTTTCTCCTGTCTTTTTTTTCCCCACAAAGATACAAGGAGTTTTAAGTTGCAAAACTTGAAATAATACTTGATATATGAGCAGTATTCTGCTCACATTAGAATTCCTACTTGTTCAAACTCTATGTAGCTTAACCAGACTGAGTGATCTGAGATTTTAAGTTATCTAGTACTGCCATTTAAACCTCCCCTTTGGTTTGCATTTTGTGTTAATTTGTCATTTCAGGTATTTCTTCCTTCACATGTTCCAGTGACTGCCACATTACCACATGGTTATACAAAATAGAACTTTGTTACAGAACAACATTTAAGAAGAAATTGTAGTTGTCATATCAAGCATCAAAAAAATCCGAGCTTTTCTTTGTATGGAATTACTACAAAGAGGCTCCCTGGTAACATTAACAAATGGGACACAACAGATTTTTAATTCTTGAAAATAGCCACAAACCTTGGTTTTGTCTGGCTGATGCTGGAAACGAAGAATTCCAGAGACTAACTTGTCAGTCTTGGTTTCGTAAACTCATCTGGTGACCTACAAGAATTAAAAAAAAAATCCTCAAACCACTAATTATTTCACTAAATGACAAAAAGCACTCAGATAGGATAGACTGCCAGAGCCATGCAAGAGAGCTGTAAGAAAAGCAGTTCTACAGTCCTGGTATGAAATCTACACTGCAGTAAGTGTGGAAAGCAATGAATGCATTAGTATTTTCAGTTCTGAAATTGCCAAGCAAGACAGTAGCTTCAAGTTTGATTTAGTTGTGGAGTTAATACATGGAGGTGGACCTGTTATTTCAGGTGGGGCTGTTTGTTGAGGGATAAGAAGGGGATTTCCGTGCAGTTTACCTCCAGGCTGAATTGTGTTTTCAAGGTCATGTAATGCTTCGTGATCAAGGATCTCTGAGGAACTGAGACAAGCACTTACACTGCAGGCTGTGTGACAAAAGCTAGATAGGGGTTCATCGTGTTCAAAAGCAGGGTTAATCCTTACAGCACTTTCTGAATTGCAGCTGCTGAGAGTAGGACCTCTACAATGCAGAACATTTTTGTTTAGATTAGATTTTAAATTGCAAAAGAAACAAAAGGAATATTTTGAAAGGTGAAGAAGAGGACTGTGAGCAGCTTACTGCAAATTAGAGTTTCTTTTGCATTTTCTTCTTATCTTAATAATTAAAATGATGAAAAAAAACCCAAGGCTTCCTAAGCCAAGAATGAGAGGTTTAAAACTGAAGGGTTGTATGGGTTCTGGACCAAATTTTGCACAGCGCTGTCCTTGGTAAAGCTGGTGTCTACGTACAGGACATCTAAAATAAGGAAAGGAAGAGAAAAAATGTACAGAACTTGAAGGCAAAAAATACTGAGTACCTAAAATGAGAACAAAGGAAGTTCTTCAATTTAATATGACCACATTATTTCCACTACAAATAATCGGTATGTGTCTGCATGAAAATAATGTGATTGATGATAGGGAAAGATAATATTTTTACATTGATGAGAGTGAGTTAATAATAAGCCACTAATATATTCCTTGCTGACCTACAAATTTTAAAGAAGTTATGAATTTTAGATCTCTCTGACAAATTTCTAGCCCCAGAGCTAACATATGTGTTTTAGAACTTTAGAAGCTCAGGTGTGTTTTAAGGTAATGTCTGAATACATCTTTGAAGCCTATATTCTGTTTTCTGGTGATTTCACTCTGAGTAGCAAGGTCTGAAATAAGAGTTCTATGACAAATAGCAGGGCTCTACTCCTCTTTACAGGACAAGGGAAAAGTGAACTTACGTGGAACACAAGTGCAAATAATAGGCCATAATTTTCTCTCTCACTGTACACATTTGCACAAGCTGTCAGTTTGACACTGGTGGTAATTTGTAACTTGCTGTAATTCACAAAACTTTTCATTTATTATTTTTAATACTTTTATAGTTCCATGTGATGGTTTGGTTATACCTGTACATCAAGTCAGGGCTTTTCTGAATGGGAAAAATGTTATTTTCCTCAGTGCATCAGTATTGGTGTAGTAGGTCGAACCCCTTGCTACCTGAGCAAAGCTTTGAAGAGGATCTTTCTCATTCACAGGCTGATTTCTAGTACTAAATGTTGCAGCTGCACTACTGTGGCTCTGCAAGTAAGGAATTTGGCAGTAACTATGGCAAATTCAATATAACTTCTGTGATACCCATTGAAAAAAATTAATTTTGGCAGTTGGGTTGTTACAGTGTATATAATTTGAATAATTTGTCCAGTGGTCTTATTTTTTGATGTTAATCCTAAGTAAGGTAAAAGATGTATCATTCACCTAGCCAAAGTATTAGGAGAGAATAAACAAATGCAAGAATTGTACCTTGGTTCTTGCTTATGTACATGGCTGGTCAGCTACTGCATGACAGTCGAGTGTACAGTTTCACATAATGCTCTGAATTGTCTAGTCTTACAATGAGAAGACACTTGATACTTTGTAAAGAGTTAATATGTTCAGGTACTGTGTGCTTCTCGATATTGACTTAAGATAATTCCATTTAAAAATCGTTAGGGAATATATTTGCGGTGAGGAAGAGCTGTTAATCTTCAAGTCCTTCCCAGAAAGGCCTGAAAGCAGCCTCAGCCTCCATGTGCTTTATTTATTTATTATCTATCACAGTAGTCTTCATAGCTGTGTCTATATGAATAAAGATTTCCTTTTTAATACATCTTAGAAAAGGGTAATTTCTTAAAATTTCTTAAAATGCTACCAGTTTTGCTAATCGTTCGCAAAACTGTGAATGTGTTAGTTCATTTCTCCAAAGTGTATTTGGAAATCCGAAAGGAATGAACGCTTTTGTGTATGTCATCTCTGCCAATGATGCTGAATTTCTACTAAATTTCTGAAGCATCTTTAAAAATAACTAGATCATGATGTTCTGTGTATGCTAACAGGCAGAAATGGATTTATCCATGGTGAGACTATTAACACTTTAGAAGGGTATTTGCAGCGTGACTTACAGCATCAGAACGTTGAGGTTTTGGCTTATTAGTGTAGTTTATGCTGTTGGAAAGTATAAGCTCAGCCCTTCTTTTTCATGCAATGCACATTACCAGGGGGCTGAATTCATGTCAATCACCATCTATTTACCTGCAGACAGCTCCTCTTCCTGGAACCAGCTCACATTTCCCACCGTTGACACAGAGATGGGGCTCCAGCTCGCACAGGCTCCGGCAGGGCAACCCATCCTGGCTGGCGTAGCCAGGCTTGCAAAGGCAGTCGGCCTCTTTTGTCCACTCATTCATTATGCATTCAGAAAACTTGTCACATGCCATGAATTTGCAGGGGTCTGCCCGATCAGCTGTAAAGGATGGGTAAATCATTTACTGAAGCATTACCCTAAAGGGCCTTGGCAAGGCTTGTGGCAGCCAGAGAAAACAGCTCACATTTACTGGCCTGTCACTTGGGTGTGCTAACAGGAGGATGTGTCCAGCATGGAAGGACACACAGCCTTCTTCCTGTACAGGACACAGCAAGCATGCAAGTTCATGCTGACTTCTGCACTTATCTACCCCATCCCTGTTAAGCTGTGATTTTATTTTCATCTCACTGACAAGGATTTTCACATTTGGATATTTTTATCCTGTTTTTTCCGTGAGTGTTAGCATCATACTCATGGATCCTGTGCTACAGCCTTACAAGTGAGAAATAATTTCAACTGTAATGATCTTAAACACATAATTTAGGACAAGACAGAGGGATGTGGTTATTGAATATTGCACAATATTAAGACCTGCTATATAGAAATACTGTAGTATTCCAAAAGAAAATATATGCTTACAGGGTTTGTAGTGGGCTTTTTGTTGCTTAAGTTTCTTCGTTTTGTGGTATGTTAACATTGGGAAGGCTTGCTGGGGTTTTTGTTTTGTTTTTTACATATTAGTAAAGCATGCCTCTGTGAGATTAAGGGAAAAGGACCCTGCTGATGTTCATGGGAAGGCCCAAATCAGAGACAGCTGTTACACAAGTCTGCTTCTCCTTTCCCATTCTCTGCTTCTTACTAGAAATGAAAGGAAAAAAAAAGACACGCAGAAAGAGTGATTTTAACCCAGGGCTCAACCCCTCAACCCAGCTTGTGCTGATGGGGTGATGAGGAGGAGGGCTGCATCCACCAGTCTTTCCTCATGGAGCCTATTTCCTGTATACCGTGGGGCAAAAACCTTAAAAGGCAAAAGAGGAGAAGCAGACCAGGGGATACAAATCCTGTTCTTGCCAGCAAACAGTCCCAGTAAGATGTATGAATCCAGAAAGGAAAAGAAAAAAAAAAGTGGACAAAACTAGGAAAAGAGAGCAGCGAAGGAAAGGAGAGCAGATATACATGTATGAGCTGGGCTATGTGATCCTTTATGTAGGTTAAAAGGAAGATTTGTATTGGATATTGCAGCTTGTTACCTGCAGCAACTAACTGGGCTTAAAGTTTCTTCTGCAGCCACTTCATGCTCTATGCTAGATGCTCAGTAATACTAATTTCAATGAAAAATGAGGATTGCATTTGTTATAGGAGTGCTGAAAATCTCAGACACACACTGGGATATGCTTCAGTGGTAGAAATGAATCCATCAGAGCAGTTCACTTATAACCCCTCGATAATTCTGTGGCTATTGCCTGCTTTGAATTTTTGACTAGTGGGTTTTAGCATGCACCATTTCCCTTTGCTGTATGCAATGTGCATGTTGGTTTGATATGTCCTTTGCTCCTGGACTGTGAGTGTGTGCACTTGCCAACTCCAACAAGGAGAGCTTGGCATGAGCATTTGGCTGGGTCGAGTTTTTGTGATAATGTTTCATCTTTGTTAATACATAACTGCATACTTTGTTATATTTTCTGATTTCACTTCATTTAGATTACAGAAATACTGCATGCAGGTATTTTTAAAAGTCCTTCTTTATGGTGCTATTTATGACCAGTGCATTCAGCCCTTTGCAGCTGCTGACTCTTGATATGTATTTTGGACTATAAGAGCCCATCCATGTTTAACTTTGGTAGAACATCATTACCACTAGATGGCTCTCAGTTTCACAATAAAGACGAATTTGCTTGTATTTCCTTAATTTGCTACCCAGGTTGGTGTTTATTTATTTGCTTGTTTTCTGAAATGAAAACACATCAGGCTTTGAAACATCTGTGTTGGAATATACTGGTTTTGTAAACACAGTTTCTTCTATTTTGACTGTATACTACTGCTTGTAAGACTTGAAAGAACAGCTCCTTCAACAAACTCTCTGTAATAGTTTTCTTGAATTAATGTTGAAATACCACATCAGCAAAGCATATCAGATGAAGATGAAAGACTTAAAAATTTTTCTGAATTTGCATTTCTGAATTTTTATTTAATGAAAATTTATTACTAAATCAAGGAACATGTGGCAGCCCAAAGTTCACTCTTTATATAATGAATTAATGAATTGTATATTCATTAATTTTTATATTTTTATAATGAATTAATGAATAATACTTTATTCATCAAACATCAGTTTATCATGGCAGTATTTGAAGGGTAGAATACTGTGATTTTGTTAACTTTCTTTACCACAAGGTACCTATGTATTTAGTGGCCACAAAGATGTATGTAAAATGAAAACTGGTTAGGAAGTGCCTGCCTGAATTGTAAATGGATTTTTGTTCTGAAATTGTCAGAGATCTGTACATAGAAAGACAGCTTAACCAAAACACCTAAAAATATCTTCATACCTTTGCTATTGTTCTTCTCCACGACAATGAAATTAAATTCAACCCTGAAATAATTACCAGAGTCTGAAAATAGATTCAGGCTTCAATTTTATAAAACAGTATCGTTTTTGAAAACACTAAGCTTTTGACATAAGAATAGTGTCTAGACATGTAGTTACTGACTTTCTACTGTTTAACAAAGACTAAAAACTCATTTGAAAGAGATAAATCCAGAGGGATTCTAGAATTACAAATCTCTGGAGTACTACATGAAGTCATGCTCCAATTAGTATCTGTAGAATCCAAGTATTCATAAAAATTGTCTCCTTTTGTTTTGAATGCTGTATCCCTTTAAAAAAGATTTAATGATGCTCTAGACCATGGTTTGCTTACAACATTGCAATACTCATCAGAAATTATGTTTACATACTCAGGTGCAAGAATTTCATGTCACACCTGCAAACTGCATATGAGCATTTCTTATGCCTGTCTTCACCCAACCCTTGTTCTAGACAACAATCTATTTGTCTCTGAAAAGCAGTAGGTGAACATGCACAGCCCAACAGCCCCACCCAGCTTTTCATTACAGTATGAAAATACGTCTGCAGAGAATTTGCAATATCTTTTTTGTCTTATTACTCCCTGTCACTGGGAGGCTGTTGCTAATATGGTTATTTCCAAGACAGTCATACTTCTGAAACTGTAACAGCCTGAAAGAAGATGGTCTGCTTGGTTTTGATTTTGCACTTATATTAGTAACGCAATCTTACCTGGCTCAATATCCAGGGAATAGCTGTCAATCTCCAAATTGAGGTGTTGGGCTGCAGCATCACAGAAATCTTCCAAAACACAATGTACTGCTTCTGTGATATTGTATGGCACTGTCCTGGCAAATTTCATTTTGCTGTTCACAATCACACTTCCGTTCCTGAAGTTGAGAATTTCCAAGTGCTTAAAACCGGTAAGGTTGGACTGAAGGTATGGAAGTAGCTGCAAAACAGAGACTTGCCTTTATTTTAACTTAATGTCAGGGTCTACCTGCTATTAATTTCTCTTATAGTCAATTTTCATTATCAAATACACACATCACAGATTTATTTCCCTAAGTTTAATACAATTGTTAAGCTCCACTAGCAAATTAACTTTTCTGTTTAGCAGTATCTTCTTCTGGATTTCTGCACTTTTCTCAATAATGTATTGAGATGGATGGGCAACAATTTCCCCTGTAATGAAATGCATAGCAGCTGGGGAGTTTATTCATCTGGAAGAGAAAAAAATTACCTCACTCAAAAGCCAACTTACTTATTTTCAAACATTCAATCCAGGCAGGTTAGGGCATAGTATAATAGGCATGTTACTGATCTGACCTGTGCCCTATTGTACCCACAGAGAAAATCCATATCTAATCACAGTCTATGCTATGATATATTTTTAAAGGCCTATTTTTAAATGCAGCAGGCAGACACAAGCCTTAGATATAATCAGCACTGCTATACTGTTGGTGTGGATCTAAGAAAAAGCCAAATAAATTACATGCTGGCATATATCTGGGTTTTCTTGAGCAAGTAAAAACTTTCATCACTGACTTCATAAACTCTGTCTTCATACTCTAAGGGCATCCCAGGCTTATGTATCCTTTAAAATACAGCTTATCAGATTGAATCATAGTAGGTTTATTATTGTTAAAAACTGTGCACTTCAGTGTATTCCTTCAAACTTCACCTGATTACCACACTTGTTGAACTTGTTCAAGTTGATTTTCACCCACCAATTGCATGAACTGTTGTTCTAGTGCTTTGTATTCTGTCGAACTCCTGTTGAAGAGGTCATCGGAGAAGTGCATGTTGGTTACCCTCAGGCTGAAGAAAACCACGAGCTCTTTGCCTTTGGCTGCAGTTGTCATGGAGCTGGTAGTGACGTACTTCAGCACTGGTGCTGGGGTGGTTTCTGCAGGTTCAGTGGTCATCACTGAGATAAAACCACTGCCCTGCTCCCCTTCATACAGCCCTGCTGTGCTCGTGGCACCGATGAGATCCAGCTCGGCAGTGATGTCCTGCACCCCTACGCCCATGCCACCTTCAGGAACGCCCTCAGGGGCTGGCGCCGAGGAATCTGGTAATTCAAGGGACTGCTCGATGATCTCAGAGGGGCTGTAGGATGGGCTGGTGGCTGCAGGCAGAGGTGCTATTGATGGCAGCACATCTGTAATAACAGCTCCAGGCTGCACAGTGGAGACGTGACTTGGACCAGTAAAGACAAGCAACGTGTCATAAGTGCTGGCTGTAACAAAAATGTCATCCCCTGATGATTCTAGTTCTTCCATGATCTTAACTGCTGCAGGAAAACAGGGTAAAATCAAATTAGCCATGTTGAAAATTAAGCATGAAAAACATTGAGCATGGAAAAAAACATGTATATGTGATTTCCACTGAAATATTTTTAACAAGTTTAACAGTATTTAAATAAGAAAATGTTAACTCCATCACCAGGGAAGAACTACTGGAATAAAATACCTCATACACATGTTTAAGTGATAAGATTTCTGTGGGTTCTGTGGTTAGTAGTTATGCTTGGCAAGTATTTCCTGAGCCTCTAAAGCACATTCTTGTTCTGAAGGTACATAATCACACTGTCAGTATATATTGTCTCAAAGAGAAAATTGGAGCTTTGAGCTCTCTGCTTGGAACACTTGTATGCCAGAGTCATTCTGTTCCCCTCTGCAAAAAGTTAAAGCTAATCATAAAATGCTAAAATCACAAAAAACAATACAGCCCCTCCAGATGCAAACTGTGTCAATTTACCCAAAAGACAACAGCACCAATGAAAAATATTCAAACCTTAAGAAGCCATCTACTGCACCTGAACCAGAGCTTTTATGGGGTCCCCATCGGGGCTTGGCATGGATCTAGGATATGTGATAGCTGTAGCTGAAATCCAAATCTGAATTGTCAGGAATGCTTCTCTTTGAAATCGGCTTGCAGCTACCTGGCCACAATGACTTCAGGATAAATGATGGCCTCCACCAACAGCCACCCACCCAAACTGGTGACTTTGTCCTTTTCCAGTGATCTACCATTCTTCACATGGAACTTTTACCAGCCCCCTGCAGGCAAAATCACCTATTGGCTGTAAGGAAAGAAATTTTTCTCCAGCTGATGAACTCTCCCTACATGCTAATTTCCTCCCAGTGGCCAATGAAAAGATGAAAGGAAAGCAAACTTTTGCATTGAGAATATCCTTGGCTGAATGAGTTGGCAACTGTCCTGGCCTTGGCACAGGTGTTGGGTATGGATATTCTTTGTATCCCTTTCTGTTTCCTTGTTTCTAAATGAGTACCATAGTATTTCATTAAAAGCTTCAGATGTTCTTCTCTTGCCATGTCATCATGTTTCTTGTGTGATTAAGGATATGGACAGATTAGAAAAGCAAAGCCTAGTGATGCTCTCTGTTTACAAAGCTCTTGTTTTGTTATTACTTATGCTGATAAGGAGTGAGAGTCACTTATCAGTTAAGAGAACTCAGAACAGCTTTCCTAGCATTAGTGCTTGAGGTAATAATGCAGGATGATCTACTGATGGGATGAGCCTGCAGCTCCACAGACACCTCTCTCAGCATGAGGGCACACACTCGAGCATACGATGGTGATGGCATTTGTTAGGCAGATTACATTTTAGAAAGATAACTACAGGAGAAAGATGTACTGAAGTGGCTTTAAAATTGCAGCAAATTTGAAGCAGATATTTACAAGCATATATATATTGCATACTTGGCATATAGCTGTGTATATATATATATTCATATGGATGATATGTAGACTGTAAAGGTCTTCTGGCATCCTCTTATTACAAGCAATGTAACTTAAAAGGCCTTGAGGGCATACCAAGATGATCACTGAACATGTATCACCTGTTTTCATAAGCTGCCAGTTCTTAGAAGTCACTGTGACTCCAGCTGGAAGAGACAGACAGCAACTGACCCAACAGTTTGTGTTAGTTCCTGTTAGTAAACACATCAAAGTTCCTGTTAGCTCACATCAAAGGCTGCTGAGCCCCTACTGTGGCACAGCACCAGTCCCAAACCCAGGGATAACTGATCTCTTCTTTGTCTAACAGGTGTCATGTTACTGCTGCAAGACTTGTCTACACAAGTGACATGGAAATCAGCTGTAAAATGATCTATTTACCAAGATTTTCCTCTTCAATAAAATTCAATCCCAAGAAGTATAGATGAAACAAAGAAGACCCAGACATTCCATACAATCACAGAATGGTTTGGGTTGGAAGGGATGCTAAACATTATGTAGTCCAAGCCCCCTGCCATGGGGAGGGACAGTTTCTGCTAGACTGGGTTGCTCAGGGCTCCATCCAACCTGGTCTTGAACACTTCCAGGAACGGGGCATTCACAAATCTTCTGGATAACCTGTTCCAGTGCCTCACCACCCTCACAGTAAAAAATTTCTTCCTAATATCTAACCTAAATCTACACTCTTTCAGTTTAAAGCCATTCTCTGTTGTCCTGTCACTACACGACTTTGTAAAAGATCTCTTTCCAACTTTCCTGTAGGCCCCCTTTAGGTATTGGAATGCTGCTGTAAAGTCTCCCTGGAGCCTTCTTTTCTCCAGGATCAACAAGCCCAGCTCTCCCAGCCTGTCTCCATAGGAGAGGGGCTCCTGCCCTCTGACTATCTTCATGGCTCTCTTCTGGACTCTGTCCAGCAAGTCCATGTCTTTCTTGTGTTGGGGGGACCCAGAGCTGAACAGAGTACTCCAGGCTGGTTGTGACAAGAGTGGAATTCAGAAAAGAATTACCTCCCTTGACCTGCTAGTCAGTGAAATGAAAAACAAAAACCCAACCCTTTGCATTTAAAATGCTGGGTTTATATATGACATCAATATATATTGATTTTCAGACTAGATGTAAAGAGGACACTTTTTTTATGATGAGATTGGTGAAACACTGGAACATGTTGCCCAGAGAAGTGGTGGATGCTGCATCCCTGGAAATATTGAAGGTGAGATTGAATGGGACTCTGAGCAACCTAATCTAGTAGAAGGTGCTCCTATTTATTGTGACAAGGTTGAACTAGATGGCCTTTAAAGGTCCCTTCCAATCCAAATTATTCTATGAATCTGTGAATCCATATGCACATAAAAATATGTATAAAATTCACATCGTTTATCATAACAGAATTATTTTTAAAACTTCACCAGTTTGCTTTGTAGACGGGATTTTCACATCAGAAAACAATTATTTTATGAAACCTCTGCAAGTACAAACTCAGACAGTTTAGACACTCAATCTCAGCATATACAGTTTTAGCATAAAGTTTAGTCTACAGCACTATCATTCAGGTGTAGGGAATTCACAGAGGGCACAAAATAAGACACTGAAATCAAATATACTCCCAGAGTAACCACATTGAAGGTTAAACAATAGCATGGAATTAAAAGCTGATGTCCGCAATAAAAACCGCAACTCAAATTTCAGCCTCCTCTTCTCCTCCCACAAAGTTGTTCACTGAACTCCCCAGATGTTTTTTTGTACTAAATAGCCAAGGCAGGTCAGTATTGTACTGAGAGTGTTATATCAAAAATTAAACACCTGTTGGCAAAGATGTGAAAACATTAAATTAAGAGGCAATTTTCTTTGCCCATGCTATATGAAATCTTTGTAAAAGGCATTTTGCACGCAAGCATTTATTCCCTGCTGAGGGAATGAAATACATAGCTCTGACTTATCAGAAAAAAATCAACTGCCATTTCAACAACTTTATTTTAGGTATCTAATTAGTTGGTCCTCTTTTTTTTTTTTTTTTTAAATGAGGAAAACCCTGCTAATTGACCATGAATAAGGCGTAATTGTTTGGGAAAGGTCAAATTGTCATGAGACATTTTTCTAGAGGGCTTGCATTAATGAGCAGGCCCAGAATGTTATACATTAAGAGGTCCTGGCATTTCCTTTCATTCACGAGCATAATAAGCACTGACAAATTTTCCAAGTCCCCTGGTGGGTATTCTGTATACGTTCTGTATATGAAACTTAGAGTGTTACAATGTATATGTATATATTTGCATACTTGCTGGCTGAAGAAAATAACCAAAGAAGGGAAAAGTGTGCAGTTACGAGATTGGTTCGTAATACAGAGTAAGAATCACCTTGTGCGCAGCTCTGCTGATACCAATATCAGATGGATACAGAAAGTAGCTGCATTCAAATTTACATATTTTGTTGGTGCCTGAAATGTCACTAAATCCCTGGATGCAGGACTGCTGTGTACAAAGTGCTGAATTTATGTTCGAGGCCTTTAATTTTTAACTAGGGCACAAGTAATGTGAGGATTAAAAGAATTAAGAGAAGAGGATCATTAACCTAATGTGTCACAATGAGTGTCTCCCAACACATAATTACTGATTACATTCATCTTTCTAACTGTACAGGCAAGCCAAAAGAGCCACAATGATCTGTCATTCTGTCTGTCTGTGAGAGCCCTCCAGAAGCTAGGTTCAATGTCCAATAAACCCACAGGACTCTTTATCCACTGACTCCAGAGAACCTCGGTTCACTGGGAATGCACCCCATCTCTCCTCCATCTCCAGTCCTAAAAATTCTTTTCTCTCTTAACCTTTTTCCTTAGCATTCCCACTGGAAGTCTGATTTTTCATAGGGCAGCCTAGCTCTTTCATAGGCAGCTCTAGCTCTGCTACTCACTCCACTACTGTGGTGTTCTGTGTAACTTACAGAAACCGTCATCATATTTTGAAAATTTCCATACCTTGCAGTTGTGCTTCATTATCAATGTTCTCAGCATCAAAGATGCAAATAAATGTCATTCTCACATGATGTCACAAGAAGAGTATTTTCTATCTTGATAAAATACCTCTTAGTAATGGCGATCTTTCATTATTCTCAGGACTATTCACTTCTACCTCACCCTGAAAACTTAAAGGGTAAGATAAAATTTGTGAAATCAAGACCTGAAAATCTAAACCACTACAGAATTCAGGGCACTGAGCAGCCAAAGCTTACTAATCCTGTCTATGTTCATTATGAATGAAAGAAAGATGATTCTTTAGCTATCTCCACACTGGCATAAAGGCCAAACTTCTGTTCAGTACCAGACAAGCCTTACTGACTTTCCTCCTTAGCTGAGCAATTTGTCAAGGGCAACAGACTGTGTGTTTGACTTGGGATGTTTGCTCCCAAACTGAGTTATGACATTGTCCTCATCTCATTGGTATCTTTACCATGATTTCTTTTTGGGAGGTCAGTAGTATTATTTACTTCTGCAATGACTGAAGAAATAAAAAGCAAAGAACTCTTCACTTGTTCCTCAAAGATGCATAAAGATTAAGAGCAAACCATTGAGAACAAAGCCATACCCTGACTACCTTTACTCTCTGAAACTTTTCCCTCGTAGCAGCCAAGTCTGCCTGAGAGCAGCAGAATAATGCAGTTCACTACAGTCTGACTGTCCATAAACTTTTTACTGAAGCAAGTTAGCTGGTCTTACTCAACTCACACAAAAAGTTTTCAGTACAGAGAATGTATTCTCTTTACGTAGTGCCTGAGGGTCAGCATTTTGATCGATCCATCTGTCCTTGGGAAATGGAAGCTCCCTTAGACTTTATGAAAGTCTATGCAGAAGGGAGTCACATCTGGCTTTAGCAATTTCATATTTGGTCACTGTACCTATAAAGAGCCCTCTGAAATATCAGTTTCTCGTGGGATTAAAAATTCTTTCTTTCTTTGATTATCATTTTCACGCGCATTGGCCATAGCATGGCTGAAATTAGTAATTCAGCTTGTCATTTGCTGTTTTATTAAGGACTTCTGTTACTTCAATTACAAGTTTTCTGAAAAAGCCTCTTTCTGTAAAGATTTGAAACAATGAAATCAATACATTTAATATTTTTAAAAATTTTTTCAACTTCAAGTTAATAAGTTAAGCACAACAGGTGGAAATACAACAGGTAAACAATTAATTGAGAAATCTTACTTTATAGACCTGTGTCAAATTTACATGCTGAAAAACCTGATGTTGAACCTTAATGACTGTCTTTGGCATTCTCATATTTCAGCAGCTTTAGAGGATTAAGCATTTCAGAAACACAAATATAATTTAAACAATACAGGAATAGCTGTTGTTTAAAGCATACCCAAAATTCTGAGTAGGATATAAGAATATTATACAGAGAGGTGAGGTGTATAATCAGGTACCTTGTATGAACAGTAGGTCAGTGGTAGGTTATTTCTGTAACATGACAAGTCACTTTTACCATTTACAGAACCTTTACCTCATCTGCTACTGAGATTGCCAGATAAAATGACATACTATTGCTCAAGCACCCTAAAAGTTAGTTTTCTGTGTAAAGTCCTTGCTAAAAAATGATGCAACCAAGATTAAAATGCTCTTGTGAAGTAAGGGGGTTTGTAAGTACATTTACATGAAAACATGTTAAAAATGCCAGGGGTACCATGGCTATTATGTATTGTAAGATATTTTGTATTGAAGCTCTGCTCTATTTGCTCCCATAGTAATATCACATTAAAGTAGATATTAAATAAGCAAGGTACCATGCTAATCTTGGAAGCAAAACCAAGCAATAGTGAATTTGCAAATAGGAATGTACTTCTACAAAGGAATAGAATCAAAGCCAAATAAAAAACCTCTTTCTTAAAACAATAGTTTCAGGAGGATTTAACATCTCTTATTCCCATTGTTGAATGTTCTCAATTAAATTCGAAAAATTTATTTCATGAATTTAAAATAATGAGATCTATGTGAAACCAGCCTGGGTCTTTACGAACACCTGGAAACATAAAGAAACATCCATCTAAATGTTTCAAACACTGCTGCATGACACCATAACAATTTCAGAGCACCCCAAATGGAGAACCTGGAATACTTTTTTGGATTTATTTTACTTTAGAAAGTTTGAAAACAAAATCTGGCAAGTTATAATACCCTTCAGAACTTAAGTACTCTCCAAATTCCTGCCTATTTTCTCTATTTTTCTCAAATGTGCAACAGGAAAAAATCAGAGCAAATTTTGCAAATGATGGGACCATCAGACAGTTTTGTGGTATCAAAGTTTATTAGTTTACAAAATGGTAAAAACAAAAAACAAGATAGAAGTTACATGGTATAAATTCAAGTAATGTGTTGGCCGAGGACCTAAAACACAAAAGACAAACATGAAATTAGAAAGTTAAAACCAGTGATTCTCTTAAAATCTCATCACTTTAAGGCTTGTCAAGAAAAATGAAAACACTGCATACACTTTTTTTGCCCTTGTACTACATAGTCACTTGTATGACAAAACAATTCATGGAATGAAAGTCATAGAATGAGGAGTATTTTGTTCTTCTAAATTGTGCCTTGGATGTAGGTAGTCTGATTTTTCTCAAAGTTTTGAAATGGCAGAAGTGGCTCTGTGAGAGAGAGATAGAAGGAGATATTTAAGTAGGAAGATCCTTCTGTCTTTGCGTTTCATTGTAAGAATACATTTCAGTCTTACTGGTATTGAACATGACTTTGGGCCAGATGCCTTGGTGTGGACTTGAATTGTTAAATGCACCCATAATGCCTGGATTGTGGACTGGAGCAGCCCAGAACAGCCAGAGTGCTCTTGTCAGGGGGCCGGCAGAATGCTGAATGGCAAACCCACAGTGCAGTAAAATGGATCCATACAGCCATTAGCTGCAGGTTTGTGCTGAAATCCCTCAAGGGACCTTCATGTAACACTGGGGTGCAGAAGCCTTATGGAATAAGCCAGTTTTTCAAAAAATGACAGCTGAATGAATATTTCAGATTGTTTTCACATAAAATTTTGGATTAAGGTACATGAGTTTCATTTAACTTTCCCAAGTGTTGTTGAGTAGCAGCGACAATACAATGATGAAACTTTGTTACTCAACTGTTCATAGAACTTACATATATTGGGAAACTAAAAACAGGAAAAAAATTAGTTAACTGTCCATAAAATACCCTCTTCACTCCCCATGAAATAACTACTAAGTATTACTAACACTAACCTTCTTGCAATAGTTTTTAAAGGAATTCTTAATAAGAGGGCAAAACCTCTTTTTAACCAGCAGGGGAAAAGAATCATTATTTTTGTAAATGCAGCTGATGCTGACTCTATTCTCTTCTTCTCTTCTACCCTGCTACGTATCACCATTGAAATCATCTGTCTTGATGCTTTCAGGCTTCCATTCTCCTCAAGCCATACTACTTTTTTTTTTTATTCAAGCTTTATAGTATCATGGAGGCCTATTGTGAAGTTCTTCAAGATTTATTCATCACAATTTTGATTTTTACTGTTTCACTTTGAAGTGTCAGTGCCTTTTTCTGAAATGGTGAATAAGATATAGGGATAGATAGGTATAGATATAGATACAGATGGTATAGAATAGGGATGAGAATAGAACATTTGGCTTATCTTAATTATTTAAGACAAGTTTAACCAGGGCTTCAGCCACAGCTCTAGGCTACATATACATTTAGGAGAAAGGACTGAAACGTATTAAAGTATTTTTCCAACTCCGTTCCTTCCAATCTCTAGAAAGATAAATTAAAACTACAGTAATTGCTATTGAAAGATAGACCTTAGGAACCAAAATCCTCAGCTATGAAGATTTCTTTCATGAGTAATACTTTTTGTTTTCTCAGTCAACCCCCAGCAGGCTTTCCTGTGCCAACAATTCCCTGCTCCAACTCTGCTTGAAAGCCCATTATTCCAAACTGCATGGCAATAAAGATGGTTATTAAAGGAATGTTTGACCCTGTATAACATTCTGACTGTAGAACTGTTATTGGAACTATTCTACAAATATTGTATGCTACAATAATTAAATTTTAATAAGTCTACCAAATGGGGAAAAATGAAAGAGAAGCCTAAACATGTAAATGCAGTAAAATGGAGAAGAAATTAAATCTTTTGCATCCAGGCTTGGTTTAATCATGTTCTTACTGATGCATGTAATGATCTTACCATTCTACAGAATGAAAGTGAAACTTCTGTCTCCTTTTGATCTACACCTGGATATCATTGCTTGAAATTGAGTTTAGTCCTCTCCTCTACAGAACTTACAGAAAGTTTAATTGAGAAAGAAATGTAGAGGACTTACTGGAAAAAAATTGCATGTTATCTTCAACCAGAACTCAGAAATTACTTGCATATTGCAATTAAAAGTATATGACACCCCTGACAGGAGCTTAGGTTCTAAATATTCATAAACATGAATCTCATTAAATTTAGTACAAACATTATTGAAAAGATGTCTCCATTTAAGATTTTTACACATTTTTGTTTGTTAGTTTAAACACTATAGCATTTTTCAAACTGAGTAACAAGCAGCTTAAATTGATATCAGCATCAGTGCTACCTTTGTAAGGCATCTCAAGATGACTGAGAAGATCAAAGTTGGAAGGCCAAGCCCTCTCTGTAGACAGAGATACAAAATTCCATTGAGATATGGAGCAGATGTTGGAGCAGAGATGATTCAGAGCACCCAAGTTACAACTTGTCTATAACTCGTGCCGGGGGCATGAGTTTTTCTCTGTCAAGGAACAGACTAAATTGATTTCCAGGCTGAGGTCAAATGGACTCTCCTAAGTTGGAGAGATATTGAATTCTCCAAAGAGAGGAGAGCAACAATTTAGAAAGTCAAAGTTTTAGTACAGTTTTCTCATAACACATTATTTCTCAAAGCCAGCATTTCTAGCAAGACCAAGGATTTTTAATAAGTGGGGGAATGCATTATTTGGGGCCTGTTAGTCTCAGGGGTGCCACTTTGCTGAATATTTGTTCCAAATGGACTACATGACATGTAAACTTCATTAGTTTCTTTCATTTATGACATGGCAAAGGTTAACCTTACACTCCCAGCACTGAAGTCTGTATTATTTGTTTTAGAATGTCTTTCTGATTATATTACTGCAAAGGTCAGGGGTTTTAAATTAATTTTATTCAGGACATTAATATATTAAAATTGTTTGTGATACTGGCTCTTCTACTGGCTGAACTTATTTCTGCCTTTTATATTCCTTTTTTATTAGACAATTAGAATTATTGCAGTCATATCTAAAGACTGTAAACTGCCTCAAATAAGTTTTTAGCCCTTTAGTTCTAAAGAAAATTAATTTTCTGGAACAAAGTGGAATCAGACCACATGCAGCAACAAATATATATATCCCTCCTGGAGGGAGACCTCCTTCATGCACTGTACAAAGAAGAAGAATTATGGGTGCATTGTAGGCTTGACTACAAAGTGTGACTGAACAAGTGGTGCAGCACTGAGGTCTGCCTTCCTGCTATTTTCATAGGTGCAGAACGAGGTGTTACATTTTTTCATTATACAAGTGGCTCAGGAGATTTGCATCTGGATAAGCAAATTTTGTTAGCAGCAATATAAGTTGTTTTCAGTACTTCACACAGATATTTCATTGAGTCATTGGAATTACCAGTTGAGTTTAAAGAAAATTATCACTTGTTTTGGTGCGTTTGTATTGTGTATTTGGGGGGGTCATGAATAAGAAATAATATTTGAGGGAACTAAAGCTTAACCTTAAAGTAAAACAGAAATGGTTGGATAGCTTAATAATTTAAACAAGTCATGTGTTAAATTGGAAAAATAGATAGTGCTCACTTTCTCTCAAATTTTTTGCTTGGATTAGTCATTTCATTTCAGCATTTTAAAGTATATTTTGGAGACATGATGTAGATTTTGTTCTATTTCGATTGCTCCTGCTGTTCCCAGCATGGAGATAGCTGGGCAGAATGCTCTCATTAAATTCTGACCAGATGCTAATAACTTATTCTAATATGTTTAGGATTCTTCAGGAACAGTCTGAGCAGGCAGTTCTAACTGATCAAAACTTTTCCTTCAATCCAACATATCCTAATATGGGCCTGCTGAAACTCTTCTATTCAGCCTCATCTTCAATTCATATACAACTTTCAGAGTACTGAATATTGTATATAGGGCTTGAAAAAACGGCATAGCTAACCCTACCTGTTCATTCCTCCAAACGTCAGACAACCTTCACAAAAACCATTCCTTGCACATCTGAAGCAGCAGGAGACAGGTGGAAGGGTGCAGAGAGAAGCTGATGGGGAAAACTGTTGAGAAAATCCTATCAGTTTAACATCAAAGAAAACATAAGGAAAACATAAAAATATGCAAGGGAACAGAAGAGTTCTTACCCTCTATATCCATCGATGTGAAAAAAATGGTGAGCATTCCTGGCACAAAGAATGGGTGAATTCCAATCCTGGGAACATCCAGAGAGTTTCTTGCAAGAAACAACGGGATTTTCTTTTCTGTGACAATGCTGGTTATGCCAAATAGAAAATTGTGCTAAGCAAAGACAGTGCTTGGGCAGCTGAGGATGAACCAGAGGCGGAAAGAATCCCCAAACATGCAGAAAACTGAGGTTTTTTTTCTGGAGAGATTACTTGGAAATTAGACTGAGTGAAGAGTGTGACACCTAATTAGCTGTTGAATAGCAGGATAATGGGACAACTCATGGCAGGTTTGTGTGAACATGAGAGTAATTATGCCAATAATTAATGAGGCTTTTATCAGTTACACATACAGAGATGTGATCATCATGTACTCCTTATCAATGTTTTTTCTCACAGGAAAAAATCCCTGCAATAAACCCTGCAGAGTCTTTGCCCTTCAGAGTCTTTCTTGAGAGCCTGAGGATGACCCAGGCTGGTCATACTGAGATGCAGTATAATGGACTAGCTGATGGATTTTACTGCTAGCTTTATTTTGTTCTGCAATAACTGCTCCAGAAATAATGCCTCCTCCATGATGGCCAGGATTTTGGGATAAACATTTACCTGGATTGTACAATTTGTTTGTAGCTACAATTAAAACAAATTCAAATTAAATTTCTTCTTACTGTTTAGGAAGCCAAATATTATTATTTGTTTTACTGCTGAAATTTTCTTGGTTTTTGAAATAACAAGCTGTCTAATACATTACATAAATTGCTTCCCTTTTGAATTGTCATACTGTTTTAGGCAGTCATGGGAAGACTGCAAAGAGAGTAATTTTGACCATACAGAAGAAATATTAATGACTTTAAACTCCAGAAGGGGAAAAATATGAAGAAGAAAGAGGAATGCTAGAGAAAAGTCATCAGGTATCATCTCAGACAGTAGGGGTAAAAAAGTTTTTTTTTTTACACTGGTTGTAAATGAAAAATAGAAATAGCCAAGATTTTAAAGGTGCTGCAGCAAAGAAAAAACCTTTGTGAGAAGTCAGATATTGAATGGTGACATCTGGTGCAGGCATTTCAGAACTCTTCAGTAAGAGCTCTGGAAATCTGTGCCACACTTTTTCTCCTAATTCTATAGTAAAATCTCAGAACGGTAGGCTTACTTTAAGGACAGCTTGGCATCTTCCTGCTGGTTCTGGACAGGGGGTGGAGTAGCTGCCATCACCATGTGGCCAGAGCAGCACTCCAATCCTCACTGCCCTGCTCTCTGCTGCCCACGGACAACTTCACTGCGCAGAGTTGTACTATCACAGCACTGTCTGAAAGAGGCCTCACACCTGCTCCTGGCTCATCCCTCCCACTGGCTGCTCACACCTGAAAAATCCCATTCTGGACTCTTCATCCCTCACCTGTTTTTTCTCTCCTTTCTCTAGGTGTTGTATGCAGAACTTTGTGTGTGACGCTGAGTCTGATTATCTTTTTGGGAGCTGTGAAAGAAATTTTTTTATTACTTTCTCTGTGACCTCAGGTAGGCACAATTAAGGTAGTTGGTGTAGGATGTAGATGTTCAATATTCAGGAGTCTGTAGTGATGTCCAGCCCGCAGCACACACGTGTGACAACCAATGCAATAAAGTCCATCTCTGAAACAGAGCTAATACCTAAAAGAACCTCAGACTATGTTATTTTTGGTGGCCAGTTTTTCCTTTTGTGGTAAAGAAGAGTGAATTTAAATTTCTAAACATATGATTAAGAAAATGTGCTCCATCTTCTGGACAGTAGGGTGGGGAAATGGCTGAAAACTAGTACAGTAGAATTTCAGACAACTGTTTAGACCCTAATCCCCTGCCCAACCTTATACAGCACTGTCTGAGTAGTTCCTGCCATTTCACACCAGTAGCAGTTTAAAGACTTTTTAAAAGAAATATTGCTAAGAAAAGCATCTATGAAATGCAGCCACGAACAAAGTGTGAAATATTCTGTACCAGGAAGGTTCTGCTTGCCATATTAAAATTAACAGTACTAACACCGCTGACTTTAATAAAACCTGAATTTCCAGATCAAATTCTATCACTTCCTATGAAATACACAATACATAAGGAAATAAAAAACTACAGGAAATACTGTACACTCGGGACTGCCAGAATTGGAAAATGCTTTAAAAAGGGAAAAAGTTTTAAAGAGTATACTTTTAAAAAACTAAATAAATAGGTGTTCAAGAGCTCTCGTGATTGTTAAGCATGCAGTGTGCTTTGTGTACTATAAGCTTTTAAGAAAATAGAATAGCTACAGCTTTGAGTCATTTCTAACACAGCATCCCTACTTTTTAGACAGGGAACAATTATTTTTCCTCCTGCTACTCAGCTGCAGAAATAATGATGGAATTCTTATACTTTGGTGCTTATTTTAGACATAACTTGTGTTCAACAAGGAGAAACAAGATAGGATGACTTATTTTCCGGGAGGCTTTTTTTACAGCTTTAGAGTTTGGTCTGCTTTGCAGCTTGACAGGTTCTAACCTAAATATGCAGCAAATAATTTCTTGAGGGGTCAGTATAGGTCAAAGACCCTCTGCTTCTCCTTGTCAGTCATTTGGAGCTGATAGGCAACAGATATTTAACAAATTGGGAAATGGATATGTGACTTTATGCAGTTTTTATGACATGAAGTCCCTAGTGCAATGAGTGAATAGAATGAAAAATGCATTACTTTCTTTGCCCTGCAAACGTAACACTTTTCCACAGTCATAATGAATGTTATTTGAAGGTATGCTGTGCTTTTATCAGTAACACTATGAGACTTCTCAGCATGCATTTGAAAATAGTTGCATGTAAAACTTTTCATCATAAACATTATTTTCAGGAGCATTTGACAACTGATTCTCATAAGAAGTGATTTTTCTAAACTTTAAGTCACTCTGCTAATCATAAAGTATTTGCTTTTCTCTCATTTCAGAACTCTGCGTATAAAGGCAAGATTATAGAATGGGAAGTTTATATTCATTATAAGCATAATTTATTATAAACTACCATGCAACAACATGAAATATGTGTTCTTCCCAGTCCGGAGCTGATGGTTGTATGTTCTTACATGTCACCTTTTACATCCTTTACTCTCTAAAATGCTGATGTAGTTATTTGCTGGATCCAGCCAAACAATCCTATAGGCTGCACGATGCATGGGCATTCCCCACTCCCACACTCGTGCTGTGCAGGCCACTGTGAAGGATGCTATCACCATGCAGAGAGTGTTCCCAATCAGCTATGCAAACACTGCCTGTTTGCCTTACAGGATGTGGCCAGGCAGCAGGGATGAAGGCCCCTTCCTGCTGATCTTGGACATGCTGGATAAGGAAAAACATGTAGAAAGGGGGAGGAGGGTTCACTGTTCTCACTTCAAGAGACTTCTGGAATACAGGAGGGACATGAAAGGCCAAAGCCTGAGCAAGGAGGGAGCTGGTTGAACTGGGACAGAGCAGAGCCTCCTAAGGGAACAGGGAACTTTCCTGCAGCAGGGAGCAAACTTGCAAGCTTTGAGCATGATATTCTTGGACATCCAGAAGCACCGAGTGTCGTTTTGCAAGCTAATGCATACTGTTGGAATTTTGCCCTGAATTTGCCTTTTTTTTTGGTTTTTCTCTGTAGATTGTTTTAGCATTGCTTAGAGACCACGTGGGGACATCAAAGAATCCTGCTGACTCCCATGATGTGCTTACGTGCCCTCTGCTTTTCTATTGAGAGAGCCAGTCAAAAATCTGAGACATAGCACATACGAATATTCATCCAAGAACTAATTCGTCCCATGTCCCTGTAGTGACCTCTTGCATCTTGCACAGGAAGCACAGGCTTTGAAGAGTAAATAAAATTTAAGTTTACTGACCTAACGCTGAGGTGGTAAGGCCAGGCCAGGAAGCAGGATTGGAGAGGGAACAGACAAGAGCTGGGACAGATGGGGGGCAACTCCTCCAAATCATGGCTCTTGCTGCTTTGCCAGTGGAGGCTCTTGTCCCACACAATTCTGTTACCTGCACACAGTGGCTCATATGGCTTTCTAGCAGCTGGTGGAGGTGATGGAAGCAGTAGCCTTACAGATATTTTGCTGTTCTGGGGGAAAGCCTAATTTGCCTGTGCCCAAAAGCTGACCCTAGTATCTTTGTCTGAACTTTCTTTAGTCTGCAGGGTAAGCTGTGGGAAACATGTCCATCATGTGTTTTTCATTTGAAATTCTGCATTAACCAGAGTTTTCTCCACATATGTATATATATATATATCCTTTTTTGTTTCATTATGTATTTTTCCTCATATAGATAGCTGCCTCTATGCCTATTGCATGGATAAAATGGAACAAACAAACACAGAAAACAGCAATTTTTTAAAGCTTTTCACATTATTCAGACCTTTAGATATGTAAGCTTTTCTGAGCCACGGTACTCTGCTTGGAAGAAATTATATCATGTTACTCTCACTGCTATCATCCACAGATGTCTGTAGAGCCCAAAGTAATATACTTTCCATGTTTTAAGTACCAATTTTTTTAATATTAATCTAGAACTTCTTGGTTTTTGTTCTTCCTGAGATGCCTTTTTGCTCTGCCTTTTTGAAATTTTACCATAGTACTCTGCACTAAGTGCTCCCTATCCTTAGGCATTTGTTGTTGGCTTTGACAACCTTGAGCTAAGGTGCATTAGGATTTTGCTGAAGAAGCCATCAGAAATGTACATTTTTCACCTTTGGTTGTGAAAGAAAATTTTCTGTCACAATGGGAAGGAATGCTTAGTGCTCTGACACGTGACTGTATGTGTCACAACAGTTGCACCTCTCCTACTCTCTCTCACAGAGAAATCCCATGTCTTACCTTGTCCTGATGGACTGTCTTGGTCGACATCCTCGAAAGGAGGTTCTGCTAAATCAGTCAGTTCTTGCTTCTCTTCAGCTTCACTGTCTGCCTCTCTGGCGTGCAGGAGGTCGGGTGTGGTAAAGCTTCCTGTGGTAGCCAGCTCCACTGGAGACTCATAGCCATCGGTGAGGAAGTCTTTGCCAGCAGAATCATCTGCTGGGGGAGGCAAATAGGAATCCTCTGATTTTGGAGGACTGCTGGTGCTACCCAGAGCACTGAAAGGCACTGTGAAACTTGGGTGGTCGGTAGCAATAATTTGGGTGTGCGGATATCTATCCTGAAATGGTTCTCTGGAGGGTTTGGTAGGAAAATCAGGTTCAGATGTAATAAAATTATTAAACTCTTCAGGGATACTGATCTCTTCACTTAGAGCAGGGCTTTCAGTTGTAGATTTACCACCAAATACATCTCCTCTTTGATCCACTGTTGCTGGACTGGGATAACCTAGTGGGAGCTCCTCCTGAAAAAGTTTTAAAAGAGCACTTTCAGTAATATGTTTGAGTTTCATTGCTAAAAAGGCAATAATCTTTAGCTACATGAGCTAGCAAATAGCTAAGTCAACGTGGAATCATATTATGGGTTGGGTTGGAAAGGATCTTAGAGCTTATCTAGTCCCAATCCCGCCTGCCATGGTAAGTGACATCTTCCACTAGACCAGGTTGCTCAATGTCACATCCAACCCGGCCTGGATCACTGCCAGGGTTGGGGCATCCTTAACCTCCCCAGGCACCCTGTACCAGTGTCTCACCACCCTCACAGTAAAGAGTTTCTTATGTATATCGAACTTAAATTTCCCATCTTTCACTTTGAACCCATTATCCTTGTCCTATCACTACTGCTCCTAAAGAAGAGTCCCTCTCCAGCTTCCCTGTAGGCCCCCTTCAGATACTGGAAGTCTGCTGTGAAGTCATAGGATGTGTAAAATATTTGGCATGTGTATGTGATCCTAATCACATTGCCTGTAATTTAAAAAATGGTCAAAGAAAGATGGCCTTAACTAGCCCTGTAAACTGCTCTCTCTCTGTCATTAAGACATACTACTGAACTGATGAGACACTGTTCACTTTGCAATTGAATCTGGAAAAGGTAATCAAGCAGTAATTGTCACCTGTAAATGCTCTAAACAGTACCTCTGTTGCAATATAACAATACAACATTAATCCTCACAGTATGTACAAAAGGCAGATATGTTATTTTAGCACAAGAAACTTTTTGTATGTTTATGTACCTCTTAACACTGTGTAATTTCATTTCCCTTGGAGAAATAAATAAACATGAAAAACGTTATTAACTTACCAAATCAGGGCCTGCCAGAGGAACAGTGACCATTCCTTGGATATCATTATCAATATCACTAGGTGGTATAATAGTTTCTGCAAAAAAAATCAAAAACATTAGAGAGAGAGAGAGACAGAGAACAGAATACTTCACCACCAGCACACTGACAACTGATCAAAACACATAAACTCAAAAAAAAAAAGAGTACTAAAATGTTCTCCATCAAAAAATTGCTTTTAAAAATCCATGTTAAGACAAAAGGCATCAATTCCCATTCAAACAGACAATTATGAAGAAAACCAAATTTTATAGGCAGTATTCTTCTTATGCTTTATTTAGCTTAAATGGGATAGGTCTGCAGAGAGCTGAACCATGGAGGAATGCTTAAAATCATCTGAAGTGTGAACCCCTCACTTAAATCTGCATGGGCTATGATGACTCATTATATTGTGTTCATTAAGCCTAAAGTCATTCCAGCTTTACCCTGAGTCCACACCATTGTTAACGTCAGTGTTTTGGCTTTAGTGCTCAGTTGCTCCTTTCACCCCTCAGAGATCTTTAAAGTACTTGCATGCAAACTGTTTTTATAAATTGGTTATTAAAATTAACTACTGGGAGACAGTTGATTAAAATATTTATTATTGAAGTGTTCTATGTAATTTTTTTATTGAGAATTTTAATCTACATTAAAATATGACACTTTATTCTTACAGAAAGGATTAGTTCAACTGAATACATTTTTTTGGCAAGAAAGTGCTGCTGTTTGCAAAGGAGACGCTGTAGATAAAATTTGGTATGTGTTTTAAGTCTGTTTCAGTAAATATGCATATGAAAAAATATTTTAAATTATTTTCCCTCTTTTTAACCCATGTCTCCAAAACTAGTTTGCTAGCTTTGCAAAAATCATTGATGGACTAGAAAGGGATATTTATTAGCTGGATTACTGAACAGGGAGCAGACCTTCAACTTCTGCTGGAGGTTTTCACACCCAGCTTGTTATCTGCACTCCCTCTGTGTTTCAGAGTGTGAGTGAAACACATCTTTACTGATTTTATCTTGGGATCAAATGCTGTTTAAAGTGTTGGTCTCTCTGATGTTGCTGAGAGGTTAGATGGCTTGCTTACAACCAAGATAGAGCTTTCAGAGAGCTAATTTAAGCTAGAGGCAGACCTCACTTTTTTTCTTGTTAAAGAAAGGAGGCTGTCTATACTGGGAAGATAAAATGATACAGTGAATATTCATAGTATTTCTTTTATTTTTCTCCTCTTAATTATCTTAGTGTGAAAAATACCCAGATTTTCTAAAAAAAACCAAGCCAAGAAAAAATCCTCTAATACATTTGCAAGTTACGCTGTATAATTATAAAGACACATTTTTCTATAAGATTTAACTTATTTCTCTACATCCTTTGGATCCTATACAATGCCAAGGGAATGGACTGTATCAGGTGAAAAAAATCTGCTAGAGAAGCAAAGGACACCTTACTGAAATTGCATCAGTTTGGAAAGGCAAGATTCAGGCTTGTGTCTGCCACCTGCCACCTGCTTTACTGACCATCAGTAAACTGAAGTGTTCCAAGGTCCACTGGCAGGGACTGGTCTTCATGGAGTGCAGTGGCAACCAGCTGCTGAAGGTCTGTTACTGTGAGTTTAGCTGCTGATATTTCCCCCTCTTCAACTGGAGAAATGGGAATTTTTTCGCTTTCAACCTTATTAGATCCAATAGTCGAGATGTCATCTGCTGTGCCTTTGGTTTCTGAGCCATCTCTCTCAAAGTTCACCACGTATCGTGCTATTGTGCTGCTTGATCTGCAAGGGGGAAAGGTGAAAATGCCCAGAGCAGCAAAATCAGTCGCTGCCTGAGAACTGATTTTGCACACAAACAAACAAATATGCAACCATAACATACTATCTTCTGTAAGAGCAACGCCAATTTACTTCTTTCTAATGAGACTGTCACCTTCAAATTAGTTTTTCTTCACCTAACCCCTTTTTTGTCTATGCATAACTTTTGATATAAATTCCCATATGGAAGAAAATTTTAAAAAATCTTCTAATATAATCTGATTTAATCTGACTACTCAGAAATCTGTAGAACCATAATGTAGTCTGAAGTCATTGACTACTGATTCAAACAGCTATAAATGCGTGCTGAGGTTATTAGAAGCCATAATCACACATTAATTATTCAGGAACTTTTGAAAAGGGATTAGGCAGTTCATAAAATTGCAGATAAGCAAAAATCTTATCACAACTGAGACAGTTTTTGGCTGTTTTTTAAAGTACAGCAAGCTAATGTGGCAAGCAAATCACTTTTTCCCAATGGGACTTAGCTTTTCCAAGTCCAAATGGGTATGTATGGCTTCTCACTAGATGTTCATGTTCAACAGAAGTCTCAAATGTTCACCATTTTTAATACATCATTTTCATACATGTTAAATTCACCTAATTAAATGAAAAATAATGAGTACATTGTAAACATTTCTACTCCACTATATTGCTTTTTTTACAGTGTCGAAAAACTGTAGGGATAAGAATTTCACTTCATCTAGTATGTGCTATGAAGCATTTGCATTTATATGACATTGCAAGAATTCAGGAAACACATGAGACAGTTCTTCCTTTTAAAGCATTAGCAAAAGAGAAATTCTGGGAAACTGCTAGACAAATTATTCCCCAGTAGCACTTTCAAGCAGCAGCAGCAATTGACTCTGTAGCTGTTTGTATTACCAGAGAAAAGCTCCCTTCATTTTATCAAGCTGGTAACTGGTCTCTTTGCTATTCTATCTGGCTTGATAATGGAGACAACAAATCAAATTCTACATACTTATTGGAAATACTGTGTACATGGGAATAGAGCTAGGAAACATCAGATCAAAAGTGAAAATTTGAATATAAAGTTTCCCTGCTTATTTTTCACTTCCAGTATATGGCTGATATAAATCTTTAGTCATATAGATGTGAATTTTCTTAGGTCAAACATTTTCTTTCCTTCAGAGACATCCTGACAAAATTTGATTACATGAACCATTCATATTAAAGTAAAACCCATCCCTGACACTTTATAGCACAGATTTTGTACTCAGTCAGAACACAATCAATTTACTTTGTCACATCAAGATAAAAGACATTTACTGATTTATCTGTGTACATCATAAAATGATTAATAATAATAATAATAATTATCATCAGTCTATGAAACTATTAATTATGAATTACAGAAAGATTACCCATCTTTCTCCTTCTTCTGTCTTCATTTCATCCCAGAAGAAAGAGTGTGAGAAAGGATTGCAAAAGAAAGAAAAACAAAGATTCATGTATACTGGTAAATTGTTTGGTCACACACATCACAACCGTCTTTTGACAATCGATCTTATCTTCTATGTGTTGTCTATATCTTTTATCTCTGTGTAAAAATGACAGTCTACTCTCCATCAGTTCACTTTGTCCCTTCCAAACAATGGAAATCACCATGGTTTGTGCGGGGAAAGAGGAATTTTATTTTACCATGGCAGTTTGAAATATCAGCTTTCCTATTTCCCTCATCCAGTGGTGTAATTTGAGCCCTTGTCATTGTTAATCTATATCTGTATGGTGGCAGTGGACATTTGTGGCAGTACTTTCTATGATCATGGTTACAGACTTGATGCCTACTCAGACTGTAGTCACAGGGGTAACCTGAACCATTAAATACCTCTGGAAGACATGCCTATGTTGACCTTCTGTATATAATGCCCTGTTATTTTCCCTGGTGAGGCCTCCAGAATACCTGTGATGTGTTCCTTCTTCACTGCCTTGTGGGAAATGCTGCTAATATATGTAGTACTGTGGCTAAGGGAGAATGGACAGCAACACCCATCTTTGCTGATCTGTAACTCCCAGAGCTGACTAAATTACTGGGTAAGGGGAATCAATCCAATTCTTCCACACTGATGAATGTTCTTTCATATCAGCTAAGCCCAAGATATGAAACCGAAATGGCTCCCAGACCTCCTGGAGTCACAACTAAAAAAGGTTAGTTATTGCAAGTAGTAACTATGAGATGCTACTACAGATTTTCTGTGCTTGTACTGCAGTAAACAGCTTTTTTTGTTTTATTAATTTCAATACAAATATATAAGCAACTAATTTTCAGACTATTTTGCTCTTCTCTCTTCTTTTCCCCAGCAATTTCTGCAGAGAGAAAGGCTAGGAAGAAGAATGTTCTTGTCTAAAATTACATTGCAATATGAGTGTTCTTCAACATGTATTAAGCATTGCTAGAAGTACTGAATGTTCCTGATGCTGTGCCGTAAGACCACATAAATTTGTCTTTTCCCCTGCTCTTTATTCCTTTTGGCATAGTTTCTTACTATTACTTATTTGTTTTTCATTTGATTCTTTATGCAATGTGCTACCCCTCCCCTACAGATTCTCCATTGAAAAAGCACACAAGAGCTTGTATTAATAGTAAACACATGAGGAAGATAAAACGAAACAAATGGCAAGACAGAACACAAATTCACTGAAAAAGTGAAACTTTTAAAATTTTTTAAAAGACCTGAGAAACAACTACTGAAAAAGTTTTATATGTGTGAACATGTGTCCTCGTGCAACCCTCTCTTGCCAAGGCACCTTCACTGTGACTTATGAAGGGCACGGGGTCCACACACAAAAAAGTTGTCACCTAAATAATCATGCTACTAACTCTCTTTACCTTGTCATTTAAAAAAGTCCTTAATGCAGGGTTGTTAACAAACAATTCAAAGAATTTATTGAATCCTTCAAGCTTCAGGAAATCAAAGCTACTTCTACTAAGTAATTCAAAACCTCATAGTCTCACTTGGGATGTGTTTGCACTTTTCATATTGTCTCTATGATATTCCCATAAAATTGTTTTCTGTTTATAGCAATACACACCCCACTCTTCTACAGGTCTCTTCATTTTTGAGGACAAGAGGGAAGAAGAGAACCCTAGGAGCCAACAAAGAAGACAACCCCATTTTCTTACTTACTTGAATCCTAACACACGGATTTCTTTGAATCCTGGAAGTTTCTCAAATATTTTTTTCATCTAGAAAACCATTAAAAAAATAATTCAGCATAAGATCTATGACTAAAATCAATCACAAGTTGACTACCTAGACAATATGTTTCATATTTCAGAAAGAGCTTTAGGGAAACAGTCTCAACTGCCCTCTTTTGGGTATCATAATTGCTCAGCTTAAACACAATATTTGCTTTGCATATACCTGTTGTATTACCTGTTAACAGGCAAAATGAAGCACAAAATATTGCTTTTCTTAGTAATTAATAATGCAAACAAATGATAATCTATTTCATAACAGAGCAAGTAAAACAACATGAATCAAATAGTTTTCTCATTTTCAGCAGTCTAGGTTCATGAATAATTTTGTGATTCAAGTCACCTGTAAATTGTTAATTATTTAGAAATATTAAGCAACTGCAGATGGGTTTAGATTATTTGAAAAATCATTTAGGAATTAAACAGTTTTAACTGTCTTGTACAAACAGAATAACAATACATTTTTAATTCTAATGTTAACAATAGTACAATTACATGGTTTTGAATAGAAGAGGCATTATGTGTGTAGTAAACCATTTCTGCAGGCACTTCTGTTTGAGGGTAATACTGAAAATCTTCAGAGAAACCATTTTTTGTCAGCTCTGCCAATGCATCCTTCACCATTTTTTGACACATATCTGGAACTAGACCAGGAAAGTGAAATAGCTTCCACTAAAGAATGCTCATGAAACTGATGAGAGGCTTTAGTTAACTTTGCTAAGAAAACCTTTTGAGAACCCCAAGGCATTAACTGCTATCAGTTAAACTGATAGCTGAACATTTAGTTAATATTATTAATTATATGAAAACACCACAGATGTTCCAATTCTTACGTAAACTATGGTAATGCATAATGAATGTAAGTCCTTTGAAGAATAGTTCAGACAACAGTAGCTAATTATTTTTAACATTTATATTACATTTTTCATTAGGTTTATTGTAGAAATTAAATTATGACAAAGTGCTGTCCATGAATTCCTGATTAAGTCTGAACAATATTCTTAAAGTTATTCTGTTCATCAGTTATCTGAGGCTTCTACTGCTGTCAAAGATGTTGGCTTGTTAGCTTGGTGGCTGAATAGATGGCTTAAATGAGGGGAAAACTAATACTACACATGGAGGAAAGGTGAAGGTCTGAGAAAACAGGAATGACCTGTTTAAAGGGAGGGCAGTAGATTCTATTCCGTGGTGAAGGTAATTTCATAGTATGAACCTCAGTCAAGGTACAAAGTCAACATTTTTGCATTCACTAAGCCTCCCTACCTGTAGCTGAAATTTGGCAGCTAGTTGTTGGTACTCTGGGGAATTGGGATCACTGAGTTCAGCTGTGTACTCCTGATCAGTGAGAGTGACACTGAATTCCACCATTTGCTCCACAGGCAGTTCAGGGACTGCATTTGTTCCCAGCTCCTGGAAAAGAAATGGCAAGGACAAAAAGTGAAGAAATAAAACTAAGTGATTTTTTTTCCCCTCCACAATTCAGTATTTAATAGGTAGAAACGTTCCCTTTTAAGCCCATCCCCAAAATAACTTTCTGAACTATATTCCACAAAAGGTGAAAGTTCCAAGACATATCTGTTGGCTTAATTCCTCTTTCTTTGCAAACAAGTTTCTATTACTGTAACTTGAGAGTTGCCTTTGATGTGCATAAATGAAAATGAAGAGAATCAAGCCTTGCACAGAGACTGTTACCAAGTCTTAGTTCCATTGTCATAAAGTCACTTAGCTCTTTCATGTTCAGAAGTTTGCATTTGTTTTTTTCTCATAATAGAATAGAATTATCCCTACCCATGATACATCTTCCTTATGAAGTTGACATTACTGCTATTAAAAGTTTTTCTTTTTTTGTTTGCTGTTTCCCTACAGTATTTGTAGCTTTTCCCTCCACTGTGAGGCCACACATCTCTGCTGAGACCACAGCAGCCAGAACAGGGAAAACAACAGCCCCTCCCAGCACCCCACCCCTCTCTCAGAGGTATCTTTCACAGCAGGTGCTGTTAATGTGTAGAGGGGCAGTCTCCAATGCTCTACTGCATGGCTGCACTGAGCTGATAGCACTGGAGAGCCTTCTGACAGCTGGCTGCTTAGGAAAAGGCAAGGAAGGCCCAGTCCTATCTTCTGTGTTGTGGAAAGCCCAGCAGGTATGCTTTTTTTGGCATTATTTAATGAAGGACAACATTACAAAAAGGTGCAAAGTGGGCAACAGGCCCCTCCTTAAAAGAATGAAAACTACCTAAAAGCTGGTTGCCATGCTTTTGTACTTTCTACTACATGCTCAAGAAGCATCATGTCCTACTCCGGTATACAACAGATGCTTATAAACCCCTTTAGTCCTGCCAGCTGAAACAGAGGGGAGCACTCGTGCTTTGTATGCACTGTTTATAAGGTTCCTCCCTCTCTCCTGCTAGCTGAGCTCAAAAGGAAAAGGTGAGTGAAAAAGTGGGTAGGAACACAGACTGCCCTCACCTTCACAGGAGTCTTCGTGTCATTGAAAATTTCATTGAGCAATGTGCCATTAGGTGAGAGGGGTGTGCGAGGAGAACCTGTGGGGGGATGGAAAGAAAAGTCAGGAAAGAAAGGTTTGCACATCAAAAGGCCTCCCCTTGGTGTGTTGGTCAGGTGTCAGCTCACTGGAGCAGCTTTCCTTCGGAAGGGTGTGTTTGAGCACAAGCCTGTGCCAGTGCAAGGTGGCCATGACTCAGGGTGTGGGTAAATCTGCTGTGTTTTATACAATAGACAGCCTTTCTTCCAGACCGAACATTAGTGGTGTGGCATGTGTGTGACTGAAGGCAAAAATGACACTGACTATGCATCAATGAAATTGTGTGAGTTAATAATATTTGATCATTTCCTGTCATACCACATCACATATCACCAAGTGTCTAAGCTTAATTTTGCCAGTTGAGATCTTTGTCTCTCTGACAGCCCCTTTTCTTTAGGGTCAATTTAAAGTAACAAGAGACACTGTTTTCCACCTAGAGGCAAAATTGCCATGCTGGAAGTCCTTACCAATAAGATTCTGTAATATTTGGCCCTCATAAGAATATATATTCAGGGTGGTTTCTCCTTGAACCAAAATGATCATATTTACAGATTTTTGTGACTGAGTGAATTGCTAATATTATTTTAAAGAACAGTAGTACACAACGGAGTTGGTAGGTCTAATTGTAATAATCTGATCAATTTACTGTCAATTTATTGTCTATTATCACTCTGACTTTTTAGCTTGTCAGTCTTTATTTGCTTTGCTTGCTTGTTTTGGTTAACAAAATGCAGCAGCTGACATACTGAATGGTATTTTATAACTGAAGAAAAATTAACCCCATATTATCTAAGTTTGAAACTAGGAAAACATATACATTTGAAGACAAACTTTGAATGCAACATTTGAGTAGCAGATATGTCGAAAAGAGATAAAAAATTTCTCCTCAAAGATTATTTTGCTGAAACATTTTCACTCCAATGAACTTGTCATGCTTCTACAACAATCACTAAATTATAGCCTTATAAGACATAAGAATCATTTGCCTTAGCAATTTTTTATTTAATAGGCAGACACACAACAAGCAGATTTGATTTTACCTGTAGAAATGGAGGGAATTTCTTCCACCTTTTTGCCTCCTGTTTTCTCTGCTGATATTTCATCTTTCCTATCAATCAAATAGAAATGAGTGATTTAATTATCAGCATATTGTACTGGCAATGACAAAAGTGTAAAAAACCAAAACAATATAGAAATGACCCCTATATTAAGTGTAGTTTAAATGGGAGAAGTTATCGCTAATAGAATGTTTTGTGACCTCTGGAAAAGTCAGGAATCTGCTCATGAGGTTTTGTGACAGATTGCATCATTGCCACCAGAGGGGTGGGATCACACAGATTAAATCAATGCACTGCATCTGGTTTTTTTTTTTTACTCCTTGAAGTCAATGAAGGGTTGACCCCTGTGTAAAATGGAAGCAAGACTTCTTGTGCATCATCTAAATCAACCTTTGTCTCCTTTGCTATTTCTCATCCTATCAAGGTAGTTAAGTGAGAGCTTTGGGATTCTTCTAATTTTAGGGCCAATGGACATTTCGGGTTCTAGGTGTGTTTCATATGGTGTGGTGTGAGAAAATAGTGGGTGGGGTTATTTTTCAGTTGTCAGCCTGCATTATAATACCATAAGGATGCCTCCAAATAATGATAGTATCAAATCAGATTCCTGAATCCAGATTATTTTGAGATGCAGAAAAGTTAATGTTTGCTTCTGGATGTAATATTCACGGGTTAATGCCTACCATGACCCCCAAGGAAGACAGCTAAAAACTCAAGTAAGAATATGGTGGGTATGATGTATCACAGGATTTGGTTTTGTTGATAATTATTTTCTGTTTTGAGTTTTAGAGTCTTGTGGTGATGAATACATTTCTAATAGCTACTGTTATCTTGCCTGAAAATCAGCAATAATATCTATCTCTAAGTACATTTTAAAATAAATAGATATATTAAAGATTCTTCTACTTAGAATGGAAATTATTCTATAGCCTTGAAACCAAATTGTTATTAATTTGTAGCTTTTGGGAAAATTTGGGTTCTTAGAAAAGAATTGTCTAAGAGACATTTTGAGAGTTTTCTGTCATGAATTTGGGGAGTGAAGTATAATTCCTCAAATTTTCTACAGTGCATACAGATGGAGTATTTGTGAAACTGGTATGAGTGAAAGAACTAAGGGCACTGCAAATGTGTAGTGTGGTGTTCACTGAGACAGCATAAATCTTGTATCATAGACAGAACAGGTGTCTGAGCTGCTTCTCTGTACAGGAACAACCTAGATGTTTAACAACATAAATAAAGAACATGAATGACAACTGATTTACCACATCCTCTGGATATCTTTTGTGATGAGAATTAATGTATTTGTAATGTTTTCACAATGTTAACTAGTTACGTGTTGTATCTATAATTGGAGACTGATTTTTCTACATGACAGCTATAGAAGATACAAAATATTTCCCAAGCTACACATTAGTAAAGATGAAGTCCAACCATGCATAATCAATGCTGTCTATATTTCCAGCTAAAATACAATCAATTTCATAGAATTTATTTCACCTTCTGAATTGTGTCTAGGGAAAACAGTACTGTTCACAAAGAACCTAAGAACTCTGAGATCAGTCACTTCACTTAATGCCTTGCTGCCACTGCTTGCAATAGGATGAATGAAAAGACCTCCCTTTGAACTTACAGGGGAGTTTAATTAGGGCCTACATTATTAAAAATATGTCAGATCTCCCATGTGAGAATAAATTAAGATACATAAGACCTCTGTGATCATGAGACACTGTAACCTATGAATGGAAAAGATCATTTCCCTGAAAATCAGAGAAAACTGAAGGAAAAAAACAGTACATCAGTCAGAACTTGGGGACTATGATTTGTCTGGCTGCACTATAGTATTTATATACAGAACAACAGAGTTAAGTATGGTAGCTTTAATCCTGCCGTTCTCAGACTTCTGAGCATTGCTAGGACCATATTTTTCCAAGGAGTTTATAGAATAAAGTATCACATTAGTTAACAACGTCATGATGTATAAAAATACAGGAGAAATCTAAAGTGAAGGTATAGAGTTTTCATGTTATTGTTTAATGTAGCCTCTCAGCTAAACTTTTATTAAGATCTCTGACTTTCCTTTTGAGAATTAGAGCAACTTTTGTCACATTCCCAATCAACACCAGTCTAATGCAAAGCCATGTCTCTGTCAGGGTTTCATGCTCACATTAATCTTAGAAAACGTTCAGTGGTGTCTTGAAATGAAAAGGTAACTCAGACATTTGGCTGCATCTATTATTTGTAATTCAATTACTGTGTCCTATGATACATCCAGTATACACATCTCTCACAGCACACACCAAATACGCCACAGCGCTATCTGAATATCTGCTCACATCCACACACATCTACACGTGTCTTCTCAAAGAAGGCAGTAACATCAAGTGGCAAGGTTCTACTTGGGCTACTTACCTTTCCTGGAAGGTTCTATGTTTTACTCGCTGCAAAAAGATTAAGAAAAACAGCATTTTACTAGTGGGTGTATCCAACCATTGAGCCTGTTAGCTCTTTTGTTTACTATAATTTTATGTTTTTCTTCTAAGACATGCCCCCTCCTTTTCCTGAGCAATATTTTGCCCTTAAATATGCAGGTGGGGAGGGACTCGGAAGTCTCTCCCAGTTTCTAAACAAATGTCAATAATCCTTACCCGTTGAATTATTTCCAGGTGCTCTTGGGAATTGCTGAAGTTTTTGCCAATGTCGAATATGCAAAAGGTTTCCCTCTGGCAGGCAGTAACCCAGTTCTGATATTCAGAAGTATCAGGAATCCGATCCAGAAAAATACGAAAGGCTTCCCACACAGCTTCCTGGCAGACTGAGTAAGAAGAAAGGGGTTGGGGATGGATGCTTTGTACCAAATAGTAAACTTGAAAGCCTTTTAAAAGTGGTTTGGCATCTACACATTCATCAGTCAAGATGAAGGAACACACTTCTTCAAAATGTTGTTTAAAAATGCTTTTAGAGAAGGGGATTTTCAAACTTATTAGAAAAACCATTTTAACCAAAACTTGCTAGTAATTTAAAAGCTGTTGCCTTTAGCACTTTACTGTGCAAAGCTCATTACTGTGAGATGGGAAATTTATTTTCAGTACTTGATACTTACTTTGGCTTAGAGTGAGTTCATTATCTGCATTATCTAAAATATCGGCGTCTCTGCAATTAGTGCAGTCAGTTTCTCTAAGTATACTCTAAACTTGCTGTAGGGGTGTACTCACCTAGCTGTGTTAGGGCCCCTCAATAATACCTCAGGAACGACCTGCCCTCCCAGTAGAGCAGCTGCATGTGGAGCAGATGTGGTCAGGTTATTAAAAAGGAACAGGCTGTCTTTTGAAGAGATGAATTAATTACGAACTAGAAATTAAAGCTACTTTCTACCTCCTTTTTCTTGCAACTCTCTGGTATTTGTTTTTCTGAGCAGTAACTGCTGAATAAAGATACACCATCTGATGATAAGTAATCCAGTTACCAGATAAATGTGACACATGACCAGTTGAGGAGGCATTGTAGTGTGTTCTCCCAGTTTGCCCCACATAGGGGACTATCCTCATGGTGACCTAAGCTGTGATGTGTTAGCTCAGAGTTGGTATAGGGTCACGGTAGGCTCAAGTATCCAACAGCAACTGTCTGAGCTCCTTTATCTGAGCTTTTTTGTGTTGTGTGCTCATCCCTGGAAGCAGAGAATACATATATATGTAAAAAATAATAAAATTGTCTAAATTTTCTTAACAGAAAAATTCTCTAGAGGACTACTGATATGATCCACAGTGCAATTAGAGTTATAAATGTGTCATGGGACTTGGAGCTGGGGAGGTCATCTTTAGGCTTTAGACACAGAAAAGAACAGACCTGAAAGTATATCTCCAAAACAAAATGAAGGTAAGATTTGTCCCACAGATGGGTACAGGCTCTAAGGCTCCAGCACAGCTACCAGATTACCTTTTCATGAAGGATGGTACTGTGGTTACAGATTCAAGGATGATGCTTGCATCACCACAGATTCAAGGATGATGCTTGAATTTTCACATTTTCAAGTGTCCATTTTTTTTTCATTTATCGGTTTCATCAGATAAATTAACATGCTCAGCTGGGAAGGCAGAAGTCTTTATCAGAAGTTCTGATCTTTCCTTGAAGGAAAATTTTTTTACGTTTTGATGAAGAATGTTGTAATGGAAAACATGTAATTGTTCAAGGGAGCAGAAACACCTTATTATGAATGACTGTGCAAATTATTCAGATGCAGAGGCATGTTTTGTTGCTTGCTTTTTGGGAAGTACTCCAGTTTCAGTTGAAGAACTGGATGACAACTGCTTAGAAAATTTTGTAAGTATAGGACACTGCTGGGAAAAAGGAGTATGAGTTTAAAGCTTCTTGCACTACAAGACTTATAGTGTCCAATATCCCAGCTGATGTGCTGCTCTCCAAAAAGCTGGGTCGTACTGTCATTTTCAGTTTTTTTAAATGAAAGAGTCATAGTTGCAGGTTTTTGAGTTCAGGTTAGTGATACCTGTCTGTTTCAGGATAGCTTGTTTTCAGCCCAATCTGGAATATAACCAGGGAGTTTCAGGGACTTGCAGGATTAATTTCTATTTAAGAAATGCTTTTTGGGTCAGCCTCTGTGATGCATTTCAGATTTCTGTTTAATGCCCATTGGATGTTGCAATGGATACCAAATATTTTTATATCTATGGGAATAGCTACAGACATTAGTGCAGTTCTCCCATGCTGCCTATAGCAAGTGGCTGCTGGAGTAAAATTTTTGCAGCTCTACATCCAGGTCTCATTTCAGAGGGAACTAGTTGGTTCCCTGAAAGAGAGCTGAGGAGCAGCCAGGTTACACAGATGAATGTGAATGGTTCGTGCCTGATAAAGGAAAAAATAGATAAGCAAAGGTGATTTAGGGAGTAGATGTTGCCTTAGATACTTGCATCCCAGAAATGATGACTAGGTTTTAGAATTAGCTTTGGACCATCTCGCTGCAGTGCAAATACATGCATTATTGTAATACAAAATGGAAAAGCTCCATAATGAAAGATTGGGAGGGGTAGAGAAAGGAAGAGACAAAATTGAACCAAAAATTGGAATGCTAACTCTATAGGCTTTCTACAGGCAACGGAAGTAAAAAAAAAGAGCTGGGAAAGGACTGACCTAGTTGAGAAAGTCTTATTTTTAAAATGTCTCAAATATTTCTTATGCCCTAAGTGTTTTTCATGACCTGCTGGCAATTATCTCAATGTTTATTAGGTACAAACACTGCCACAGACTTAATATAACTACAGATACACCAACATATTTGTGCAATGACCATTTAATAATTCCATTACTTGTCTTACACTGGTGCTATTAATTCTGAGTAGCAATGATGGTACCTGCTCTTTTGAGAAAGGTGGTACTTCTTTCAATACTAATGCAAGCACAATTTGTTCTTCATGTTCAGCCATGCTAGAACACTGTGCAATTACTCTGAGTTCATTAGTCCTTTGAGTGCATTGTTTTATTTTCTTCTGGTCACTGTCTATCTTGAACACTGCTGATGCACATGTAACTTTTGATTATCTATGTAAAAATAAGGCATAAAGTCAATAGCATATACACTGCCTAAAGGTGAAGAACAAGATTCTGGAAAATTACTGTGTTTCCTCAATTAAAGGAAAGACTTTGAAGGAGGAAGTACATACTGCAATAATCATCTTACCTCTTAATCTATAGTAAGCTTGGTGACTGGCTAAAATCTGCTTCACTGATTCTTGTGGGCAAACTTTCACACCAGTTGAGAAAAAGGATGACCTCTTTGTTCGGTGTTTTGCCATGTCAAATATCCTCCTTATGGTTGATATCTTGGACCGCTTTGTCGTTTTTTCTGTTTTGTCTGACCCTGAGGTGACTGCAAGATGTTTGGCTTCAGCACTGTTTATTTTATTAGGAATTTCTGTAAAAAATTAAAAACAAGAGTGTACATAAACACACTTTGCCTATGCAAGTAATTATCCAATGCAAGTTCAAGTCTGGAAAATGGACATGACCTTGAGAATTCTTTTTGTTGTGGTGTCAATGAACTGGGTGAATTATTGGGCTGAGGAGAAGTGGCCTGTGACCACATGGGGGAACTGAAGCTCAAGTGACTTGGTAACTAATTCCCTTGTATTTCAACACGTGACCCCAGGACACACAGGGTAAAAGTTTCAGAAGCTGTAAATCCCGTTTTCAAAAGTGACTTTGGATTAGATCCACAAAAGACACTTAAGTGCTTGAACTTTGTGCTACAGCATCTCATTTGTGAGCATATCACCCTGTAGGGAAATTTACAGTACAGTGATAAGTAATGTGAACACTAGCAGATAAGTAAAATGAGAAATAATTGTACCTTAAATTTTTAAAATCTTATCTTTCCTTTGGGCTTCAAGGGACATCTTCCTTTAAATCAGGTTTATAATCTTGAAGCTATCCCAAGAACTAAACCCTGAAACTTTCAAAAGTTGAGCAGGAGTTTTACTGCCTTTGGGAAAAGAAAGACCTGTTTCAGTCTCTCTTTTACTCTACAGTGCACTCCTCTGTCCTTCCCTCACATAAACTGAAGTATTAACCAGAACAGACTATGATTGTTTGCTTGCAACTGGATGATAGGTGTTGTGAATGCTCTGGCATCTTATTTCAATAAATCTTTAAATATTCCTGGCAAAGTGGAACAGCTACAGTAGAAAAAAGTGAAATCAGTGACTAGGAATTGAAGACATAGGATTAAATTTTACTTATGAAGCTATTCAATTTTGAAAAATGGAAAAGCTTCTAGGCTGTCAAAATAACCTCAAGCATAGGAACACCCATCACAAAAATTCAGGACCCATCTGGTTCCACTTCCTAAGTATTTCTGTTGTAGTATTACATGACATAGCAGCTAAATTTAATGTAAAAAACTTAATGGTAAAAATAGCATATAAATGACACATTTAAATGAGCTGAAATGCAGCCTTTTGCAGGATCATGTGACAGGGCAATGAGTATCTTTTAGATTATCTTCCAAAATTTTATATACTTGTTAATAAAGATGTTAAAGCACATTTGGAAATACCCATTTTGGTTGCCTTTTCATACATTTGATACAGTAATTACAGATGAAAAATAAAGAAAATGATAAGCAGAATAGAAGACAATTTGAAAAAATTAAAAAACTTTAAGCAAAGTATGTGTGTTCCCGAATCCTGATGAATCAAATAAAAAAATTACTTTGAAAAAAGGTTTAAAAGCTTCTAATGGAAAAATAAAGGGGAATAACAGGGTTAAAAAAGAAAGAGTTCAGTAGAAGTAGCAGTATCAAAAAAAAAAAAAAGAGTAAAAAATGATCAGTTTGCTGGAGAAAGAAGAAATGTCATGCTGCATGTAACAAACACTAATTATCCTATTCTTAGGCAAATCAAGAGAAAATAAGGAAGGTTAAAAACACTTTATCTTGACACTTTGGAATTGTGTTAATTAAATGTTTAAAGAAAAGTGGGCAGATAAATGATAAGAGAAAAATAATTGAAAAACATACTTTTATAAAAAGAATAGCATGTGAAATGAAGAATGGAGAATGTTCTTCCATGTGTGTCAGCAGTCACATATATGCATGTCTATCTGTATATGTCTCAGTTCTTATTTAATTTCCAAATGAACATTCAATGTTTACTGTGTAGAAATCATAGTAGTAACATCTATATTTTGAGGCAGGTGCTACTCTGATATGGAAAAAGTCGACTGCTTGATTGTGATGAATATTGTCTGAGAGAAAGGAAGTTATAAAACAAAGGCAATAGGTGATTGTTATTACTTTTTAACATGTGCCAGAGACAGTGACCTGCAGACCTATAACTGCGTAATTGTTGCAAGGTCATTTAAAATGATGATGCAGTCATATGATGTTTGACATTAAATGACATGGAAGTAATTTTTCCTCATTAATGTCAGGTCACAAACCATAAACTGCATAAAAGGAATTTCCCCTGTGAAAACATGGCGTTGGGTTCAACAGAAACCACAAGTGGCCAAACTGAATCAGTTGAGACATAGAGCTATTTGAATGTTGTATGGGATGAGAGAAGAAGATCCAATGCCACTGAAATCTCAAAGCAGATTCACGAAATCCTCTCGAAGAGAGAATCAAAAATCCACATGGAAAGTAGCCAGTTGTAAGTCTATTACCTTTTACAAGGTGTATTAACTGCTCGACCAGCTGCACAGGCAGCCTGACCAACTGGGGCAGAGGATTTTGTCACTAAGCTCTTTGGTAGCTTTTGTATGAAGCAGAGGCCTTTCTTGAAGGATTTTCTTCTTCTCCAGGATTTACCTCTAAGTCTTTAACATGAATTAAGAATTATACTATTCATAAAACCAACAAAGGAGATTCTTCTCAAATGATTGTTGTAATGATTTCAAAGTCTCCATGTTAGGGCCCCTATTTGGCCTTTTCATTCTGAGAAAGTGACCAGCTATTTTCTGCTTTCAGTTTGCACTATTCTGCCACCCTATTTAGGGTGGGTGTAAATTCTTTTTCTTTTCATTCTTTCCCTTCAATGCTCTTTTTTTTTTCTTTTTTTTTTTTTTTGAGGAATCTGTCTCTAAAGTATATCTATTATGATAGGTTTAATTTAATTTGTATCTTGTGGTTAGTAAATTTCTCTTACTAGAATAACCTTTATTATCATAATTCTTTGAAATCACTTTTTTACTAAACTTAAGAAAATTTTAGTTGGAGAAAGAATCAGCCTTTGTCTCCACATGATTGTCCAATATTAATTTCCCAATATTTGCTGATTGTGAATGGAAGAAAACTTGCCTTCTGGTATAAACATTTCCTCATAATTCTTCAGATCTCTGTTTTCCCCTGCATCATAGAAATTCTGAACTGAGAAATTTTTATGTAAGCCTCACAGGTGTTTCAGCCATATACTTTACTAAAATATGCCTCCATCTACACCTTTTCAGCTGCTTTGATTTCAGTATCCTGGGTTGAAAAAAAGAAATCAAAAAGATACACACTATTATGGAATTGAATCCATATATATTAGCTGATCCTTTTTCTTTATATTATGCAACATAGTAATCAAATAAACTGGAGTGATGCAAATTCTACAGGTACATAATTTGCTCATGTAAGTAATCCCAATAACACTAGGCTGATTAACTTTTCTTGAAATAAGTAATTCCTGTAATTTTTTCCTAGTTATTTTTTCTGATACAAATGCATGCAATTAAAATATTTACTGTTTACCATAAATATACTCTGCCCAATTTGAATTTTTCTTATTTAATCCTGCTGTTTGACAGATGTGACTATTTCAGTTTTATTTTTAAAAGGTTTAAGTTTTTTAGGGTTTTTTGATAGTTCTAGAGCAGAGCAGATAACTGTAGAAGTTTGATAACGCTTTACTCTACTTCAGCTAATCTCCAAGATGCCTTAAACAAATGTCTAACTCTCCTTTATTCTCACATGAAAGAATCTATACCATGTCCAAATTTTCCAGGTGACATACTTGAGAAAAAATATTGAGGTAGTTTAACCAAAATTATCTACAGAGTCACTGTCAGCTGTCACTAAATTCTGGAGTTCCTGACCTCTAGTCCTGAACTTAGACAAATATAACAAAATTTTTTTCAAAACACCATCAAGCAATTTTCAAAATATGATACAGCAATCTAATTCATATGGGATCTAATCAAAGTGCTTTGGTATCCATACCAGTCTCTCAAGTGCATAGTACTGTTCTTCAGGTTTTGGTTTCAGGCAGATAAATGGCATTCATTTCACATATTAAAAATCTGAATTCTTGAAATTAGGCCAGGCCTCTCCTCTGTGTCTCTTGAGGCCTGCATTATCACATTTATACCCTAACTAAAATTACAAGGCAGGAGGAACAAATTTCAAAAGTTCCTATGTGTTCTTAGTAATCTGCTTGTTGAAAAAGGAAAAGTACATCGTTATTGAAATGGATTCTAGAGAAAATTCTGATAATTGGTCAGCTTTGTTTTTTTTAAAATTTGCTTTTATAAACATAGGAGAAAGAGGGTCTTATTCATACCTTTTTGTGTAAATGAAGTGGATGTTTCTCTATATAACTTTATTAATTTCTCTCTGTTGATAGTACTAGTTTTGGAAGGCCTCAAATTTTAGAGTTGGTAGTTTGGGTTTTTTTCATCACTGTAGATGATCTCTGGATATGAACATTTATCTACAGCATTATTTTGCCAGTAAACGTTTATTTTTATTTGACCGGAGAAAATTTATATGCTATTGAATACGAAGAGAAGAATTTAAAATACGGTAACTAAAGATTTTACAGCAAAATTTGAGGTGACAAAATTGTTGAAGTCTGAATACTTTACCATTAAAATCATCAAAAGGTTTCAAATGTGTGAAAAAGCAGATTAGTCTGAAAAATCAGTGGATGTTCTTAGGATAGAGAAGAATGCTTGATTGATAAATGAGACATATTGCCTGCAGAATAAAATAATAATTAAAAGACAAGGCTTATGTAAGGAGAAATGCTGAAATACAATGAGGAAAGCTTATCAAGAAGGTTAATTTGGCAAAGATCTCGTAAACATGTTGCAGTTAAATTTATAGTGGGGCAACTTTTTGTTGCTAATTGAGCCAGTAACAAAAGCACAGCTGACTAGTCCTGAAAAGTTGATCCTGAGATCTCTTAGCGGGCTGATCCATGGAAACACCAGATGGAGGACAGAAAGTACAAAGAGAGGTAATAGCCTGGGCTCTTTCCCTAGAGGCACTCTCCTCCATTCATGGAAGTGGTGAGGATCCCACATTCTAATGGTGCTTGCCAGTGACAGGGTGCCCATGACATGTCCTCTCTTTATTCCTTTTAAAATCTTTTTTTTCCATGGCGTATTTCCTCAGGTCACTGTCATGGGAAGAATCTAGCTGTATTTAAAGGGGCTTAGATGAGCAGGGACAGACTAAAATACGGCATGGCTTTATCACCAAATGCTTTCTGCATCCTGAGTGCAGCAATCTCTATCTTCCCATGCAGATGTGAAAGTGGAGGCCCTTTCCTTGTACTCTTGCTGATGTTCAGGGCTGCTTTGCCAGTGCTTTGTCAGACACTGCAACTTTGACTGTGTTTACATTGCATTTCCAAGTTTGTTTTCACAACTATAAAGGCTCACAGTTTCAAAAATTCAGTGTGGAATTCCATACTAGAAAAATTAGTACTAATATTTAATCTACTCAGGTCTAGTCTGAGAGCTCAATGCCCTTCAACCCAAGGCTGTGTGGCTTGCTTGAACTTATCTTCACGTCCGATATGTTACTGAGCTGTTTTCAATGTACACAGTGAAAGAACTTTGAAAGGAAAGGCTCAGCCACGACGGTTGTTGCATCCTGGTGGGCGTTATCTGAGCTCTGACTGGGGTAGCTGAGGCACAGCGGGGAACTCACTTGGGATCTCACTCCTTCACGTTTAGTGCACTTAGCCAGTGAACTGCTGAGTAAGAGGCCAGTATCCACTACTGTGGGGAAGTTTTGCTGCAAGATAAGCAGCTGACATTGATGCTTAGCTTCAGTAGAAGAGGACTTGTGGCCAGAGGAGAATGCTTCTGTTTCCAAAGGAGGAAAGAGGGCTAAGACATATTTATTAAAAGTGAGTAATTTTAATTTCTCAGAATGAATATGGACAATGACGAGCTTGGTAATTCCTGTTTGGTATGTTGGCTTTGTGAATGCCGTTCTTAAATGTGACTAAACAGTAACATTGCCTGTGGAATGAGGCCTGGATCTCTAATTGTGGCAATTGTGTATCTGTGGGGGACAAGTCCAGGCCTCCAGTTTGGAAGATCCTGTGTCCAGCTGCCTGAAGTTCATTCGTGAACTTCCTGTACGAGTGCCACAAAGATGATGGCTAACACTCAGCACTATAGAACCCTTCCTGTACCTACTAATATCTTGTATTATGCAAGACTCAGCATCACATTTACATTTTAGGGAGGTGCCAGGCTCTGCTTGTGCAGTGGAGACTTTATACTGAAGACAAAATATGCGTGATCCCTGTATCTCTTGCTTGGATTCAGCACAACAAAACATCACCTTCACATAGTTACAAGCTGCATTCACCTCTCTATGACACAGGAGAGGAGTTCCAGGCTTCTGCTTAAAAGGTAAGTTCTGTAATTTTCAACCTTTTAAAGACTATGTTAGTTTTTAAAATTAGATCTATAGCAAGGGATTTTTCTTCTTGAGAATTCAGGAAAATGGTGGGTTTTCATAAATCCTGCTTCTTGTCAGAAACACATGATGATGTTTAAATGTTTATGAAAGGTGAAGAATCTGGTTTCTGTTAACACAGTCCTCTAATAAGGTAAGACTCCCATGAATCTTTGTGATACATTCCTATTGTAATCCTTATGCTGAAAATACTAAATGTTTGGTTATAATGAAACAACCTACACCTCAGAACATGTATGGAAATAAATCTGAAGAAGAATGTGATAAATTCTGAAATATATAACAATGACATTAGTAAATGCGCAAATTTTAATAAAAGGTCCAAACCTTTTTGTTTTAATGGTTTTATGTTCAAAGCTAGGAGATGGCATTAGGTAATGGTTCTTTTTCAGAATGTTGATTTAGCCAAAGATCATGGCTGCCATCAACCAATGTGCTCTTGGATTTCAGTAAGTGTGAAGAATTTAATTTCTGCAAGTAGGTAACACTGGGAAGCTAAAATAGATATCAGAATCCGTCAGCTGTTCCACTCCTCCTCTGCTCATACATATCTGTGTGGTTTTCTGTGCCAAGTGGAGAAATACAATTGATAACCAACTTCAGGAAGAATCTTGTTTGTTTACTGTGAATTTGTAGCAATTTTTATGGAATTTATATGTAGGCCTTATAACAGACAAACATAGTTTTTTCTCCCTCTCTAGAGGAGATAATTTAGTAACTTCTTTGAATTATACTAATTATACAGTTCATGGGAAAATAATTGTAGCAAATTATCTACCTATTATAGATGAGAACAGAAAGCATAACATGCAACTGGTAAGATTTTCCTGCTTTTGTGAATATAATTGTCATATAATAATGATGAAGCCACATTCACAATAAATGCTGTCTGTACACACCACAAATATTGAACATGCTGAAATCTTAGAGTCAACATGATTTTGACACATTTTCTTGCAACCTGAAAAAAACATAGTAAGAAACTCATGTTTTCACAGATGTAATAGGTCCCGTTAAATGTAGAAATTTTTACATTCTCTTTCAGACAGAAAGGTGAAAATTGTTATTCATCAACTCTGCTTCTGGAATTCATAAAAACTTCTGCTGCTGGAATTCATAAAAAACATCAAAGGCCATCTATGGTTTTGTTGCTAATTTGTGGATCTTGTAACAGTCTGCTTAAAGTCCAGAACCTGGACTAGAAACAGCACTGAAGAATGACTGGTTTTAATGCTCATGTATGATGCAAGTACCTATTTGTATTTCTTTGGCCATCTTAGAAGCATTTGACCTGAAAGGTTGTTCTATTAATTGATATGGATATGATATCAAAAGATGTAAGAAAATGACTTAAATGTTTGAGTAGTTCTTGGAGGGATGCTGTGCTGGTTTGGCCAAATTTAGAAATATATCCTCTGAGAGAAGGCAGGTTACAAACCACCCCTCCCCCACCAGGTTTGGGACAAATAAATTTTCCTTGAAGGAAAGTGAAAGAGATAAAAACTATTTATTTAACAAACACACGGGAAAAGGAAAGTAATGCTAAATACTAAAATCTCTCACTGTGGAGAAAAAACCTGGGAAAGTGTCAGAGTCCTCCCTTTGGTCTCCTCAGAGCTGGGGCTTGGCCCAGGGCCAGGCCCTCTGTGCTCGGTGGAAAGTCCTCCTGATGTGCTTTGAGGTTGAAGCAGTCCAGTAGAAAAGGGAGAAAATCCGAAATTCCAGGGAAGGAAAAAAGTTCAACTCTCAGTCTCTCTCCGGGGACAGGAAGCTGAAAAACTGGCCAAAAGCTGACCAGGCAGCAGCAAGCCAGGTGCTTCCTCTCTCCCCTGCCACAGCTGGAAAAAAAGTCTCTGTCTCTGTGTGACCTTGAACAAGCTGCAAACTGCTTTGGGAAAGTTTTGCTCAATTTTTCTTTCCCCCTCTCAGGCTCAGTTTAAAGGCATAGAAAGGCACAAAAACTAATTTCTGGGCATAGGGCAGCGATATGGGATACACATCATAAAGTCACCCCAAGACATGCATCCAGTCTGAAGTGATAAAACACTCAGTTGAGCACCTCTGCTCTTAATTTTCTGATGAGTCATTCTCAAGAGGTACAGCCATTCCCTCAGAAAGTCAATGAGACAGCATAAGTTCAAGTTCCAGTGATGCTTTGCCATACCTGTCAACATTTCAACAGTTTTGATGGTATAAGTCAAAGAGTTGCAGTGCAGAATGGGTTTATTGAGGTAACTGTATTCACATATGATAGCAACTAGAATGTCTGGTATATCAAAAGGTGCCAGAAGCCCCAGTGTCATCTCTTTACTTCAGCTTGTGTAAGTGGAACTGGTTGATTTTCCTCACAGTTTAGGGTCACTCATTCTGCAGTACAATCTACAGTCTCTGGCTGATTGGCTGAAACACATTTTGACACAGCGTGACTTGCACTTAACCTTACTTAGTTATGTATCAAGCTGCATAGACTAAGTTTGGTTTGGAGGACACCTAATCCAATTCTTGATCTAAGCATGACAACTTATTCATTTAGTTTTGAGGGAGAAGAGGAAAGGGAAAATAACTTGAATAGAAATGTCTTCATTTTGTGCCATCATCATGAAATCACAAAATTAAAGATGAGTGATCACTGTTTCCTGCCTGAAACTGCTGGGGTTTCTATGATCTGTGCTGAGTCATATGTATGAAAGGTATACCTGCAACACAGCCATTAAAACTGGTATTTCAGGTAACAGGGTTACCAAGATCGTCAACGTGAAATTGGGTAAAGTCTGAGGGAGGTATTGGAACATTTGAGTGGCCAGTCAGAAGGTAATTTTGGCTCTGCACTGAAGCAGAAATTTAAAAGCCAGAACCTCATCAATGAAAAGAAAAGCATGATGACCTAAGCACAATTAGTTATGTAGCTGTGAGTCTGGGCCCTTCTGATTTGCCAATGTCTGTGTAACCAGGCAGATGCTCTGAGAATCAGCCCAGAAAACTCTGCTGCTGTCCTGGTGTATGACTGCAATGCTTCTTACAAGCCAGGACTTCAGTTTCTGTGTCACACTGCAGGTCCTCATGCTTTTGTGAAATGAGGACGATAGTGTTCTCTGTCAGAGCAGGTAATTGGTAAAGGTAAAACTGGTGGTGTGCTTGCATACAATGATAAGGCAGGCTACAATTACGTAAGGGTATATGAACACCCCTACACTGTGGCAGGTGTCAGGGTACTCCCAGATGATTGTTAATTTTATGTTTTCTGGACAGGTTACTGTTCTGAAGTCTCTGTTCAGTAAATAGCAACTGACAGTGACTAAATGCCAGCAGACACGTATATGAAAGCAGAAAGATATTTCTTTCTTTTTGAGAAGTGTGTTATTCAATATCACACATTCCAAAGGGGAAGAAACTGAAACACAGTTGGGTTTACAAAGTACAAACCTCATGGAATGTACAGGATAGTGCACCTAATTCCTGATTAACATGGAAGAATTATGTGACAGAGGATGATCAGAAGACTAATTTTAGTCCCAAAGGGATTAGACTGAGGTAAAAAAGGAAGGAAAACATATTTAAAATATTTTAAAGCACCAAAATGCAGTAGAATGCATACAGAATTTTCCTTTGGGGAAGAAAAACTGTCTTCTGGAAAGAAAACACCATATTTACAATATCTAATGGGTGTTGGCCATGCCAGTGCACTGCTCAAACCACAAATTTTCCAAAATTAGCTGAGAAATGAACATGAACAATCTGGATTTCTAGTAGGTTAAGACTCCAAGTTATTTTACTGTAGCCTGTAAATTAATGTCCTGTAGAAGGAGAAAACTGTTGATTATTAATAGTGATCACCTTGTCCACAGGTGTTTTCTGAGGAAAATCCCACATATCTTGCTGTTCATTGACATGCAGTTCACTAATCCCTATGGCACGGGTGGGACTATTTCTGGAATGAATCTTTCAGATTCAGTGACAATGGTCTAGTATTTATATTAAAGTTTGGCTTTTAGCCGGAAAATAGAAAAGATCAAACCCCGTATGTAGTACATTTGTTTGAGAAGGGAGAGAAAAAAGGAAAAGGCTTACTTTTCATAGTTTTGTAAGCCCAAACAGGAAAGCCAACTTTAACATTATAATTCTTATTTTATGGATGACAGTGGAAGATAATATCACTGCAAAAAGCAGATATCTCTTGTTTTCTTTCTCTGTTTGGAACTTCATATTCTTTGATTTTTCTTTTCCTTTGGCACAAATTTGCTTAATTTTTTTTTTTTTTGTTTTTGAGGGCAATTATAGTAATGAAGATCTGAAACATTTATTGCTGAATTAGAACAGCCTAGCGGGAAGGGGAAAGTCAAAATGAATTAAAATGATTTCACAGAGCACACAAAAAGCCTTTGTATCCTGAGGAATGGCTGAGTAAATAGCAGATATTTGCTTGCTGAATAAAAAATGCCACAAAACAGCCTTGAACGCACTCTGGCTCCCCTATGTTCCCAGTATCAAGTGCTAGGAGGTACCCAGCATCCAGGCATAGTTTTGAGAGTTCAAAGCTCCTCTGCATTTTGGTATTTAGTCTGGCTGTTCAGTAGTTTACTATTCAGACTTTGTGCATGGATTCTTTGCTGTCACAAAGTTTTGATCCCTCTAACTTTCCCTTCCCATTGCTAGAGACAGTTTTTGTCAGGACAGTGGCAAAATTAGGGCCAAAGGTAAACACTGCAACTCTAAAGTGTTTATTTTGCTCCCTACAGTTTCCTGTTTGTTTACTGTGGAACTGGAGGTGCTCCTGGAGAGCCTCCAAATGGCTGGGAGAAGGACTCTTTTGGTCCTTAAATAGAGACAAGGAGGAAGGACCAAAAAAAACATTACTAAGCAAGCTCCATATTTCTTAACTTACTTTTTGTTAAATATAAATGTGAGAAAATAAAGAATTTGAATTTTAGTTTTTCTTTTTCATTAGGAAAAAAATCAACTGACTAACCCTGTAAATATTTTGCAATTATCTCTATTTTTTAGTTAAAGATGGGGCTATTTCACATCTTAGTCTCTTATTGCCTAGTCTGTCACAGTTTACATGTACTGCAAATTTGAATGACCATAGGGGTCTCAAAACACCTGTGCTAGGAGCACTAAGGAGTGATTCATGTGAGTATTCAGACTACTGGGAGAGCCCATATACTTTTGAAAAATATTTTCTGTAAGTATCTGAACCTAATGCCAAGTCATAGAGGCATCTCTACTCTGAAAAAAAAGTTTCTTAACACAAGCATTAATTGTTTTGAGATCTGTGTGCATATATTTGAAATAACATAGTTTAAAAATATTATGTATGGCATGACTAAATGTCAATAAAAAGTTAGTATTGTACACTTATGCATACAACATGTACTTTATAGAACTGGTGGCAAGGAATATTTCTAGTTATTCAGTATTCCTCTCTGTCAAGATAGCCCCCCATCATTTTGCTGGTCTGTTATGGAAAATGTATTGTCACATGCAATCACAGTTTGCAATAGGTGAAACTATGTGACACCACTTTCACCACTATTGCTTTCTAAGTTGGAATTATAAATAGGGGCTGCAATGTCGCCATCAAGCATGCGTGAATTGCCTGGAATTCATTCTGTCTCTTTCCATCACAGAATACGCAACTTAAATACAAGAGCAATGCATCTTGATAAAACTTGTTTTCTTGTCAGACATGAAGTATCATCATTCTCTCTCTTTTTTTTTTTTTAGTTTCATTTAATCACTAATGATATTTCCGAAATATCATTAGTGATTAAATGAAACTACTTGCATAGAATTAAAAAGCAAAGTTAAAGAGCCGCAAAACATAATTCTAGTGTTAACTAATACAGTATACATTCCCAAGGATTTTTTCAGTACTTTAATTGTCCACTAGAGAAGATTTACATAATTTAACTGAGATACAAGAACTGTGTCCTGTATTTCTGTATTTCTTTAAGAAAAGCAGGAATTTCTTAAAAAAAACCTGAAAGTGTAAATAAAACTTTCCAAACAGTATTCACAGCAGACTATATTTCATACTGTCTCCCTAAAAATATTTAGATAACATTGGGGAGACTTCTCTTTTATAATTTTGCATTCTTTGCATTTAATTAACAGGTCTGACATAAAAATAGAAGGTTGTTGACTTCGGCACACATAGCAGTTGTAATGTTAGCTTTTAATTCAATTATACAAATATCAAAGCATAGATGGAAAAGTTAATGAGAAACCTCCTCCAAAATTAAATACATTCCCCAAAGCTCTAAATATATTGAATATGGGAATAACCAGGGGAAATCACATCACCATATTTTCTTTTTTGTTGTTGAAGTAGCTTTAAAAGTGTTATGAACTTTTAAATGTTTTTAAATAGCGCAATAGTTAGCTGATGTACTAAGTACAGAGCAGTTGCCTGTATTTCTATTTTCTTGCAAATAATTTTATAGTTATTATTACAGTAATCCTTACCAGTATTGCCATTTCTTGTCTATTTGACGGTACAGTGTATTCCTCCAGAATCTCTCTATCTAGAAGTTTTTGAAGCTGTTTTTAATAATGAGAATAACTGTCTTCACTAGTAAATGTGGAGATACACTTTGCTACTTTCTCTTCATTTTAGGGATAAAAGACCAACCATGTCAAAACTTAGATGATCTTTCAGCCTTTTTTCACTTTCCATGTATCCATTTTAGAAATAATATTTTTTCATAACAGAACATATACAGGTAAAATGGAGCTAAATAGCATCTCTTACAGATATTGTAAAACCTGCAAAACACACATGAGAAATAAAATCAATGTTTTCTTTTTCAGCTTTATAGCAGTATCAGTAACCGTAGTGTGTCTAGTTGAATTGTCAAAACACCACATTCTAAACAAAAAATTCTGTAACGTGAAAGCCCTTGATCTTACAAATATTTTGTTTCTCAACATATGCAATATAAAATTCATCTAAATCTTTAATATAGGAACTTACCTCTGCTTCCCTGAACTTGGAGAGCAAGGCAAATGATCAAAAATATTAATCCAGTTTTCAAATGCATGCTGTCTATTGATCATTCAGTTTTCAAGACCAGTCATGCAGGAAATGAGAATATTTTGGTCAAGTAGAAGAATTCTGTTTTCTTAGAGAACAAAAATCCCCAAAGGTCTTTTTTGTTATTAATTTTCAGGTGTCTCCAGCCTTGGACTGCATTATATTGCAACTAGGCAGAGTGCAACAGGTGCCAGAAGGCAAGAGCTGGGTGAACCCCTCCAACGTCCACACTTCTAGCCTGGGGAACTGGAGTGGTAAGACAAGAGTGATGAAGTTTTAAAAAAGAGCAGTGTCTGTTTCTGGAATAATCTGTTTATCTGCTGCTCAGACATAATCCCTCTTACGGTCCAGCTGGAAGAGCTTTCTTCATCTTATTAACCTTCTGGAGCAGCATCTGTCAACCCCAGAAGACTTCAACAATACCATGATAAACAACAGAAGTTTCTTCTAGTTCCCATTGCCTTCGAACATTGATCCTTTGGGTATTCTGGAGGTATGGCATGTGAGAGCTAATTGTGCTGTTTCCAAACCAGGGATCGTAAACCTCAGGGAACTTCCTTAAGATAACTTTTTCCTGAAAGAACGTACAATGCTCAACTCTTCCACTGCCTATGTCGTGCAATCCTCTCTCCCTTCTTGTACCACAAGGTTGCTGTTGCAATATTCCTGTCAAAGCAGTGATGGTGATGTTCTCTGACAGTGGTGAAGTGATGACTCAGCAGTGAATTGCAGCAGTGTTCAGGGCTGGCAAAATCTGATGCCAAACTGTGACTGGGGCAGGGAAAGTGCTGTATGGTGGGAGGAAAAGAGAAAGTGATGAGAAATGCTGTTTCAAGCACACAGCTCTAACTAGGCCAAGAATTGGCAGTGAGTGAATACACTGTTCAAACAGCTCTGCTCCAGTTTCCCAGATAACTTTTCCAGTTACATATTGACAAGGGTAAATGTTCCATACTTACTCTTTTATTTTCCAATACCTTTTTTACTGTTGCATTACACCTGAAAATGCTAGCAGGTAGGAATTTCTACTGGGCTCTCCCCCTTAAAAATTTTTGTCCGAGTGCTTTAACATAAGAAGTATCTAGACTGGCAGCAAGAATCTGTAAGCACGTTACTTTAAGAACAACCTTCATTTGAACCCAATCAGTATTCTATTTTTACTTAGGATTTAAACAATGGTAACCTCCCTCCCTTTCCAAGATTGCCTGATTTTAGCTACTCAGACCAGCTACTGTGGAGACTGGGCTGTGACCAGACAAGATCTGCTTTTTTTTTTGTGTGTGTATTACCTTTCATGCACATTGTTTTATTGTTCCAAAAAAAACAAATTAAGAATACCTTGCCAGCAGCACAATGCAAAGCAACAGTAGAGATGATTAGGACTTCTACTGAAGAAAACTTTATTATATAAGGATCATTCTTTAGCAGTACCAATATTTGTCTTTATATGTTTTACATATAATAATCATATTGTATATAGTGTAATCATACCTGTGTGAACCAGGTAAGCTTTAGCAAACACTTGTATTTGAAAGATGAAGCTCGCCCCATATGTTACCTTATTTTTAGTTACTTCAACTTTTAATCTGCAACAGTTGGAAGCAAAGAGAATTTTTCTCAGGGTGGTGCAACCTGCCATTTTTGGTGTCATCTGAGAGTGTGGAATTGGTGAAAGTCAGATTATTTCCTCAGAGCACTCTGGATACCAAACTCCACATGGAATTTGATAGGAATGTGATCCTTTAATTTCATCAGGAACCTAATTTGTCAGACTACATTTTGAAAATGTGCAATAAAGAGATTTGCTTAATTACTCTAGGAACGGTTTAGTGTAGCCTGGGCTAGGAATCAGAAATACTATATCAAAGCTTTCATATAAAGATGTATTTTTGAGCCATTTACATGCTGGAGAATGCAGACATTTAATAACACATTCTTATCTTTCAGAGATAGAAGAACAAGAACAATCCTAAAATATGACATTGTTTTTAGTGTCAAGATATGACTTAAGGAAAAGATTGAACTCTATAGGTAAACTGTGATAAAAATTTGTAGGGCAGGAGTTTGCATACTTGGAGATTATGCTTAAATCATTAATATTTCAAGCTGTTTTCTGCTAAGGCAGTGTCTTCTATGTAGTTCCATTTAATTAAGAAATTTTGTAACTAACCTTGATAACTGCCGCAGGGAAGCAAACAAGAATGATAAACACTCATTAAAACTAAAGCAATATTATCTAGGGACCACTCCATCTCTAAGTACCGCAGAGTTTAATTATAGGTCACTGTTAATTAATCTAGAAGTGTTTCTTCTAGTTGGTTTGCTGTCAACAATAATTATATATTGTTAAAAAGGTGATTAAAAAAATTCTACTGAAATTCAATAGTGCCTTACAAATATACTACCAAGACATTGGAAGGGCAAAACTGGATGCTAAAATATCCATTCACCCAGGATAAGTGCTTACAAATGGGTTAAATTAGACTTGTTACTGGTCATCTGAGTGCATTGCTGCATGTACCTAGAATAATCACACTGATATGCTGTGTAAACACACCTAAAGCTGTTTCCTTTGTTTGCAGAAAAATGGCAATTGAGGCCTTCAAGGACTCCATTTAGAAGACCTTTGTTTTAAACTATTGGTAAGTCTGGGGCTCTAGACACTGTCACATAAAGATGGCCTGGAGATTGTTATGCACGGTCCTGAATTTTAGGTACCCTACCTGGGTATGTAATACAGGGTGCCAGCTAACTCATATTACTGAAAATTGAAGTTGTATTTTATACCATCAGCCAGAGTCTATACCATCTCCGTTCAACTTCAGGTTGTAGTTTCCCTGAGTAATTTCTCTATTGGTCTAGCTAACTCTTTTCCTTAAAATTTCCACGCTGCCTTTACCTGAGAGGTGTTTCTCACCCTGGGGAAGGGGAGATACAAAATTTTGGAGTACTTTTTAAATAGCCTCAAGACTTTCTCTGGTATTCATTATTTCCATAAGAACCAAATAGATACTTAGCAACCAACATACACTGGGCACAGCTTCAGGCTTCTGATTAAAAGTGAGGAAACCTGGGTTCTTCAGGTCCTTTCTCTGCTGTTGAATTTGGCCAAATCAAGCTGCATCTCAGCCTCCTGATCTGTAAATGGGAGGGAGGGATGACCCTGGGGGAGATAGAAAAGATTCTATAGGAGCAAACAAGATGATACATGTAAGAAAGAATGGCTTTTCTCCCCCTTTCTCATGCACTAAAATGTACATAAAATATTTCACAGATGACTATTTTGAGTTTCAAAAATGTATTTTTTAGATATTCTGGTTTCATATTTTAGATATGAAAGTTAGGCATAAGCAGTAGCCCTCCACTGGATTAAAGACTTTGCCACAAATGTCTTTTTGCTCTCTGAGTTTTTCCAGTTCAGCAGTAATTTGTACTTTGCCCTCTACCGCTGCCCAGCCACCATGTTTGGGTTTTTTTCTTACTGACCTAATAGCAGGGAGCAAATATGATCATATCAGGAAAGGTCAGTTTGAAACTATGCAAAATAGTTTCTTCCTGAAAGAACAGATCAGTGTCCAGACATCATGCTTGAAATCGTTCTCTTGTTTTTCAAACCAATTGTTCTTTAAACTTATTTCTTCCAAAAACTGAACTCACTCGATATATCCTGGAAAAGTGCCATACAACTTTGCTGATGGCCACAGACTGTGATAGCATTGGGCTAAAGCACATTTTTATTGGGCTTTCATTAAAATATTAGTAATGCAGCAAATGCTGTGAAAATGAAGGTAGTTTTCAGCCTGACCAAATTCCAGAATTGGAATAATAATTTGGGTGAGAATAAGGCTGTAAATACGAATTAAAAGAAATGGCCAATAACAGACTCAAGAATTCCAAAGAACCTTAGCAATTAAGGTTCTGAGTTGATGGCTGTGCTACTGAGTGTTTAAATCAGCCTCTATATCAAAGCTAAGTTTTCAGGAAGGTTTTGGTCCAAACCTGGAGAATTGTACTTCAGCAAGGTAACCAAATCTGTTGATGGTGCAGCATAATTTCTCAAAGTCTCTAAGACTTACACTAATAGTGAAAAGATGCAGATCTGTGTCCTGCTGCTCAATGAGGATAACAACAATGCAGATAAAGTATATTAATGGGAAAAAAAATAATGCTATTGATGAACAGATAATTATTAGCTCTAAATTAATAGCCATCTGGCAAGGAGAGTTTGAAAGTATAATTTTCAATCTTTAACCATGATCAAAAAGAGAAATATAATATTAATGTTTTATTAGAAAGGGATAAAAAGGAAAGGAAAATGTTTAAAAAATTAAATTGTATCTCATATTCTTGTCCTGCAATAACAATATTACCTAGTAAGATTAGATAGAAATTCAAATGAGATGGTGGTGAAGGTTATTAGGAGAATGGATGGGTTTCCCTACAAGGAAATATTACCAAGCCTTGAAGTCTTTGGCCTGAAAGACAAATGTCATAAGGGTTGAGAGAATTTGATGAAATTACTCAGTTTTTCTTGTAAGATGGAAAAAAGAAGAGGAAAATACCCAACTTCATTTTCAGGCATCTATTGACTTCCTTCTTCCTGAGCTTTTACATTTTTGGTCTTGGCAGCTTGCTGAGACAAAAAATTTTCCAATTTAATTATGATATTATAAAAATTTCCTTCCTTTAAGAATAAGAAGGAATTTAAGACATTTTTGAATAGTAAAACCATCAGGGAATGGGATACACAAGCTCTTCCAGTTGCAGCAAAAGCAGATTCCACAAAATCAGTCAAATGCAACGAAGGCAAGCTAGGAACTGGGTCACTTCAGCTTTCCTGGTTTTTATGTTATTTTCTTATTCATTATCTGCCATTAACACAGATAAGATAGTAGATTAACTGAGTCTTTGATCTCATCCATGACTACCTCTAGGCACTGAACTGCAGTCCCTAACTCAGACTGACTTTCCATTAAAGTCAGGCTGAAAGCAAATTTGTCTATTTTCTGTGACACGTCTCTCCTCCAAAACAAGCACCCCAATGTTCTGCTGTACTGCAGCTGCAGAGACCATGGTGGAATTCTAGCCTGAACACAAAATTGAAGCAGGTGATGCATGAATGCAGTTCTTCATGTTATTTCATTAACATAACCCTAGATTACTTCTGCAATCAAAAAATATCTCCAGGTTTCTCTGGGGCCTTTAGAATCGTTGCTGTTATGCTGTTGCTAATACAGTTGTGAAGTCCTAGAACCCCTTATCCTTTAGAACAGGAAAAAGTATCATGTGCATATGATGAGTTACCAGTCAATATATCTCTGGTCACTTCTTGACCCCATCACCTCTACTTTCTTCTGAAACTTTTTTTAGATTGTACACTCTTAAAAGGATCAATGTACTTAGATGCTGTTTAGTGTGACAAGGGAGATAAGGGTATGGAAAAAACATGGTAGTAACTGAGTAATTCAGCATAATTATGAGGAAAATACCTCAGCCTCAGACTACTGCTTTAGGATGATCACTGATAAACAAATGATCCTCATGTTGACAGTTGATGAATTTTCTTTGGTATTTTCTAATATCTAAATGGGACTGAAATGATTTCTTTTTCCTATTAGGCTGCAAAACAGCAAGCTGACCACAGGCTTCCAGTCAATGGAGATAAAGACTGCAGTACATCTGCTCAAAGAGATTATCGGTCACTTGCTTGCATACCAATACACAACCTTCTGTTACTCCTGGAGCTGCCTTAAGCTTCTGTCATGGGGAGCCATAATGAGCTTGACACATTGCTTTTCTCTTGATGCTGGGAAAGGATCTTTCTAGATTTAGCTGATAGAGGAACTGATGGTTTTACTGTTCACAAAACTGTCCTCAGCAGGGTAGCAAATTAAGTTGAACATTGTAGTTATCAGCTTTAAAAAACTGAAGCTATCAAATATGTCTCTTTACGTGAAGAAAGCCTGCAGAGATGGGGCCTTTTGCCATATATTTTCTCTAAACAGAAGCAGAAATCTGGTAGCTCAGGTTTCTGATTCTTTTAATGGTAATGGGAGAGAGATGTTTAGCAGTAAAAGAGAAGGCAAGAAGGGAGATGTCTAAAGAACTACATGTGCTTCTATCTTTAGACTAGCTTAGTTTTTCCCTCTTTGAGTGTAAGATAATAGTTACTCTTTCTTGCTTAGCCTAGCAATGTTCACTTTTTTTCTTTCACAGTTTGTAGCTATTCCTTGTCATCCACAGTGTCTGCATTTGTTCATCAGGGTTTTACTTTCTACATTTACCATGTGAGAGTGGAGTGTGAAACGACTGTATTTCCTGAGCACAGGACTGAGCTGGTAGGCAGGAGTTTCTGGAAAGGTCTTGCAAAAAACCCTAATGTGTGTACCTGGGTTGTGTGCCACTGAAGGTGTGATTAAATTGAGAGAAACTAAAAACCTACCCAGGAAGATAAAAATATATGGAAATCTTTGGAAATTTATCTTTATTGTGGAAACAGGATATATTTTTTACCTAACAGTTTCTTACTCTTTTTCAGGAGGGGGTGTGTGTTGCTATTGTTTTCTGAAAGGGACAGGTGACAGTCAGCACGACTTCCTGATCTATATGTGTGCTGATAACTGTCACTAACAAAGTTAGTGGCTGCCGTGATTCATAGTCCAGCAAAAGTAAATATAAATATTTAATTTCAACATTTTTAAACAAAATATAGGAAAACTGGAAATAATGTGGAGATTGCCTGTAATTAGGCCTAGCAAGACTTGGAGAATTTTAAAGTAATTTAAGCACTACTATTATCTATATTATTGGTGGTTTTGCTTCAGTTGCTTTCAGTAATCTGCTGTGTTTGAGCTCAGAGTAATGCTGTGAAAGTGTCTTCTGACAAAGACGCTTCGGGAAGCAGGTTGTCTGTCAACTGTACAAGTATTGACCTCTCATCTTACTAGATGTTTTACACTTTTGATGGAATATGTCTTACAGTATCATGCTTACATTCCTTACATAATAGATTCTGTGTATGTGCAGAAGCTGGTTTTGCCAGTATTGATGCTGCTGGCTCCCTCCATGGAATCTCACAAAATCAACTTGAATGTTGTTACCACCAATAAACTCCCTTAGGGTTTATGCATGATAACATTACCAGTGTGACACTGCCATTACTCATTTCATGCTTTGTTCCTTGTATCCCTCGTTACCTTGTCTTCCACTGTTAAATGAAGTATTATTATTATTATTGTTATTATTTTCCATTACTTCTGAAGTGGTCTGAGCCAAGTGGGCTTTATCTGCATCTCGTAGCCGCATTTTTGGAATGTAGCTGATGCAAAATAAGAGTATAGAAGTGTTTTCTCTAATTCTTTAAAACCATGCTATAGTTCTTGGTTTTATTGCTCAGTTGCTCTTTCTCATTTTGATATTTTGGTATTGAAAATCTATCAGGGAAAGATCAATTAGATGAGTTCTTAGTTGGTATCCCTTCCAAACAGAAAAATATTGAATGCTTTTTGGTTATTTTATGTGAGGATGGGTGTATTTTTACTGTTTCCAAAAGTAGTTATTGTAAAATTGTTCTCATACTTGAAAATTGCCTCTTCACTTTCATTAAGCAGCTTGAGAAGTTGTCATGTATAATTTAGTAAGGTTGTGACCTTGTTTTTCTCTGAAGATGTCAGTTACCTCTCAATTCCAGTTTTTTTTTTTTTTTTTTCCTTCTTGCAGATTTGTATTTCTGGAAGTGTTTGCAGTTTCAGTGTACTATTCTACAAGGCCAAATGTATTATACATGTATTACTCTGCATGCTGAATAGAGCTGGGATTGTTCAGCTTTCAGAAGAGATGACTCAGGGGGGAATCTTAACATTTAAAAATACCTGATGAGAGGGAGTAAAGAGGCAGAACCAGGCTCCTCAGTAAAAGGATATAAGGCAATGGGTACAAACTGAGCTATAAAAAATTCTATTTGAACTGACTTTTTAAATATAAGAATGATTGAACACTGGGACAGTGGTCTCTAGAGATGGTTGTGAAGTCTACATTCTTGGAAACATGTGAAACCCAACTGAGCCACCTGTTCTAGCTGACCCTGGTCTTCCTTGGGCCTGGACAATGTGCTCAGCACAGGCCCCTTGCCCACTCAGCCATTCTATGACACTCTCATAGTGAGCAGTGCTTCAGACTACTGCAGGGTCTCTATAAGTCACAGTCAGCTCCAAACAGTATTTTCACAGGAATTCTTTGATGTGGCAAATATATTTGCACACAGAGTATAATACACATAGAGCATGAAGAATTATTCCATGTACTATTTCATGTACAATTAGTAGTCTAGAAAGCTGAATTACACTTCAAAGAAGGAGAAGTTCAGTCTGAACGGGAAGAAAACAATTATAGAATGTGTTCATTTCTGAAACAAAATTGTGATGAGGAAAAAGTTTGTGTATTGTTAGAAGTGCTGTTAATAACCTGTTCAGATATTTATTTTTTTATCATCATTCTTTCTGTGATTCCTAGAAAAGACTTCAAAATTTCAAAAAACATGGTACAAATGCTCAATTACCCTTCCCCAGAAATGAATGCACAGCATTGATCAAAGTAATAGGATTGGAGTTCAAAAATATTTTCACAATATAGGATCAGCTGTGGTTAAGTTACTTCCAGTTTAAAACCTGCATCCTGAGATGCACTGATGAGGCATATGGTTGGCAGGAAGGGAGGAGCTGAGAAGAAAATCTGTTGTACACAAATCCCATTTTCTTTCCCTTTCAGCTCAGAATAAACCCTAAATTCTCAGTCTTTGATATTTTGTATTCATTTTTTAAAAATCACATTTTCCAACCAATTATTTGTCCAACTACCATTTTTTGATTCTTTCCCCTGGTCACCATCTGGCCTCTCGTCTGGTCCCTTTCCCCATATTACCATCTGCTTTCTCTGCTTTCTGACCTTCCTATTTCATTCCATCTCCTAATTTCATTCTGCTTCTTTCTGCTGTTTTCTCATCTCCTCTATGTCCCAGCCTGAAGTTGCTTTCCAGCCCACTATGGTATATTATTTTGAAAGCTGAGAGTGGAGTAAAGGATTGTTGTGTTTATTAGCTACCCCTGGTAGAGAACTGCAAGGTAAGAAGTGAGAAGCTACTTATGTTATACAATACCACCATCCGCTGGCAGTTCCTCCTTCTTTCCCTCTGCATTTCACTGATGGCTACAGCAATATACAAGTAGCTCCTGTCTTCAAAATTTACCAGAGACTTACAATTTAGAAGGCCAAATAACTCATATTTTATTAGGAAAAAATAAGCAACTGTAGTGTACCTTTATTCTACCTCCCACCAGACTGTTTTAACATGAGGGTTTATTTAACTCCTTTTCAGACATCTTTTTAATTTCAGCTTCATTGCTACCTTCAGGTTCCCACAGTGGCCCCACTTCATGCTGCAATGCAGTGAGGGCCCTCCCTGGAGGATGCAGGCTTCAGAAACCAGGCTCTGTTGTCAGCCAAGCTTGATGCTCTGCTCAATGCTGATGGAAGAGGATGTTATATGGGTTCCTCCCACCTTACCCCTGAGATAACTGAGCAGTGAACTGGGACTCCTCAGCATTCTGGTCTGAGACAGCAGAGAACAGGCCCCCTCCAGGATCCAGCAGCTCTTTGCATCACGCTGATGATCAGCCAGACAAATGGTTTTGGAGGAGGCAGCTAAAGGCTGATTCTGGCACAGAAGAACTTTAAACCAGCAACTTTTCTGTGTAGCCTTACACCTGTGTGAGACACACTGGCTGGCTGCATGTCCTTATTATCAATTCAGGGCTGCCTCTGTGCTATGCACTTCTTAGAGGTAAGACAAGGTAGTGCCTCTGCCCCTAGACAGTTCACACCATAGATATCTGACTGCTTTTTACAGTTCCGGTTCAGAACAGCGCTGCCCTGTGCCATGCAGCCACCTTCTGCCACCCCCTGAGCTGCATTTCTTACAGACTCTGAGCTCAGCCTCGCTCCAGACTCTTTCTGTGTGCCTCTCCTCCCTCCCTCTGGCTGTCTTTAGTACCTATACTCTGTCCTGTCTTTTTTTCAAGTAATCCCTTGCTAATTAAACTCTGCCCAAAGGGCAAGTAAACAAAAGTAGCAGAACTGACATGAAATTTGCTGGCTCTTACTCCTTTTGCTCTGTTTGTGTGCTTAATCCTCTCTCTGGCTTTTATCTGCCCATCTATTTGGATAAGAAGCTGTTGTGCAATAGGGATGCTGTGTGTGTGTATTGTACAAGCCCCACTTCCATAAACATTCTGGTAACAAATAAACACTGCTATCACACTATATGTAAAGGTCATCAGAGGCTGCTCTTGCCATGTCTCAAAAGTGTTAGTAGCAGCTGTTTTACTGCTGTCTGTATGAGATATTTGGGATTCTGCTTCTGCAAAAAGGTGTTTTTTGTGAAACTGCTCACATTCTCATCAGGCTGGAAGCTTTTTTTGGGCTCAGATGTTTTCCTGGAAGCTAGATTCCATGAAAATGTTCCAGGAGAATTTTATAGACCAGCACTTTAAAATAAACAGATATCTTTAACCTGTCTTCCCATGTGAGGACTTGGCGTTAGCTCCAACTTACCCCCTCAAACAGCTTGAATAATTTGGAGTGAAAGAAAAAGAACATTGTCTTTGGAGGGATGTCAATGCCCTTTGTTTCCTCCATTTACCACAGATGCCATTCAGTTTGAATGTGCATTTCTGAGAACTTCTGTAACTTGTGTAGCAGTTCCAAAAGTCCATCTGTGTTTATGTGTAGCTAGTGTTGAAACTGTAGCAGCATACACTCAGCATTGCTCAGAAAAGAGAGACAAGGAAAAAAATAAGCAGCCAGGCAGTGCAAAGCTCCATATTAACATTTTATCAGTGACTTAATTATCTAATTTAAAACAAGCATGGTCATCCTTATTTAATGCATAGAACACATGAAATCCCAGGTTAGCATCTCTCACAGGGAGCCCATGATTTTAGCAGCTGTCTTGTCTTGCCCTAGAGTGTCCGCATGGGTAAGTGTGGTCAAGATATGTGAAGAATTTCCTGCTTTCCTGGGACCTGAGTTTTCTCTGAAAATTATTTGTGGGCTCTACATGAGGCCCATTTGCTCAAATACCTTTGAGGCATTCATCTGTCAAATGGTCTTGCTTTGCAGGAATTCTGTTGATAGGATGTTGGCTTTGCCCTAGGAAAGTGATAAGCATATGATTGTCTAGACTTACATAAACAAGGTGAAAGCATCATTCTGTCCTACCTTGACTGTCAAATTCATATTTTCCCTTTTTTCTTTCCATATATTTTTCCCATTTTCTCATTTTCATACATGAAAAACATGTCTGTATATCTTAGTGTTGAAGTTGGCTCTCTGTTCTCAGCTGGAAAGAATTCAGTATTTTGGGAAATCCAACACCTTCTTAGGAACAATCCAAGAGAATACTTCACTAAGCTAAAATTCCTGAACTGGCTTTGTTGCGTCTTAGTAGTAATGCAAACTAGACAGTTGATTTTAAAACAGAAGAGCACTTATTAAGAAACTTTTTTTAGTGTGTACTAGGAGCTTTCATGAATGTGCTTGTGGGATGTCTCTGGATGATCTGAATTCCAGGTCAGGGTTTCAGGTCAGATATGTAGGTCAGGGTGCAATACAAACTGTTGATAATCAGCCTTTCTTACTGACAAGGGGGGCTGTTTCTCCCACTGGTATTTCCAGAAATGTAGTTTCAGGATTTTGCTGTCTGTGTTTGGACTCAGACATTTGTCACATCTACTTCTGCAACACAAATATGGGACATTTTCTATGCCAGAGAAAGGATTTAAGGGTGAGATACTTGCTTTCACAAAAAGTCTAACACTGTTTGTATATGAAAACATCAATGGCTACTTTTGAGAAAATTACGTATTTTTTTTAAACTCTGTGTTATAAAGTATAACTTATCTGTTAGTAAAATTTCCAAACAAGTTGGGACTCATGAAGGTCAGAAAAGAGAAGTGAATTTACATAGATTAAAAGAATGAGTTATTGCAGAAAAAAATCACACTGATTAGCAAAAATCCCTCATGATGACCAGGTTTTCATCCAGAAGCATAATATAAAAGCAAGTGTAAAAACACCAAAAAACCTACAAAATAAAAAGAGGTTGGAATGCAGCTATTTTGATGAAATAAAATGGATCATAAGGAAGAAGTAGAGAAAGAAGAAGTAGGAGGTCCAGTAGTAGCAAACACTTAATATCAACAATGAGAAAAATAGAAATAATAGAAAGCAAAGGAATATAATGCTGTATATAAGCACTCATGAAAAAGACACATTTTTTTCCCTAAAATATCCTAGAACTTCGCAAAACCAGGCAAGAGGATGGGAGAGGTGGACTGAGTTCCAATCTTTAATGCTTTACATGCTTTACAAATCCATTCATGGGACCACTGTCAATATTCCTATGTCAGCTATGAAAGAGAGCTAGTATACTCCATGCTCTTCTATAATGTTATTCTTTAAATCCAGAAACTGGCTTCTGTTCTGCTACAGTAGGACAGTCTGATCAAAACTTTATCATATGTAATAGCCTCTTATTAGTATTCAATTTTCCAATGTAGTAACAAAGTCTTATCACATATGTGACAAGATTCCTGATAATGAAGGTAAAATAGATTAAGTAACTTGGTAAAATATTTCAAATGCTTTAGAATTCTCCCAGCAACACTTTTGACATTGGTTCCTTATGTACCTTGGAAACACTGCTCAGCCAGCAAATTTCACAGCAAAACAAATAAATAAGCAAAACCAGTGAATAAAAACATTTCACTACTGAATTTGTAGAAGCTGTATTGAAGCCACGTGCACTGCATGCCTCATGGGAACAGACTGGATGAAAATGGAATTCACTGTGAGGAAGAATGCTGATTGCATATACCTAGACCTAGGTATAAGTGATTTCCCTGGCAAAAATAAGACGTTTATGCAAGATAAAGTATTGTCTATCACCTCCAGGATGATTGAGAAGCATAAAGCAAAGATACAGAGCTCCTTATTTAGCATTATAGAGCCTACCAAAAGGTACAGACGTGTTTCTGTAATGCATCATCATTACTTCAAAATTGGGTCTTTATTCACAATGGAGGAGAAATATTTTCAAATTATATTTTGCTTTTCTGCAGGAAAGCAGTTAATGGCACATAAATTTAAATTGCTATGAATTATGTTACATGCTTAATTTTATTGCATTCATTAAATTATATTACTTTCCACAAAGAACAGTGTGCTGTAGAATAGTTGTCAGTTTAAGTGTTTTGTAAAACTAACTGAAAAGTCCCACATGGGACTTCATAATTTTCTTCTATAGAGCTCAGATATAAGTGCAGACTGTTCTTCTGAAAACTTGCAGAGACTGAAGACAGAGCTTCTGCTGAATGGGAAGAAAGCTTCTTCCAGAAAATTGCACAGATCCAGCAAGAGCAGATAAGTATCTTATATTTGCTTTAGTGAGTCTTCTTGTAACCGTCTTAGTAGACTGGATTTGTGCTTTTTTAGTGAAAGTGCATTGCCTTTCAGCTCTTAAATTAGCTTTATTCTAATTCCCATTAACACACAACAGATGGAGAGCTATAATCTGAAGGGTCCTGTAACTAAGTCTGCCAAGTGTACTTGTGTACAAAAGACTTGATTCCATCATGGTTTTGGCTTGATTTCTACGAAATGATATATAATTGACTTAAAGTACATGATCTGTTTCATAAAATCTACTGAATCAACTTTTGAGCAGAGTGTAGCTTAGATGCATGTGTTTGTCTGACTGAAGCCCTGGGTACATTCCTTTCTCATGTTCATAGTTTTCCACTTCAACATAATACATGTATTAGATTGTTTAGATTGTTAGCTATGATTTACAGAAGTAGAAATCTTAGAATGATAAATAAGTGGCAAAGACATGGTTTAAACAGGATACTAAGAAAAACTAGCTAATTGTTTTGAATTCTGGATTTGTATTTGTTCCGGTTTGTGACTGGATTGTAAAAGTAGGTTGTAGTTTCAGATACATCTTAAAATTTTTTACACAAGGATTCAAATGCCTCTGACCTTTACAAAGGTTGGTGCAAATTTAGGATTGGAATGTATCATGACACTCTCTCAGAACGTCTGTTATAATATATAGTTCACTTATTTATGTCATATTATACAGAATACAAAAACAGTGAAAAGAGCAGCAAGTAAAAGGTTCACTAAAAATCTTTTTGCTGAAGCGCTTGGTGAGGGTGAGGAAACTGACACAGTCCTACATGTTCACAATACATAAAACAATATAAGGGAAATAATAAGAATACACATATTTGTTAAATTGCAGAGATAAACTTCCCATCAAAGAGCCATAATTTCTTTCAGTGCTATAGGAAAGCAATTAGAATAGTTTCTACAGTTGTTGCTTCTGTTACATTTACAGACATTTCTTTACTGAGAAAAACATTTAATAGCAGGAAATTCTGATGATTGTAAATATATTTCCACTTCATATTATAAAAGGAATTTGTGAAATTAAATGACAGCTACTGAAGCATTAGGGAATATAAAAATACTGTACAGCACTCATTCAGTTTGACACCTGATAGAGCAGAAAACCACCTTTTCTCCCGTTTTTGCGAGGCTTATTTCATGTCCACAAATGCAGAATGGATACTTCGATACTGATGGTCAATTCTGAAAATTCCTGGTTTTTGAGTGCATTACAAAAATGCATTCCTTCTGTTGATAGAACAGAAAATATCAGTTCTTTTGATATAATGCAAATGGGCCTATTCTACTTTAATTGTGCAGTCAGTGCTCCTGTTGAATTTATTTATAGTCTCAAGGGAATCAGTGTGTAGTTTTTTACACCTGAGTTTGAAGTTTAAGATTTATTGTTTATGTTTTTAAGGCTTAACTAATTTGTAGTTAAATTTGAGAGGGCATTGGTTATAAAATTGCTGAGTCCAGAATTTCGATCTAATGAAAAACCACAGCTTATGAGAAAATCAACAGGCTTTCATCCCCAAAAAATCTATTTATGGGAAAAGCAGAAGGTTTTCATCCCCACAGAAATTACTTCATTATTCTGGAGACTGCATATTGCATAAGGAGGATGAGTAGGGAGTAACTGCCAGAGCTGTACAAAGGCACAGACTCAAGCAGAGAGGGAAAGGAAAGTACAAATATCCTTATGTCACATAAAAAAAGTCAATTGGATCTTTAATTGTCACTGGTAAAGCTATTAGTCAAACTGGACAAACTGAAAGAGCTGACTTAAAGGACAGCCCACAGCATATTGTCCTACTGATTAGAAGGAACGATGCTATTTAACTGGGATTAGCTAGCTGATATTTCTGGATATGTAAACACCTGGATTGCATCTTCAAAATGGTAAACAGGCCTTCTTAAAGAGGAGACCTGTTAACAGGATAGTATCAAGCATGAATACAACAAGCAGACTTCCCAGAACTGACCTAGTTCAGCTTTATGTTGTTTACCAGGGACTACATCTCGTGCAGTATCCTACAAAATGTGCAGGGACATCTGATGACCGAATCAGAGACTGCAATTAAACACACTTAGGCCACCTGAGCACACAAAAAATAAGTGTACAGGAGAGCCTGGGGTGGGTGCAGGCAATGCAGGTGTTCAGAAAATCACCTCACGTACATGCAAATATTACTTTATATAAAACAAAGGAAGTTGTTATCTGAATAGGAATGCCGAATGAGGCTGTAATTGAAATAATCCCAAAAAATGCAACATTAAAGCTAATTGCAACAACCTAAAACCAACCAGCTCCCATCCCCTGTATTTTTGCAACTGAACGGTGTGTAGTTTTAAAGTGACAGGATGTATCTATATGTAAAAAATCTGAGTACTGCTTATACAGGAAAATCATCTCAGCAATCTACTTAAGGCATAAGGATTTGTGGGAAGTGTAATTAGACTAGTATTCTGGGAATTTAGAAAGCTGGATTGAATTCTGTGTTCATCTACAGACAACTGTGTGACCTTCAGCAGAGTCCTTGGGTCAGATCGCCAAGGCTACAGTGAGGGGGAGTTAGAGGCTTAAAAGCCTTTGATGATCTGGAGCTTTGTTGATCAGTCGAACTCGTTTCCATAAAACTTTCCTCTCTCAAGGCAGTACTGAGAGGATGAATGTCTTACAACTGTGCTTTTATGGTAGTAAGAGAAGTACCACGCTGTTCTTGATGGTAGTTGCTGACCACACCTCTATCTTCAAAAAGTGCATGCAGGTGCTGAATTGAATCATAATGGTATAGATTTTCTTTCTTGCAAGGGAGGTTTTTTTCCTAAGTATCAGACAGCTTCAAGTCTGGGTTAATGATCTGAATAAAAGCACTATCAAAGGAACTTTTAGCTGGTCGGTTCTGTTTTTATCATGAGATGACTCTACAGTTAATGTGAATTGTTATAAAAAATTTCATGGTACTCTGATGTTATTAAGACTGCTTAACTTAAATATTTTTCTAGGATTTAAAAAACTCCTACTTGCCACAAAAATAATAATAAAAAAGGAATCCATGACAGATATTTTCTGTCTTGGAAATGTCAGTGGGCTCTGGGGACATCTTCTCTTAGTGAATAGGCCTCTCTGCTTTGCTTTTTAGTCATTGATGTAATGTTTTTCCGTACAATTTCTTTTTCTCTTAATAAAATCTATTTGAAAATTTCTCTCCTGAGGAATGAAAGCAAATTCTTGCCTTTCAACAGTCTCTCTGTATCTTTCTCTTATAAAGTGGATTTTCAGGAATCATCTCTATCATCTTTTCAGCAATTCCTGAAGCATAAGTGATAACTTTTTTGTAGAAGAGATAAGGACTGTTTTAAGTTTGTTTACATAAGACAGAATAAGAATCTTATGTTTAGATTCAAAGAGATTGTTTGAATTTACCTGCAGTGATGCAATTCGTGCTCTTAAAAAAAAAATTATCCCTCTTAAATTATTAGAACCTTGCAAACACAGATCTGCAGATGGAGGCAGCAGAAACAGTATGGAAGAGTTTTTATTTATGCCTTGACTCATAACTATCAGTTTTTCTACATTGTTGATTTTTAAAAATGAGAAAGAATTAAAAAAAAGAAAAAGGAAATTATTCAAGAACTTAATAATCATTCTTTTCTGCAATGAAAGGTTGAACTGATGGCAGCAATTTAAACATTTAAAATGTTTAGTTCTACACAGTGCAGTCTCTTTTGCATCAAAGGAGTCATACCATCTTAGGTTACGACAGAATTTGTCCCAAAGTATTTTTATAAAAATACATATAGGTATATTGGCCACTGTAAAGCATTTTTACTCACATCTGTTCTGTGTATGATTCTATAAATAACCTTTAGGGGGGCACCTAAAGGAATTAGGTTGAGCAGTAAGACAATAAATATAATTAATGGCTGATGTACGCAGTGTAATTGTATTAGAAAAAATAAGTGGAACTTCTCCTAACTCTCACTGGGGTCTGAATACAGAGCCACAAAGATTCAAAGATCTGCCCATCCCTGTTTGTACCTCAGTGAAAACTAAGAAACTGTTAGAGAATACCTCAAATAGAAAAGAAATTATCTTGAACTTGTGTAAATTTTTAATGTAACTTACTGGGATAGATTTCATTGGAATATTGTGTTTGATTATATCACCTTTCCTATACAACATTTCTTGTATAATTTTAGCAAGGAATTTTCCTGGTTTGGGTTTTTCCCAGCAAAATAATCTGATGTAACAATGAGTTTTTGAGGCTTAATTTATAGATGCCTGTATCTTAACACCCCTAGCTGGAGGGTGATATAATAGGTGCAGAGCATTGTTATTACAGTGGGCATTGACAATGGATCAGGCAAAATATTTTTCTTGATTTGTCTGTCATACCACTGTAGCCAGTGGCAAATGTTTAAGGGAAAAGTAGAAAACCAGAATAAGTAGTCGTAGTAGTAGTAGTAATTGTCCACAGAATGTTCTGAACCTCCTAAATTACAGTTATGGGCTTCCACTTTTTTTTTTTTTTTAAACAAATAACCAAGGCTACTTTCACACTTCAGCAAAGGATCCTGACTGGCAGATCTTACACAGTGCCTCTGCTAGACCTGTGAGCTCCTGAATCACCAGGTGGAGGCCAGACATATAATTCTGCATCATTTCACACCTGAGACCTCAAACATGGTGTGGCAGAAGAATTCTGAAGACTGTGTGAAGCTTTGTTGAGGTAAAATATGTTCAGTAGATTTCGTTGATGCTGTTGGTGCTATTCTAAAACAAATCTCCTTGAGTCTGATTGCCCTGGAGATCTTCAAGGTCTTAGCCAAGGCCTGGCTTACTGCTTTTCCTCAAGAGAACACCAACAGTGCCAGCTCCCTTCCACTAGTTATCTTGTAGGTTGGTTTGTGGGTTAATTACCTCTCTTGAAAATATCTGGGAAATAAATGCCTCAGCCCAATCTGTTTTTGTGGGGATTAGAGTGGATTTAATTAGATTTACTTGCATTTCCAGCATTTCACAGGCCACATCCTGAGAGGAATTAAGACTTTGCTGCACTCTTGCTTCACTTGAGTTTCTCACAGAGATGTAGCACTCTGGAGCTACATTTCATCTGAATCATGTCTATCCCTGTAATAAATTACTGGCTTTACAGTCCACAGTAGCAGGGGAGTAGCTCTAGAAGTACTAAGGCTTTGAAGAAGTGCTTAGAGACTGGTCCAACTGGGTTGCTTGGTTCCTGTTAAAGAAGGATTTAGTCTGAACTGTTGGAATGTTTAAGCAATAATATGGCTTGGAAGTAATTTGTCTGAGTATGTTATGGTAAACCTCTCATCTGTTAGATTTATAAAAAGTCTGCATATTTGTCTTGCAATCAGAGATTCTCAATAACATATACATAGGTTATATAAATACATTAGCTACTACTTTCATGCCACTGAAGGAAAATTCATTTGGCAAATGTTTCTATTCTAGCATGGGTAGCTGTGATTTTAATAAATTTTTGAGATTGTTTCAAGCCCTTGAAAAGTTCTTGGCTTCAGGCTGTTTATTTTCTTGCATTTTACCTTTCTTAAACATTCAAGGTAAGTGGAAATATTTGCACATTCTGGAAAAATTGGGAGTTGGGTGAAGTACTTATCCACACTTTGTGGCTTCAGAACTGCATTTTAAAAAATCTTTTTGATAATTTTACAGCAAAAGTTCTATGAGTAAAGTTTCTCTATGTAGTTGTATATGTAAAGTGTAGTTTTGTTAATGTTTTAACCAAGAAAGTAAATTCTAATTCACAATGATAAGTATAAGAAACACAATTGGAAGTTCCTTTTAATTTGAAAGATAACATTATGTTGAGGGTTTCATGTGAGATCTCTATGTTTTGAAAGAAGAAATTTGTCAACTCTAGTTCATGTTTGTCTTCTGTCTTTCTTATTTTCTTTTCAGGAACAACACTTTAAAATCCTCAGATATGTAACTGAACACTGAAATAGCACTGTCCAGCATTTCTTATGCTTGGGTGTTGTGAAAGGCTGAGGTGATGAGGCATTTGTCTATGTTGTAGCAAGGACTACTGCTATGAGATTCCAGACTGGTTTAGGTGATGATTTGGAAATTATTGACCTTTTTCTGAACTTAAGTTCATGAAATATATGGAGGGGACATAGAGACTGTGATGCATAAATGTGGTAAGATTTTAGCAGTATGCAATTGACTCAGAAAAAGAAATAATTTAACCTCATTCCTACTTATTTTGTGCCACATTTGAAGTTGATTGCAGGTTTGCAGTTTTGGATGGCATATAAATTATTTTTAAACACACAGAGACACACCTTAGCCCTTAATAGATAAACTGGGAAAATGAATGATAGGCTGTAGAACTAAAGTCTAGTGTCCAATGTTTTTTCAGACATATGAGGTGTGTTTTTGAATGCTGACTCATACCTCTTAAAATTTACTTTGAATTACTAGCTTTTGTAGGCCTGTCAGCTGGCATTTTAAAGTGGTGTCATTTGTAGTGCAAAGTCAGTTAAAGCTTTTCTTATGAAAGAAGTAAAATTTAGATATTTTATAAAAAGAATCCTTTGACTGATATTGGAAAGCCTTTATTTTGCAGGGCATAGATAGGACCAGCATTCAAAAACCTCCTCTGTGCCTTCTTTTCCTAGGCATGTACAAGCCCATTTCTCTCAGTCATTTTTCACTGCATCTTTTGCTCTGGCCCTTGACCACCCTGCTGGCACTCACTGAACTTGCTCCAGTGTGTTAATGTTTTCCTTGTGCCCTGGGAGCCCATAACAGGGTTCTGCATGTGGTCACACAAGCAGTGCACACAAACAGAAATTCCAGTGCATTCAGTGGCAGATGGAGCTCACATTTGCCTGTACAGGGGAGTACATCAGCCTAGAGGTGAAGAGCTCCTGCACGTCACGCTTCTCATCCCATGGTGCTGAAATACTTAATCAGCATCCAGCCTAGGTCAGTAATCATATCAATCCCTAGAAGTTTTGGAAAACATTCTTAACTTTAATAATTATTTTCCCCCTTTCTCTTTGGTAGCACAAAAAGAAGCCAAGTCACTGCCTAGTGAAAGGCCTTTTCTAAAGTCAGTATCACAAAGTGATAGTGGCAAAGTGCTTTGTTATGGCCTGGACTTAACCACTGCCTAAGGAAGATAAACAAATCTCTAAAAAATAATAAGAAAATTTTCTAAATTCAGAGTAGCTGTCTTGTTTAGTAGTAGTGGTTGCATTTTTAAATAAAAGGTTAACTTTTATGGTTTCTTCTTCATAGAATAAGCCTAAGTCTTAATTTCATATTTGCTTAGCCCTATTTGCTTTCATCTTCCAGTTAGGACTAGGCCCCATTTCGCTCAGTAATGTCAAATTTATTATTATATGCCCTTTGATTGAGCCTTGCTGTGGCCATTTTTTCCAAGCCATCAGAGAAGCTATTTGCTGAGGAATTAGTTCTGGAATGTAACTAAAGAAAGAAAGAAAGAAATGAGATTGGCTCTGTCTCAGAAATCTTTCAGTTCTAGAACAATAACATAGAATTCCTATTTATCATTAGGACTCATTTTATTATTTGATAATAATTAATCTGTGTTAGATGTGAAGGAATATTTGTTGAATGGTTATTTAATGACACAACTACAAAATATATTTCATTTTGCAGCAATCATGGGCATCTTGGAAGACATTCATATTGAAATTCTGTGTGTTAACATGACAGAAGCCACATTTCAGGCATTTGCATAATCATAGAAGGTCTTTGAAAAAGAGTAATAAATTTATTGATCACTTAGTTACAACTTGAAAATTGACAGAATCCCACTGTTATCCTCTCAAGATGGTAAAAGCATAGTTTTATTTCTTTCCAACAGTTATTTTTATCCATAGATACTTAAAAATGTTGAGGGGAGGAGGTTCTCAGTGGTTTCTTATGCTGGCATTATGTCATATTTTTAAGTCCTTACACTCAGAATCACTTACAAATTGTGAACTCTAGATAATAAGGATCAGCCTGGAGGATTTTCTGCCTTTCATGTGTAAACTGCTCTGTGTCAGGGTTCACAGTAGAAGCGGTGATGTTATTATCTGCTAGATACAAATGCATTCTGAACTTAAATGGACCTGCTTGCAAGTAATAGGAGTTCAACATGGTATTTAAGAGAACAATGTTTGAGAGCTTTCTATTGAATATGTTTAACTTTGCCCAGAAGACACAGAGGCACATACCCCTCTCATCTCATGAAAGACCAGACATCTTCCATTTCATTTAGATCACTGGCTTGCTTTTGAAGTTTTGTTAAATTTATTCATCTGTGAAGATATTTTGTATATGTGGTAGAGACATTAACAGTTAATTTACACATTTGTATTGAAGGTCAAGTGTTAACATGCTATTGAGGATTAACTGCCTCTCTTTCTTTCTTTTGGTGAATTTACACATTAAAGTACTTTCACTGCAAGAAAAAACTGTCAGAAAAAGAAATTCATTTTTCGTTGTGTTCCACCTGGGCTTATTGAAGAAATGTGCATTTGAATGAGGAATCTTTCCTCCTAGATACAACTTAATACAACTTTTGCTGTCCTTTTGCTGTTGCTTGAAAGGAAAATTCTTATATTTATGATATTACACTCTTCTACTAGGAAAGAATGTATCTTCTCAAATAACCTTGGATTGGCTAGGGACATTGCAGGATTAGTTAGAAAAAGATGCTGACTGAAAAATAAGCAAACACAAAAGCCCTATTCTGAAACTAATAGTTAAAACAAGAACCTTGAAAATCATAAGTATGTTTCTACAACTTGGAGGTAGGGAAAGAAGTGAATTTCAGTGTGTATTATTTAATTATGAAGGTATTTCTCTGCCTTAAAATAAGTTATTTACGCACTTTATGTTTGAAATTCATACTTAAGCCCAATTGTGGTGAAGGCTAGAATTAGGAAAACTGATGCTTAGAAAAATGGCTGAGACATCAATTTTGCTGTTTAGGGCTTGTTATAACAGGGTGTACTCCATCTGCAGGTGCTGAGTGAAGCTCACCCCAGATGTAAAAGAAAGGAACAATGAGGGATAAAGAACTAGTCAGAGGTACAGGATTGTTGCTATATGAGAAAACACTAAACATGGAGATCTTATAGCCTGTAAAAATAATACTTTTGTTTCACACAAGCGGGAAGAGATATCCAGTGAAACCATTGCACACCATGCTAAAAACAAACAGTAGAGCTGCTGTTCAAACTTAATTAAACTTGGTATCTACTGCATTGGGGTGGTGTGCAGGCCAAATACGATACAGATTCTAATAACAGATGAATTTATGGAGTAACTCTAAAATCTGATCATTTATTTACAACTTCTGAGTGAAGCAGTCCCTCAACGTGCACTTTTCAGGAAGCTGGAGAATCCTCTAGGGAAAGGATCAACCTTTAGTCTCCTTCTATTCTTTTCTTAAGCATAGTCACTGTCCCACGGGCAGATAGAGCATGTTGGGATAAGGAGCCTTCCACTTAATTCTGTGTTCAAACATGGTTTTTACCCAGCCAGGAATCTGTGTGGCTTTTCTGGCTGGCAGGATTTCTCCATACAGCTGCTTCTTTCAAGAGCTCACTGCAGTAAACACAAAGCTGAGATTAAATATTGGTAGAAAGACAGAATATCTATAAATAGTTATAGTGTAGAATATTAACAGTGTTTTCTTATACTCTGCAGTAGTGTATTTACAATTGCATTTAGCTGAGAAATTTCATATGGAAAGAGAAAGTATCTGCAGAATATTTTAAAGATATTTTTGGTTTCTTCTTTTCCTAATCTGTCTACCAACAGTAGTTCAGTATTGTCCTTTAATTAGAATTTAATATAGTTTTCCTTTGCCTTGGAGGAGATGCTGAACACCTGTGATAGCAAAGACAAAAAGAAGCTGGAAGAAATTATAAAACTGGATGAATATAAAAAAGGGGTCAATGAAAAATATTACAGTTAGGGTGTTTTTCCTACAGAGAGAAATACAGAAACAGCTAATTGTACAGAAAATGCAATCGCAAGAAAGTTGATTTTACTTAGCTTCCCATCTTGTTCTACCCAGCAATAGACAGACATATAGGGAATCTTCTTTTCTATAATGCATTCAGGCGACATGTCTGACTGCATGCCTTTTCCTTCTTAGGTCCTGTTCTCCTGTTCTGGACTAGGATAGGAGGCATGAAGACATGTCAAAAGATAGTGGTTTATGTGTATTATTTGCATTTAGATGATAATGCCTGAACATCACACAGACCTGTATATCTATTATTGATATTTCTCTTTCTTTTCTTAAGCTTTGCTGTCTACTAAGAAATCTAAGTAAAGCAACTGAGAACTTCTTGATTGAAGTGATGCTCTTTCCTGCAACATGCCATGATAAACCATCATCAGGCGTCTGCTATTAGGTTGCAAAAAGTATTCAGTAGCAATTATTAAAAAAAATTTCTGTGTTTCCCCAGGCTTCTCACTTAGATATTAAGGGCATTACTTTCTTTTACCAAGATGGAAATTGAGTGAAGGAACAAATCGACATGCTTTATAATGACATAATAAGAGATGCTGTTTTGAGGGGCAACTGCTTCTTTTAAAGATGTCAACATCTCTCTTAACAGAAAAGTAATCAGGAAAAGTATCACTACAGATATTTGCAGGGACCTGGATACTTTCATGAAATTCCATTTGAATGATGCAGGGTTATAAAATAGTGAAGATGAGGCCAAGTCAATTAAACATGTATGTACCTGTAGCTTTCATTAAAAATGTACATATTTATTTAAAGTGTTTTTTGGCCTCATTTTCCTAGTACCTGATTGTTCCTTAGCTAGTGATCACCTTTGAAATTAATACAATATTTTGTTGATAAAGTACCTAGAAAAAAAAAAGAGCTACGACTAAAATTTTTTCTTCCTGCTGAAGCTACTCCTAAATATTGTAGTGCCTAAGAGCTAAGTTTTGAGCCCAGCAGCTTCCACAGTTGGCTAGGTTCCCTACTTGAGCAATCAAGAAATTATGGTTATTTAGGTCAATCTCAAAGAGCCACAAATTGAGCTAGATGAATGCAAATACTTCATATAAAATATGCAAAAATTGCATATAAAAATACTGGATTGGAGTTCTTTGTTTCTGAACCTAATGTTGCATTTTCTTCAAAAGCTTAAAAGTGAGTAGGAATCCTGGTTGAGAGCCAGGGCCACCATTGTGCTTCTTGAATGAATATGATAACCATACTCTATGTCAATACCCTCTAACAGTACAGATGTGGTGCCTATCCTATTATAGACCTGTCTAATGGTTGGACTTTTCCAGACAACTGGAAATGAGACTCTGTACTCTTTTTTCTTGAGGAAGGCCTAGCATTTGTATGGGGACTTCGAAACATGGATTCAATATGCAGAATTATGGCTGGTCCATCTTCAGAACTGTTCAATTTTTTAATCATTTAAAAAAAATTATTAAATGATTTGGGTTGTGCTGAGTGATATCAATATTTTCTATTTGTATTATGAATGATCATAACATGCTCAAAATATTAGACTACTCTAGTGATTAGTTACTTTATCTCCAGATTTTGTGATTCATGTCACAGGCACTCTAGAACTGGTCATGAGGCCTGTGTCCAGACTGTGCAAAATATCTAGCCCCTTGACCACTCTTGAGGATGTCATGAGCTATCCTGGTTGTAACTTTAAAGTAAAACAGAAAATAAAACTATCACGACTTTTTTTTCTTCCCCCCCCCCCCCCCACTTGAGCAAGTTCCCTTTAAACCTATTTGACATGAAACCTATTTAAACTATATTCTATGATTGAGGGCATACAGGGAATTATTTTTGTTACTGTGGAGAATGAATGAAGGTGATTTGGGAAAAGCATTTGAGGGTTTTTTTCCCCCAAAATTTTACTTTATATGTGTAAAAAAAGAACATATTTTTGCATAAAGTATTCTTTTCTTTCTTTTTCTGGGAATCATTCTCTTTTCCTGCCAATGTCTGATTAAGCAGAGAGATAAAATATCCAGTGAACAAAAGAATTATGTTTTTAGTGTAGCAGTGTTTGAAGTTTAAGTATACTGTAGCTGTTTAGCTATTTTTTTCATGCCACCCTGTCAGGATCTGATTATTAAGATGCTTTAGAAATTCCTCTGCCCGAATTAAGGTGCAAACGAGACCATATGCCCGTGATAATAATATGAGTTTTATTTGATAGTAAATATGAGAGAGAGAGAGAAAGAAAGAAATAAATAGAAAATAGAGTGGGGGGGGGGGGGGACAGAAAGAGAGTGACTGGGACAGAATAAGGAAAATATCACCACTCTGTGGATTCCAAGGAATTGATCCTCTCCAGCTGGTCTTCTTGGTGGTGAAGGTCTCCCCCAAAAAGCATAGAATCCCATGGGTTAATGTACCCTCAAGCCAGGTGGCAATGTCCAGGCATGTCCCTCTGGGGGAGGAGGGCAGTGTCTTGCAGCAGACTCTGGATCTGTTACATCATGTGCAGTCCTGTGGTTCAAGGCCTCATGAATGACTCTGGGGAGAACTTTAGGGAGTCTTTGATGGATTGTGACACCGCCTCAGCTGCCTCTCACATGGAAGTCCCGTGGATGTGCCCTGTGGGGTTGGGGGTTCCACAGCTGGGCCAGTTTGTGTAATGGAGGATGGGTGTTTATTGCCTCTCACCAGAGGTTACACCATGCACCCAAAATCTCCTCCTCCCCCCTCGGTTGGGGGGAGTCTGTGTAAACCTGGCTTCTGTGAGCTGTGCTTTCCCCCACCCCAAACTCAACTGGGGATAGTTGCAGCAAGTGGCTTTGGCCGTTTGTGGATGCCCACCTTTCCCTCAGCCTGAGGTGACTGAACAATGTGTTTCCCTTTACCCAATCAACAGTTTGACTTTCAGTTCAAAGTCCCACTCTTCAGGGACACTTCTTCGGTTGTAGCTTCTTTATAATGAGCAAAACTTTATATCAATGTTTGAGGCATGAACTATTTTCAGTCTCTGACACCCCTTGGAGAATTTTAACAACTGTGACATGTATGCCCAAGGAGAAGCATCAAGGAATGACAAAGTAAAATGCAGAGATAGAGAAGGATTGAAGGATCAAAGGTCAGATATTGGGAGCTACTGTTTATCAGATTTACTTCTGGAATAATTTGAGCTGGAAAGGAACAAGTAGCCAGCAGTTTTTATAATCTAGCAATCTCATTATTCAGATAGAACTTCTCTGAGGAACAAAAATTTCAACAGTGCTTCTACTCAATTTTTGTATCATTCATTAATCACTTCTCAATCAGAAAGGGTAATCTCCTGCCCCTGGTACACCTAATCTCCTCTTTCAACAAGTTCCTGATAAGAAAATATGCCTTTAGTGAATCTCCAAGGCTAAGATTTTCTTCCTCCTTTACCAGTTAACTTCTTGAAACAACAGGGAAGAGATGCTTGTTGTTTTAAGTCAGGTACACACAGTTACGTGCGTACAATTTCTTCGCCCATGTTGTCTCTGACAATACTCAGGGCTTACTCTTTAAAGTCCAGTCTCTGCTTACACATGTCCTACAGAGAATTACTGAGTTGTAACTAAACATAGACATTGTGCCTCCAGAAAAAAATTCTTGTGATTTTTTTTCTAGACATGATGAATAAAATCAGTGTATACCTTTTTGATTTAGCAATAAGCAGTCAGCTGGGATCTGATGCAATACTATTTTCTGAAGGACGCCACTGTGCTTAGAAAAATGTTAACGCAGCAGGTTTTTCTATGTTGGACAGAGAATTTCAACGTCTGTTTCCACTGCAGAATCAGGACAAACTCCATCCTTAGACTTAAATAAGACTATTAGTATGGTTAAAAAAAAAAGAAAAACAAAAAGCAGATTCTTCCCTGTCTTTCTGACTCAGTCTTGCAAGGTAATAATGCAGAATCAGTATGTCCTTAGGTCTGCATTTGGCTTGGGAATTCACTAAGTACGTTGCACAGAAGGACTCTGAAAATAAGCAGGGGTGTCTTTGATCCCAGCAAATAAGTGTTATCAATCTGTGCTGTGTAGCCCAGTAAAAAGAGCAGAGAAATAAAAATTTCTTGCACAGTTTTGTTGTCAATGCCCACTGTAGCTTTTCTGGCTGAAGTCTGGTAATAAAATTTTTGATATAAAGATTGTTCATGCATGGGATTATACATCCTTCATTCCATTTCTCTCTGGATATGTAGAGGGTGATTGCCATAGGTTAGGAGGAATGGAACCTGGCCATCTAAGCAGAATTTAAATTACTTTATTGCTTATTCACTGCAAAATTATAGCACCTGCCTTTTCTGGGAGAAGAAAAAGTTTTCCAGGATTAGGTACAAAATATGATTGCAACTTAAAATGGATCTCTCAGAAATGTACCTATTTGTGTTAGTTCACCTTCTATTCTGACTAAATTCAGTGACAGCCATACATAGGGCAGTCTTTAACCAGAATATTAATTGCACTTCACTCCTGTGTACCTGCAACACTGGAGCTTTCTTCATGTAACGTGTCTATTCGTACCATTTGGCATAACTGAAATAAAATGCTTGCATAGAGACTGACAAATACTACAGAAAATGTGATTAAATCCTTCTTTCTTCTGTTGCGGGTCTTTATCCATGCGTCCTTTTCCCTTTGCAGGCTTTTTGCAGCGGACATCCTGGGACGCTGCCTAGAGCACCACTGACAGCTGCATAGTCACTTCACACCTTTTTCTACTGTGCAACAATCTTTCCTTGTCTTATCTTAGCCTCTGTTTTTTTTGTCTTTTTTGTTTGTTCTTTGTTCTTTCATTTCATTGATCCATGCTCTAGCAAGTTCCCACACAGAGAAACAGTCCTGCCAGCACCTATCATCCGCATTCCAGAAAAAGCATCAAAGTGATAATATGATAGTTTCCCCTGTAAGTTACATCACTTTATTGTGCTTTTTGTAAGTATCATCTACTTAAGATATCTTTATTCTGTTTTGTGAAATGGCCTGCAGAGTGAGATCCAATATTAATATGACTTTTAAAAGGGACCAAAATTTCATGTTACACTCACGAGATATTTCTTAAGACTTGTTCTTAGCTGCATGATTAATTATGTAAAGTAAATAACTAATTTATAAATTAAACATGTATGTAACTTTTTAATATATGCAAGTAATTATTTAATTTGTTCATGTATTCTTTTGAAATTTCCAGTTAAGCTATTATAATTAATGCTATTTTAAGAGCAAATGAGTGTAAAATTACTGATGTCTTTGAAGGAACAGACTTCATTTAGGCAGGAGGTGGTAATTGAAATAATTGAACTTCACATTGTAGTTAAATTTGCCTCCTGCTTCTTTCTTTTAACAGTCACAAAAGAATATGGAATTAAGCCTTTTAAACTCTCAGATGAGATTAATTTCATGTCAGTGTACTTGAGACAAAGATTAAAGAAAGAAGAGTGCTTCAAATGGGACTTCCGTGTTCTTCCTCACAAAACAACTCCTGTTATAACAAATCTTTCTGACAGGACTTTCTCTCTGGATATATAAAAAGGCAAGGCTGTACAGTGTCAGAAACTGGCAGGCCTCAGGGCTGGTTTTCCCATAAACTTCCAAATGCTTATGTGTCTGTGAGGCCCTTTCCTTGGAACAGGAGGCACACAGCCCTGAGAGACAAACATCCTTCCTGGGAATCCCTTCACAAAGCTGAGGGTGCATCTCTGAGTGCGTGGAGGCCCAGGCTGTGGCCCTCTCCAGCCACTACCCCATCCCTGATGTGCCTGCTCTGCTCTCCAGAACAACACCCAGGCAAGCTAGATGGGTGGGTATTTCCATCTGTCTCTTGATCAGCAAAAACAGCTGAGGAGGCTTTGTTCTTGTCTTTTGTTCTGCTTCAGTCCCATTCCTATGCTTAACTTAGTCCCCATTGCTTTGCCAGCTGTTCTGGTGTGATCTGGGCTAAAGGAGACTTCTAAAAAAGAGGAGTTTTCTTCCCCTACATACCATACAGTGAAGACCATTACCCCTTGCTGACACATCTTGAAGCACACCGGCAGCACTCTCTGCTGACTGGAAATAGTGGATTCAGTGGTTCAAATTTCTGCTGAGAGCTTGTAGCGTGTGGCTGACCTCACCTGCAAAAGAAGCAGAAATCATAAGCAATTGTGCAATCATCATATCTGAAAGCACATGGCTGAGACTAAACACGTAGAGGGAGGGAAGAGGGAGCAAAGGTAGGCTGTCAGTCAACAGGTTTAGGAGAAGATAGGTTTTGGAATGAATTGGGGAATATAGAGGTTACAACAAAATGAAATGAAAAATGGAGCTGTGGGATCTGCCATGGGATAGGGATGAGATCCAGCATATTAATAGGCATTAAGCACTATTGTGCTTATTGAATAAGTTCCCAGGTAGAAGTCTCCGTTTGGACAATACTGTTATCCATTTATCTTCTCTTTGCTGTACTGGATGAGGTCTTCACTTTCTGACTATCTTAAGGTTACTTAAACCATGGTTATGTAACACAAGTTTATACTGCGTCATGTTGTGTAACAATTTGCTTGCCTGTTCTGTGCACCACACAGTTCTTGCAGTAGATGTAAGACACTGACAAGTTCCCCTCCCCTGGAAAGGATGAGTTCTTCAAAGTTATTGAGGTTTCAGTGTGAAACAAGAAATGGTACCTTACAAAGAAAACAATCCCATTATTTTCTGTTGCTTTTTGACTGAAAGGGTGTTCCAAAGACAAAAGAAAATTATTTTGCCTAAAACGAGAAGAGAAAGAATGGTTATGGTAACTATGATGACAAAGTTAACAGTAAATTCCAGTCTGTGTTTGCACACAGGAGTGTGCTTTATGATTGCTTTCAGGAAGGATAACCAGCCACAACCCATTAGGAATGTACATGAAAAGTATTTGTAAGTGGCCCCAATATTAAACATCTCCTTTTGCTCATAGAATCCTTCAGACCAGAGTCATGCTGACCTAGAACCATACCAGGTGCTTCTGAGACCCCTTTGTCAGAGAGCTTTTAAACTATACAATTTGTACCATTCTGTTTCACTTGGGCTTTGGCTGACTCATAAACATGTTCACCTAAGTGGCAACAGATTTTCTTTTCTATTTTGACAATTTAGATGATCAGCCTTCACATAAAAATATTTTGCCTGTATTCAACATTTCTGAAATCTTTAATTTAAACTCCTGGTTTAAAGCCTAGCTTTGGATCTCATACTTAAAAATGAGCTGAAAAGCTGGGCACTGTTTAGCAGAGAAACAGGTTTTCCATCTGGGGGCTCCACAGCTGGATGCAGGACTCCAGGTGGGAGTCTCATGAGAGTGAAGTAATAGGATCACTTCTTTCAACCTGCTGGTCACACTTGTGATGCAGCCCAGGATACAGTTGGCTTTTGGGCTGCAAATGCTCATTGCCAGGTCATGTTGAGTTTCTCATCAGTCAACAGTACCTAGTCCTTCTTCTCAGGGCTGCTCTCAATCCATTCTCCACCCAGCTTGTACTTCTGCTTGATATTGCCTGGACCCAGGTGCAGGACCTTGCACTTGGCCTTGTTTATCTTCATGAGGTTCACACGGGCCCACTTTCCAAATCTTTCAAACCTTTGTGGCAGAGACAGAAATGTACCAAAGAAATAAGATTGAGCCTGTGATCTGGATGAATCATCAATTTCTTTTTGCTAAACTGATATTAGGTCAATTGCTGAATATGGAAGGTAGAAAGTCTGGTAATGAAGAAAGAGCCTGATTCTTCTCCATACTTTTTTTTATATTTTCTGAATACTGTTTTATAAAATTGGAGGTTTGGCTATGGGATTTTAAATTTATTTTATTTTGTTCTATGGAAATCAAAACCAAGAACTCTCTGAAGCCATACAGTGTGCTTTTCTTTGTTAAGGTCTGTAAGGGCATACTTCAATGAGGTTCTGCATAGAATTAATGATCTGCTTGATATTTAATGTATGCTAGAAAATTCCATACAGAAATTATGCTGTAAATCAAGCAAACAACTCCCCAAACCATTTTATGCACACACAAGTCCTTTTACCCACACTGGATAAATAAGCAAAGAATCTCCCTTGCTCATCAGAAGAATTATTTATAAGTCTTATTTGGATAAGACTTACTTGGCCTGCAGGCATTATAACTACAACAATACATATGTTTTCATCACAGTTTCCTCTTAAATTTTAGAATTCAGTTATAATAGGGACTTCTGGGAATCTAGAAATTGGTAACTTCTGCCTACCCTGTAAGAGTCTGCAAATTCCTCATGTCACACAGTCCACACAGATTCTCTGCATCTAGCTCTGCCTGACCCCAACAAAAAGTAAAGCAAATTTTCTCTTCCTGTAGTCTATATGTTCAGCTAAGATAGTAATGAATTCACAGGCTACCTAGCTTATCCAGCTAATGTAACAATTCCTGGCAATTTAAATTGTTGATGAGCATCATCTCTAATTCACCTGCTGAGACCTCACACTGCCTGCTTGCCTCCCTTTCCCTCGTAGGCAAATATAAACCTTTACCCAAGCATTTGTAATTCAGTTTTAGAGCTCAGTAATATTGTTCCAGGGTCCTGATTTGGACCTTACGGCCTTTCCTTTGCAACACTAACTTCAGTAGGGTCAGTCTTGGTTTTTACTATGGCTTCATAAACCTTATTGACAAGATGTGCTACATTAGGGTCTGGGTTTGGGCCAGGAGTGCTCTTTTGGAGTGAGTCTCTTGGAGAGACCAGAGATGAATCTACTTCTTTCTGATAAAATTAAGTCAGAAAGTGTACTCAGGAAGTCACCTGCTCTAGTCAAACAGTTCACTGGCTGTCCATGGCACCAGAGAAGGACTAGTCTATAGTAAAACACCCAAAATATATATATTTGTGTATTGTTACCAAGAGTAGGTCCTCAGAACTAATTGTTTTACCTATAAATCTGCTTCTATTGCCATCTTTACCTCTTGCTAATGGAAATGTAGCCTTAACAGTCCTCAGATTTTTTAATTTCTGTGCTATCTTTGTGTGAGTTGTTGTAACTAAAATGGCTAGAGGCAAAATACTCAGTTTGATAAATTTAGCTGCAGTTAACATAAGCAGTTACCACTTCTCTTTATATGTTGCTGATGTAAAATGGATTTTTTAGGCTCTCGATGATGTGAATGCCCATAATTGTAGTTCTAAGAGTGTGTAGGTGTAGGACTTGTAAAAAGGCTTATGTTAACCTGAGAAAATAGGTTTGAAAGAAAAGTTAGGAAAGCTTGAATCCATCCTCCTGTCCCATATCAAGAATGATTGCATGCAAACCATTCCTGGGCAGCATTTGTGGACCCTAGAAAGACCTAGAGTTTCTTATTGTATAATCTAAATTGTAAACACAGTATGAAAAATATTATTTTTTCCTAATAAATGGTTTCATTTCCACCGAAGCACAAGAGTTAAAAGATACATAAGCAGAGTTATATAAATCCTTTTGCAGCATTTCCTTATAAAAAATAGCAATTGGAAACATTTCTGAATAGGATGCCTTAATGGGTATGCAGCTTTTCAAATTTTTACTTTGCATATTTGAAATTTTTTGGAAAATTTCAGCCAAAGTGATATAGTAATTTTTTTTAGTAGCTTCCTTTCATCTTTCTCTCTCCTTTTCTCCCCACAAATGGTAGTACCCTCAGAGGAAAGATATTTTGTTTTGCCCATGCTATAATGTTCTGAGATTATATCTTTAAAATTCTCTAGTCTTCACAGATGTTTGAAAACTTGTGAGGGTTTTTTTGTTTGTTTGGGGTTTTTGTTTGGTTGGTTTTTTTGTCATGGGCAACCTTTTTCAATTCTCTGAAAACTGAAATGGGCAAGTACTTGGTAGAGACTTGTTTAATTTCCATAGTTAAAATGGTCAACAAATTCAAATGTCATTTTTCTTCAAACTGGTTTTCCTCAGACAGATCCCAAAATGATGCTAAAGGTATACCTGGACCATCCCTATAGAATAATTAAATGTGGTTCTCATAGCTCAGAAATATCCATGCTGAATAACTGTTGCTGCTACAAATTACTTGAGTATGCTTGAGGTCAGGGCTACAGAAGCTTGAGAAGCTTTCGTTTAATTGATTTCTGGTGAGCCTAGTCTCTTGAAGAAGAACAAGTAATCTGTTCTTGCTGTGGGGAGTGGAGTAAAAGCAGAAGGGGGAAATGGAATAGATTCAAAGTGTGATTAGACAGAGACTGGGTGAGAGTCAAAAAACTGGAAAAGGAACTGGTGAAAGCATTTGGTAATGAATTAGGACAAGAAAACATATTGGATTTTGCTGTGACAGTTTGGTGAGGAACAGATACAGCGTTGTTTGGATTGGAGTAGGGGGAATAAATGGGAAATTGGAAGTTAACTGTTCAAAAGCAGAATGATGAGAACAGGAATTAGAATTGAAGAGTTAAAAAATGAGCTGGGCTGGTCATCAGTAACCTATTTACAGAACAGGTTAGGTAGGCATCTCTTGATTGAGGCAGAATCTTAGGCCTGGGAATGGTGTGAGAAAACCTATGATTTTATCATCTGCCTCAGATTCAACCATACACAGCTGATGCCATTGACCTTCTTTACAGATGTGTTTTGGGAAGATGACCCATGAAGTTTTCAAAAATTCTATTGACCTCTGAAGAAAGAATTGTGAGAGAGTACTGATAATCACATACTGCCTGTGTAAAAATGTTTTAAGAATGTGAAGAAAAGAGGCAAGTCCCCTAACTGAGCCTAGTCCATTCTGCACGTCAAATGAGACAAGTTGAAGGAATGATGTGTGCCTCAATTTTTTTTCCGTCTTGGTGTTCTTAATCCAATAAATCTGGACACTCTGACATGAGGTGGACAACAGTGGTGAATCATCACTGGTGGCACATTACCCATGAGGTATAACTCCTATCCCAGTGCTTCGTCTGTGGGCAGCACACAGAATGACTCAGATCCATGTACTCTGGGAACCTGGTGTGAAGTCACAGGACAAGAGCAAGATCCCAGGTTGTGCTGAGAAGTGTAGAGGTCCAGTGGGAGAGAATGGGATGTGAGCCCCTTGTGTACTTGTTACTCTGAGATTTTTTCAGTCTGCACACAGTGTGATTATGCAACCAAATGATGCCGTAGTTTATATACTTCTGGAGAGGATGAGAAGTGAGTGATAATGCCTGTACAGACAGTTCTGTCATTTCCTAAGTCTGAATTCCAGCAGATGCATGGTAGATTTAATAATGCTTTTTTAACATAATTCTTCTGTGTGTCATTAATTCGTAATTTTGCAGTCTAGCTGTAATTTGACATGTATTTATTTAGTTTGCGTCAAGAGGATGGGAACCTGCTTGTGATTAATGTGGTGCCTTTTGTCTTCTTCATTCAGTGAGGAGTATAATTTGCCCCAATTCTTTGTTTCTCTCTCTGCACCCATTCCAATACATTGCTATCTTTCTAGATATTGTAATGTGAGAATTAATCCTGTAGGAACTATTCCCCCCTTTTCTCCAAACCCTATCTCTTCCACAGCAGGCCCTGACAATACAGATAGCCAAAATAACATATTCATCTTTATAAAACTTGATCAAAGGCTTGCAAGAAATACAGGTAGGAATATCTCAGATTCTTTTCTTCTTCCTTATGTAACTTGCTCTCTTTCCTTAAGGTAACATCCCTTGCATGTGGAAAGGGAAGAAAAAAGGAGATTGGGTTGCACTCAATCTTGAAAATAATGAAAATCCTCTTGAATTCAGAAATGTCGTTTTAAATTTTGTACACATGGAGATCTTAAAGAGCTGAAAATATCACAGACAATGATGAATCAATAGGTTGCTAGTTTAAGCCATTCCCAAAGGTATTGGAGATGGCAAGCCCAGAGTTACACGGAATGCTGAAGCTGGGAGGGAATTGTCTTAGTGGTCCATGACAGAGTTTACTTAGGGCCTAATAAAGCAAGTACTATCTGGGACAACAGCTATTCAAGGAAATTCTAATAATCTTTTGGTCCAATTAAATGGAATTTTTCTTTCATATTCTTCACCTCTTTGGATCCCTATGCTGAAGAGTTTGTATCCTGTCTGGTGCTGCACACTCAAGTGCTTGGGAGGCTTAAGTGCACATCCTCTGAATTGTCTTAATTACTTTGAGGAACATTTTTAATTTGTTATTTGTTATTACTTGAACACTGAGATTTTTAATGAAAGCTTTGGAAAAGAGGTGTTCTCATCTAGTGTTTTGATCAAGATGTCACATAATGATTTTTTTGAAGACATCAAGGTTTTAGCTAACTTCCTTGGTACCTGATCATAGCCCATGAAAGAGAATCAACATCAAAAAATCTGTGGCCATTTGAATTTCATAGCCTCAAGAGACAGGATAAGTATTTTACAGTATTTCTATTGTTTTCCCTTAGTATACCTCCTAAAACCTTAGAAATAAATGCCCAGTGAGCCCCTGAAGTGACATACAGCATCTGGTATAAAGAGGTTAGTTTACTGTATATAATTAACAATGTGCAAATATGCCATTTTTACCCTTGTAAAAGTTCATGCGGCTCATTGGCCATGACTCAGTGCTGAGTTGAGGGATCTGATTTTAGAACAACATTCTTAGAACATGAGTTGTCACCTTTCATTCATGCTCTTTCCTTCAAGCAGTGGTGGTGGCTTTGTTAGAACAAGGAATAATTTGGACTTTGGCTTGGGACATAGGGTAGAACCTTCTTCTTTCACAAGACTCCTGACTCTGCACCTTCAAGTATCCATTCTCAGGCTGTCCCATAATGCTGTTTCAAGCCCCAGAGCTGATCTTGTCAGTGTTTCCTTTTGAATTTATAATCTGATCTGCTCCAGTGGGCTTCCATGACCAGTTCCTGAGAACACTTCTGCAGAGCCCTGTGTGGATACTGTACAAGGCCTTTCTGTAGAGCAAAGGGTTTTGCTTTTTTGAAGGTTCAAGTTTATTCATATACTATATCCCTTGAAGTATTTGAGGCAGAGGTGGTCAACTGTGATTCCAATCCCTGTTCATTCTTGGAATATGGAATGTGACTTTACCATTTAAATATCGAATGTCTAATTTTGCCTCTGAATTTCTTCTTGACAAGTTTTCCATCATAATCTCTATTTTTGAGAACAAAAAGTGGGTTTTAGATAGTAATGGACTTAGATATAAATACATGATTCTATGGAAAATAGTATCTCAACAGCTACAACATCTGATCAGCTGGCAGCTGCTACAGTCTGGCTGTTGCTTTGGAAGTGCTGTGGGATTGCCAGATGGCTGTCTTGCTAGGGTCTTGATGAGTTGCTGTGGGTTTTTTGGGCACTCTTGAATGATTCCCTAAAATAATTTCAACAGGTACTGCTTTAAATTTTGCTTTCTAATACTTGCTTCTGTTCTTTGGGAAGCATTCTTTATTACAGTGTGTCCATGTCTTACGTGTTCCACCTAACGTGGTACCAATGCAAAAATATTTACCTTTAAGTCACACCCACCTAGAAAGCAAGGGTGGGCTTTGGCAACTCCGTTGAAGGTTGCTGGGAGCTGTGTCCCTCAGCTCATCAGGGGATGCCCATGTCAGACAGAGGAGTCCAGTAGACACATCCCTGAACTAGTACTCACCTGACTCCTTCCACCAAACTGGAGTTGGAGGCAATGCAGCAGAAGTGAGCTAAGCATTGTTCATTTGTTAATGAAATGCAGTTGATTCATTTAACCAAGTGTCACTGGGATAAACCTGTGCTTCTTTGGGACCACCAGATGAAGCCATGGCACTGTGTCTGCCCTGTGCCATTTTGCCATACAGGGAGGCTTAGGGCTATTTCAGGGATTTCACTGCCTTGGGTTATTCTGCCTTCACAGGCCTGCGTTGGCAGTTTGAAAACACTTTGACATCTGAGGCTTATCATGTGATTGAATTAGGGTTCACTTTGATAGTTAAAATATTGTCTGCTAATTCATGCTGGTCAAAATAGTAGCTCTTTCAACACTTCACCAGGAAAATAGAAGTGATTATTTTGGTAGTCTGTGTGGTTATACAATTGAGATGGAGGTGCATTGCAGTCTTTTCCTAGTTTGGTATGTAGACCAAGATCTGGGAATTTTTCTTGTTTGTTTTTGTTTTGTTTAATATGGACCTACTAGGAAAAACAAGCAAGAAAAAATTATAGCAGAACATAAGACAGACATCTGCAAATCCTTACAAGTTTTTTCAAGTCCAAAATTTAACTAAAACCCAGTGATATTTTCAGATATCTTAGCCAGTACTGAGCCAACTTGCTATTTGAAGACAGTGAAACAGACGTTTCTTAAAATCCAGCTCTGCAAGAGTTTTCCTCCAACCATCAATAACATTTTCAGAAATACCTGGTGGTCTTTTGATCCATAATATAAATATTTTAAGGTTATTGTTTTCATTTAAGATATTAAAAATTATTGTAATGAAAAACTATGTGAGTTTTGAACTGGATTTTTCTGATTGTTTAGAGGAAGAAATATTTCAGAAAAATGAGAAACAAACAGTGCTATCCAGAACTTCTTCTGTAGCCTATTTTTGACCAAATTTTCCATAGGAAAATCGTGAACATGTCATCTCTCATGGTCTGACCTGTGATTCCACTTGCAGAAAATGCACTGTAGGTGAGGCACTGACTAAAAACTGGGTTTTTCAGAAAAAGCCCAAACCAAGCCCCATTTTTTTTCTATTAGCTGTATAATAGTTACTACTCCCTTTCTAATGCAATATATAAAACACTTTCTATGAAAAGTATTGGTGTTAAGAAGAGGGATTGAGAAAAATTTACTGAGAAATGTACTGAAACCTGTTGGTAAAGTTGCTCTCCTGGGATATAAATGTCTGAATACCATCAAAAAAGAGCAGATGTGTGTTTGAACAAGAGTCTTACAGGTCTTACAGAAAGGCCCTACTTTTAAGCTGCTTGGAAAAAAGCCAGAAGATGCCACACCTTCCCAATCAATTTTATAATTTTCTTCTCGGTCTATCCCATTAATTGTAAATATTTAGGTGCTCAAGAAAAAAAAAAAAAAGGGGAGAAGAGAGACCCGTAATTAATCCTGAAATAAAAAAAACCCTACTTTTTTTGCTTTATTGAAAAACATGAAGATTTACATTTATGATTTAAATATACAATTTTTCCACCTGATTTTTAATTGTCATTAAAACTAAAAATAGTTCTCTTGAATAGAGAGAATCATAGCTTTCCAAGTTTATATGGGAAATTAATTTCTCAATAGGAAGAATAGATAACACAGAAGATAGCCCAGATTATGCCTGATTTCAGGATTAGCAGGATGAAAAATATGGAGACGAAGCTTGAAAAGAACCATGCTGCTTCTTTCATTGAAATTTGCATTGTCCTTAGGATGGCCTGGGCAAAAACAGTTTTCCCAGCACATCCATCTATTGTAATAATTGGAAATTTTATAAAGCACATTTGCAGCTCAGAAAGTTCCTTTATGACTGCATTAAACAAAACATGTATCTCTACCACAGTTACAAATAATGTGAGATTATTCAATTTCTAATTCTTATTCTGAAGGATAAATAGCACCAAACCCCATCAAATAAAAATGATTTAACCTGTTTAATACGGGAGATTTAATGAATTATTTATGAAAGTAATTTCATCTAGACTGTGCTAAGTAGCAGAATTGCTTTGCTTTTTGTTTGTTTGCCTCTTTTTTTTCTCTTTATCATGGAATAGCTTATGTAAAGTAGTTTTGAGGAAGTTTTAAGAGTAGTCTTGACTATGTGCCACCATCCACTGATGAACAGATGCGGGTATAAATAACAGGATTTTGGCTTTTAATATACTGGGAAAAGATGGATAAAGACATGTGGTGTCAGGCACATTTGATGACATAAATTATCCTTATGGACATAAACTTAAGGCCTGGATGGTCTTGGTTCCCAAAATTTGGTCCTAAAACTTGTACCAGAATTGAATTAGTAAGATGAAGACCCCTCATGAGATATAATTTTAATTATACATTCAATATTTATTTGAAATGTACACCAATATATGAATAATATGGGTTTTTTTATTTTAACTGAACATAAAGATTGCTTTTTGCCTACTCTTCCTAGATGACCATGGATAAATAAGTTCCTCTGTTATTCTGTGTTTTGTGCTTTTGTAGCACTATCAAGTTAGTCAAACCACATTTACAGTTATTTGCTACAGAATGAAGAGTGTTGTTTCTCCTTGAAAACTTCTGCATCCTTTCAGTTTATCTGAGAAGAACCTTCCTTCATTGCATCAAGACCATCTTGCTGAATGTTCCTCGTGAACAAATTAACAGAGAGTCTAAAGTGCCCCCTGTTTTTGCAAAACAAGACTGATGTTAAAGCACTCTTTAACCATGCTTCATTAATGCACCTCTCCTATGCAGACTGCAGTTTCAAAAGGATGCTTACCAATATCAAATCTGGCTGAAGCAAATGTTAAAGCATGGGTGTGTTGATATTTGTTTTAGCATTTGTAGCTAAGTTCCTTGGGTAAGAATGAACAAAGGACGAAAGAAAATGAGGAATTGTATACAAGACTTAAAAAGAAGATATTCAACCAAGGCCCACTGTGTGCACAATATGGGAAGTAATACAACTATATAGAGTGTATATACAATGCTATACAGGACAAAAAGTGAAGAATAACAGTAGAAATTATGTAAGTTTGCTTTAAATTATTAAATGTGATATTTAGTGGATGATACTCTTTGTAAGAAAAGACTCCTCAGCTTGCTGGAAACATCAGTACTTGAAAACAATGTACAATAATTGAATATTGGGAAAAAGTAATTTTTGAAGCAAACCAAGGTTGTAGCTGCTGTTAGCTGGACTCACTTTCCAGAACTGAAGTGAGATTTCTCAGTCCTGAAACATTCATCTCTGTACACCATGAGTGAAAGGACAGACACTTTGTAGCTGGGGACAGCAGCAATGCTAAATATGAACTAATGACCTGTAGTTTCTATCTGCAGTTCAGGGTTTTGGAGATGTCAGATTGTTTTTAACTGCAGGGCTTTTGTCAATTAACTGTATTAAATTCTTACTTGTTGCCAGTGAACGCAGATATGTCCTAGGTCTCTATCGGCCCAGGCCTGTATAGAGCTTGGGAAAAAGGCAGTCCTTGTCCTCAAAAGTGAGGGTTTAACCATTTGGGTAAAATGGGGGAATCAGAATTGGAGAGTATAGTATATTAAGGCAAAACTGCTCACCAAGAAAGGAAATTTTTTACAGAGCATTAGCAGCCTAAATGTTCTCCAGCTTTTTGTAAGCATCCCAGACATGCAGGTGCAATTTGAAAGAAGGCACCAGAGTGGCTGTTGAGAGCTTCTGCACTGTACAGGGAAGAATTTACAAGAACAAGCTTTGAAAATCAAACTGTGCATAGTAGCAGAAGATTTTATTCTTGGATGGTCAAAGCAGATATATTTTTTACAGCATTATAAGAGACTGTTTAATTAGAAACAGTCTGCTAGAACTCTCTCTGCCCGTGAGTACCTTACACCATGTGCTTCAGGTCTTGCTGTTGTCTGTACTTTTCTTTGGTGAGTCCTGATGCTCAGTTTTTTGTCTCTTATGATGTCTTTAGGAACTAAAATTTGAATACTGAATATGACAGATAGGTTCTGAAAAGACTGTGAAGAACCTTGAAATTCAATCATATACTGTTCTAGATGACGTCTGCTTGAGAAATGTATGGGAAAATAAATATATTTTTCCTGGGGAGTCCCTTCCTTTTTTAAAAAAAAATATTTTAACCATGTGATTTGAGGAATACTCAAAGTTCTATGAATTTTAGAATAAAAGGTGACTGTTGTGTTCTTTTAGTTACAGTCCCTAAGCTATGCATTATTTCTGTATGAGACATGGTGTATGTTGAATAAAGGGTACAACTCAGAAATACAAAAAATGCTTGAATACACGTCTGTCCTAGTATTTTCACAGTGATTCCTTAGGCTCACAGCTTTAATGTAAACCTGAGCCTGAACTTTATCTTTCATTGTTTTCTAGTTTCTGAATCTCATTATACATTTTTAAAATTGTTATCATACAGAGCTAAAAGCCACAAATGTTTTACTTACATGTATTTGCAGAAGCTGAACAACTAATATCTTAGCCTTCTAATTAATAAACTAATTAGAGCTTATTAACACTTTCACAGATGGATTTTCCAGGTTACAAGTTATTTTGAAAACATTTTTAATCCCTTCTAACTTGTGACTCAGTCATTTTTAAATTGCGTATTGCATAGCATGACATAATATTTCAGTAATGGTCTCACTAATGCTCTTTACACAGATAAGTAGCAGCTCTTCAGTAATCTTAGTATTGCTGGCTTAAGCATCCAGGAATCACAGTAATTTTCTTATCTATAGCACTGTGCTGAATGTTCATGCTTAATTAGCTCATTTACTATGACCCCAGGATCTTTCTCAGTGTAAATGTGTTTCAGAATGTGGTCGACATTTTCATAGAATTGTAGCATAGTTTGGATTGGAAGGAACCTTAAAGAAGGGTTTCAAACTCCCCTTCCATAAGGGATATCTTCTACTAGACCAGGTTGCCCTTACATCCCATTTTGCTCTTAGATCTTGTTTCTGTCTTTGCAAATTTCATAGTTTTCAAAACAAATACATCTGGAGCAATCAGATTACTGTGCATAGCATCTCTATACACTATAACTTTGCACTCTACTGATTTTCATGTTGTTTCAGACTGCATATTTATAGCATTTACCATTTGTTCATCTATTAGATATCTTCACTGTTTACAGCAGTAAGAGAGAATTTGTAGACATTTATTGAGATATTAATGAAATGCAGACAAAACCAGATGGAATAAAGTTGCATGGCTGAGGCAGCTGGGGCTTTCTTTGTTTGTTCTGTAGCAGATCTAGCTGCAATAAATGGCAGGCTGAATTGAAGCAAACACGAACCAGTTCCTGAGCTGAAGCACTTACAGTCAAGCATAGTAAAGTAACTGAAAATGACTATCAGGGTACATGACAGTGCTGCAGCGGGTTTGGTGCTATTCTACCTTCCTGTCTAGCAGCAGCAATCAGGGACCATAGATGGGTGAATATCTTGTGGCAGGAGCATCTTTAGCCACTAAGTTGAGTACACCAACATCCACAAGTCAAACCTGCAAAATATGGTAATGTAGTTACCATATTTTAGGAATGATAATCTAAGGTGCATCCTTTGCTACAAATGCTCCCTCTATCTGGAAAATTTGCAGAAGGGTAATAGTGCTTCATATGCTTTTGTTCTGGATTTTGCTGTTGAGTTGTGCTGCAGAAAGAAAACTCTTTCTGTGAGGAGATAGCTGGTGTACAGTGATAGAACAAGAGCTAAGGGCATGGGATTGTGTTTGAGCTCTGTTGCTGAAAATAATGTGTTACTGTCAATGCACCTGGCTTTGAATGCTCTCTGCATACAAAAAGACTTTTTTCTGTTTCATTTGAGGCAAAGAGTGTGCGTGCCTGAAAAATAATGCATTATCTACCAGGTGCAAATATAGGATTTTGCTGCTTGAATGTGTTGTCATTCAGGTGCTAATGGAGTGGGCCTCAAGGTTTTGTTCATTAAAGACTGTTTAATTGCTAGGATGTAACATGGAGTTGCATAAGAAAATCATGGCTTTGGAAGGCTGACCAGAAAAGCTACGTGATAATGTGTGTCTGCATGCAAATGCTTCCCACAGCCATGTGACCTATAGGCTGCATTTTTTGATCCTCTATGCACCAGCATTTGGAATATTAAATAGTGAACTTCACAATAAGAAAGTGAAGGTTTTACACTCACAAATAATATTTTGAAACTGTGCAGCCAAATAAAGTCCAATTTAGAACCTGGGTAACCAACTGTGGTGATAACTGGTTGCAAATATATAGATAAAAATACTAGAATTAGAAGAAATGTGCCATATAAAACTGGAGGTCTTCAGTGAATTCAGAATAAATTATTCATATAGCCATGTACATTATGATTTCATGACATGATAAAGATATCCCTTTAAAAAACAACAATGACCAAATAATGTCTAACATTATTATAATTTAGAGGACACTATTTAATTTGCAAAACATTTTAAAGGTTCTTTTTAATGCAATACCTATCTGATGTGGCAGTTTATTTATGGCTGTTTTTATAAGATCTGAGTTTAAAGCAAAATATTTTTGTTTGCACTGGTAAATAAATTATCACAGCCTTGTCTGGGGATTCTTGGTAAACAGGCTGAGGTATTTTTTTTTCAATCCCGTTTGTTTTTTAGTAATAAAATGTAAAAAATTAAACAAGTTATTTATGAAAAAAGTAATTTCAATAATAAAAGGCTAAATAAAGGAAGTGCTAAAAAGATGCTAGGGAAATGTTTTGTTGGTTTGTTGGTTGTTTTAATGAGACATTCTAGCAATGTAGACTTTTATGGGTCTTCCATCTCAGTGATGTGTTGCATCAACTTTCAGGAAAAATAATTTTTCACTGAACTGCTGTTATCTGCTATAGCATCTACTTGCCTTACCCACTGATACAGTTTTTTCCCCTGAGTATTAAAATGGATCAGGTAGAATGCTGACATATATACATTCTTCCCAGAGGAAAAACTTTCACATTCCCTTATTTAGGAATGAGCTTTTAAAACCCATTCATTCTGCAAATGGCCTATTGCAAACTAAATGGAAAACAATACCCTTCCTGTACTAGCACAATTGAGCTTTCAAGGATAAATTTATGTTGGGCTTTTCATGTAGTACTTTATTCTCCTATTTACAATCCCATTTACCAGATATTTTCATGCTGATTATTGCATATCTCAGTGGCTCAGTAGTGGAAAGAGCTAAGCTGAGAGTTCTTCCTCTGGAGAATGTTTGTCTTGTGGTACCCTTTGTTTAAAACTGCAGCAGTTGTGGTGACAAATAAAAATTTTCATACTGAATGAGTACAAGGCTTTGACCCACCATCCTCCTTATGTGGGAAAGATGACTATGCTCTGCAAGAGGAGAGAAGCATGAAGGTCATGAACGTGTGATGTGCCATGCAATGCAAAAAATTTTGTACTGGGTTTATGAATACTTCATATGGCATTGTCTGTGAACTGAAATTATCGAACATGGTATTACATTTTCTTTTATGAAGTGAAAGAGAAAAGAGAAGCAACAATATGTGAGAGGCCAAATAACAGAAGGTGGCATATTTCCAAACTGATCTGTAAGTCTGGAGGTTGGGAAAGCTAAATAGTTGAAAACTCTCTGTAGAAGAAGAAAAAGGGAAGTTTCTCATACACCCTTGCAGAGACTTGATGCAGTTGGTAATGATGGTAAGTGCTGCAGGAGCTGATTAGCCTCAAGGAATTAAAAAATGCATATAGACTGCATATTCTTTGATTTTTTTTTTAAATTAAAAGTTATTGTTCTTAACATAATGTTTAGCTTTAAGAAGGCCTTTATGGAAATTTGTTGATTGCTGTTCGCCCAGACAAATGCCTCCTAAAGTAGTGTGACAGCCTTGTGTTTTGCTGTCAGGATGCTAACAGCTTCGTTCCATTCCTGCATGGCATGAGACAGGGAGGATTGCCTTGTGCAGAACACACACTGGCAAAAGTTGTTGGCCCATAAATAACATCATTTCTGTAGCAGGGGCATATTTCAAGTGAACTGTGTTACTGCCTGTGTTTCTGTTAAATAAGAAATGTTAAATATAAATCTGTTTAGAGACATGCATGGTAAATATCAATTGATGTTGTGCATCAGCAGAAACTATGCATATAGACATAAAGCAAGTAAAACAATTAAAATCATCGGAACAAACTTAAGCTTGAATTTTGCTGTACTACTCAAAAGACATTAGCATTTTTTTATAGTTCCTGCAGTACCACAATAGGGGTCAGGGAAGGAAAATGGAGCTCTCAGAAAGGAACTGAAATTCAAGCTCAATTCCTGCCAACAGAATGCTTATTTTCAATGTTTTTAGATGGCATCTGCCCTAAGTCTATAGCCTCTATTTTCTGCTCTTACAGGTTGTAGCTGGCCTTTATTTTCCCCAGCTGACTCCTGTCTACTCTCTTCACTGCCTTATTCCTAGCAGCTTTTTTAGCACTGTGAGAGGCATCTCTTGTGCTTCTCTTTTCCCAAGGCCCCCGTGTTTTCCTTCTTTACTGATCCTTTATGAAGCAAAAATGGGCATAGATATATGGGAAGAGATTTTTGGAGTACTTCAGAATTATAGGATTAAGCTTACTGTATTTTTAATTAATAATACAAAAGAAGATGGAGGAAGGTTTGAAGGAAATTTTAAAAAGCCTATCAACATGGTTATGTTTTTCTTTTTTTTTTTTCTATTTTATTTATGATTTGCCATATCTTATCTTCTCTTTCACATGCTGACTTCATTCCCTTTTTAGTTTCCTGATCAGGATTTCCAATAATGAATATGTTATCAACTAAGACTGTAGGGTTTGCCTGGTCTTTATTTCAGCAGGAGAAATGAGCCTCTGTGTGTGTATTGGGTTTGTGTGGCATGTTTTTGGTAGTGGGGCACTACAGGGCTGGCTCCTCTGTAGAGAAGAACCTGCCAGAAGCTTCCCCCATGCTTGATGGAGCCAGTGGCAGCTGTCTCTAAGACAAGCCGCTGGCCAAGGTGGTAGAGCCTCTGGTATAACAGATTTAAGAAGGAGAAGACAGAGGAGAGAGACCATGTGAGAGGAACAGCCCTGCAGACACCCAAGTCAGTGAAGAAGGAAGGGAAGGAGATGCTTCAGGTGTCAGACAAGAGATTCCTTGGCAGCCCATGGGGAAGATAATGGTGAGGCAGCTGTGCCCCTGCAGCCCATGGACATCCACAGCGGAGCAGAGATTGACCTGCAGCCCCTGGAGGGTCTCATTCTAGAGCAGCTGGATGCCCAAAAATGCTGTGACCATGTGGGAAGCCTGCACTGGAGCAGGGTCCTGGCAGAACCTGTGGACTCATGGAGAGAGGAGCCCAAACTGGACCAGGTTTGCTGGCAGGACTTGTGACCCCACGGGGGACCCACACTGGAGCAGTTTGTTCCTCAAGGACTGCATCCTGTGGAAGGGATCCACAGTGGAGCAGGAGAAGAGTGTGAGGAGTGGAAGAGACCATCTGATAAACTGACCACAGCAGCTATTCCCCATACGTCCTGTGCTGCTGGTGGGGAAGAGGTAGAAAAAATCAGGAGTGAAGTTGAGCCTGGGAAGAAGGGAGGGGTGGGGAGATGGTGTTTTGAGGTTTGGTTTTATTTCTCATTATCCTACTCTGATTTGAATGGTAATAAATTAATTTTTCCCCAAGTCCAGTCTGTTTTACCTGTGACAGTAACTGGAGTGATCTTTCTGTCCTTATTTCAACCCACAAGCCTTTTGTTGTATTTTCTCTCCTCTGACCAGCTGAGGATGGGAGGCATAATGCTGCTCCGCTGGGCACCTGGTGTCCAGCAAGGGTTAATACGTGTTTTTTTAAAAACTACAAATAGGAATATCAGGTATCCAGATTGACTTTTCCTGTGCTAACAGGATCAGCTCATTAGTTCTTTTTAGACTTGTCAGACTAAGTTTGTTACATCGTGGTTCAACCACATTTTTGGTGTTTTTATCTTAAGACTGTTCATTAAAATAATCCCTAAATGCAGATTAACAGCTTGTTATGATTCTGGCCTGATCGACTACTTCTGTCTATCACAGAGACAGTGACTATTGGCAAAGTAATAAATATGTCATGAATTGCAGGATCAGATCATTAACTGCTATTGTTATGCCTCTAATATGTTATCTACTTCATCATTTTTCTGTCTATGAACCTATCTTGGTTAGAAAAAATTTAATGCTCCAAGCCTCTAAGCAGCTTTAAATAGCTGCCTTATCTTTCAAAAATGAAACTGACTGTTCTTCAGCTAAGGAATTTTACCTTAAAACAAGCTGGTCTGAGTACAGGGGGACATTGTCCTGTCATGTGCAGGGAGTGGTTTAAAACCTATTTACTAACTCTGCAGGGCAAAAAATGTGGACTTAATCTCTCTTGAAAATATAATGTCCTGGATATCCAGCAGGGCCACACAACTCAGCTTCTTATTCTTTAACTGTCTGAAAGATGGAAAAGTAAGCAGCATTGTTTTTGATAGGAAAATACCGGTTGAATGCCTTTTTTTTTTTTTTTTTTTGTAAGAAACATCAGAACTACATTGTCTGTAATTTTCTTTTCCTCAAACCTCTTTCCAGTTAGAAAAGCCTAACAATTTTCATAAACCATTTTGTCTCCAAAATATTCCAGCATTTGAGCACAGGTTTACCACACCTCCCCACCAAAACATGTAAAATACTGTAGTACAAGTATTTTTAATGCTTTCTGGACTGTTCAGAATTCCCAAGCAGGTAATGTTCCTCTCAAAAAATTATAGTGATGAGGTGTTTGATCAGAAGGCCCTACTTTTTTTACATTGAGTACATCAGTATGTGTACTACAAAGTACATATATATATATATATATATATATATATATATATATATATATAAAATACACACACACACACACATACAACACAGGCTGAAATTATGACTGGAGACACGTTCCCATATGCTTGAATTTTCATATTGATAATGCATGTATATATATATATATATATTATTTACTGTATGCTAATGAAACTCTCTTATAAAATAAAAAAAAATCTTTTTTCCCAGTGTCTTTATGGTTCATCATATAAAATCTGAGTGTTCATGAGTATTTGTATTGACAGGTCTCCAGAAAGTGAACATATCTATTTTATAGGGAAATTATGTGATCCAAAAAGCTACATTCTAGTAAATTTTTCTCCCACTTTGTGGTTCCTAGGACTTGAATTTTGGTGGTGTAGGTTAAATTAAATTTCTTTTTATGGTGAATTTAGATGTTGCTGTGAGTCATAAGAATTTTTAAAAACCTGTGCTGAAAATCAATTCAAGTCACAAACATTTCCAAATTGCTGTAGTTTATCTTGCTTCTTTCCCTGCATGCTGTTCATAGGTACATGGATTGAAGCAGGAATGCTACAATGAAAACTTAAACCTCCATAACCAGGAGATAGGAAAGTAGGAGATGATGAACAGTGGGATAGGTATTGTAAAGGGAAATTTTTCAAAATGTTGGAGGTAAAGTTCAGAGCAATGCCTTTTATTTCAATAAAAAAATTAAAAAGCAAGAAAATTCGGGTGCAGTTGGGGGTGGGAATCAGGGTAGGTAGATGGGAAAATAAGAATAAGCGTGAGCTATTCTACTGCAGCTGAAAACCCTGAAATTCTCCAGATAGATTTCCCCTCTTGATAACAAGAAGTGAGTAAACTTTCATCAGATGAAAGATTCATGATATTTTGCAGGTGTTGAACTGGAGAAAATAATAGATAAGCTCGGGACATTTCACAAGCAGCTTACATATCCTATATTAATTTCCCTTTGCAAACATAGTATTCAAAAAGTGAGAGTTCAGTTTAAATATGAAATTACCTTTTTTTTTTTAACTTAAAAAGGAGTCTTTTGTTTGAGCTGTCACTGCAGCATAATTTATCCTGCATTTATTATAATGTGCATTCAGTCACATTTCATTTTTTACTTCCGAGAGTTAATTAGTGTTTTAAAGTCTTTTGTATACTTACTCCCCCATGGCTGCATAATTAAGGTTTATAATGAATAATCTCTGAATTTTGATTGGCTACTCTGGCTTTCACAGTTTAACAGATAAACCTGAAAATAGAAAGTACATTATTCCCACATTGTTTAGGAAAAAATTAGTTTCACTTAGTTTAGCCATCTGAACGCTAAGTGTCTTATCTACCCTTCTTGACAAGGCACCTCCTATGACTGAGGAAAGGTAGGTAATGGATGGAATGGTTTTACTCCATCATCACCACTTTTCACACCTGAATCAGAGCATCATGGGAGAGAAGACCCTGCTGTCTAATGAAGAAAGATGAGTAGTCTTCAATACCAAAGTTATATCATTATCATATCATTTTACCCACTAGTCCTGAGAAGGATCTCTAACTTCAGATTACATCTTGTTGATTACAGCTCCAAGTATTCTCTGTTCTGCTGAAAATACTGAAACCTTTAGTTGTCTGTAAACGTCTTGAGCACATACTTAAATACTTGCTAGAATATCTTCCTAAAATAAGGACATTCAAGCACGTATTTAACGGGTTTTTCAAGTTTTTTCAGTTTGAGATCCAGAGTGGAAGTGGTGTGCGTTTTCCAGAGCTGCTTCTCAGAACTAGGGTATAATTTAACATTCATGCCTAAAGAAAGGAAGGCTGATTAGGTAACATCTCAAGAGGCAGCCATGCAGGTTGCAGTGCTCTGTGCAGTTCTGCAGTGAGAAGTGCTGTGCTAGGTGTTGTATACTATTCCAATCTGTGTGAAGTAGAAGTCATTTCTGGCCTAAGACTGGCCAAGGCTTTTCATGGCCTTTTGCTCTCACCAGAGTAGTTGTGGATAGATGTGATTTCAGTCTGTCTGGAAATGGGGTTGTTTATATTAAAAGTAATTCTAGAAGAATTTGTAAATAAGTGTAGGCAAAACAACAGCAGATTTTCTTCAATATTATGTTTTATTCATGTGAAGTCTATAGGTCTCATGTAGCACTGTTATTGCCTTTGTGTGATCCATGGAACTTATTGAAACTATTGCTAGCTGAAAATGATTTAAATGAACAGGTGCAGACAGGAATTTGTAATTTATTTCATTGTGAAACCATTTTATCATTGTTAAAATGTTAAATGTACATTTCTTTATTGGTGAAAAAGTTTAGGCATTTATTTAAATTTTTTTCCTGGAGAAAATTAAATTATTAATTTAAATTAAATTATTTATTTAAAACAGTTTCTCTTTAACATATTTTTATAGGAGGTTTAAAAAATAAAATTGATCATTTAGAATTAAAATTTTTTTTAAAAGCTTTACAAATCTGAGTGGTACCCTTATCTTAAACAAATATATCATCATGCAAAGAGACCCAACTACTTCAGCTTTCATTTTGGAGTTTTTATGTGTTGTTATAGTTATGGAGAAGGTCCACCTTAGTTCACATCACAGTTTATGCTCTAGAGGGACTATGAAGGTTTACACTTAGTTGCTTCACCTGTTTTTTTCTTCTTTTTAAAATTGTTTTAGTGGATGATCCTTTGGGAGAAGAACTAATTAAAAAGCGATATATTGATAATACTGCTAATTCAACTTCTATATTTTACTTTTTATTAGTAAAATGTGAAGAAATTTAAAAAGGACTGTACTGTGGGGTTTGGGTTTTTTAAAATTACTAATAACTACATACTCAAGCAACAGCTGTAATGTGATGAAGACCTTAGGGAGGGACTGTGAGGCTGAAAAACCCTTACTTTTAAAAAATATGCCAGTTGGTGTTGTAAAAAAAAATACTTCCATCTCCAAAACTTGTTTTTCCTTTCACCTTAAACTGGTATCACCATAGATACAAAAGTGTTACATGGCAGAATATGTTTACACACAGAAAGGAATAAAACTAAATAAAGAAAAAAAATTAATCAGTGTGGGGATCTCTGCTCCTGTTGAAGCCAGACATTAAATTGTTCACAACAGGAAGGATATGATCCTCTGCTTCCAGTGCTTCATGAAGTGTCCTTGAAGCAGTAAAAATCCACATTGATTTTCAAGCAGGAACTGCAAAAAATGTTCATGTTCACAAAAGTACTACACTGTGAATAACAAGGTCTTGACAGAATTGACTCCTAGAATAATACGGTAGATTATCCTCACAGATACAGCATGTGTTTTTCCCATACACATTTATTTTCTTCAGATGAGAATGGAATGATTTTACCCTCTTACAATTTCACTTTCTTATTACTTTCAAATACCAATTATATGGTTCCTTTATGAAAATTTTTCTGACGTGACTTTTACCTGTGCTACACAAGAGCTTTTCCACTTGCTGAAGCTTATTCTCTTCACATAATGAAAAACAATTGCAGTCTTTTTAAAATAATGATCTCTTGTACTGAAGAAAATGTAATGAATATAGTTCTGACTTATTCTAAATTAAAAGCCATTTTAAGCTATTTCAAACTTATGTCTCTAAAACTTTAGTACTTGGCCAAAAACATTACCAAGTAAAATTACCATTTTTTATTACCTATTCTCTGGCACATAATTTTGCAAGTTTATTGATTTTTAATCCAGTTTTAAATTGTTATAGCTTCCATCATCCATGCTATTTTATTGGGAAAAAAAATGTTTTCTTTGTCTCTAAACCCACACAGTCATCTTTTTTATCAATTAAATTTTGAATAATGCTTACTGTATATGGTCACGGTCTGCTTTCTGTCTTGAGCAGAGAGAGTGTGAGGACCTTCTGAGGAGATCTGAGGGCATTCCCACTGTTCCAGAGAAAATAAAGTGTTAAGCATCATGAACAAAGTGAACTGTTTTAAGAAGAGCATTTTTAGAGTAATGTTCTCCTGTCACAATAATTATCAACAGCCCCCCCCTGCCCCCATATGACAGTGTCTCTGAAAACAGTCTCGGCACTTTGTGCCCATTCATCTGAATATTAACATGTTCACATCTGACACAGTGGGACCAAGACCTCCTTGCCAAACAGGCAAACAATCAGAAGTTGGGTCCAAAGTGGGTTTCTCACACCCCAGTGAGTACAGTAACCAGGGATAATCCCCACAAAGATGCAGTGCTGGCTCTGCAAGGAGCAGTGCTGTCATTTTGTATTCTGAGAGGTTGCCTGCTTCTTGCTGGAAGGACTAGAAATACATGTAAGAGAGATTCTGCTTTTCATTTTGTTCATGATTCCAACATAGTGGGCTTTATCACCTTTCTGCTAGCTTTTCTATGAGGCTGCTAGAAGTTCTAGTCAGAATTGCACAGGAGTGGCACAGTGCTTTTCTGCTGCTGCCTCAGAAAGACTGCAATTGAAACTTCCTAAGTAAAGTCAGCCCTAACACTGAAATCAACAGCTGACATATGAAATAGGCCCCTTTTTTGTTTTGTCCCTTCTCATTGCAGGAGGATTGAACTAGATGACCTTTAAAGGTTACTTCTAACTCAAATTATTCTATGATTCTATAATTTTAAAATTGTATGTACTGAGTGAGGTATTTGGGATTTTTTTTGATTTTAATTTAGATAAATAATGGTCTTTATGTTTCTTTTTCCATGGTGAGAGAAGGACAGAAAGAGCTGCTTACTTTTTTTAATATTTAAACAATGCAAATGGTTGTTCACTATTTCTGAGCTTTTGTTCATATTTTACTAGTCCAGCCCATCTGAGTACCCACTGGATTGCATTCTTAAAATAATTGCTAACACTCTTGAGAAATGTTGTGTTCCAAAGCAAATTCTAGAAAGCTATTATATCAAAGTCAAACAAATAATTAAATGAATCATTACTTCTCACCTAGCACTCATTGCACTGCTATTGCATAATAAACCTGTCTGAGTGGAAGGAGAAGAAATGAATCCAGAGAGAAATCAAGTCTATATGCTTGAAATGGCTAGAATTCATTTGAATAGAAACAAAAGCAAGAAGGAATGATGATGGTGATCAGTATCAGCCTAGAAAACATCTTTTATTACACCTATCCTTGCTGCTGCATTGCCTTTCCATAGCAATTCTTGATATGAGCTTGCACAAATCTAGTAGCTGGAATCCTCCATGAGATCATTTTCTTCTACTGCTGCTACTGAAATCTCTGCTTTTAGCCTCAAGATCAGAAAGAAATACGAGACCTTGCAAAAGAGGCATGAGATGGGGAGTCAGAGCACGTGAACTGAATCCTGCTTCCTAACATGCTTGCTCTTAAGACCAACTTTTTATTTTGCCCATCTGTAGTAACTAGGCCATCTGAGGAGTGGTAGGATAGTGGTCACAGCACTTAATGACTTGGTAGGACTAGAGGTGCTTGATGTCTTCAAACCAAGTTCACGATGCTGGAATTTCAGGCCCCTGGGCACAAGAAGAGAAAAATGCCTGGAGCTGTAAGGCACTCTGTAGTCCTGGTCATGGGAGCAGGACGAGGCCATAGTTCCAGTTTCTCAGCTTCAACCTTGTAGCTGTAAAGCAATGCAGCATGATGCTGCTTTGGTAGCAGATGTTAGAAAACTGTCACTTTGCCTTCTGACCTGCATTGGCCCAACCACAGCCCCTTTATTTCCCATCACCCTATTAGCCATCTCCTCCAGGAGATGCAGGCCTGGACCTTGCAGTAGGAGAACAGGCAGTTCCAGAAGCACCTGGTAGGAGGGAGGGAGGGAGAAGTGAAGTGTCACCAGGGCAAACAGCAAAGGACTACACAGGACCTGAAAGCAACTTGAGGTGTGAATCTCTGCTGTAGAAGTGAAAGTCCTCTTGCTTTGCCTCAGGTTGATAAATAGGAATTTTGAGTTGGCTATCCCTCAGTTCATAATGGAGGGAAATACAGCAAGACTGAACAGAGCTGAAATTAAAAATTAGGTACTTGAGCATGTAATAATCGCAAGGAGGTTTCTAGGTATCTAAAATGATGCTATGTATTTGTAAAGTATCTTACCAAACCCAAGCATTTCTTTCTCACAATAGAAACCTGAATTAGTGCAGCCATGCAACAGCCATAATTTCCATCCAAATTACTGCATAAGCAGTGCTTATTAATGAGACGAAATCGAGGCATGTATGTTTGAGGTTTGCACAAGGTCAAGCAAAAGCTGATCACCTAAATTTTCAATGGTTTTGTTGTAACATAATGGTGCAGAATGACATATCAAAACACGTAACATTATGTACTCTATTGAGTAATAAGTGGTATTAGCCTTGTAGCTGTCACAACAATTTCCATACCCCCCAAGCAACAGACATCTTAACTTAGAGTTCCAAGAGTGGATAAGACCCATTGTACAGCTCCAACATGATTTGTGGAATAGAAGCACCACAGGGATAGCACATATGATGTCATAATACTTATCAATAAAAGTAAATGTTTGTCTACTTTGACAGAGGTGACTGGAAAGACATGTGAATTAACAGTATGTGGCAGGAGGTGAAGAGTAGGTGCACTCTGAAATTAATTACCAGCATCATTATTTTGATCAGCCATTAAACTGAAACATATGTAAGAAAAATGAAGTCTTTAGAAGAAAAAAGATGGTAAGATACACATTGAAGCCTTAACTTTTGGCTGCTGTAATTTTACACAATAACTGTCTGTATAGTAAGAAGCACTGTAATATTTGCATATTTCAATTGCAAAGAATGATTTCATCATACCAAGCATGGAGTATAATTTCAAGAATAAAAAAAATCGGAGATATGAATAAAAGAGAGGTTTGCCACATTATTTGTCAGTGACTATCAGTGAAGTACAGAAAACATTTGTATGTAGAAACAAAGTGAACCATTTCCAGCATATTTCTGTGCTGGATAATGTCACATTTGCCTGAATAACTTATTAGGCTCCCTCTGGTTTGACAAATGTGTTTGAGCTGTCAGATTGTGTCTAAAGGCAGCCACTCAATTCTTTGTTTTTAGTCCCAAATTACACTTGACATTTATTGTTAAACTCAAGGTGCCTCCTTACAAAACCGATTCAGTCTTTGCAATTGTGCACTTTCTACTAACTAATCAATAGATAAGCAGCTTACATGGCCTTTGGCTTCTAGCTCAGTCACTAGCTTTTAACAAAAATCACTGCCTTGGAAGCAACAAAGACCTTTAAGGGGATTGAAACAGTCATACATAATTAAGCTTTTCTGCCTGTATATTTATGCTTTGATACCAGCGCACAGAGAAAAAAATAAAATCTGCAGGGATTTTGCCTCTTTCATTTTAAAAAACCCACCTGTTCTCAGTTTATGTATTTTCTTTACTCATGGACAAAGAGTTTCTATGCTACTTGTCTAGAGAGAGCTAGGAAAAAGAAAGAAATCAGTGGAATGCTTGCAGAAAATGTAGCAGTGGTAACACCTCTCTGTAATTCTCTAGGCATTTTAGAATTTACTCTTTGCTGAGAATTAATGGTTTTTGTACCAGGAGGTTGGCTAGGATCCATTGGCCACAGATGCAAACAGCTGATGACCACTTCCGACCTCTCATTTGTGGCCCATAGGAAATTGTTGCGTGAAAGTCCATCAAAATGCTAAAGATATATCATTGATAAGAGTGGAGGAAGAGAGAGAAAGGATGATTCACAGTCTTATGTTTGGTATTTCCAGTTGCTGATAGAAGACCAAAGAAATTTGCCTTGTTTGAATCACTTAGTGAGGACTGCAGAACACTGTACTGCTGGTAAGTTGCACTATGTCATATTCAAGATTTTTTCAAATAAAAGTATAACTTCTAGAACACTGAAGTTAGGTGAGATGTTCACCTACAATGTATCTGATTTCTACCAGAATTACTGACATGAAGAGAGCCTAATGCATGAATTGTGGAGTAGCAGCATTTAATAATTTCCTTACTGTGAGGGTGGAAATAGTTTCCATGAGTCAAAAAATAGGTATTCCCCATACTCTGAAATTATTGTATCCTCCATAAAGATGAAATGCTTGAAAATATCTGCTTGAGATAAGTAGAAAACTGAAGCTTTCATACACATGAGATGAAAAAAAAACAGGTGGGTAAAGGAAAAAGTCTTTGAATTAAAGACCTGACTTGCTTTGTGAAGAGGATACTTAGATGTCCTATTTCAGGTCTGGGAAACTTCAAGTATTTACTTCCTGGAGAGAGCCAGGAACACCAGGAACACACCCTCTTATGTTAAAGTCTCTGTATCTCTCTTCCTGTGATAAAGTTTGGAGTGTATCTTCAACACATCTCCAGATTCATCTGCAAAGGCAAAATGTTGCATGTTGGACATTGGAGCAGTGAACACTGCACAATGTACAGAAGTTCTTTTTGTGTACTGTGTCTTTCTTTCCCCATTGTTTTGCAGTGTTGTCCAGACTCATTCATTCAGTGCTCCAATTTAGGACCTTTTTTTCTTTTTATTATAATCTTCAAAGATTTTCCTTCTTTGCAGTTTGTACCCTTGACATGTCAGATCTAATATAAGGAGTTCTTGGAGACCAAAGGCTGTCGCGCTCCATAAATCCTTTTGAGACTTTTTACCATCTGTCAATCATGAGCCTAATAAATCTTCCTACTTAAGGCAGTTTAGAACTTTTCAATAGGTCACTTGAGCTTACAGCATCTTTTAAAAAATTGCCTGAAAGAACAAAATGTTGATGAAAAGCAGAAGACAAATAACTCTCATTCCAGTAGGTGTTTTTTAAGTAGTTTTTTCTCTCCCAGTTCCTGTCTTGAAGCCACTGGGCAAATGCTTCTTTGCATTACATCGGGTATTTAATAACTAATCTAGACATGGTTCTTCACTGTCTTGTTTTTCAAGCTGCCAAGTTCTGCACTCAAAGCCTGGTCTAACAAAGAAGGCATATGCTGATTTAAGATGGGTCAACAAACCAGAATGTCTCCCTGAATGGATTTTACATTATTTAATGGAAGCATCAAGTCTCCACCCTATTGAGTTAAGGAAGAGCTAAGTCATGTTAAGCAAGAAGCTAAGGGTAATTGATATCACTCAGTAAAGTATTTTATCCTTGTTCCAGTCAGATGTTGAAGGTGGCAGGTAATTTTGTACATAATTATTACTTGTGAAAACTGAGTACATGGAGATTTATGTGACTGCAAGACGTATTTAATCTTTAACCATCAAAGCTTTTGACAAATACGCAACCAGTTTTCTGTCTGTTAAGTGTATAAAACTTTGAACATGCATTGGGAAGGGTGAGTGAAACCTGATATTTCTGCATTACAAAAACAGAAACAAACACTTCCATATTTGACTTGCTCGGAATACTACAAACATGATGCCAGTAAAATACATTTGAAAACCTGGAATCACTGAGAACAGATAGTGAATAATTTCTGTCTGAAGTGATTTCAGGTGATGACCCTGCTAAAACAAGAGCCTAACACAGCACAGCTTGCTGTAGTGTCACAAAAGAGCTAAAAGTGTCTGCAGTGGAAGCAATCATAATCTAATAAAAATGTTGTGGTAAATTTTATGTAGAAAAATGTGTATAAAAGCTCAGGGTTATTATTAACAAAATGACTGAGAAGTGCTTTTGTTTCTTCTCTTCCCTCCTGGAATCAGAGTCATGCTGTGTCACTGGTTAGAGGTGAAAACCAAATGGCTAGAATAAAGTATCAAGGAAATGTCAGTCCTTTTGGCTACTTCTGTCATTCAAATAAACCCTGACTAATTACAGGACCGAATTACTCAGTTGAATATACACAAGAAAATACAGACCTTTCTTTCATCTGGGAGGTGGTTGAGAGTGTGTACAGCATCACATCAGAGTACCTCTGGGGTTTCCACATAATGGCTTGCAAGTTAGCAAGGATCCTTTCTGAACTCAAGAAATCCTAGAAATTAAAATCCTCTTGGTAAAAAATGTATGCATATTTCTTTTTTCTAACTATTTTGGTAATTAATTTTAAGAAAATCTCACCTGCAAAAATTATTAATTTGTATTTCAGGAATATTGTACATAATTGCAAAGATTCGGAGCGCATTTTTTGCTCTACAAAAAACTTAGATATTATGAGGCTTCATTTTGCCTTAGAAATGTAAATTTTGCAGAAATACGTTGACATGTTTAGCATCGTAATAATGTGTGCCCTAGTTTTGATTTGGAAAATTATTTGAGCAATAGAAAAACTGGAAATTGGCATAGAGCAAGAGCTGCAAATTATATTAATTTTGTTAAAGGGACAAAATAAGCCTCCTGTAGTTTTATATCATTCTGAACCTTGGAGTGTGGGGGTTTTTTAATACTTAAGCAAATATTCATCTGCAAATAGGAGTTTCATTGCACTGTTTTTCCACTAAGAAATGGAAATGGATATGGGACTTACGTGCTCCCCTAAAAGTTGGGATAATGTGTAATATATGGGTGAAAGAGTGGTGGACTTAGGCCAAATATCCATGAAATGCTGCATCCCTGTGGTTCCTAGAGAAGAAGTTGTGCTATCTTTTCTTTGCACCTTGTCTCAGTTGAGATGGTCAATTCCTTGTTGTCGAAGTACTGCTTGTTCCTATCCTTTCCCTCCTTCCAAACTCTCAGCTTAGCTGCAAGACTGGGTGGACAGAGCTTTTTCAGTGGTTTTGGACTCTGGTAGCTAATCTTCCAGCCATGGGGATAGGAGAGTGTCATTTCATTCCTAAGCAGAGGTTTGGTTTCTGCCTGCTCTCATCTGTGGAGTATACACCTGACCTGAAGGGCTTGGAATTGACTTTTGGATTCACAAAAGCAGGTATTGCCTTAAGTACCAGTCTTGTCTTTTCAGCAGAGTAGTGTCTGTGGTCTGGTGTGCTGTTGTTGCTGATGACTGGGATTCTTTGACTAGTGTTTTTCTGAGAAAAAAACACCATTAATCATGTAACAAACCATCGAAGTTTGCTTATGAAGGTGAGGCATCGTGGTGTGCATTCAGCTCTGTGCATTAGAGGACATACATCTTTCACCTTCATTAAGACTCTTCCAGCATTTGCCAAGAGTGAATAGAAGCACCAGAGCTTGGTCCTTCTCCAGCTGCATGCTGACATTAAATGTTGTCAAGACAAGCTCAAAGGTTAGATAGCATTTCTGCCTACTGTGATGTATTGATCTTGTTCTTATGTTGTTAAAGTAATTAAAATTATGTCTGTGACTGTTTATAAAGTCTCTCAGTTATAGAAATGAACTGCCTTTAGAGAAATGAACAGTCCTGTAAGAAAGAGACACAGTGAACAAGAACATGAGCCAGAAAGAAAATTATATTCATTTTCACAAATTGAATTATCTGAAATAACTGCTAACAATTATACACAGCCATTCTTCATTCCAAATGACAGCAAAGGTACTGAGGGAAAACTACATACTTGTGCTTTTTTGGATGAGTATATGAAACTCATAAATAAAATAAATTTCACATGCTGGATTATGATACCTTGCAGTGTCCAGAAACACACCAGTTGAAGGGGAGCAGGGGCAGGTTAATTGCAGGAGTTGGAGAAACTGAAAAGCTGCACTGATGGGATGGACAAGATGATTTAGAACATTTTCTCAAATGATTACCCAATGGCTTAACTATTTACCATTATCCTTCAAAATTAACATACAATTTTACTGTACTTTTAGAATATCCAAGTCATGCTTTCAGATACTTCTGTGCTCAAAAAATGAATTCAGATGGAAGCAAAAGCACAGTTTGTATCAATTGCAAATGCAAATACTACCATGGTTTTATGTCAGGTGGCTGCTACAGTTATCTCATGTAGTTACTGTACTTATTCTTCAAACCTAGTAGATAAATTTCTGTATTACCATATAGCAATGTGCTGTTCAGATTGCAAAATCAAATAAACACAAATAAAAAAAATTCCACCTTTTTTTTTAATGGGTTTGAATGCTTTATATACAAACTATACAATACATTTCAATCTTGCATTCTGTGATTATACAAAAGTTTGTATTATAATTTTTTTCAAGCGTAGCATACTGTATGCTCCTCAGTACAAGAGAGACATGGAGCTCCTGGTGTGGGTCCACCAGAGGGCTTCAAAGATGACTGTATTGGATCTGGGCAAGCTGAAGTTCATTTTCCCACAACAGCCCTCCCTGGGCTGTACTCTGCATGGATAACTGGAAAGGTGTTGATAACCCACCAGTGTTTTGGCTACTGTTGAGCTGCGCTGGTATAGCATCAGTGTTCTTTCTCCAACTTTCTTTTCCCCCATCAAGGGGCTGGGGGTGGGGAAGATCCTGGGAGGAGTCACAACCAGGCCAGATGACCAAAACTGACTAAAGGGATATTCCAAACCATACAACATCAGCTCGAATATAAAAGATAAGGGAAGGAGGATGAAGGGGGAGCATTCATTAATCCCAGCATTTGCCTTCTGGAGAAAGTGCTACACGTGCTGAGGCCCTGCTTCCTGGGAAGTAGCCAGACATCACTTGCCAATGGGAAGCTTGACAAAGAGAGACAATTTTGGCATTCTCTCTGCATAGTAAAAATGTTGCTTTAAAAAAAAAAGACAACCCCCCCCAAACACATATAGGATGGGTAGAGTGAGTGCAAATGTTCTGATTAAGAAATAGGATCCTAAGAAGCAAACCAATTAGCAGGTACTCCTAGGTGCTACAAGAACCCTCCTTTTCAATGCCTTTGTTCTTTCTTGCTTACTTAGAGCAAACTCTATTACCAAATAAAAGTATAAATGAGCAAACAAGAAGGAAAATTTATATCTTCCTGATTGTTCTTCACAAAATGTTCTTTATTCTAGCAGAAAAGTAAATCATTATATTAAATATAGATACAGGAAATAATAAATATCTGGTAACATTGTGGAAGAAAAAGGCTATGTCAGATCGAAAGGAAGACAGATACCTGCCTGTCATTAAAAACAGAAAAGATGTCTGAGGGGCAAGGACACATCCAGAAGTACTCATGAGCAGCAAAAATCATCAGCAAAAGGTGAAAAACTTTTCCAATGTTCATGATTATGAAAAATATTTGATATTTGAAAGCAACGAATATGATGACTGTAATGAAAAAATCTGATAATTCTTCTGACATAAAATCCTTAGTCAAGAAATTTTTACTGGCAATGAACATTTTGTTGCTCTTGCTTTTCAGCTCCAAGATACTCTCAAAAATAGTGAGTCTTACTATAACTACTGCTCTCCCTTTCTCAGTCCATGATAGTTGTGCATTACCTTCTTATTGCAGTTTAAAAATAGTAATAAAAAAAGGTAGATCACTCTTATTTTCAACATTACTTGCTACTTGCTGTTCCTGGGAGATTTCCTCCCTATTGCCTGTCCTGTTCTATCATATGTCTAAATTTCTTTTCTTACCTTGGGTGCCACAACTTGTTTTCCTCAAGAAGCTGGTTTGTCTTATTAATGGCTTCCCTGTTTATAGAAGAGTACAGCTAAGCCACAAAATGCAGCCTCTCCTGAAGAGCCACAGGTATACCAACTGAGCCAGGCTTTCCGGATATAGAGGATACAACCTGCTGAAGCCAGGGAGTGTGCTGAATGTGAGCCTGCATCGAAATGCTGCTGACAAGGCAGGGGAAACCCAGATCCAGGATGGTCACATCATAAGCACCTAGATTCAAAAGACATTTTGTCTGTGTATCATTTAACTGAAGCTTCAATCTTTGGATCTCTAGATAAATTGAATTATGTCCTGCAATTATGTCTTGCAAAAGGATAGACTGCATGGTGGAGAAAAAACAAAAAAAAATCTTTATCGACCTCAGCCTATGTTTATTGAACATTGTCAGGAAAGATGTGAACATGTCTTTCTGAAACAAAGAGAGAGTTTCTGCCAGGAAACTTAGTGATGAGTTGAAGTCCTTAATGCAAGCAATATTAGTTTTAATTAATATGTAATGCAGTGTTAGGAAATGTGTTGCTGTAATGGTTAAGATTTTTCCTGTCTGCCAATCAGTGTTCTACCAAAACCCACCAATTTCTATTTTGTGGTTGGAAGATTTTTTTGTTTATTATCAGATAGCCACAACCATTGTGTATTCAAAGAAACTCTTTAAAGTGTCTTTATTCCTCTCTGTACTGCTGTTTTATTTTACTTTGAGGCTCTTTTCATTACTGTAAAGCAATATCTCATTTAACAGACCAGCAACTGATGACGCTACAATGCAAGCTGTCTGTCAGGTGACTCTGCAGCTGCATTGTGGTTCACCTTGGAGACCACAGATTTACAACGCTTCTGGAATCCAAAACCAGTGACACTGCTGCAGAGAAGGAATACAAATTTGATTATTTTTATTATACTCTTGTTTTGAATACTATCATTGCCTGGACCCAATCATGACAGACTAGATTTTTTCTAATCAAATTTAGCTCACCTCTGCTTCTGTCTGTGCCTATGATATGCATACAAACGTGTCTCCATTTAGGATAAAAAAAAAAGACTTTATTCTTCTCAGGTTCTTGTTTGACACTAGCGCATTCACTGGAATATACCCATCTAGTGAAGGGGAAAATTAAACCTATGGATAAGCAGTTAGAAACAATTATTAACACAAAACTAAACAGCTTTACTCTAGTACTTGCATTATGTTAGGAGCAAGAGTATGGAAAAATAAGTTTCTGCCAGTAAGTAGCTTAATGGTACATGACATGAAGTTGAGGATTTTATGGAGCTATTGTCTATGTCCTATGAGTGATAGAGAATAAAATCAAGGTGTCACAGGAAAGTCAGGGTTCTGATGGTCCTGAAGGAAAGAAATTTTCTATGTCCTTGCTTACAAATATTAAAAACATAATCATTAACAGAGAGGGAGTTCATCTTGTGTTAGCATAAAATGGCTCCTATTAACTATCACTAGACCTTTGAACACAGCTGGAATATTACTTGACATTTCTAAAACTTTTCTGGCTAGGAATTCATAGACAAACAGGCAAGAGAGAAGAGCGGAGAGGCACTTAATGACAAAACAGCATTGTCTTTTTCAGAATTGCAGGCAACTCTAAAGCAAATAATCTCAGAAGTGCATAGATCAATAGATTAAGCACAGACTGGAAAACAGAAAGATTAATAATTTAAATGCCCACCTACAAGAAGAAGGGAAAAATATCTGGTATTAGGGAGGACATTAATCTGGCCAACATATTCAGGAGGGTTTCTGTTGTGAGTATTCAGAGTTTTCTAGAAAGTTTAAAAAAAAATTTAAAAGACAAGATCTACAGGCAAGACCTTTGCTCTTAATTTCTGTTCAGATTAAACCATTCATTTTCACAGAACTAATAATAAATGATTATTTAAGTGCAAATGATCAAGACTTGATTAAATTTATTTTTAAAAAATTACAAACAAGCAATATTCATGCTTGGAGCTTTAAAGGTCAAACTTCAGAGAACAGAAAGCAATATGCCAAATGATTTGGAAAAAGAATTAAACAGAAAAATGGGAAAGAAATTAGTTGTTGTAGCTTTTTTGGGGCATTTTCTACCAAGATAATTTCAACTCCACGTACCATTTGTTTGTGCTGACAAGCTACTCTACATTTGTTTTCATAAAAGAAGGCACAATTTCATCATGTTGCTATATCATTAGTAAACAAATCTTCAATACGTTCAACATCTGACTACGGCAAATTTCTGTGCACATTGTGACTACTCAGATCCTCAACTACTTTCCAATAAATCTTAGCCTTTTGCAAGTTTGAAGTTTACCTTTTTTTACTGTTGAAGCAATATTGAAATAAAAGTTTCAGCTAAGATGATCTAATATGGGGAAAAAGTGTTTTCCTCCAGTATCAGTACTTAACAATCAAATCCTTTATATCTATTCTATCAATATTTGCTCCCTAATCACTGTCTACTTTGATCAGTAGACAAATGCTCCGCATAGCAGTAAGTGTATATTTAATTTTATCATAAGAACTAATCATAGTTGCCTGGAAGGATTTATCCATCACCATTTTGCACAGTTTAAGAAACACAACTCAATTAGTTTTTGCTTGCTTACTGGTAATTCAACTCAATATATTCTAAACTGTTATATTAAGAGAAAAAGATATGTATATTGTATGATGCTTTCTCTTCAATCTCTCTTGAAGGCTGGTATTACTTTTACCTTCCTAAAGTCTTCATCTGAGTTGCAGCTCTTCATTGGTTATATCATAACCAATGTTTTTGTTTAGGCAGCAGACTCACAAAAACATGTGTAAATACATGACTTAATTTGTACTACCAACTTTAATTTAGCTATTAACCTTGTACTAAATATAAATTTGAATGCTTGTAATATTATGATCTACTGAAGACACTAAATTTCTCCAAATCCATATCCTAATAAGGTGTAAATATGCCATTGTCAAGCACTCTTAGATACATCTCAAACGTGTTTCTTTCTGGTAGAACATATTTGTTTTTTTAGTTTACTGTGAAGTTTTAGGAGGAAACCTACAGGCCATGATGAGAGGTTGTAGAAGAGGGCTAAAGCAGTGGGTTTTTTTACTTCCTGGGAATGTCTAATAAGACAATAGTGTATATTCACATTTTTCAAGTTTTAGCAAATTTTCTCATGCTTTGAAATGAATTTCACAATTATTTTGTTTCTTAGCAATCTTTAACAGTTTTATTATGTTCTCTTGGAGGACTTCCAGTTTTTGAAAATTTTCACATATAGGGGGTATGTTTGCTAAGCAACTTCTGCAGAGTTGTATATGAATTCCTTTGGGTAACATCAAAGCATTGTTTCATAGATGATTCTCTGAAGCATGAAGGATAAGTGGAGAGAGTGGAAAAGAATGAAATAAATGAAAAGTAAATATCTCAAATAAATAGCAATGGATTTTGCCTACAACAGGTCAATATATATTTAAAGGACATAGTTTTTGTCTGCTCCCCATAGCATCCCTTTTCTTAAATGGTGAGAGACAAATTGCTAGAAAATATCTAAGATCTTTATTACAGATATCAGAAAATAAGGAAAAGCACTTCCAAAATTGGTTTCAAAGCATTGTTAACACTGTATCAATGCTCACTGTGGATCCTGCCTGTTGAATTAAGTGAGAGTAAAATTTGGTTTCCTTCCATGAATATCTACTGAAGAGTAGTGGAAAAACAGACCAAAGCCTCTTAAGCTGATACTTCTGCAGTTCCAAAGATAAAATTTCTCACCAACTGTGTGAGAACTGGAGATGAGTTAGAGGCAAATAAGAAACCTGAAAGTTACCTAACCCATTCTGTGTTTTCTTTTCAAACAGACAAGACAGAATTTGTGAAAAAGGTGGAATAGCTGTTTTTCACAATAAAATGTACGCTAGCATGTAACAGTCAACTCACATTTTTCTTTATATAGCTGAATATCAAGACTGGAAGCTGTTTGCTCCAACCTGTAACAGCTTTATCAGGAAACAATGTATAAACAATGTTGTTTAAGCATTCGTTAAAACTAATAAATGGCAAAAATACTCCTTAGAGATTTTTCATGGAGGGCAATGCTACTGGCAAGATTTTCAAAATAGGAATCTATGGCAAATGGGTAGGCATGGAGAGTGCTGGAGAATCAAGTGGTCTCACAGATACAGTGCAGATCACACAAGAGGCAGGCTGGAGCTAAAACCTTGCCTGCAGACAAGAGGCCTGCTTTCAGTCACATTGCAGTTGAACTTAGATAAGGAAGTAAAGAAGCTTACCCAGCAGGGGACTGCGTTATCGCTTCCATGCAAAGTCTTTTTCCACTTTCTCTGCAATGCTTGTCCTTACTCCTGTGTCCTTGCCCTCCTGATTTCAGTGGTCAAAGCTACTTGCTGCAATTGCCTGAAAATCAATCAACAATTGCTGAAATTGCCTTCTACATAGGTGGAAAAATACTGTAAACCTCAATGACTTAAGAGGTTTTTTTCTCCCTGTACCTCTGCCAGTGCCCACAAGGAAGCAGAACTTACTAATGTTGCCACCTCCAGGGAAAATCTACATCATGAAATGGAAAGTGGTACAGACACACCTATCTAGCAGGACCTTTGCTGGGCCAATATTGCGTGGTGTCATGTTTGTGCACGGAGAGGTTGTGTTAGACATTGCTACATTCGGCTAACAAATCATAACCAATGTGCACTCTTGTAGTTACTTTTTTGATGCTTTTTGAGAAGGAGCCATGTCATAGTGGAAAATTTTTGCTTGCCCTGTTTTTGCTCTGGAAATTATTCCTGAGAACTCCTTTGGGAGTAATACATTTGGAAAGGCTTCCTGAAACCAAGGCTGTGCTTCAAAAAACACAGGTGGACAACGCTCCATGTCTTGAAGCATCCAGACCACTGTTGATTACCCCAAGATACTCCTGTCATTTAAAGTACAAGTGTCTTTGGGGAGTAACTGCTGAGAACTTCACCTGATGCCTGATGGAGGAAGGCTGGCTCTTGCATTAGAAAAGAGACCACAATATCAAAAATACAGACTATTCAGCAAACCAAATGCTGGTTGGGAATTTTTACTTGCGTTTATACTAAGACAACAAGGTAAATATTTAAAGTCTCCAAAAAGATGAGGTGTCAGTGTGCTCCTTGGTTTGGGTTTTTATTTTGCCTTCTAATATCCTCACAAAGGATATCTAAGCATGGCTTTTGGAGCAGTGCAGTGCTTTTAGTTGTTCATGTAGTGGGAAGTAGTGCTGAAACCACCATGTGCTGGGTCGGAGAAAGGTTTAGTTGCAGGGTACCAGCTCTGCTGAGCCAACTGGCCTCAGCACCAGAGAATGGTCACCAGCTCATTTTACTTACTACTACACGTACCCGTGTTGACTTTCATCAAATACCTTTCCAGATATATTTAGCCATCCTAATTTATTCAACAACACAGCAATTGAGTATTTATTTTAAATCTTCCAGGACTCTCAAGGAAACCCTAAGTATTGTTGTGTCAGACTGCATTTAAACTAATGGTTTTCCTATTGCTCATGTTTCCCAGTAAACTTTAATAAGGATAATATAGTATGCCTGCATCCTGAAGAAGGAATTGGAAAACTCTTTGATTCTTGTTTTCGCCATCTTCTACCCTGGCAGAAAGCAGACTTTGACAGCAGATGTATACTTTATAGTACTGGGGAACTTGCAAGTTTCTTTCTGTAGAAGTTGCCAATTGTGACAAATTATGTTCAGTTTTATGAGCAGTGGCCGCTGGAGACTGAACTAAATTGGATTTGCACTCAAATCCCACAGCCCATGCCTTCTTAGGAGCAGCTGCTGCTTGGATGATGGTAGGATTTAAATATGTTTATTTATGATATGCTGGAAATCTACTTCTGTAAACAAAAGTAGTTTCATTTGGAAGAGGAAAAACAGGATGCCAAGAAGAAAAGCCACAGGGACTGATGGTTGCTGCTGCAGTATCCATATTTTCTAAATAATTGTATTATTAATTTAATAGAGCGTCACAAAATTCTGACAGTATTGCAAGCTGATGTTCAGATTGTATGAATTGATTAAGCTGATGATCAATAGCAGCCCATGTCTTTCCAACTAAATGAAAAATTCAGAGTAGCTATCCTGCAGAAAATTGAATACCTAGGAAGCAGGGAAGTAGTGCTGAAGCAAAAGTTGTTACCTCTTTTCACTCCTCTTTGGTTAAAATTCAGGGATTGTTTCTGTTTGGATGAAAAGTTCCAGCTCTCTGATGTAAATCTGTTGATTTGCAAGGAAAGTGAAAGGTCTTCTTTGCCTGAGCACAGAGGATGTAGTTTCTTTCAGCTCCAGGGATCTTTCAAACACTCTTAGGAAAGACAAATCTTCAGAACCTTTTCTTTTAAACCTCAGAAACATTGGCAAATTTCTGTTGGGCTTACCTAAGCAAACTCTAATTTTGCAGAGGCATTGACTGAAGCCATGTGGGGTGATTTTCAACAGAGTGGCAAAAGACAGATTCTTGATAAAAAAGCTCAGCCCAGAAAAATGTCATGGTCTTTTTGCAGTCAGAGGCCAATGTAAGGCCTTTCTGTAAGAAAGGATAACAGCTTTTAACATTTAATTTTTTCTTTCTGTATGGGTTCCTAGCTGAAATATTCTGGAATCTCTCCATAAAAGTGTGATCTCAGGCAAACATCTGGACTGAAAAATTTCTGCTCATTTAGTTTTGCAAGCTTAAAAAAATTAGTGAACAAGGTGTTACAGTGAAAGGTCCCTGACAACATTAGTAATGGGTAGTGTCAGCCAATGTGCGTGAAGGTCAATAATAATTCTATAATGTATGCATACACAAATGAAGCTCAGTGGCAGACTCCCAAATGGAGTATCACATGATTTGTAGGAACTCTTGAGCAAGCCTAATGGGAAGCCTTGCTCTTTGAGTAAGTCAAATTGAGAGCTTTCACCACTATGTGCAATGTTTACTGGTGAAGGGTTTCTCTGCAGCCTGCTGTGTATGCTGTGCCAACAGGGCTTTCTAAATCTCTCAATCACTGCTGTTAAGAAGATGACAGCCTTTATATCCTAAAGGAGGATTTTTTTTCTCATATTACTGACCTTGGAGACATAAATGTATGTTATGTAAAGCTATGGCAACTTACAGAATCCTGTCCTTTTCACGGTTCTTGGTTTCTTTGGTAGCATTGTCTGTGTAACTGGTTCTCAGAACCACAGAATGACAGAATTTGCTGAGTTGGAAGGGACCCACAAGGATTATCATGCTCTTAGACCTGCACAGGACCAGGTCCTAGAGTCACACCATGTGCCTGAGAGCATTGTCCAAATGCTTCTTCAACTCTGACAGGGTTCATGCTGTGACCGCTTCCCTGGGGAGCCTGTTCAGTGCCCAACCACCCTCTGGGCAAAGAACCTTTTCCCAATATCCAACCTAAACCTCCCCTGACACAACTTCAGGCTCTTCCCTCGGTCCTGTCACTGGTCACCAACAGAGAAGAGATCAGTGCCTGTCCCTCCTCTTCCCCTCATGAGGAAGTTGTGGACTGCCATAATGTCTCCCCTCAGTCTCTTCTTCTGCAGGATGAACATATTTCCAGGTCTCTCACAATTCTTTCTCCTCTATTGTCAGCCTGGCTATAAAACTGAACAAGTTCCACTTCACGACCAAACCTCTGTCTGTCACAAATTTATTTATCACTTCATTTGAATCTAAACTTTGCTTTGAGAGTTGTGACAAGGGACTAGGAACAACTTCACTTCCTGTGCAGCTTCTCTTGTCTGAAAGAAAGAGGTGAGATGAGAAGAGAAAAAGCAAGCCTTCTACATGACTTCAACTAAATTGTTATTTGTCCTGTAGCATTTGATCAAATGGTCTTGGTACAGTACATGGGACTCCATTACTTGGAGCAATGGTCATTTTTAGGCTCTTGTCTTTAAAACTGCTGAGGAAGGCTGAATAAATAAAGGTCTTTTTTAAATTTGCATGGGCTTGTTAATGGAAAATGACCTAAATGTGAAGGCATTGCAATATATCTTCATCAGAAAACAAACAATTTAGGAAAGATAACTTAATGAAGTTCAGTTTAAACTCTGTAAGTTTCTTCGCTCAACATAAAAATTAAGCAACCACCTCTTAACAACAAAGTCAGTTTCAAAATAGCAAAGTCTGATTTTGCAAGATATTGTTTCCTATAAAACAGGCCCGTAGAACCTGATGATTCTCTGCTGAGGCTGTATCTGTAAGATATGTTACTCTGACATTCTCTTCTTCTAAAAGAAGCTTCCCCACTTCATTCAGCAAAGCCTTGTTTTTATACTTATATATACACATATAAAGTTTTTCAGTTTCTACTGAAGACTCACTTATATGGCGATCTCACAGAAAGTAAGTCATGGCAATTTTGTGAAATGTTGTGTGCATACCTACATTGCAGCACATTTTTTTCCTTATGTCTATGATTACACTATTTTCTTGTTAATTTTTTCCACCTATTTGAGAAATTCATGTCAGCTGGATTTCAGATATACCGGATTGGAGACTGAAGGTGAGATGAGAGGAGATCCTGAATATTTATCTAAAAATCAATCAATCTATCTATCTATCTATCTATCTATTCTGTTTATCTATCTATCTCTAAACAGAAACACAAAAAATGGTAATAAACCTAAACTGAAATGTGGAGACTGAATTTCTTTTCAAGGCAAGCCAGTAGAAAACAAGATGCTTGAGTCTAAATCCTGGAATTATCTGAGATTTACTGTGTGACCTTGGGCAGGTCAACAGGGTCCTGAATTAACACAAAGGGCTGCAGACCTTCCTCTTGGCAGTAATGCCATACTGAGCAGCAGTGGGATTACTCATACATGTGCTTAAGGGTTTTGCTGAACAATGCCCTTAATCTCTCTGTTCATTAGTTCCTTGCCCACACCAGCATGTACAGATAACATCTTCCCAGCCAGCTCCACCCTCTGATTTAGGTTTCCTTTTTTTTATGGCCTGGATTGGTTTATGTTATGCCTTTTTGAGTATAACACTATAATCCAGTATGAACAAGGGAAAGTGCAGAATTCTGCACCCTGGATGTACAGACAGACTGGGGAATGAGATGCTGGAAAGCAGTGCCAGGGAAAGGGACCTGGGGGTCCTGGTTGATGGCAAGTTGAACATGAGTGAGCAGTGCCCTGGCAGCCAGGAGGGCCAAGAGTGTCCTGGGGGGCATCAGGCACAGCATCGCCAGCCGGGCAAGGCAGGGGATTGTCCCGCTCTGCTCTGCGCTGGGGTGGCCTCATCTCGAGTGCTGGGGGCAGTTTTGGGTGCCACAATGTAAGAAAGACATTAAACTGTTAGAGAGTGTCCAAAGGAGGGCAACAAAGATGGTGAAGGGCCTTGAGAGGAAGTCTCGTAAGGAGCAGCTGAGGGGAGACATCATTGCAATCTACAACTTCCTCATGAGGGGAAGAGGAGGGACAGGCACTGCTCTCTTCTCTCTGGTGACCAGTGACAGGACCCAAGGGAATGGCCTGAAGTTGTGTCAGAGGAGGTTTAGGTTGGATATTGGGAAAAGGTTCTTTGCCCAGAGGGTGGTTGGGCACTGAACAGGCTCCCCAGGGAAGCAGTCACAGCATGAACCCTGTCAGAGTTGAAGAAGCATTTGGACAATGCTCTCAGGCACATGGTGTGACTCTAGGACCTGGTCCTGTGCAGGTCCGGGAGCTGGACTTGATGATGGTCATGGGTCTCTTCCAATTCAGCACATTCTCTGATTATGTGTTTCTGTGAAATTTTTCCTGCTTTTAAGCTTTACTATTGACTAGTAGCTTGGTGATGTCTTATTTGGAAGAATCAAGGGAAGGGATGCTTACAAAAATGTGTAAAGTACAGCTATCAAGAAAATTTTTTTATGAAGCCTTTCTGTGAAAAATTTTAAATAGTCAAACCCATAGCCACCTCAGGGGAAGGGCTTGGTTTAATGTAATTGCTCAGTGACGTTCTCTTACTTTTGTTTGCAAATTCTTGATGCCTCATTATTTTGAAAATAAAAAACTTTTATTATTATTTGATTTTAAAAATATGTTCAAATTTAACGTGTTTTATACAAAACAAAGTAATCAAAGTCAACAGTAACAAAATGAAATAACTTAATTGGCCTAAACCTCTTTGTCAGGTTTTGTTTGTCAACATTTCTGGAAATTAATTTTAGAAGTTGATTTAAGATATAGAGGTTCTTCTAGAGGTTGTTTTAGTTTGAAACTTTTTTACAATAAACTACCTAGGGATGCTAGAAAAGCTAAGTTCCAGTAGAACTTCACTAGGAACTGGTGATGCACCTGCAAGTAAGAAGTACAAGCATACTGTCTGTACTAACCTAACCCTGGGTTAGCATCACTGTTAAAAAGGAAAGGTACTGCTAAGAAAAATGAGAAAAGAAGTATGATAAGTGTCAAGAATTGTATCCGAGAGAGTTACCAGCGAGAGAGAACAGGAAAGGAACTAGATGTATCCTGTATTTTTCTGAGTGACCATGAGCCTTAGGTGGGCCTTTGTGTATGAACTTCTGAAGGGTGAAGGATGAGATGTATTTGGAGTTTGGCCCCATTAGGAAGGTATACTTGAAAAATTCACTAAACTAACATTAGAATAAGAATAAATTTTCTTGCTCAAACTTTTTTCTTTGTTCACCATGACCTGAGTGTAAGACATCTAAACCAGATAAGAAACAAGCCACGTTTCAGATATTGTGCAGAACTTAACTGTGGGATTAAAAGTCTCCCATCATTAATTACCTTAAAAAGGGGTTAAGTTGGATTGCTCACTTACTGATTAAACAGCATCTGACTTAGCTCTTAGCTAATTTAACACAAAGAATGTTTTTCTTTTTCTGTTGGCTTATTTCTACATTCATATGGTATTTCCTACCATATGCTGTACCTATATTCTCTTTCTATATGCTCTTTTTGGACACTGCTGTAGTATGCATATACTTGAGCAATTTACTGGCAAAATCAGCTGCTGATTTACTGGTGGGGAAAAGTAGAGAGCTGAGTTTTTGTTTCTCCTCATTGCCCTGACTCAATTACTGTCTGGTGCTACAATGTGTTATAGCATCTACTTTGCAGCTGCACTGCACATCTCCATTTTCCATTCAATGAGGGTTGCAAAGTTCAGCAGCCCAAGTGAGCCTTGTACCACCCTTTTGTAAATACTCCAAGGCAGTAATGTAGTGCTTTAGTCTCAATGTCTTTCTGCTGAGGTGCTCAAGTAACAGAACTTCATGTTTTTCACTAAAAATACTATATTTTAGACAAAGGTCTGATTCACAGTGTGCTGAGGGTAATGTCTCTCTTTCATCCTTGGGCAGACCCAAACTAAAACAGAGTAAAAAAATTCTCTACTCAAAGCATCTCAGTGCCTGAACCTGGGAACCTCCAAGCCCACACATGAAGCTCTGCTACTTAAGCTAAGCAAGCAGCTATGCCAGATGGTAATTGGAATAAACTGCTCTGTGGAGTACTCAGAACACAGGAAAGAGATAGAGGGTTAGAGCCTCCAACCTTACAAGTATATTACAAAGACAGGAAATTAACATACACAATTTTTGAAGGCCTTGCTGGGTATACCTTTGCTTTTCTTAAATTGCAGGGCCAAGAGAAAAGCAGACGTGTCTGCAGGCTGTTTACAAGGCTACTGCATGTAGCCATGTAGTGGTTTGGTCCACTCATTACTGCTTATCTTCTGTGAGATAAGAATTAGGAGAAATGCAAAGCAGGCACCAAACTTGAAAGAATATAAAGAAGTTTATTAACAGACCTAAAAGAGGGAAAAAAATTATACCACCTTCAGAACTCTCCTCCTCCCCCCACCTTCCTCCCATCTCCCACTGACAATGTAAAAAGACAATCCTTAAGATGTTCAGTCTGTTTACCACTTCCATAATAACCTTGTTCAGTCCATTTAGAAAGAGAAGTCTCTTCTTGCTCATGCTATGAAAACATTATCACAACGAGACAGCCGCCCACTTCCAAATATTGTTCAGTCCATTTAGGAAGAGGAGTCTCTCTGCCTGCATGTGAGTCCCTTCCCCCGACTTGCAGCTTTTCCCGCAACTGCTTTCAAGGGTCCACTCTTGAAGTTTTTTGGGATACAATTTTAAGGTTGAGCCATTCAGAAACAAAAACAGAGGCCCTTCTCCTTCCCTGGGAGCAAAGGGTCTTCCTCATCTTCATCTTTAGGACTATCTCTGGGAGCATCTCTAGGAACTGAGGTTTTCTCCTTTCCCATTTGGAACAAAAGTCCTCATCTGGTCCATCTCTCCCTGTCCAAACTTCTCATGAAATTACAGCTGCGTCAGCATCTGCCTATCTCAGCGCAGGTGCTTTTGCTTACGAGTTGAACACTCCACCCCCCATATCTTCATGAAATTACAACGGGATACTCTGATATATCATAGCTTCACAACAGACTTTCAGCTTTAAGCATCTGCTCTTTCTCTTCCTCAGGTTTTCAGCTCTTCACAGCAATAAAAGGGTTAATCTCACCTTGGCCTTGCAGCTGTGTGCCTTATCACTGTTGGTCACCTGGCCTCTGCTGGACAGCGGTGCCGGTGCCGCTTTGCTGAAATCTTGGCCACAGTGGAGAGGGGGGGGGTTCCGAGCCGCTCTGGCTGCCCACAGCCCTGCTGGGGGGGTCATCCTGGAGCCAGGCCCGGCCCGGCCTGGCCCGAGCAGGACCTGGGCCGGGCCCACTGGGCCCCGCTCGGGCCCCGCAGCCACCTGTGCCAGCACTGGAAACGGGAGAGAGCTTGGGGGGGAGTTTGTCTATTCTTAAATGTGGATCACAGGGGCGGTCACAACTTTAAGTGGCTTAGAGAACTGTCCATATTCAAACTGGCCAGCTGATAGGTTCTGTCAGGTCCCAGAGGAAGCTGTAAGCACCCCTTAGCAAGGACGTCCCTTCCGGGACTATGCTTGCTAACCTATGACAAGCCACCCACCTGCTGAGCATGTAACACCACCTGTGAGCCCAGGACAGCCTCAGGCCACAGCAGGAGCTGTGCTCCTATTGTTGGCATTGGCTGGTTGATCAACCTGTTCTTGAGTGCCACCATGTGCAAACTAGAGAACGTGATATTCCCTCCCTCACCCTGAAAAACCTTAATATATGGAAGCAATTCCATAAAACAAAGCAAGGCCCCAGCAATACTTTCAATCCTTGGAAGTGCATGTGCTGCGAGAAGGAAATAGTGCTTCAAAGACGTAGGACATCTGAGAAAAAGATTCTTGATTTGTTTGAATCAATTTGGCCTTGAAGTGAAATTGCTCCTTATTCAACTGACAAGAAAACATGAAGGAGATTGCTGCAGAGTTTTTGTGCTCTTGGTGTCAGATGACACTGTATGATTTTCAGAAACGCTGGCAGCTGTTTTAATGGAAGAAGTGAACAAGTGAACTGAAATGATATCACTATTACAAATAAAACAGTGAAAATAATGCTATTCTTTGCTATCTCACAGGCACTTAATTTTTGGAGGAAGAGGTAGTGTGCTTTTCTCTGCTTGTTGAACAATGTATTGATTGATCAATTTGTACAGAATGCCAAAGCCTTCTCAAGCTGATCTAGAGAGTGTTTGTTTTCCTAAATTTGTGTCTAGAATGGTTCTTCTAAAATGCATTGAGATTTCTAAAACATATTAGGTCGTCTAGTATGAATAATTAAAAGAATATGGCTGTATGCAGGACAGAGTCCATTAGACACTTTGTATATGTGCTTGTGTCATCCAGAACTTCAGGGCCATATCCACTTTAGAAGCTCTTGCATTAATCGTCCTGATATTAGTAGGAAGCAATGCTTCAAAAGAAGAGCTAACAGTTAAACTGTTTATTTGTCAAGTTAATGTTTTGGTTTGTGCTATTTTTGTGGAGATTAACTGCTTTCTGTACTGTGATTAAGTACTACCAGATTTCTTAGCTTATTCTTCTCTAAAATGTGTTCATGTTCTCTCATAGATGCTGCTGGCTGTACACTGTACGTTGGCTCACGTGCACCACTGCATGTGAAATCGTGTAGATCAGTGCCTGGCTGTACAGACACCACAGCAACCTGTATGAATCTGCAAGGGTTTGAAGTCTTGTTCTGCTGATGAGTGTGTATTGCTCCGTGTATAAATTTCAGATGAAGAGATTCAGATTCCAACAGAGATTTCAGATTCTAACAGAGCTCACTGTCTGTATAACGATGAGCCAGTGATTTTGGGGTAAGCAGTTTCTGTTTAGATTTACATAGAGCAGGAGTGCTTTGAATCACAAAGACTATATCCTGAAATAATAAATATTCATATGTATTTAACAGAAAACAACTAAAATAGCAGTGCACTGAGTGTCTTAAAAGTAGATCCAACCATACAGCTTGCCTAGGGTTCAGTTTTGGGCTTGCTTTGAACAGGAGTTGGAATGGATGATTTCCATCCATACGTGCCCCCCAGCCTACATATCCTACGACATAAATAACAACAAGTTAGATAGTTCAGTCACGAAACACTTAGTAAAAACATGTTCTTGCTGTAGTCATCTCTGCACTTCTGTGGGAGATAGGAGTCCCTGGGTAACGGGAAGGCTGGTTACTCTAGAGCTGCCATGTGGGCTGCGTTATTGCACTGCCCTGCAAGCTGCCCCTGAAAAGTCACTTGGGCATCTCTGCATCATGTTCCAGACAAGCACAAGGAGCCATTGTAAACCTGGCATTGCATTCAAGCAAATGCATCCCTCTGGAAGCTGGAGCAATGTGGGTGTGTGGCCAGCCTGAGCCACAGGGCTCTGCCCAGAATTCTCTGCATGTACTCGGTGCAAGTCAGTGTCAGCCTTGCAGAATGGAAACTGACTCTGCAGAGATGCTTATGGGCCTCCCTGCATGCAATTTTCTCCAACAGATCTGGGGACAGCATGAATACAAATTCCATTCTATGCTGTGGAGCAGAGCCAGCATTTGTCTTCAAGGTTTATTGGCACAGGATCTGCTCTGGGCAAACACAGCAATCCTGCCCATCACCTGTAGCTGGCAGTGGAAGTAAGATAGCGGTGTTCAGCACTGAGCAGGAGTCTGCAGAGAGCAAGGGTGTGATGTTTGTGGCATAATGAGTTTGTGTTGCAGATCACCTGCCCATGACAATTAGCTGCCTATGATAAAAGCCTCAACTCTTCATTTAATGTTTGTGGCAAAAGGAACCTAGGCTCTATGTTCATCCACACTTTCCCATGCTGGCTGGTCTTCTGGCTCAAGTCTAGTTCCAGCTGACTTCATCGTCAGGCAAAAGAGCTTGGGTGGGAAGCATGCAGAAGGCCTGCATTGCATAAGCTGTGGCCACTGCAAAAATCACAAACTGACTTGGAGAGACAGAACTTCCAACTATATGAATGAATTGAGGTAAGAGAGGTAGTAGCTAGTTGCACTGAAATCTTGAATTGGAAATAAAAGGGAATAAATTAGTTATACTTAACAGAGTGATTGGGTATTGGAATGGGCCGCTCAGGGAGGTGGTGGAGTCACCATGCCTGGAGTGTTTAAGGAAGGACTGGATGTGGCACTCAGTGCCATGGTCTAGTTGACAAGGTGGTGTTGGGTCATAGGTGAGACTTGATGATCTCAGATGTCTTTTCCAGCCTAGTTAATTCTGTGATTCTGTGTAACTACAGTGAATACATTCCTAGTTAGAAAACTGGCTTTAGGTCTAAAATTTGTCCTGATCAACAGAAAAATGCTTTTAACAGCAAAAATGCAATTCCAATTTCAGCTTCAAATGGAACTTGACATAAATCACAAATTGATCGCTTCTCTCTAATTAAGCTGTTCATAATTTCCAATCATTAGACTGAACAAAAGCAAAAGATTTGAATAAATGTCACATAACCACACAATTATATTAGCATATTTGCCATGAGAAGTAAATATAAGATTTTAAATAATTGATAGCTTTTTTTTTTATTAATACTTTACGCTTGGAAATCATTATAATTGTAACCAATTTCCTCTGATTCCTTGAACACATGGATAGTAACAAGTTTTTAATTTGCAGCTCCTGTAGATCTTTCATATTGCAACAAAGGTAGAATTTTAAAACATACAAAAGTTACTGTAAAAATCCCCAGAGCTCATGGAGGAGCTCAGAAATTAAAAGGCAGTTAAAGGCTTTAAAACTAACTTTGTGTTAGAAGACCATTTTGGTTTCAAAGTGCCAGCAGTCTTTTCAATTTGCATTTATTTGATTTCACTTCTGTTTGAATGCGAGTGTCTGAGGAGTCTAGCTAACAAATCTTGTTTGCTTTTAGTAATTTTATTGCCAGATTGCCAGATGTTCAAGAATCAAAATTAATGAATATTCTGAAATGTGTTACAATTATATTAATCCTGAATAATCTGAATGTGATCAAATATAGAAAAAATAATGATGTTATAAACCAAAATACCCTTAAAAGCATTTCTATGGCAGCAGTAATTTGAAGGAACACTTCTTCTATGATGTAGGGAAAATATGATAACATACAATTAAGGATATTCATATTCAAATGTGAAACAACCAGTGAAAAACACAAGCTTAAATAATAACACTTGATGTTTATGAAAGGTACTCAGTAATTTTGATCTGGATCTTAATCTCTGGAGATGTTAACCCTCATTTTCCTCCTCAAAAGTCAACTGACATGTAAATAAAGGGTGCAATCTCTGTTGTATTTATGATTATTCTATACTATTGTTTAGCACAATTCGGCTTTCTCTGTAGAGAAAACTGTGTAAGAACTCATGAGATCCTATATTTACTGACTTTACACCAGACTGTGTGGGATATGCCCAGCCACTGCCCTGGAGGGATGTCTGCTGAGATAAGAGATTTCGCAATCGCCCAGCAGGACTCCCTGGAAAGGACTTTTGAGTCATGGTGAGGGAAAGTAGACCCACAATCCTTTGGGAGACCCTATGCAGATCGTTCTGTAACCCATTGGTCTATCCCAGACCCTCTGTAATCCATTGGTCCCCTTGCTGATCCCCTGTATCCCTATAAAAGAAGACCAATTCGCCTCTGTAGGCGGAGAGCTCGTCCCTGGCCTCCCTTCGCTGGAGGGAACCACCAATAAAGCTCCCTTCGTGCGGAACCAGCCATACGGGTCTTCTCGTCTCTCTCTCTGGTCTGGTTTGGCTTGGAGGCTGCCCTGCAGAGCTGAGCTGGAATCACGAGCTGCTATCACTAAAGAGCTGATAGCTTCTGCAAGGGCTCCTCTGCCAGCAGCTGAGAGGAAGACACCAGACCCCGGGAAGGCGATTCCTTTTGGGACCATCTCCCTGGACCAGTCATCTCTTCCTGGGTCGCAGCCACGGACCCCATCACCAGCTGTAACAGACTGATAACTGGAGTCAGAGTGGCTTCAAAAGGAGTTTTTGCAACTGTAAGTATGAGCTGGGAGCTTGTTCCTGTTTATAAGCAGGCATGGTGAGGCAGACCTGACCCAAAGCTTCTCAAGTATTCAAGGAAACTTGAGTTCTGTCACCTCAAGGCTGACAAAGATAAGGCTTTTTTCCTCATCATAAATGGCAGCAAAATTAAGTTTTGTGTTGATGGCATGGTTTAGGGAAGCTGGAAAACACAATGGTGAAGGCAGAGCAGAGCCAGCGCCTGGGAAAAACCTTTCTCCAAGCAGTCTGCTACCAGAGGCAGCCACCTACCCTGTGTCTGTCTAGGGCAGGCCCTATCTGTATGACAACTTTAAATGTTTATTTGAAACAGATTCATTCAGACCAGTGCAATACAGACATGCACATATGTAAAAATAAAAAAGTTGCAAGTAATTTGCTGCATATTTTTTCACACTGTGTTCTGAAAAGGGAAAAGAACAATACTGAACAATTTCAAGAATTGTATTTAAAGTTATCATGCTAACTGGAGTTTTCCAATGTGAATGCCTAGACATATATTTCTGTGAAATACTGTAGCTAGAGCTGTTCAGCATTTTCAGTAATATTCTTCCATTATTCCACAGGAAAAAAAAAAATAAAGGAAGGAGATTTTTTTTCTTCCTTTAGTTTTCCATTATTTCCTAGGTGATAAATATGTCCAAATTTTAAAGAAAATTAGATGGGAGCTGACACCCAGAATTTAATTTTCAGTTTTTATCTTGGATGTGGGACAGTAACAAACAAGGAAAGTGGCAGCAAAAATATTTAGCAATTTTTCTTCCCTTCGCCAAAGTATTGTTCTTTTCCCCTATTGATTTTCTGTCCCTGTCGCTGCTCCTGACCTGATTTCCTTGAAAAGGATTTTCTTTTTTAAATAAATATACCCGAAATGGTCATTGTTAACAATGATGGGGAGAAAAAAAGTTGATATAAAAGGAAGAAATGTACTTATTAGTAGTATTTGAGATTTGAATGAAAAAGATGAAAGGTTTGTTTTTTCTCTTTGCTTAGGGAAGCAATAAATAAAGAATATAAATTCATTTATAGGTGAAAACAACACTGAGAAATCTCAGACATTTCACCTCTTCAGCTGCTCATTTTCCCAGACTTGGGAACCCTTGGAAAGGGCAATACAGAACATGTCCTCGACTAGTAAGATTTTTGAAAGTACATCACTGAGTAAAGAAATCTTTCAGGCATCTTAGACCCAGAAAAATGACTGAGCTCATAATTCTTTATCAAATCCATGTCTTGAGATACAGAACTAAAAGTATAAGGGTCCTTAAAAACTTATGTAAGACAGTGTAGTTATTATTTTAATAGTCTGCAATATATACAGAAATAAATCATAAATACTGTTGTGATGAACCTTAACTTTCTCCTGATTAAATTATGTATTTAAAAGTTTTGAGTTACACTATAGCCTTTTATATTTCCTTTTCTTTCTTTTTGTTTTCCCCTTTTTGCCAATTTAATTGCTTGTTTGCAACTTTCCGTCTCTGAATAGTTCATCCCTTTTTCCATTGCTCCATCACTTTTTCTGTTTTGGTGCATTCAGGGATGCTGTTATCCTAGAGGCGTTATCTTGTTTTGCAGAGTTGAGTGTATTTTACCAATCTGCATAAAAAAAAAAAAAAAGACACTGTTGGGAAACTTGCAGCATTTTATATCTTCACATTCTCTCAGAATTTGAAGTTACATTTATTTTTTGGTATTAAGGTAGTTAATTTCATATTGTGCTGTCAATAAACACAGCACCTAGTGTGGGGTAGGTGCAATGCAAGAATATTAGGCAAATACCAATGAAAATAAGACTGAAATCTGATTAAAATTGGCTATGTATGTCTTGTTCTTCTCATGCACAGGCTGTGGAGGTGGCATCTGCTGCACCTTCATTTTCATGCACATGCTTCTGCTCTTTTCACACCAAAATGGGTTTTGGGAACAGGGCTAAGGGAAAAGATAACTCTGTGGTAACGCTGGAGTAGTGCATAAATAAATAAAATGTTGAACAACTTATAATGCAGGGGAAGGGATGGAATAGTCTTCTAATGTTAAACTTGAAAGTTATCAGAGAGAGTCCAATGCCAATAGAAAGCAGAATGAGGACTTCCATTCCCAAAAATGCTTTTGAAATATAAAATTCTGTACAAGATTTCCAGGATGTTACTTCTACTGATAGTAAGATAATTCCGGCTGAAGGTATATGAGTGCAAACCAGTTTAGTATTAGCATTACTTGCAGCCACAGCTACAGCATTTACAGTGCATGAGGCCTACTGAAGACCAAAAAATCTAGAACAGAAATGCTTTTACAAAATACTACAGTTTGTTGCAGACTAAGGGTAGACAGAGTGCATTACCTGTAAGTTCACCATTTTATCACTTACAGGCAGAACTACACAGTTTGTGTTTGCAAATGTTTGGAGTTCTGATGATTCCATACACTTGCTGAATAGTTCATATGTCTCTACATTTGTGAGTAGGGATTACTGAATTGAATCCTTAATGTAACAATGTATTTTAAAAAATAGAAATATGCAGTATTTATCAATAAAATTGTAATGAAATACGGGTTTTTAAAAAAGAGACCTTCAAATAACTCAGAACTAAACCATGAACTTTGAATTAAGGGATATAATGTACAGGTTTTAATGCATAGGCTTGTAATACATCCGAGTCAAAAGATATAATATTTAGGCTTTAATACCAGAAGGACTTATGAGATTGTGAGCAACATGATAAATGAAGTAAAATTAAATAGAATTTAAACTTCATCTGTCTTGACATGATGACTTTAAAAAGGGAAAAGTCAGATATTCTGGTGCTGGTGCATAATGACCTTCAATTTAAAAATGTATGTACTATTTCTCATTTCAGTGTCTCTAGCTTTATTTTATGTCATTACCTCTAGTTATATTTTTTCTTTTGACACTCTCTGCCTGAGCAGATGTAATTGCACCCCTAAAACTTTTGTATTGACTGAAATGACTATCATCTAGTGAATCAGCAAAGCACTAACCCAAATGCTCAACATAAAGGATCTTGAAATCAATGGGACCTTAATTAAATGAATGTTTAAGGGCTTTATTGAAGGGCTTGATTTGTCACAACTCAAATAGATTATATACTTCTTGTTACCTGTCTGGACTGTGACCGGCTCATGTCACCAAAGGATCAATTAAGAGTCATGGGGTGTTTTTTGTCACCATTATGAAGCAAGAAAATTCCATGTCTGTATCCCACTTTGGAACTTTTTTAACTGACAAAATTTACTGGTGGATTTTTATTGAGTTTGATTTTTAAAACTACGTGCAGTACTGTATTTGATCAATTGATCTCTCTCCTTTAGATCAGCCATAAAGGCTAAGTTGAGTGTTGTTTGACCAACATTGTGAAGGAAGAGTTTCTGAGATCATGGTAACTCCCATTTTTGTTTTACTTTGATGCCTTTTCCTGGTCTTAAAATCAAGAGTCATACATGGTTGGAAGGGGAAAAGGGATTTTACCTTGGTGTTTATTTTAAGGATCCTTAGGTGCACACGTCCAGGTCAAATACACCGAAATGCACCCCGCAAAATGCCCACCCCAAAAGATCTGGTATAACATTATAGGTTTTACTAATTAGCATATCTATCAAAGATTCCCCAATGAGTGGCTCAAGTGAGCCCCCCTCCCCAAGAAGCCTTCTCCTGGATGGTTCTATCTTAGTTTACAGAATGTGTTCTGGAGAGGACCTTGCTGTCTGGGGCACACTGATCCCTAGCTACGAAGCTTCTAAAATGTTTAGTCACTCAGCTTGACAAACAAGTCCGAGAATGTAGGCAAAAAGCACTAAGAATACAGAAGTTGTAAAGAAGGTATAACAGGGGTATAAAAGAGAGGCAAAAGATCTTCGTGGCATCAACTTCATGTGTCTTTTGTTCTGTGGTGTAACAGAAAACCTCACCAATGTAGATGGAACCCTGGTATTAAGACAAAAGTTTTACTTTGAAATGGATTTTAGAGGATGGAGAACAAATGTGAAAAGAATTGAGCATGATTAAGAAATGTGAGTGCCTAAAAATAGACATCCAGTGACATTTCAGAGGATGTAGGGTATTTGAGACACCTATATGAAACTGACAGATGCTATTAGGCCAACAGGGGACCCACACCTTTCTTCTGTAGTAGATGGCATCCACATTTTACCTCCTTCTGATATTGGATTGACTTGGCTAACATGCTTCCATATAAATCTTGTATCAGTAATTATTTGTCCTTCAAAACATCAAGTTTCTTCTATAAAAATATTGACAATGGGATGCCAGCCTTCATCTGAAACTCTTAAATTTGACAACTTTACCACATGTGTTCATATGTAAACTCAATTCTAGAAAAGGTCTTTGTAGGCCTTTGATGCTGTCTGTAAAATAACAACTGTCTTCAAAGCATTATTGATGTATTAGAAAAAAGCTGACACAAGAACCTGTTTAAAAGAAATAAAAGAAATAAATTTGAAAAACATTTTATAGACTAAAAGTTCTGTGACAACTACTGCTACTCAACTAGCTCTTTGTTTTTGACTTCAGCCAAATGTCATACTCAGACTGACCTTTAGCATCAGTGTTTGTTTAGATGTGGCAATTTCCAGTAGCTGTCCAGCCTTATGCTTACTCTTTTTCTCCCTGTGTTCCAATTTCTAGAAGAATTACATTACACATTGTTGGTCTTGATGGTAACCTCCTACCATTTTATAAATTGTTTCATTACATCTGTACATAAGTCCAAGTGTTGTGCCTGCTAATTATGAGCTCCCTCCTCTCTTTTGACTTGGGGTGAATTCTGTGAGTAATGTGCAGTTGCAAATTTGTGTAGTTTATGCCACATGGCTTTCATGCACTGCTTCTCTGGGTGTTTGTAAATAGCTCTCTTTTAGATAACATATTTTAGTCTCTCTGAGTGCTTCCACTTGGTCTGAGTAAGGAGTGTTTCACAGCACAAAAATATCAGAGGGAGAAAAGCCTGTTCTGATATTTTTCAAGGAAGACTGCAGTTATTAACCATAAAATAAAGCTTCAACCAGGAACAAACAGTCACTGTTTAATTTTTACCATTACTGCAGATCAAAAGGAAAGGAAAGGGAGGAGACTTGTGCCTAGTGCCTGTGTTTTCACGTGTCTGTGTTTCTGACAGAGAAGAATACTTGATTAAAAATGACAGATGCTGTGGATATCTCATATTCTACTTTTCTTTTTCCTGTCTGCTCATTATCTGTCTGTTAGGATATTCCAAGGAACCACAAGAGGATCCCCTTCAGTGCCTGTTGGATGAATGGTTAATCACCGAGGGAATGACTGGCCACAAAACAGTAATCATATAACTAGTGCTGATGCAAAGTTCCAGTGCACAATCCACCATTATTTACAAATTAGCTCAACGAGACAGAGGGAATATGCATATGCAAAACTATCCTTCAGTAAAGGGATGAGTGATCCAGTGAGAGCACACTGTGAATATTCAGAATTTGGGCATGATGAACAGCACAGAAGCTGCCAAATCATTTCAAGAGCCCAGAGGACTTTTAGAAAACAGTGAAGATTAGCTGCCCTCATCTCTATTGTTATGAGGTGACTAGCTGGAGACAAGTGGTTCTTTGTTCTCTTCACAGTTCCATGAAAACATCATGTTCCAAGGAATCTGTTCCATGAGAAGCTGAATCTTGTTTTTAACTTCCCATTAGATAGCATTAGGTGCACCTCTTTAGGGTTGTTGGGGTGTTTTTATTTTGAAATCCACGTGCCACCTTCAGATTGCGCAGAAATCAATATTTCTGTTTAAAATTAGGAAGAATAATTTCCAAATGTGATCTCTGTAACTGATACCATGTGGTCTCCTTAAGCCTGCATTCAGACAAAGCAAGACTTGGGACTAGAAATTCATTGTTTCTGCATCATCTCATTGGGTGATCACCATTCAGAGAAGAAACTGAGTCAAAACCAGGGGTTTTCGTGGATGGAGATTTTTTTGTCTGTCTAAATAGTGACATGCAGTAGTGGCACAATGCAAGAGGGGGTATTGCAAACTTGGTACAGGTTTGTTACAGATGCAACCTATCTCCTCAGACAAGTACATTTTAAATAGCACTTAAATGCTCTATCTAATTCTTAAACATTTGTGTTTGCAAGGTCCACATCCCCTGGGATCTCACTGGTCATCCCAAGTTCACAGAGCTGGATGCATATCAGCCTAAGCTGAGCACAGCAAGGTACACAGGGGAAAATAACTTGGTCCTTTTCATGAAAACAGGTAATTTTTCTAGTTTTTCTGATGATCTTGTCCTGTTACTGTTACTTTGGCTGTGACTACACTATGCTGATCTTTTGTACAATATACTTTACTTAAGTCCATGTTATATTATGGGTGTGGGCACACAGAAACAAACAGACATGAAGAAATTTTCTTTTGAGGATTGTGTGGGTTATAAACATTGAAGCTGCCACTGCTGCAAGTATTAACTATGTTAATGGCAAATTAATTTCAGAATGAAGACTGTAATTATGTTAGGTAGGGCAGGAGTAAGTAGAAGGAAAAAATAAAAATGTTGGAGAAAATTGAAAGAAGAGAAGATGGGGGAGAAGGTGAGTAAAGGAGGAAAGGATGCAACACAGGGATTCGCAGTAAATTCTCCTCTCTCAAAGGTAAAAAGACAGGAGTCAGCAGATCTCATTGAAAGAGCTTTAAAACTAGATTTCAAAAGGGAAGGGGATAAAACCAGGCTTGATAGAGATAAGCCTGGGGTGGCACACCAGTGTTTGAGGGGCAATGTGCTGGTGAGGCCCTTTGGTCTGCTGTCTCAGTGGAGATAGGAGATGAAGATCCACGCAGCAGCAAAGATGCAAGGGTTATTTAAGGGTTAGAAACTACAGATACACCTGAGAATGGTCACATTAGGAACTCCGCCCAAAAAGGTGGTGGGACCAATCACCCAGCTGAAGTGCATCTACACCACTATGCAGCATGGGCACCAGACAGGAGGAGTGGGAAGCCATTGCAAAGAAGGAAAACTATGACATAGTTGTCATCATGGAAACGTGCTGGGATGAGTCACAAAACAGGGGTGCTGCAATTGATGGCTATAAACTCTTCAGAAGGGACAGGGGAGGAAGGAGACAGGGTCGGGTAGCCCTGTCTGTTAGGGAGTGTCTGCATTGTCTGGAGCTTAATGATGGTGATAACAGAACTGAGTGTTTACGGGTAAGAATCAGGGGGAAAGGTAATAAGGCACATGTTCTCGTAGGAGTCTGTTCTGACTACTCAATTAGGATGAAATATTTTATAAGCAGCCAGGAGAAGTCTCACAATCCCTAACCCTTGTTCTTATGGGGAACTTCAACTTACCAGATGTCAGCTGGAAATAAAAGACAGCAGAAAGTAAACAGTCCAGGAGGTCTCTGTAATGTGTGGGAGATAAGTTCCTGTCACAGCTGGAAAAGAAGCCAGCTGTGGAAGGTGCCCTGCTGGACCTGCTGCTTGTGAACAGAAAAGGACTGGTGGGTGATGTGGCAGTTGAAGGCCTCTTAGTGGTCATCAAATGATAGGTTTTTCCATTCTCATAAGGAGTGGGGATAGCAGAACAGCCATCTGATTTGGACTTCTTGGGGGCAGACTTTGGTCTGTTTAGGAGTCTAGTTGACAGAGTCTCATCATGACAGGAGCCATTTACAAGAAGGTTCAGAAGGAGGATCTAGGGAGCTACAGGTCTGTTGGGCTGACCTTGGTGCTGGGGAAGGTCATGGAGAAGATCATCTTATGTGCCATCACATGGCACATGCAGGACAGCCAGGGGGTCAGATTCAGCCAGCATGGGTTTAGGAAAGGCAGGTCCCGCTTGACCAACCTGATTTCCTTCTATGACAAGGTCATATCTCCTGGTATGCTCAGTCCCCTTATCTTCCAAATTACAGAAAAATGAACAGTGAGGATCTGTGGAACAAGGCACACCAGTTCTGTCCTAGACTGGTCACATCTACTTTTCATTTGAGCTTGGTGAAGGCAAAGCTTCTTCTAACAGTTGTCCCTGACTTAGTATGTAAGTTATTAAGCAACTGCTGGCATGATTTCCAAGTGATTTTGGTCTGCCTTGCTTATCTAAAACTCATTTTCCTCTTCTGAGCTATTCTGCAGATTCTCAGTTATGCCAACACTTCTGAAGTCTCAGGCCAGTTTTATATTCAGGCAGTTTGATTACTCACTCCTTTCAAGCTACTAATCAGTTTTTGTTTTCCATCTAGTTGCTTCAGAAATCATAGCATTTTGCAATATTGAAAATTAATTTTTCCTTGGTACTACTGCTGTACTAATTTCTGTTGTGAATCATCTTATTGGAGACAGAACTTGCCACCTTTGCTGTGATTGCAAAGCCATATCTCTATTTACCACTTTTTATGTGTGCCTATGGTTTCATTTAATTTCATCAATGTTACACTTTGACTCAGCTTCAGGCTTCTCAGCTGTCCAGCTGCCTATGCTGTTCCCAGCCTGTCTGTGCTACTCGCGCTCTTGGCTTGCCAGGGCCTGGTACCCGTGGCTTGTTCAGCTGCTGTGCTGAACCCACTGCCTCTTGCTGCAAGATGCAGGGGCAGTGTGGCCAGAAGCAGGAGGGCAGTTTTGAGGGCATCTTTCATTTTTGTGTAAGTCCACACATCACAGAAAAGGGAGAAAAGCAGTTCCAAAGTACTCTCCTGGCACTTGTGGGTGTCAGTGCTCATTTCAGGCCTGAAATGAATTGACCACATTTCTGCAAAAGCTATGGCAGATGGATCATGGCTGTGGAACAACCATACTTGTTTACCATAGCGTTTTTGTGCTGTGAGATTCTGGCAAAAAGTCACCAGAAGCACCTTCCAGGCTGGCAGCAGCTGGTTGGCAAATGTGTGCCTAAAACTGTGAAACATAAAAGCCCAGCTACGGTGCTCTGTACCAAAGGTTGTGTCATACCCAGTGCTCCTTTTCCCATGAGCACACCAAAACATGATTCCCTGAAGCCTTTTGAACAAAAGATAATTGGAATAGATAATTGGTTCTTGTATAGGGCAGACTCCCAAGGAATTCTGCTGATGTATTCAGCAGTCAAGGCGGTAGATTTCCCTTTCCTTTCCTTGGAAAGTGAGGTGTCAGAAGCTCCCCATGCAGCTTGCTCAAGTGCCTAACCTAAGCATGCTCACCATGACACCCAGGCTATCTTTTCTCAGCAAAAATTCTTCCAGACCACATAAAACTCAGCAAGAAGTTCCCTATTTCTACATTTGTGCTGGCTCAGGGTTCTGAAAGTAGGATTTAGAGATTATATTCTCTAATGCATTGTGAAGAAGAGACCAGATGAAAAAAGATGCCCTTTCTTTCCTACAGACCAGAAAGGCAAAATATGCTTGGCCAGCTCCAGATGAGTTGCCCAGCTGGCAAATATCATTAATTCCTTCAAAAACTGTGTCTGACTCTGTGTACCAGTAAATTGAATGGTACCTGAGTCAGGAATTCCCAGGCACTGTATAGGATTACACAGGCTGCAACAGGGCTTAGACAAGCCCATAGCATGCTTTTGGGCTCATGCCTAGGGTCTCACCAAACAATTTTTGACATAGTCTGGGAGTTATCACAGGTCAAACACCATTTCCATTTGGTGCAGTGGATTATTTCATGCTTCTGGAGACTGAAACATTTAACTGTATGGATATGTGCCACTCTGGGCCTCCTGGTTTTTGGAGCCTGAATGTTGCCTAACTTCATTGGTGAAGTATGGTTTGGGTGAAAAATCCAATTTACAAGCTGTAGCCTGTAGGTACAAATCAGGTCATTTTGTGATAAACACGAAGCCAGCACAAACGAGAAATGTTTACACATTCTGAGGAACCTGTCAGTTTGTGCCAGAGGCAGTTCTGAACTAAAAACTAGAGGCGGACATTGTGAATGCACTAGCACGGCAATAAATACATGACCTAGAATAATTATTGTGGTTATTGTTACATGAGGGTCCATCAACTCTTGGCTTCAAAACCGATCTTTTCATATACCGTAGTTTAAACTCCTGGGACACCTTGGCCTGAATATAACTGTCCAAACTCTTGTACCTACAAGACCAGTAACATGCAAATGTCCCAAAGGCCTTGGGTTGCACCAGCTTTCTGAATGTCTTAGGACCCTAAATAAAATGTCACAAGATTCAGCTCAACTGAACTGTGTCCTTCACCCCCTCTACTCACGTGTCAACCTCTTAGAAACTTGACAAATTCAGTCTTGGCATGCTTTTAGGGACCCAGAATACAACTCAGCTTTTAAAATGCAAGACAAAAAACCTTTTTTTTCTAAATATGCATTCAAAAATAAGTGTTTCATATAATATTAATCTCTTGTTCCAGAAAGAATCAGAGTGCGTTGGTTTGTTCGGCCTTTTATATTTCCCTTTGATTGACTAAATATGCCACTTTAGCCTACACAACTCAGTAGGGATCTTGCTAGCTTCCAAAAAACTGGAAAACTGTGCTGAATGTTAATTTCCCTTGTGCAGATAAGAATGTACACCCTAATTTGGAATCTATATTTGTGAAAGAAGAAAGCTGTATTCAGCAACAGAGATGAGGGACATCAATGTGAAAATGAAGCCAGGTTTTAACAAGTGGAACTAGAGATTTTGGTAAACTGTATAATTAGAAGAAACTGTGACTTTCATTTTTAATGTACATGCCAAGGTGAACTTTCTGTCCTTTGGCATCAAACCTCCACCCTCAATCTACAAAAGCATATACTTATTTTGAAAGGATTGGCAGAGATTTTTATTAAGAACCTTAGGATATGAACTGGGGACAAGAAAGCTCCCAGTAATGTCCCCAGTCATTGCATTAATCAATGACAATCCCAGGTAAGATACCATTATTTGGTAAATATATATTCTCACCACCACTGACTGGAAACCTGGGAAGGCAAGCAATTATCACTGTGTCGGCAGTTTGCGTTTGAAGTGTGTAATTATCTCTCCAACCCTCTACACAAATGTGTTTCACTGTATTTTAAAGGTGCTTAATGAGCATTTACTGACATAAATGAAATCCAACAGCCATCAGAAAAAATCAGTAAAATTATTTGTTTCTGCTTGTAGATTCATAGAACCATAGAATAGTTTAGGTTGGAAGGGAATCTAGATGATTTACTTCCAATTCCCTGCCCCATCCCTAAACTTTAATCTAAACCAAAAGAAAAATACTTCTAATCTTTCTTTCATAATTTTCTCAGAATCTTTCTGATATTTTCATGATATAAACACCAAACATATAAACATGGACTAAAGACAAGATGAACCCTGAGGGTTCACATGTTATTGGTAGTTATTTTAGAAATTTTTCTGTAGAGGAAAGGTTTTCTTGGTGAGATACAATGCACAAGCTTTCAGAAAATTTAAATAAATACAACTTGCTTTTTGTGCTTAATGAAATGAAGTAAACCGCAGGTTTTAAATTTGAATACTTTTACTTTTTTTGGTATATCTTGTCTATGATAGGCCAGACAAAGACAAAACAGAAATCACGTAAGTAAGAAAATTACAATATTGTAAGGATACTGACATATTTTTACCAAGGATGTTGAAATGAGTTTGAATGAAACATTGAAACTTTTCAATATTCATTCAAGAAATATTTCTAAATTTATTAGCAAACTTTCTAGCACATTCTTCATTGTCACAATCATCACCATATTACCAGATAAAATTGAATTTAGATTCATATCTAAACCCCTTTAGTCATTGTAATTCAACTAACTCTGCTGAAGTTGTTAAAACGTAACTTTCCTTGCATTTTTGTAAAATCATGAACTAGAATTTGAAAGTGTGTTTTACCATGTTTAACTATGGTGAATATTACCTTTGTGTATAGTAACAAAGAAGTTCCCAAGATTGCTTTTGAAGGAGGACATTATGTAAATAAAGAACAAATGAGACAAAATCCTCTGACTTTTGTCAAAATGTGCAGGCTTTACACTAGTTATGAAAATTGGGCAGGGTCCGTGTTGCGGTGTGTGGTTTCCTACATTGGTTTAGCAAGCTGCAAACCTTCCCGGAGAGCGCTGCGGGGCTGCTTTGGGGAGAGCGGCTGTTCTGCTTCCCGTAGTCCTTCCGGATGGCCCCATGCCCCTGCTCCGGCTAGCCGTCAGCTCTGCAACACGGTGGCGATAAAGGAGGAGAGAAGGGTCTCTGCATGGGGGCCTCAGAGGAGCTTTATCCACATGACAACACGGCAACTCCCTGAAGCAGAGAGTCCACATGGTCAGGGAGCCTGGGGTTTTATATGGGGATGGGGGGGCGGAGAGAGCACATGGAGTATTGGTGTCAGGGCGCAGGGGCGGTACATGGGTGGAGTTGGGTACTGGAACCAATAGGGAGAACCGGAGGGAATGGCCAGGACTAGGGGCAGGGAAGGGGGGCACAATGTGGGAAGGGCAGACATTTAGTAAGAAAAGGAGTGGGGAAGTACAGTACTACAGGTCCCATTCCCAGGACACATGGAAACTGCTGTAATGTTATGCTCACCATGTTCAGCAGGACAGAAACTTGATTAGCAACACACTTCAGGAGAAAGACTGAAAAAAAGTGTGATTACCTATTATGTGATGAAATTGTTACTGTGAGAGCTCAAAAATTATTTCTGTTGAAAAACATATTTGAGTTTTGCTTATTGATGTTTAAAAGTAGATTTTTGAATGGATTGCAACACTTCAAAAATATTCATTGCTCAAAAGCACTTATCAACTTATTAGGCATCTTTTTTTCCCCCTCACTTGAAATCTGGTGTTGTTTTGTTGTGGTTAAGTGTTCTTTGTATTTTACAACAAAGGTGGAATTATTGTTTCACTTTTCCTAACAGATTAGAATGTCTACCCCAAGAACTGTAAATTAAATAGTACGATGTTGTTTTCTGAGAAATATTCATAATAGCAAAGCTCAGCTGCCTAAAAATAATTCATCCAAGAGTATAAAGATTATGAAAATAAAGATTAGAATTAATGTGATCACATTGTGTATTACCCAGCATAGTGGCACACCCTGCAGTGTTGACAGTGAGACACACATTTCATAAAAGGCCTGTTTTCCTTCTGTCTTCTTCTCCCCTCAACCTAGTTTCATTGTGATTTTAATGCCATCCATTTTTTTCTGATGCCACATAGCATTTGGGGACCATCTGCAATTAGACACAACACTATAAGGAGTAGGCTTAGTCCTGTACTACATTTCAGTCAGGAACATTCTGTGTGAGTTTAGTGCATGAAGTTAGTCTTGTAACCTTTCCTACATAGGCTGGTCTACACAACGCAGATTTTGCATTGTAAGTGCTCAAGCCAGAAGGTTGCAAGAGACTTCTGTGCTAAAACAGATGACACCTGGCTTTTCTGAGCCTTCCTTTGGAGATTTGGATCTCATTCTGCTTAAAACCTTGGGTGATGTTAACAATCCTTTCTATTTGAACCCAAATTCATATTGCATGACTGGGGCAAAACGCTAAATCATGGACAGAGAGAGAACTGAAGTCCTATGGATATACCTTTGATTTTCATTGTCACCTAGAAGTCCAACAGTTTGCATTCCAAATACCTCTTTTAATCTATGTTGTTCATTAAAATGTACTTTATAAGAATATGAAGTAGCCAACTATAGTAATTTTTTCTAAATTTGCTAAGTGAGTCTTGGCCTTCTATTCCTAACCACAGGCATGTTTTCAGATGACAATTTTGCAACTGCTGATATTCACATCTATTTTGAATGCCTCCTGGTAGATGCAGAAAATTGCAATGCTCTCCAAATCACTAAATACTCCAAATTAAATACTTAAATATACCTGGGTATTTTGACAGTGCAAATGAATAGCTGTCAGGCAAATATAAAGTAGAAAGGTTATGCCAATTGAGAGTGAATGATATTTTAAAATAAGGCTGTATATATTTAAAAAGTGAAGAGTGATAAAATATTTAACTCATTATAATATATAACATAACTAATTTTGTTACTTGAGAAAACAAGAAATTAAAAATCCTTGGAATGTGACTGTTTTACAAAGCAAGCGGCCAATGGTAAATTGACACAATTTAAGAATATTTTAAATATGTCCTGTATTGTTTAGAAATAGCACTTTACAATGATTTCTTCTAAAACAATCCAATTGCAATATAAACTTCATGACATCCATATATCTCTACTCAAAATTTCAAATGATTATCAACTTGGCTCTTAATTACATTCTTACAATGTAAGACTAATTGCAAAATATACACTTCAACTTTGTTATAAGCAATTAAGTAATTGTGACCTAGGTGTATGTAATTTGAATGTTTATATAAAGAAAATACATGATGGAAAAATTGTGGATGGGGCTTGTTATATTTTGAGCATATAATCCAGAACTAGAGCTCATTGGTTTATTTGCTCTGCTTATTTGCATGCACAAATACAAGTAGTGGCAAAAGCATTATGTAAATGAATTAAAAAAAAAAAACTCTGGCTGACCTATTATAAATTGTAGATGTCGGTACTGTGCAGTTGAGCAGCATTGCAAGAGAACAGTTCAGGACAGGCATATTTACAGATCCCTGGAAGAGCAATCGGATTAGAAGAACTACTTGGAATCCCTTGTCTTGAACAGCTTTGTTTCACAAAAAAAAACCCCGGTTTTTTAACAGCACATTCATTTTAAAGGCGTCTTTCATTTGAAAACATTTTCCTAGTTGTCCTGATTTTTGAACTTGCATTTGGTCAGATATTAAAATAAAAAAATTGACACCAAAGGAAAACGTGGTCATTTCTGAGAAAATGGAAACTCTGAGCTGGAAGTAATGGGTGAAAGTTTTCAAACGCACGAATAATTAATTGTGTTTTATGCAGCAACAAGAAGCAGTTCGAACCTCTGGAGAGCCCACCTGCGCTGCAGTGACAGAGTGGTGAATTGGCTGGGCAGTGGGAAACTCATTCTGTGAGACAGCCAGTCCTATTGCATCCCTTCACCATCAGAGGGAAGGAGCGCCATGTGTAATGGACATTGACTCATGGTGCATGGCAGAGCTATACTCTGATAAGATTTAATTTCGTTTTTGCTATGGTGATTCGTTTCACTTTGTGAATGAAGTAGAACTGATAGAAGTTTCATAAGCTCAGAAATCCTGCATGGAATGACTTTCCATTTTTCATCCTCATAATTTTCTCTGGAATAATTTTCGCGGTGCCACAGTGAAAGAAGGAATCTGCAGTACAATTCTAGTTTGAATCTGTCCCTCCTTCCCTACTCTTTCCCAAAAGCACGCATTGTTGGAAACATATTGTGAATTCACAGCCTCCCAGGAAGGGTTCCTATTCAAGACAAGCTGTGCAGGAGCCAGGAGAAAAATCAGCACTGACTGCCCTTTCTAAGCAGTCCCTTTTCCTTTCCCCCCTTTGTTGTATCTGTTCTGAATGGTACTACGCTGTGCACGTCTGCTGAAATCCTAATCAAAACTTGCTGTGCATGAAATTCACTTATAGAATATTAGGTGCCCAACTGGGTGTGCAACTAGATTCTTTGCCTGCACATCTCTGGAAAAAAGCCTGGGGTCTGAGGGAGATTGTGTTCAGTTTTGATGATTTCCATCAGTAAAAGGCTGTGTCTCTTAGAGTGGTGGATGATAGAAAACTACCCTCCTTCACCATGATTCCTTTATTGCCATGTGCTTCAGTTTCTGCCCAGCTGCTGCAGCTGACATGTAGACCAATAACTGCTGGGTGCCAGCCACAAGACTGCATTCAGGATTGGTTTCTAATAAGAACAGGAGTCTTTGTTCTCCATTCCTGCTGTGAGGCACCTGCAAAACATGACCAAAATTAAGGTGAAGCTGACTTTTCCCATTTTATTAGACTATGACCCACAGAGCTCCCTGGAGCATGATTTGAATGTTGAATTTTACCATCCAGACAAATCCTTCTCTTACATTTCAGATGCTTGTTCATTGAGTGTGTCGTGTTCTGTAATTGCTAGTTACTGCAGTGCAGCAGGGTCAGGTTGTACTCTTGGCATGTAGAACTTTTAATCTTTTACAATGCCCCTTAAAATCAATGCAGCACTCAAGGGAAGTAGAGGTGGGCACTGGAGATCCAGATAATTGCCTCTAACCAGTGTGCTTAAAACTTCTCAAGCCTTATTTCAGGGAAAGGTATGAAAGCACTGGCACCTCCATGGCTTCTTTTGTATTGGAAACTGCTTCAGAATTTTTAGTGTGCTTTCCTTGAGGTCCCCTGCACACCACAGTCACAGGTGTTACATCCCTTTTCACCAGTGCTCTCCTCAAACTGCAGCCTTTGGGACCAGAAGCACTGCTCCAGTGAACAGCACATGGAAATGATGGAGACAAGAAATACATTTTTAATTTTGATACTTATACTCTGCTTACAAAATGGCAGTAATTTGCAGAAATATCATAACCAAATGCATGTAAATTCTTCCCCGGTCCCCACAATCGTGAATGATGATTCAGACCTAGTAGTGTTGCTGTCTCTCCTCAGAGAAAGTCTTCAGGTTTCATAGGTTTTCTTTTGTCTCAAGGGTAATATTCTGCAGGCTGACAGTGGTGAAAGGACCTGCCTTTCCACCTGGAAAAATGACAGGAAGAGGGGGGAAAGGAACATTTATTTAAAAGAGATGCTAGATGGTAGAACAAAGAGATAGGGAGTGTGATGTGTGATTTCATGAAGCTATGTGCCCGTTTGGCCAAATTTAGAAATACATCCTCTGAGAGAAGGCAGGCTACAACCACCCCTCACCCACCAAGTTCGGGAAAAAAGAAACTTTTTCCTTGAAGGAAAGTGAAAGAAATAAAAACTATTTATTTAACAAACACATGGGAGAAGGATAATAATGCTAAATAATAAAATCTCTCACTGTGGAGAAAAACCTAGGAAAATGTTAGAGTCCTCCCTTTGGTCTCCCTCCTCCTTGGAGCTGGGACTTGGCCCAGGGCCAGGCCCTCTGTGCTTGGTGGAAAGTCCTCCTTATGTGTTTTGATATTGAAGCAGTCCAGCAGAAAAAAGGAAAAAATCTGAAATTCCAGGAAAAAACAAAATTTCAACTCTCAGTCTCTCTCCGGAAAAGAAAAGCAGCTGAAAACTGGCCGAAAGCTGGCTGGAAAAAACAAACTGCTTCCTCCTGCTCCCGCCGCTGCTGTTAGAAGCCAGAGGAGTCTGTATCTCTGCGTCCTCGAAACAAGAAAACAAAACTACAGAACTGCTTTGAAAAACTTTTGCTCAGTTTTTCCTCCCCCCTCTCAGGCTCAGTTTAAAGGCATAGAAAGGCACAAAATTAATTTCTGGGCATGGGCAGTGATATGGAATTCAACATAAAGTCACCCCAAGACAGGCTGTCTGGATCTGTTCAGAGGAAATGACTAAACATGCAAGGAAGGTGCTGTACCTTGAGAAGTGTTACAGAGCAGTGTGTGCTGGAGAGATGCTCTCACAGCAAATCTGACTTGATCTCTGTAAAGCATTCCTGGCAACTGGCACGTGCTCATCTGTGTCTGCCTGGGTCTGCCTTGGAGCATGCAGGCTGTGCTGTTGCTCTGAACAAATGGGAACAGGAGCAGAAGCGTTCAAACAATAAGATGGTGAAAATGCATATCCAACACTGTAAAAATATTGTCCTGGGGAATTATTACTGAGCACTTCTCAAAGCAGGGGCATAGTCTCAATTAAAAAATGCCTGTTGCAATAGAATTACTCAAGTCTAGTTCTTTACAAAGACAGATGATAAATCTGTGTGGAGGTTTGAACACATAAAAATCTATTGTAAGATATGTGTTTGACTGGCTTCCCTCCAACTAACACCACATTTCTAGAATTCACTTAAGATGATTGTTCTCTGCATGACTTTCTCTCTCAATGACATTCCTTTTTCATAACCTTTGCTATCTAAAAGTTATGTGCCCAGTTTAAACAAGTCATCAGTCCCTTAAGGTCCTTTTTAGGTTGGTAAAGTTATCATCCTCTACAGATGCCTTAATTCCACCTACTTTACAGAGGGGTCTTGGATGGTTAGTCTATAACAGGTGCCAGTTTTTGAGGTAATAAAACTGGAAGAGAATACTACTTTCACTTTGCTTAGGTATATGTACTCCTCTTATAGGGTTGTGAGTGTAGTGTGTGATGTGTTGGGTTTTGTTCTTTGTGATATAATCCCCTCTGGGACAGCCAGTTTATCTGCAAACATGAGATTTGGGGTGATAGTACTCGATAGTTGAGCAAAATAATGATCTTTCTCCAAAGGAAAGTGAACATTCCAGAAAAAGGAAAGGTTTTCACACATTAATACATTGCAGTTGTTCTCTGTGTTTTCTCGGTTCACCTGCCTGTTCACAGAATGGCAGGACAGTATGTCTGGGGTAGGAAGAGACCTCTGGAACTCATCCAGTCTGCCCATGAAGGGTTGAAAAAAGCAGATTGTCCAGTCTCTTGTCCAGCAGTGTTTTGAATATCTTCAGGCTTTATGAAGGAAATAAATACTCTTTTTGAGTATATATACATTACTGGAATGCCGTCTGAGCTGACAGAAACCAAATTGCTTCCACTGACCCTTTCAAATGGTGAAATTATGTTTTCATCCATTCTACCTTTGTGTTGGGTGGGACCTTCATTTAACATTGTATTCAGTGGCAGGGGCACACATAAAATGTTGTTAATTAATATATCAGGCACTGAGGAGATCTTTGCCTATTGGCTGCAGCTCCCTGCTGGGTTGTGTTTTGATTTTGGAATTAGTTCAGAGCTCATGTCATGAAAGATGTTAGAGCATCCAAACCAAAACTAAATTTTATTTAACAGCATTTATGATAACCCTTCAAAGCAGTGTGAAAAATTAAGAAATATATTTTATTTTTCCATGCCCTAGGGAAAGTAATTATGTTAATTGCATATTGTATATAACATCAGTTATAACTTATGAAAGACTGATTCACGTGTATGCCCACATTCTCACACAATGAAGTTTGATTTAATAATATCCATGCCACAAAACATAACTTGTACTAATTTGTTTTTTAAAATTATGTATTCAGCTTCAAAGTGAGGTTACTATTAAAGTAAGGTTACTAATACTACAGCACTGTAATAAAACCCTAACAAATATAAATGTATATCTTCCTTATTCATACAGATTAATTAGAAATCACTTTATCAGGCCTAAGATGTCTCAGGTAATCCATAAGGGCTACCATTTGGAGCTTTTATTTTGTTTAAACTAATACTTGCATTCAAATGTACATTGCTTTCATTTTGTTATGAAATATTGTCAGCAATTTAAAGGACTTTGTCAACCTTGTTGAAATCAGGTATGCTTTCTTCTAATAGAAGGCACACTGAAGCACCACATACTGCAGAGGGCAATGGAGTGGTATAGCTGGAGGGTTAGGCTTTTGAATCCAGCCCTAGAGCTGAAGAAGCAATCATATATTGGTTTTAGGGAGAAATTGTTTTGCATGTCTGCCTTCTGGAAGCTCCTCTTTTAACAGTCCATCTGATTTGAATGTACTGACTCATAACATCACAACCTAATTCAAAAAATCCCTGTCAAGTTGTAAAACATTGCAAATATAACTAGATATACAGAAGAAGCAGTACCCTCTCAGCATGACCCCTAAAGCAGATTTGATCATTTACACTGGTGCTATTTAATGAGTAGTGTGATATGAATTGAGATGCTGTTGCCATTTCCACATTAGGATTGCTGTTTGTTCCTTTCAAAATCTCTTCATTTGCTTGGAGGCTTATTTTGGCAATCCACAGAAACACTTGTTTAGTTAATGAAGCTCCCTGTGCTGCTGAGAGAGAGAGATACACAGTAAACAAAGTACCTTGTTTCATTTAGGTGGTAAGAGTAGGGTGAATTCACCTGAAGAGATGTCTTGCATCTTAAAGAAGGAGCCTTATAGTGCTTATCTAACTTTTACATGTCAAAAGTGAGCTGATATTAATCACAAACCCTAAAATATAAAATAGATAAGTAGATGAAATATTATGGTTCTTTCCTATTGATCATGATCACAGAACTTTTTTAAAACAGAAAAGATGCAAAGTTGTTTTCAAATTTTGTCTTCCAGCAGAGACAGTTTTCCATCAATTATAACAATTACAACTGAATTTAAACATGACAGCTAAAGTTGCATTTCCTCCCAAAATTGCTGTGTGGAGGAACACTCTAATCTGTGTATGGGCATCACAGCACATGACCAGCAAGGAGTTCATGAGACCCTCAGAGGGTTCTTCTGCTCTGTGATAAGGGTGATTGGGTCTTGGTCATTCTTGTCAGATGCTTGTTTAAGCAGTTCTCAAGGATCTCCAGTGCCAGAGCCTTAATAGCTTCTTCAGGTTGATTCTAGTGCTTCTAAACTACACTTAACATCAGAAAATTTTTGCTAGTATTTAATATAATCCTTCATTCTACTTCAAATCAATTTCTTCCACAATCCGCCACTGGCACGGTGAATTATTTTATTTCTCCTTTCAGCAGACCTTTATGTACTTAAACAAGTATGTTGTTTATATGTTGCAGGGCTCTTTGGTATGCTTTAATTTAAATGATCCTCCAACCTTTCTTTATAGATCATGATTTCCTGACTTCTTCATTGTTCTCCTAAGAATTCTGCTCAGCTGATCCACAACTTTTTTGAAGGACAATGCCTGAAACTAGAGAGAGCTGAGTCCTTACTAGTGTTGATCAGAGAGAAGGGATTACTTCAAGTGTTTTAATAATTTAATATATTCCAGTACAATGTCAACTTTTTTCCTAAAAAAAAGAAATGAAATGAAATGAAAAAGGAAAAATGTGAAGACTATGATGTTGATGAAGCTGAAACCATGGAAAAAGTAGTCTCAGTTTTCTGAGACCCTTTATTTTTGTAGTATCAGGAGCTATCTAGCAGCTAATGCAGATATTAATAGACAGATATATAAAAAAATGCAACCATGGAGTTTCCATTTCAGAAACAAGTTTAGAGTTTAGACAGTTGATATCTGTTCTTTGGTTGTGATTAGTTGACAATGGAGCCAAATACTTTGCTTTCTTTTCCCTTGTATAGCAGGCAAAACCTAAGCATTAGGAGTTCAAGCATTCCTGCGCTGTTCTGCTTGGTGTCTTGAACTGTGACTTGGGCTCCCTTCCCAGGTGGAAGTGTGCTGCTGCCATGCCTACTGCTGATGTTAGCTGCCAGGCAAGCTTGGCTTTAGTGGCTCAGTTATAATGCCAGTAAAAATTATCAGAGTCCAAATGAGATTAAGCACTTAAAAAGTATATAACTGGTTAATAAGAAATAAGTATCAACATGAGCTCAACACAATCCAGCAATGTGCACTTGTAGTTGGGAAAGCCAGCTGTATCCTGGGCTGCATCCAAAGCAGCATGGCCAGCAGGTTGAAGGAGGGGATTCTGCCCTGTCTTGGTTTGAAAGACAGCTGTCTGCTAAGGAAGGCAGGAGCCTCCCCTGGAATGGAAAATGTAATCCCCTTCCCTCTGAATTATTATAATTTTGGAAGTAAGGGGCTTTGAGGCAAAGATATGAGAAATAGGAACAGTTCTTTACTAGTATATATATAACAAGGCAATAATACAGAAACATTGGCTTAACCTGACAGAGTCAGGATACGACCTGACACCCTGCCGTGGTAGCAGTCTGATTAAGGGGTGGCTGCAGTTCTCTTTGAAGTGATAGATGTGGGACTGTTGAAGCTGTGATCCTGTAGAAGGGTCTGGTCTTCCTCTGAAGGTCCGGTGGTGGTTATGTAGCTCTTGTCCTCTGGGAATCCAGTAGGTAAGGGCTGAGTGTGGTGTTCCAAACCTCAGATTATATCCAGGTAGGAATGATTGGTTCCTGCCCCTGGGCAGAGCATCTCACAATGGGATGATGTAATTTTATGAGTCATGCAGTGAGGCCTTGATGGCCCATTTGGCGGAGATAGACTCCGGAGGGAGTTATCAGGGATGTGTCACGGAAGAGATAAAGAACACTGCCCCACCTGGTTTTAACAGATGGTGATAAAATACATACTTTTGGTTACATCTTACATTGTAACCTAAGACATGCCTCTCTACTCCTCTTTAGTGAGACCCCACTTGCAGTGCTGCTTCCAGTTCTGGGACCCCAACACAAGGAACCTTGTCTAGTTGAAGAGAGTCCAGAGGAGGGCCATGAAGATGATCAGAGGGCTGGAGCACCTCGCCATGAAGACAGGCTGAGAGAGTTGGGTCTGTTCAGTCTGAAGAAGAAACCACTCCAGGGAGACCTTATAGCAGCCTTCCAGTACCTGAAGAAGGCTAAAAGAAAGCTGGAGCGGGATTTTTTACATGGGCATGTAGTGATAGGACACTAAATGAGAAACTGAAAGAGCATAGGTTTAGGTTAGATATTAGGAAGAAATGCTTTACTGTGAAGATGATGAAGCTCTGGCACAGGTTGCCCAGAGAAGCTGGGGCTTCCTCATCCCTGGAAGTGTTCAAGACCAGATTGGATGGGGCACTGAGCAACCTTGTCTAGTGGAAGGTGTCCCTGCCTGTGCCAAGAGGCTGAACCTAGATGATCTTTAAGGTCCCTTCTGACCCAAACTATTCTATGATTCTATGATCAAGAGAGAAGCCCTTCAACCTTTGTTCTCGTGACCGTAATTTTGACCTTTGATGGATAAGGGAAGAATCAGTTGCAGTGTCCACCCTTTACACACCTTCACATGGTACACAGATCAGTTCCATCTGTCCCCACAAATGCCCTGGAGGCTGGAGCTGTGGTTGCATGTACTCCATGGCCAATGGAGTATGAATGTGGTGCTACTGCTTCTTCCTGGGCTCATGAGAGTGGACATAATGGCATGTCGTGTTCTCATTGATTAATGAAGCTTTCCAAGGCATGCTGCCTCTGTTGTGTGCGCTCCCCAACAGAAAACAAATTTGTCAAGTCCATTTTTGGAGTTTTTAAACCATTTTTTGAAGCATGGTTATGTCCATTGTAAATAAATAAATAAATAAATAAATAAATAAATAAATTTATTAATCTCATGCCATTCACCTCTGCATGTCCACATGCCATTTAGTTATCAGTGATTTGACAAAACTGAGCCCAAATCTGTATTTTTAATTGTGTGGGTACGTACAGATTATTCTATTCTATTCTATTCTATTATGGCTTGAATTTGTACTTTTAAATGGTGAGAATAATGTTTAAATGTTTACAAAAGTCTATCTTGTGTAGGAAATGAACTGTATCTTCAAAAACCTGTAGATAGCATGGAACTTTAGAACTGTTACCTGCATAAGCCACAAAATGAAATAAATGAGTAAGTTTCACTGCTGCTCACCATACTTGACATTTTTCCTGAGTTCTCTATCTGGTGACTAGCTTCTAAGGTGACTTCAATATAATTCAGAAACTACATTCTGCCCTTGAATATGATCTGAATTGGTCTTCATGACCTGTCACTGTAGATGCGGTTGTCAGGGCTCTTTTTGAAACTGATACTTAGGTTAATTCACTAACATTCAGCTTACCTTATGAAGAGAATACCTAAATTTAAAACTTGCTTTACATAGTGCCAGAAAGATACTGGAATTTTATTTAATTGAAATCAATTCATGTTGCAGTAATTATAATTCGATGTGTTCTCCTAAATTTATTTTCTTGAGCAAGATGAGAAGTTCTAAAACTAGATGTTATTTTCCTATTTAGATAAATTATTTAAAATTGCCTTGAATTTAATTTATGTTTGGAGCTCACTGCAACACATTCGTGTTCTAAGGCAACTTTTGTAAAACTTTGCTCTGATGATGTTCATTTAGTAGGGTTCCAGCTGGCAGCTGGACACTTTTGAACCCTCAGCAAAATTCAGCCTCAGTGGAACCTCAGTGGTAAAATATTGGAGTAGTGGAAGAGCAACACATCCTTTTCCAACTCATTAACAGAGTTCAGAAGGTTTCAATAGAGAGTTTCTGTCAGCAAGAAAGTCTGAAATTGCTGTAATGCTCATTTGCTGCAGGCTCTGTCTGTTGATGAAAAAACTATTTTTTATGCATAAAAAAGAAAAATCTAAGTAATCCATGAGGGCAAGCATACCCACTTAAGGCATATATCTTACACTTAGTGTAGGGATTGGAACTCTGCTGTGCCAGTGTGTTGTCTGCATTCCAGGGCTCTCTGTGGGTGTACACTATTGCTCACATGCAGTAGATTGAAGGAAGATTTCATCAGATCTGCTGTTTCTGAACTTACAACTGATGAGAATAAGCACTTATTTTTAATAATGAAACTTTTTATCATATGTCATTGATATGGTAAATACAATTCCAATTTACAGAGAGGTCTGAGTATACTTTCTCTTCAATAGAAATATATGAGAGAGCAAATTCAAGTCTTACATTCAGAGATGTCATTCTTGAATAAATCAAAAAAGATCTTAAAATGCATGATACTAAAATGCTTCTTTTTTCTTGCAGAAACAGGCAAAAATCCTAAAAACTACCACCAAGTTATCAACATTGAGTATAAAAAAATAGCAAGGAAAGCAAAGCTTTCTACACCAATGAAAGGCAAAGTTTTTCGCTAATATATACACAGATTCAGAAACCAGTCTAATTGCTGTTCCACCTCTTGATTCTCATTGTCAAGACCCTGGAGCAGTCAGTATTTAGTCTTAAGCAGAAACCTCAAGTCAGGGATCTCCCACAAGGTTTTGTTGGGCTCAGAATACATTGTGGTGCTAGAGGTGGAGGTTGGGAGGAGGTCAGGGGAATGGCAGGCCAGAGGGAAGCCTGTGCTGTCTGGGTGCCTTGAGTCTGTGCAGTGGCAGAGTCCCCTGAGGGCAGTGCAGACCTGGCGATGTTGATGTTTTCTGTATAACTGACCTCATTTTCCTTCTTCTGTCTGTGTACAGGCTGGGACTGCGGTGTCCCTCTGCTGGCATAGGGTGACTTCTTGCCTTCCAAGTTTATGCACTGAGGCAAGGGGAAGAACACAAAAATTCTTACCCTCAGGTCTTCTACTGTAACCTGGCTGAAAATGTGACTGTTCCTCCAGATAAATAGTGTTTCAAGGAGTAATTTTTTTTGTCTTTTTGTGTTTGTTTGTTTGTTTTTTGGGAGGGTGGGGGTTGGGTGTTGCTTGTTTTCCATTTATAATTTCTAAGGGATCTTAAATTACTTTTCAGTCAGGATTATCAGAGACATTTAAAATAGTAAAAACTTGTACTAATGCAACCTAAATAAATGAAATAATTCATGTTTCAGAATATCAACATCTAAAATTGTGCATTCTTGTTCAAGATATCCTTCTGTCTTTTTCCTGAAGGAAGATACTGAAGAAAAAACAGATCTCATTTCTTCTGTGAGCTGAAATGCTGGGGCTTTTTTCTAGTGTCTTCTTTTAGCTTTCAGGGATATGGTAGCTATGGCAAGTAATCTGCTCTTTTATCCTTCCATAGCCTCTGACTAACATATGTGTCCTGCAGTGATGTCTTCGGTTTTGCCATCACAGTTGCTGATGGCAGACAGAGTCAGCTTTTACAGCAGTACTGTATTAACATTTACCACAGATTAGCATAAACATAGATTATTAACAGCCTTTCCACTTGATAGGCCTTGAAGTGAAATGGAACCTTTTCTTTGACTGCTTCTACCACTTATTTCCTCGGAAATCCTAATACTGTGAGATAAAATTTAAGTCTGTTTTCGTGTGAAATATTGGACACTCTAGTTACAGCATAACAACCTGACCTCTTTTTTTCTTAACTGACACCAGAAAAATACTTATTGCTTTCTGCTGTAGGGCTGAACTCTGACAAAAGGCTCAAAGCAGCATGTGTAGGTATTGAAAAATTGAAAATGTGATGGAGGAAAAACTGGTTACACTGTGGTTGCATGCCCTCTAGCTGAGGAAATTGTCCTTTTCATCTCATGTTCACACCAGCCCCTTCGTCTGGAGATTTAAATTTGCAGCTTCTAGGATGGCTTAACTACCATGTTATCCTGTATCGTGTGTACAACACCTTCCACTGACTCTCTGCCATTTTACAGAGGCTAAATATTCTCTAAGAAAATAAAAAAAAAGAGTAAGTGCAACTTGGTCAGAGTACATTCCTGAGAAAAGGGAGACCTTGATTCCAAATTCTGCTCTGAATCAAAACATGGACTTCAGCCAAGATTTGTCACCTTCCAGGAAAGTGCTCAAGAAAGTGCATTAATAGTGAGTAATTTTCCTTCTCACTGGCTTAATGAATATTTAAATAGTCCGTGCAAGATGGAACAGAATCAGTGGGAGAGACTGTGAACAAACCTCTAGAATATCTTACAGTGTTGTAGCTAGGTCATTGTTGAGGAGACACGGCTTCAGATGCTGTCAGGAAACAAAAAAATTGCATCTGCCTTATACAGTTGTCTGTTTCTGTTTCCTTAGCTTTCTTTTTCTCCTCCCTCCCTCCCTCTCCTGCAACTGGTATCAAATAAAACATTTGGAATACAGGGAAACAAGTAACTTTGGATATCTTAAATATGCATTCTCTCACCACTTCTGCAGAGAAGCTTTATCTTAATCCACATGAAGGACAAAAAGGAAGCAGAGGGATAGCTGATGTGGTTTCCTAAAGGGTTATGTCAGTTTATGAGGCATTAGATTATACACAGAAAGGTGATTTTTTAACACTAGGACATGGCAGTTGAGCTCATTTTTCCTAAAGGGTATGCAAAGATGAAGCAGATTGGGCTTTCTGGGCAGTTTAAGCTGATATAAGTCTGCACTGAGGCTGAACAGTCTCATCCTCTTCTAGCCTTGGCATGGTGTCATCCTGTCAAGGATGACATTAGTCATCCCACAAATGTAGTTTGAATATGACTGACTCACTAGTCTGAGAGAAAAACAGGGGTTTTTTTCTTTTCTTCTTCCTTTTTTTTTTCTCTGTGCTACTTCCATGTTGGTTCACCAGTCTTGTCCACTTGATGGTTGTCTAATTCCTAGAGCCTTTTGGCAGATTTGCAGTCTTAGATTTCCTCCAGTCAGACATACAGCTAGAAGGTGAGAGATAAAAGAAAAAAGTAATTTTTAAGAAATGAATGGATGCCAAGAATGGACAATTGGTGCCGGTAGAACTGCTCTAAAAGGCAGAGACCTCCACACATTCATCTGTGAAAGTCTTTAAAAAAGGCAGTACATCCCCTTTTTGTGTTGGAACCGTGTGACTTGACGTATTTGTATAAACCTTAAGTCAGACTGAAATTAGACATCATTACCCTTTCCTAGCCAGAATTCTTGAATTTGTTTAACAGCAGCTGTTTACCCAAGTAAAGCAGATCCCTAGGATAAACTGACCAAAAGTAAGTTTGCCTTTCACATCCCTATTCACCATAATGAGTCATTCAGACTTTCTCTTCCTAACAGGTAGGTCCTGAAGAGACGGCTTTTAAACAGTTAAACTTTTTAACTTTGCATAATTAGTGATTCACTGCAATGCTTCTACTAGGATTCATGTCTTTTGTAGCTGATGCATCTTTAGGAAGATATATGTAATGTTTCAGTGTCTGTTCACACAATTTTATAGCTAAATCAATAATGAACAGTGTTAGATGTACAATATTGCTATATCTTAAATTATTCAATTGTATTATTTTTCACATTCATCTAGTACTTCTTGTACTCAAACTTTAACATCTATACCTAAACAATAGCAACTGTTGCTATGGTATTGTTCTTGCTTATAGAAGGACATTGTCAACCATAAACTATATTTCTAACCTTCCCAGCTATTAAAGGAGGTAACACCTCCTTTTTTTCTGCTGCAATTGTATTATGGCTCATGATGGATATTGTTAATTTGATTTTCAGGGCTAGAGTGGTTCCAGAACTGATTAATCCATTTGCATAAAAATTCAGTCTTGTGCCTATCATGGATGGGCTGTGTTCATTATTAAAATAATGAATTCTGGAGGAATTAGTCAGTGTTAAAGAATATCTTCCTATACTCTTTCTGCCATGCTTATTTGTTATTTGTATTGTGATGGCAGGCACAGCAAGCTGGATGTTGGCTACACATTCAGGATGAGTCTGTCTGTAAAACAACAGGACTCACAACTAGATTCCTACCTCTGCTGATTCTCTACCACCACAGAGAATTTCCAATATTTGGACAGTCATATTGGATTTGATGTTTTGGTTTAAAATAGCTAGCAAACAAAATGCTCTTTGAAACAGAATAAACATATTCCAAAAATGTTAACCTTAAGAAAAAAAAAATGTTCCCAGATTTTACTAGGTTTTATTGTGTTCTTCTCGAAGACTTTATTTTGCAGAAAAAATTGAAAGGATAAGAATGAAATCTTTGACTTAGACAATTTTTTGTTTTCCTTATATGTGTCCTTTTTCAGTGCATTCAATAACAAAATAGATGATCATCTAAAACATCAAAATGCCTCCATATTTTTAGGCTTCATATGGCAGAACATAAGGTGTGGACAGAAATGGGAAAAATCCTGAACAGAAGGAATTTACTAGTTACTAAAGCTTGTGACCAGACTGAACTGTTAGGCATACGAGCATATATCTGGAGTTATGCTCTCAAGAGCAATCAGATTACTCCAGACTTATGCTTGGCTACCTGAGATCAGCATCTGGTCAAGTATTTTTTCTGTAAGTACATCATTGTAATTAGTACTGTCAGCAAAAAATATTGAAAATGTCAGCCTGTACAGGTTTTGATAAATACCTTGAACAAGTGTAAGTCTTTTTATCACGTGTTCTTTAGTTTGAATTAAAAGGGACAGAGCTGCAGGTCAGATGCAGTCTGCCTTTAATTTCTTTCAAGCTGTATCATAAACACTGAAACATATATTCGAAATAATGTCTAATGTTGATAGAGCCTTTCACCCTCCCTTTACCATCAAGATATTTTCTATTGCCTGTACATAAAAGGTGGAACAGCAATTGAATGAAGATTGATATACAGAGAGATGCACTTTTTCTATAGGTAACCACTGTGTATGAATAGTGTTTACTGGACCAGTCTAACAGTATGTCTGCAGCATCATGTCTGAAATGATTGCTTAAATTCATAAAATTATCCTTAATACATAAAAATTAATTCTTTAAGCAATTTAAAACACAGCAATTTCTTAGCTGTATTTCCAGGTAAACTCTACATGATCAGTTGTATTACACCCATATAAAGAAAATCCCTGCTGGATTTTCATACCAACTGACTCATATTTGGACAGAGCTTTTGTGTCCTCGAGCTGACAAATGTTTCCTTGGTCTCTTTATGCTCTTTTTTTTTTTACATTAGAATTTGCTTTCAGTTTTAGGAATTAATCAAAATCTTGCTGTAATTTTCTTGCTAACATGAACATTATGTTCCTTAAAATCTTAGCTCTGTCAAAGGCATTGCATTTCTTCTTTTAGGCTAGCCTTCATTTATTTTTTCACTATTGAAACTTGATTTTCCTAATAGCACACCTTTCTTGCAGCTTTTTCAGTCTTAATAACAAACAATGACTTTCCAATCAACCATGATAATTTTGTTTCTGTTTCTTAATACACAAATGGGGGAAAATCTCCTCTTTTCTACACTTCCTCATCTAGAAATACAAAGATTTTAAAAATAATTCTTATATAGGAAATATTCCCAAATTATAGAAATTTCCTTGGGGAAACTGATGATTCATAACAAATTCAGGTAAAAATATCAGATTGCAAAATTTCTAGTACATGCTGTATGCTTTTTGCATCTCTCAAAAAGGGACAGTTCATGGCCCTTGAAGGTCTGATTCAGGTGACTGATCATAAAGTGGATTTTTAAAAGGTAAATTACCAGCTTAGGAACCTTGGGAATCTTCTCAGGAAAAATTACCTTCTTGAGGACTGCTGAAGAAATACTGCTGAAGAAATCATGGGATGATGCAGAAGGAAAAAGGCCTCACTTTATATATGTACCAGAATAAAATTTAAGTAAAGGCAATGTCTTGGAGTGACTTTATGATGTGTATCCCATATCACTGCCCTATGCCCAGAAATTAATTTTTGTGCCTTTCTATGCCTTTAAACTAAGCCTGAGAGGGGAAAGGAAAAACTGAGCAAAACTTTTTCAAAGCAGTTTGCAGCTTGTTCAAGGTCACACAGAGATAGAGACTTTTTTTCCAGCTGCGGCAGGGGAGCGAGGAAGCACCTGGCTTGCTGCTGCCCGGTCAGCTTTTGGCCAGTTTCAGCTTCTTTTTCTCCGAAGGGAGACTGAGAGTTGAACTTTTTTTCCTTCCCTGGAATTTCAGATTTTTTTCCCTTTTCTGCTGGACTGCTTCAACCTCAGAGCACATCAGGAGGACTTTCCACCGAGCACAGAGGGCCTGGCCCTGGGCCAAGCCCCAGCTCTGAGGAGACCAAAGGGAGGACTCTGACACTTTCCCAGGTTTTTCCTCCATAGTGAAAGATTTTATTATTTAGCATTATTTTCCTTTTCCCATGTGTTTGTTAAATAAATAGTTTTTATCTCCTTCACTTTCCTTCGAGGAAAATTTATTCTTTCCCAAACTTGGTTGGGGAGGGGTGGTGACCTGCCTTCTCTCAGAGGATATATTTCTAAATTTGGCCAAACCGGGACAGGCTAAAATGGTGATTGATATCTAAAACAAAAGAGTAGGTAAAAAGGAAAGTTATTAAGAAAGTGTCCTGATGTTTGTCTTTGGGAAGGGTCCTGGAGACAGCAATGAGAGTATCTTCAGTGGAGCAGAAATACTGGAAGCGAAGCTGGAAGGTAACTGGGTGCAGAAGAGGAAGCTTTTGCATTTGTTGTAGGCAGTACATCACATGATTTAGAGACTGGGGGGATATCCAAACTGGAATCAGTGTTTGAGAAAGGAGTCAGAAAGGAGTATAGGAACTTGGCAATTTTCCAAAACAGGAAAAGGAAATGTAGGACAGTGAGAGGCTGAGAATGGTGATGAAGGGCAATAGAAGGACAGAAGTCAAACTGATGACTGGGGCAGAAGGGAGGGTTAAATATCTAGTAGAGAGTTAAAAACTACTTATAACTGCAGAAACCTGCCAGGACACGTCTGAAACATATGGTGTTCCCAACTAGTCAAGTTTACGGAGCAGTTCCTCAGGTTTGGCAGTTTACACTAAGAGGATCAGCTCTGAGGTTTATTGTTATCATCATGACAGAGAGAGGCAGTGTTTCTTTTAAAGATACAATCACCAAGGAATTAATTAGCTTTGACAGAAGCCAGTTTGACAGTGGCACTCAAGTGAATATGATAGTCAAAAGGGAAACAATGACAACAGACAAAGCAAGATTATTCCTTTTGCAAAACATTAGATAAACATGTTCATTGGCTCATATGATGAATCAGAAAGTCTTCAAACTCTTGGATGTAAAAGCTGAGCATATTATACTTCATTGCCATGCTGTGCAAAACCCAAATTTTTTAGCAGTCTGTTCACAAGAAGATGAATTAATGATTGGCAGAGAAACAAGGAACACAGAAAAATGATTCAGATGATTAAAGGACCAAAGTAATTTGACTCTGGTGAGGCAAACAAGTTAAAATTTGAAGGGGAAAAGGAGGATAAGAAATAAGGATGAACTCAAACATTAACTTGGCACAAAACTAGCAAAACATGTTCTTTTTTTCCCAGTTCTTTTCTTCAACTTGTAACTCAATCAAGGGAGACTTCAAAGTTTATTTAATTTACTTTGTCTAAGACAAATCAAGAATATTATATAAGTAAAACCTTTTTAATGTGGGATCATTTTATCTACAAATGATTGTTTCTATACACATGATGACTGAAATTGAGTGTGCATGCAGTGAATGTGAAAGTGCAATTGAAATTTCTTATATATGTAATAATTGCACATTAAAAAGTCAGTCTCAAGGAATCTCAAGAAGAAATAACAGTTGATCATAGTGCAAAACAGATTCCTATCAAAGTTAGCGTTTGGTAAGGGGACTGCAAATGGCATTGCAGTCAAAAATCTGTATGATTACCTTGAGCTCTGTTTTCAGATAGGTCGTAATTCACCTAGGAAAGAGATACATAGTAGATTTTCAAATATGAGCTGATATGAAGCCCACTGTAGATGCATCTCCCTTTCAGCAACATTGTGTCTTGCACAATTCATGCTTTCAAATTTCTCATTCTGAAGAACACTGGAGGGTTTTGTCCTGCCATCCTTTAGTTCCATCTTAATGCCTGCCATGGGCAAGTGGCACTGTAGAGTCATTGATATTTCTTGTATTTCTGTTGAGAGAGCTGTTTTGCTATCATTACTTCCCTACACCATTAGTTTGTACCTTAGAAAAATGCACCATTCTGCTTTCATTTCTGTGTTATCAAGAGATTTCTAGGCAAACCAAATACTTTCTAGTTTTAAACTCTGTGCCTTGTAATGGACTTATTCTATTAACTGAATGTCTCAGTTGCAGTATGTTGGGGAGGGCTGCACCCATGACTTATGGGTCACTGTTGTCTTAGGGCCTAAGTCTTGAAAGAAACATGTTAGTTTTGTTTTGTACAAAAGATGAGCTGCCTCTGACAGCATCCATGGGTCACCAGTGCAATCTTGGTGAGTCTGATCCCTCCCATCAGGTGAGTTGTGGCAACACAGAAAACAAAAGTGTCCCAGAGGAAGCCAGTAACCAAGTACCTAATAACCCAAGTAGCAGGGGGTGATATTCTGGGGAAAGACGTTCAGAATGGACCAAAATGACTCCATAATAAAACTGGTCATCTTCTATACAGCATGATCAAAGTACTCGCAGCAGGTGGTGCTGGAGGGTGACTTGGTTCTCACGAGGATAGCAGAGCAAATAATACATACAAAGAGGCAGTTACATTGGTCTCAGCTGTAAATTTAACAGTGGCTATGAAACCTGGATTTGTTTCTGATAGGTATTTCTGTACCCAGAAATGTTAATGCTTCTTGTACATTCTCCCTTAGTTGTCATTACTAGCAAACTATATCTTTTTTTGGTTAGGAAAAAATAAATCTCTTCCTAAAAGTGTGTTGACTTGCACCCTGTGTTACAGAGGATTTTTGAAAGATTTCTCTATAACATAATGCAGAACAATTTGAATGTGAATCTGATTTTTTCCAAATTTGGGAGTATTTGGATCTCAGTTCTGCATAACTACTTAGCGAAAGACGGAATGACAGAAAGTTACTAAAATGAGACTGGCTTTTTTTTCCTTAAGCTGTCACAGATCAAATTACAAGTTATGAGTGGGAAGGATGGGAAAGGGAAAAGAAAAACAGAATTATGATATTAGACCTTTGAAGAAAGTGGAGTGTTTCTGACACAGAAAGTGGAGGAAGTTTAGAGAAAAGTTAATGAAAAAAAAAGATTATTGGGTGATAGTTTCTCTCTCAGTATGTGCTTCAGTTGATCAAAAAAAATGGCTTGCAGATAGAGGCTGTTAAGAAAATCAGTAATAGTGACCATAAAAAATTGATTTCTCAGATATAAAGAGTGGCTTATGTCCAAAAATCAAATTGAATATTAAATTATAGAAAGCAGTAATATAACAAGATAATTGCCAGTATGTTCAGATGAGATAACAGATAACAGAAAATTATTCGTTTAGAAAATGACAATAGTATATTGAAAAACACTTTTAAAAGTCACTGTTTTTATTGTCTACAGGGAATAAAACCATCTTTTAAGAAAATTGCTAGATTTTCTGGCATAAGAATTTAATAATGGCTGGATAAAAAAGACCTTGCATAAAGACTTATTTAAATTCCTACTGCATAGATTTCTTTCAAGGTGACTTAAATTACCAGCATTTAGTGGGTTTATAATTTTTTGCTTTACAATACCTGGAAGCAGATACACATGAGACAACAGGAACACTTTGGGATGGAGCGCAGGATGGGATTGAGCCCAGACCCGGTGAAGACATGGTGAATGTCATGACTACAGCAGGCTGAAGCCATGTGGCTGGGATGAACCATCTCCTGACATGGACCAACACATCTGAAGAGAGTGGCGTTGCCCCATCTTGCTGTAGCCACAATATTCGTCTCTTTTTCTTTTGCCTCCGAGCAGTTGCACCATGTCCTGGGTTGCAGTGTATTCTATTACCATCCCCATCAGCCGCTGAAATCAGGTGGGGCAGTGTTTCCTTGCCTCCTCCCCCCAGACTATCTTTCTGTTAATGGCCCATCATTATCCTGCCACATGACTCAGAGATAACTCCCTCTGGACTATCTTCTGTTAATGAGCCCAATCAACACTTGGCCTCATGGCTCATTACCCCATTGTGAGATGCTCCACCCAGAGGGAGGAACCAAGCATCCCATCGTGGATATAATCTGAGACTCTGAACACCAGAGACAACACTTTCCACTGAATTTCCAGAGGACAGGAGCTACACAGCCACCACTGGACCTTCTGAGGAAGAGCAGACCCTTTTTTTTCTACAGGATCACCACTTCAGAGGACTGCAGCCACCATTCTACCAGACTGCTACCACCACCGTGCCTAGCAGGGACTCAAGTTGTATCTTGACTCTGTCAGTTTGAACCAGTGTTTTCTTTTAGTTTTTTTTTCCTTTTCTTTAATTTCCCCATTAAATTGTTATTCTGACTTGGTGGCTCCCACTGGTTTGTCTTCAAACTAGTACACACCACCAGGATGGTGCAGGGGCTACAGCTAGAGACTAGAGAATAGGGTTGATAAAGGAGCCCCGAAAGAGGCCCTATCATGTCCTTATGCTGTAAATCAGCCTCTGACACCATGGCTGGGTGAGATTCAGGTACCTCAAACTCAACATCTACTTGGATGCTCCATATCTAAGCTCCTTTTCTAATCAGTGAGGATCCAGCCAACATCTAGGGGTGTATCTGCCCAGCCTTCATTAGCTGCACTGAGGTTTTGCTGTATGGACATTAGTCTGAACACAGGGTCTTCTAAGGCTGTTTTGGATGGTTTGTGTCACCCTCCCTCAGTGTGTTGGCTTGTTCAAGTGAGTTTAAGGCATGTAAGCGAGGGACATTTATAGCACAAGGTACTATTTTTAAAGGCGTAAAGCAGTTATTCGTTGAATGTGCGCAATAGATAGTCAGGACTAATGAGTTCCTAGGGTAGGCATTACTATGCTTTTCATCTCCACTAAGCTGACAGTGAGTTTTTGAAATCGTAAGTAGAGAAGGGAGAAATCGTAAGTCAGGAAGGGAAGAGTGGGCCTCTGGTGTTCACTGAATGCCTTGATCCTTGTTGCTTCTGAGTTGTCATCTTCTGACTCCCAGCTGTTTCACTAAAGATATGTTTCCTGATCACAGTTTTTTCCCTTGAGTTGTGGTCTGTGCACATTCTCACAGCTCTTCCTTATAACTTAGCAATATCTTCAGAAGTCTGAGCTGTTGTTATGCAGTGGGGCTGTGTCAAAACTAGACCTGAGGAGCAGGTAGACAGACAGCTGAGAAGATAGGTGGGAGGAAGGAAACACCTACATGATCCAGGAGAAAAGGCAGGCAGACACTGCATTCCTATGGGAATTGCACACTCTGGAGTATAAGTCGATGGCCAGGCAGAAGACTGGAACTGATTTTAGGTGTCAGGCAACTGAATTGAGTCCTACACAAGGTAGATGTAAATGCCTAGTGCACCTGCAGACACCTACATGTGGATGCTTAAATGTAGGGATATGAATCTTGAAAGGAATCTTGCCCTAGATGTCTGTGGTGCTGTATTCTGCCCCCTTCCCCTGTCCTAGCCTTGGCTACTCCCTTGGGCTCTCCCTATTGTTTCCGTTATCCCAACTCTGGCCATGTACCACCCCTGTGATCTGAGAAAACCCCCCTGCTCCCTGACCACCAGGTCTCTCTGCCTCAGGGGACCAGCTGGGCAAGATGTAACAAAAAAATTCCTCTGAGGCCACCATGAGGGTCCCTCCTCTGCCTCCTTTACTATCACCGTGTTGCAGAGCCCAGCTAGCCGGAGCAAGAGTGGGTGGCCGTCCAAAAAGGACTGCGGGAGGGCAGAATGGCTGCTCTGTCCTAAGCAGCCTTGCTGAGCTCTCTGGGAAGGTTGAGGCGTGCTAAACCAAACCAAGCACTGCAACAGATGTCTAGCTGGGGACGGCCACCCAGAGGCTCAATAGCATAAATTGGGTAAGATGTATTTAGGCTATGGAGACTAAGAGTAGGATTTTCTGTAAAGAGCCTATCCTCCAAAACCATTAGCTCAATCCAAATGTACCACTTCTTGTCTGTTGCATTTAGACACTGTTATACTTATGTATGTCAGACTCTGCCTATTTCATTTATTCTGGAGATGCTGGCTATTCATTTATCAAACTAGCATTTCCACAGGCTTTCTAGGATAATGGGGAGTCATTCCAATTTAGGCAGTGTAAGATGATTTGCCTTCTCTTTTTGACTCTAGCAGCTGCTGTCTTCCATAGCTCTGGCTTTGGGGTTGTTACTAGTCAAACTATATTTTCTTCTTTATTTTGAAAAGATGTCTTCTTAGTATAAGACTACCACTTCTGATGCTTGCAGCTGCCAGTAAAGATCCATTCCCAGTAAAATTCTGGTTGCAATGGATGTAGACAAAGTATGCAAGAGGGACAAGATAGATGTGTCAATTGTGTTTTGATGCCAAATACAAAAAAGTGGGTTTTGGGGCAGAAAACTAGAGGGGTGCTGTAGGTACCTACAACTGTGAATAGAAGAATATTCACAGGGAACACCTTGCACTTAAGCATTAAGGCTCAATGCATATTTGTACTGATTTGGGAGGAAACCAATAACCAGTACATATTGAACTTGACTAATTTTAATCTAATTTATTGTATAAGGGATTGCTTATTTTTAAATAAATCGTAAATTTAAGGGTAACTCTCTATGTTTGAAAACTTGAGGACTTCAAGTGAGCCTTTTAATTGTTTTGTGTAGATTGCATGGATACTTAAAACACCCTAACACAGCTACATTTCTTGCAACTGAATGGAAAACAGTAAGTACTGAAACAAAATGGCAGGGTTTCTTATGCTTAAAAGTATGTGAAAAACAATTCAGAGCCCTGGCATTAGTTCCACTGACTGCTAACAAGAAGTAAATGGAATTTTACACTGTCAGATAAGGTACAATGTGAAAAAATGTAATACTAACTAAGCTGAGACTATTTACAAATTGCTCGGGAACTGGTGCAGGAACCAGCTGCCTGAAAATCTCTTGCTGGTTTTGTTCTTTTCCAGTCTTTGCTTTCATCTGCACAGGGAACAAAGGTGCAGGGGCTGTTTGTCTGTAAATGATGCTTTTATTGAATCAGGTGTGCTCATGCTTATACTTAATCAAGCAGAGAGATGTGCCCAAAGTCTAGAGTCCACGTGGGGGTTTCAGGGGTTTGGTGTCAGTCTGAGCAGGTGCTTCATTACTTTTTGGTGTTGCTTGCTTGGCATTGTCTGTGACTTGGTTTCTTTCTCCTCCCTGCAGCACTGTCTGTGCACTCAGGTTCCAGGGCGTGGAGCTTGTCCTTCAAGATATTTGTTTGTAAAATATGCTTCCTCCCACACTTGTCATACATGGTAGAACACTATTTACAGTATTTCACCTTCCCCTATTTGTGAGCCTGATTTTATTGGAGGGGTAATGAACAATGAGCAAGGAAATAGCTTCTCAAAACAAAGGAAGTATTTGGAGGTTTTCTGTCTCTTTAGTTTCCAGGAAGTAAAAAAATTTTGATTGGAGGTACAGTATGGGGTTGTATAATTTTCATAAAATACCTTTATCTTGTTGCAAGGGAGGTTGTTTATTTTTACTTTGTGTTGACCCACCAGAAACACTGATATTTCAGAGGCATCTGAAAAGAAAGCATGGCATTCCAAGCCAGTGTGTAGTCTTTTCTGGATGTATGCAAAGAAGACTTTTAAAGAAGCTAGCACTGAAAGTCAGAAAAAAGAGGCTGTGTCTTATCATAAAGGTGAAACAGAAGCTGGCTGTCCCTGACAACCTATGGAGAAAAATGCTTCCATATGGCTGATTTGGAAGCTTCACTTTACAGAAGAGTAGCTAAAATTCAGAAAGATGGTGGTAGATGGTGGCAAAAGTTCAGCTTGACAGCTAAGTTGCAGACCTGCAACCTTAGTCTCCCCTGTCTGTCTGCCCTGAAGCGCAAGACCCACTGAAATGAAAGACAAGGACATTGTCACCTTTTCCCCATTGCTGGAATAGACAATTGTCTGATACAGGAGCCATGAAACATTGAACTGAAGGCCACTCTTAAAGAAATGAAAGAAATAGTATGAAACCCTGTCACAGATCTATATCCCCAGATGCCCCATCCTCCTCTCATATCCATTTCCCCATCCCTGTGACATTATCCAGGAAGAAAGGCATTAACAGACATGGAACTGATTTCTGATGACTTACAATTCTTATGAGTGTTATTTACAGAAGAAATTGTTTGACTTGTAGCGGACACACAATTCTAGTTTAATGTTGAAGGACAAAACATGAAAGGGAGGCCTTTAAGACTGGGGAATTTTTTTTTTATTAAGAAAAACCCTTTGATTTTTCTTTGTAACAAGTTCTATGCATTGTGGCCATTTGTGACCAGGTCAAAGGAAAATGATTTATTCTGTGGGAGAAAGAATAGCATAAAAAGTATGTCACGGGTGGATGACACTTGTGATGAACTGACCTTAAACTCCATTCCCTACCTCCCTGCACTGCTGGGAATGTTGAGGTGGAGCTGGGAAGGAGGGAGGGGTGGGGGGAAGGTGTTTATAGGATTTATTGTACTTCTTATTATCCTGTTCTGATTTTTCCATTAATAAATTCAATTAATATCCTCAATTCCTGTCTCTTTTGCCTGTGACAATATTTGGTGAGTGATCTCTCCTGGTCCTTGTCTCAGCTCACAAATCCTTTGTTATATTTTTCGCCCCTGTCCAGTTGTAGAGGGGAGTGATAGAACAGCTTTGGTGTGTGCCTGGCATCCAGCCAGGGTCAAAACACCAAAACACCTGTTCATTCATGCAAACGTTCATTTTGCTTTTCATTTTTAAGGCTTAGCCATGGAGATTTGAAGGCTAAGTCTGCACAGTCCAGATATAGTCCAAGGCTTTTTATTACATTAGAGAGAAAGCCAAGGGACAGTTGCAATTCAGCTTTATTTTCCTCTGAGAGTAGAAGTAATGCAGTTACTACTTTTTTATTCTATAAAATTTGTGAAAAAGTGAGTCTGTTTTGTCTTTCTGAACTTGTGCTTGTCCTCAAGGTAAAGGACTGCAGACTTTTTCAAAGTCTATCTCCTTTAAGCATGCAAACCCCATGCAACTGGTGTAAAAAAAAAAAACAAACAAAACAAACCCCACAAAACAAACCAAACAAGACTTTTAAAGACTTTTTCTTCAATAGTACTCCTTTTGAGGAGTAGTTTTGTTTATGTACCTTTTGACTTAAGACTTCCAGCTTTTCCAGCTTTTCACCACAGCCAAAATAGTGAGAAAGGTACTTAAAAAGTCTAATAAAAGCAAAAGTTGAATTTCTTTTGAAATTCCTTATTTAATCAGCTGAGTACCAAGGCAATAAATGCAATGAGTTTACAGAAGAACTGATTATTCTGATATCAGTGGCCTCTTCTTTTTTCCAGGAGGTACAGTATGTACATTTGAGGGAGAACTGTGAATGGAAGTGGTTGGGATTATGTATTTGTACCAGGGATCTGAAAGATGACATGAGGTGACAGCAGGGAAGAGAAGAAAGTGCACTGGAAAATACCTCTACTTTAGTCAGCACAAGGTCCTAGATTTAGATGTTCTGTGGATGGATTAGTTCATTGTAACACACTAAGTAGATCACTGATATTAGAAGAATAGGGTGTTGTGTTGGTTATCTTTCCCCCTTCTTTCTGCCACTGGCCAGCACAGGCCCCTCAAATGCAGATTTATTGCCATTGCATGAAAACAACCCATACAGGTTGTGATTGCCTGTACATTTCCATTTCCAGCCTACCAGAAGAAAACACTTGGAAGGGTTAAGTTGAGCTGCTGCCACATGCCTGATGTTGATGTTACTCACATGACTTTCCAATACATTTTTAGCCTTGTTAAAATTTATGTTTTCAGTACTATTAACTGACAATGGATTTCACAATGTGATTGTATATTGTATGCAAAATTATTTTTGTATAGAATTTCTCTTTCCTATCCACCTTTTCTTTTCTATGACTAACTGATATTCTTGCAATCTAAACAGGGCAAATAGAAATTTCTGATATATCTTCTCTGTAGAAATAATAGCTTTGCATATTTTGTCATGTTCATTTCTGTTCTCAATAGTTAAAAGACTTAAAATTTTCATTTAAATATTCAGTCATGTACTCATTTTAGTTTGCATTGATGTTCATGGAAAACTCACTTCTGCTTCATTAACCATGAGACTAGGTGATGGCAGTCCAACTGAGGGTGAAACACTGCCTGCTATTATTGTATTAGAACAATTTTGGAATTATTTTTTATCCCATTCTTCAGTAATCTTGTTAAATATTTCCTTTGCTGCCAATTACTGCTGTACACTGGGTGAAAATCTTAATTCACTAGAGTGCAATGACATACATGTCTACTTCCTGACCTGCAATCATTACTTTAAACCCTAAATGTGGTTAAAATATTTCATTGTTTTTCCTCTAATGTTTGTTTTTACTGGTATGGAAGTTCATTTGTCATTATGATTCCCTGCAGTTTTTCATGCCTTTTGAAGGCTTTTCATTTTGCTTTCTGATTCTAACTGAACTATTCTATCTCGTTACAAACTCAGCTTCCTTGATATTTCCTCTTGCCACATTCTAAATCACTTGCATGTGATATCAAATATCAAACCTGGTACAAAAGGTAAAGATACATCGTCACAAAGTTATAATGAAGGAGTTAATATAATGCTGTTGAATGCTCTGATTTCATTAGCAGTTCCTACCTAGTCATCAATTGATGATTTTTTTTTTTTTTGCCTTTTATCTCAAGACTACATAGTCTTTCTAGTAGCATTCTGTGGATTACCTGTCAAGGTTTATCAGAACAAAAAAAGCTTTAAAGAACTTAGTGACACTAACGAGGTGGCAACACATCAATAATTTTGGTTTAGGTCTCCTTCTCCATTAGTTAGTACAATCAGAAGAAAAGGAAAAGAGAACTTTTTTGATAAAGAATTTTATATATCAATAAAACATGACACAAGTCAGTAAGTACTGTAAACAAATGAGTTGTTTTGATGGGTTTGTAAATGCACATTTAAAAATAAATGTGTGTATTGACCTCGCATATCACTGCATATCTGTATATTCTTGCAAGTATAATTTTGGATTTGAAAATATGCCTATACCAGAAGTATCTTCATGAAATCCATGACTTAGAGTTGCACCTGCATTTATACTATATAAGGAAAAATAAATAGGTCAGCCAAACTTGTTTAGTCTGATTTCAAATGCTTCTGTCACTCTGTAGTGGTTTGGTCCAAAATACTCATTACTGTTTATCTTCTGTGAGTTAAGAATTAGGAGAAATGCAAAGCAGGCACCAAACTTGAAAGAATATAAAGAAGTTTATTAACAGACCTAAAAGAAGAGAAAAAAAAAAAAATCATACCACACCTTCAGAACACTTCTCCTTCCCCCCCACCTTTCTCCCTTCTCCCACTGACAATGTAAAAAGACAACCCTTGAGATGTTCAGTCTGTTTACCACTTCCAAATAACTTTGTTCAGTCCATTTAGGAAGAGGAGTCTCTCTTGCCCATGCTCTGAAAGCATCACAACGAGACAGCCGCCCGGGTTGGTTCTCTGCTCGCATGTGAGTCCCTTCCCCCGACTTGCAGCTTTTCCCACAACTGCTTTCAAGGGTCCACTCTTGAAGTTTTTGGGGTACAATTTTAAGGTTGAGCCGTTCAGAAACAAAAGTTCTCTTCACCCATCTCTGGGAGCATTTCATCTCTAAGAACAGAGGCCCTTCTCCTTCCCTGGGAGCAAAGGATGCTCCTCATCTTCGTCTCTAGGACTATCTCTGGGAGCATCTCTAGGAACTGAGGTTTTCTCCTTTCCCATTTGGAGCAAAAGTCCTCATCACTTCCATCTCTCCCTGTTAAAACTTATGAAATTACAGCTGCGTTAGCATCTGCCTATTGCAGCACAGGTGCCTTTGCTCACAAGTACAAGTTGAACGCTCCACCCCGCATGCCTTCATGAAATTACAATGGGTACCCTGATACATCATAGCTTTACAACAGAATTTCAGCTTTAAGCATCTCCTCTTTCTCTTCCCTGAGGTTTTCAGCTCTTCACAGCAATAAAAGGGTTAATCTCACCTTGGCCTTGCAGCTGGAATGAAGCTTATCACTGTTGGTCACATGACCTCTGCTGGACAGTGGTGCAGCTTCAGCTGAATCTTGGCCGCGGTGCGGAGGGGGAGCCAGCCGTCTGCGCACAGCAGGGCTGTGGGGGGGGCAGGTTCCATGGGTGGAACAGGGCCCATCAGCTCCAGGATGGCCATGGCCCAGCCCGGCCTGGCCCGAGCAGGGCCTGGGCCCGGCCTGCTGGCCCCTGCACAGGGCCCACAGCCACCTGTCCCAGCACCAGAAACAAGAGACAGAGCTGGGGGGGGGGGGGGGCGTCTGTTCTTAAGTGTGGATCACAGAGGTGGTCACAATTTAAGTGGTTTAAAGAAATGTCCATATTCAAACTGGCCATCTGATAGGTTCTGTCAGGTCAGGTCACAGAGGAAGCTGTAAGCACCCCTTTGCAAGAACGTCGCTTCCAGGACTATGCTTGCTAACCCGTGACATACTCTTCTAAGTATATGGTAGCCAAATTCTCATGCTCCTTTTTGAAATTACAGATGAGATCCTGGTACTAATGAAGTCAGCAAGAGTCAAGTTTTGTTGATTTCATTTGGGTCAGGGTTTCACTCTCAGCTTAAAAATAGTAGTAGTTTTATATTATCAGTAAATTTATCTTTTGTTATGAAGGAAAGAACATTGGTAGAGTAGAATAAGGGAGTATTACTAAGCCCTGAAGAAGAAGGAACTGTTAAGGAAAAAATAAGTAGAGAAGATACTGATCAAAAAACGACTGAATGAATGTATACCTTTCTGTGTATACACACGTAGTTAGAAATGTTGCCAGTATCTGAAATATAACAAACACAACGTACAGGGAAAGCTAAGAAGACATGAACAAAGACATTCAAGGTACAAACCCTTCCAAAATATTTATTTTGGAGAAGCCTCATTAAGAACTACAGACTGAGTAAGATTGTGTGAACAGGAAAAGAGAGAACATGCATTCCTTAGCAGAGCTGCTTTTTTCCTCTCTAACAATTTCTATGGCCCAGAAGCCTTAGAAGTTCATAAGTAAATTGCTGCTTTTCTTCAGGAGGGCTGATTGCAATGTTAATCTTACTTTAATTTGCTTTTTGTACCATATGACACAGAAATTTTTTAAGAGAATGAGAGGAAGTTAATAATCTCATATGCTGGCATGAGTTTTTACAGACTAATACAAATAATAAATAATATGTTTTCAAGAATTTTTAAATATATGTTAGGTTTGATAAAACAGAGAATGGGAAAAAGGGGCAAAAGAAGTGGGAAAATAGTAGAAGAGCAAAATTGCAAACTAAAATAGACGTGTGATGAATATACCTTGACACTGAGCAGCTGTAAAGTTTTCTGCTCTGATAAATATGATTTATCTGTAGCATGATGTCAGCCTCTGTTTCCTTGTAAAAGGATCTAGGTGAACTGCCTAGAATACTGCACTTACTATGTCTTTACGAGTTCCTTGTTATGAGCAGAGTGGGGATTTGATTTTTCTCCTTCACTCTTTATTTTGATTGAATTCACTTAGAAGTGAGTATACTTTTTTGCTATTCTGGCTTTATCAATGAACACAGTTCCCAGTCTCCATCCTTATCCTGTGTGTATGTTTCCTATAACTAAAAGGCTTTAGAAGAACTTTCTGATTAGTTCTCATAACTTTTTAAAATTAGTCTAATTGATCGTGACTGCATAGTCGCTGCTTAAGTGCAACTGGGAAACCGTTCAGATGAAGCCTAGAGATCACTTTGTGATTTTTTTTTTTATTATCACACTCTGTTGTGTGGCAGATTTGATAAAAACAGAATTTCAAGTAGAGCTGCTAGGCACTTTCCTGGTCCTGAGGCTTTTCTCTTCATGCACTTCCTTCAGGTCATGCATTCTTTACAACTAAAGGGTATTTGCTGTGAATTGTTCCCATGACTCACAAGCTGCCTAAAAATGCAGTAGCACTATGACAGGGGAGAAAAACCAAGAGAATCAATTGCATGGGATTGTATTGACCTATGTAAATAGCAGTGTTAGTAGAAATCCCTTTGAATTCCCTATGAAAGTACATATCCCCCAAAGGCAGGAAACTTAGTTAAGATTCATTCAGTCCTACATATGGAAATCATACTAGCTTTTCAAGAGAAGAGAGAATCCAGTTTGCTGGTGATTGACTTGGAAAGGAAGCCTCTAGAAAAGGAGGCTACCTAAAGTAGACACTCAAGTAAACCTCCTTGCCAGTCTCTCAGATACTCGGAGAAAACTGGATCATATCAGAAAGGACCTGGATCCTGTTGCCAGCTGGTTTGGTAAAGTCTCTCTAGGAGTGATGCAAAGATGGAGCAGTCAAATGTAAAAGATTTGATGTTTACTAAAAAGAAAAAATCTTGGTTGGTCATAGTAATCACATTCTGCTATGACTGTGGTATGTGCTCCACTAGAGGGAGAGGGCACTTAGGCTTTAGTACTTTGGCAGCACAGCAGCAGGATTGTGGAAAGGCTCATAAGGGAGTTGTGCTAAAGGGAAAGCCAAAGCAAGCTGCATATTTCCAGCCCACCACAGACCTGCAAGAAATTCCTCTGTGTGAAGTGGTGAGTGGAAGAAATCCTCAGCTAGGGGTGGTGGAGAGGAAAAAAAAAACCCAACAAAATCGAAAGTAAAATACATGATTTGACCTCACCTGATGACATTGATTCTGGAATGAAGAGCAATCTAGGATATAGGAACCTTTTAAGGCCAAAGTTGGATTCTATCTAGTTTAACATTGCCAAAAGCAGAGCACATTTCATTAAAGAAAGAGGACTGACAGAAGCTAAGAGAGTTTTTTATCACTGGAAAGTTTTAACGGACAAAAGTGATATGGCCCAGAAAGAGCAATATGATAACAAGTGATTTGAAACATAAAGCATGCTCGACTTCCTCCACAGTAGCAGAAGCTGTGACAGAAGGTAGGCAAGCCCTAGATTATTATGTTTATCCCCTTTCTTACTTTCCGTCACTGCCTTGCTTGCAGATTCAAAAGGCTGACGTCTTGTACTTTCTGAGATCAAAATGGTTGTCTAATAAATGTGTAGCCAAAGATGACACCATTTCATTAAGCATTGAATGGCTGTTTCTTGGGGCAGTGAGGACTTCTGATTGCATTCTGATGGTCTGTCATTTGATGCACAGCAACAAAGTTAAAAAATGGGTCACCTTTATTTAATATGGAATAGTGGAGGGGAGGGTGATGACTGGATTTATGCAGGTAATTAACAGAGTAGTAAGATGACTTGTCAATGTTCCTTCAATAACACCAGGAGTTTTAGTCACCTTCTTTAAACTTGACATATATTGTACTATTTGGGAAGTTTCATTTTCTGACTGTAGAATGAGGGACTTTGCTAAGTCTTGGAACAATGACAAAGAAGTGGTGACATTCAGCACTAAAAGCAATGGGCAGAAATCAAATGCCATACTGTGAATGCTATGAACATCAATTTTGAACCGTGTTGATGTGGTGCCATTTGTCTGATGTCTGGACTAATTTTCTTAAGTATGCAATATATTGTGCCAGCATGAACTGAAATCAATTCATGTTGCTGGGTTTGCCCTTTTCTTACTGCTGTGAAGTCCAGTTCTGTCCAATATCAATGAAATTTGTGCTTTCTAAAGGTTTCTAAAAGGAAGCCACTACCTGAGTACAATTAAGTAAACACCGTCAACATATCCTTGAGTGAAAGCTGATGGGCAACAGGCTCACTCTCCAGTTCTGATGAGCTACCCATTTTCACTCACATCCACCTGCCACCTCTTTTCTTTCCTTTAGCACGGCCTGCTGAGCCACACAAAAGGCTAAAAACATGTCAGGACATATTTCTCAGTCATCATTTTGCAACTCTTACATATAAGGTTTATGAGAATCTTGATCTATATTCAAAGCCATAAGTAATACACATAATTGCTCAGCATGACACCAATTGATGCTGGCAAGGACTGTGTGTGCTTTTCAGTACTATATGAGGGCTTCTGACTCATACCTGAGTTTTTCTGGTTGCTTCCCATACAAGCTTGCATTCTTTTACA